>NC_090941.1:277261431-277916848 GCF_040938575.1 Ambystoma mexicanum
TGTACTCAATCAGGGAATGTTTACCCTGTGACAATTCTAAGAGCTCCAGGTCTCGTGATTGTGCCCTATAACGAGTATCGAACACCTTTGCCATTTCAGTCACTAGAAGTTCAAAATCGTATAAAACAGGATGGTCGTTCTCCAAGAATAGATTTGCCCATGTGGCTGCCACGCCAGATAGATGGGATAGAAGGAAGGCGGCCTTGGTAACAGAGTCAGGGAAGGCCTGGGGTCTGCATAAGAAGTGAAGTTTACATTGATTGATGAAGGTGCGGTATTTACGGGGATCGCCTTGATAGCGTTCTGGGGCAGCCAGAGGAAAAGAAGTCGGGAGTAACACAGGAGTGGGAGCAGGAGGTGGAGTAGGGGCGGGCTGGACAGGAGGGTTGGGATCCCCAAACTCGGCATCAGCGGGCAATGGTTGGTGTGTGCTTTGTAATGCGTCGAGACGATGGTGGATGGCAGAGGTGGCAGCGGCCATGTCGGTCCTAAGGGCCGCGACAGCCTGCATTAAAGCGGTCACAGGGTCCCCAGCGGAGGCCTCCATAATCAGCACGACCAGAAGGCTTCACAGACTGTTAAGATCTTGATGGTCGTGCAGATTAATAATGCCTCCATCCCCAAGTACCACACAGACAATTGGTATATAATGCGTGTGCAGTCTTTGAGGCCACAGGTTTTTTGTGAGCCGTCAGGTCTGGAACCGGGAACTGCCAGAAGGACCCCTTGAGCGCTGTAAGGCAATGAGTTACAGATAATGTGCGATTATTACAAGGTATACCCAGCAAGGAAACAAAGCACCTCTTACCTAGAAATACGGGAAGTGACACCCTGATGGAAAAGGCAGTGAAACCCGGGACAGAGGGCTTGGTGAGCTTCTCGGTGTGAAAGGTGGGTGTCTGGTATCCAAACCCTGTATAGCGGCACACAAGAGGCTTGTGGTAATGTAGGTCAGGCAAACGCCTAGCAGGAGGCCAATGGCCAAAGTCACTGAATCCAAAAACGAAATCCGTAAAACAGTCCAATTCCAAATACCAAGGTCGGGTAACAAATACCAGGGGTTGACAGCACAATCCAGTAAACAGAGTCCGAGGTCTAGTAACGTGTAAGAAGCAAGAAGTAGACAAAGCAATCCAGTAGACAAGGCAATCCAGTAGACAATATCCGAGGTCGTAGTAACGAGATTCAAGCATGCGAACAAGCGCCGTAAAGTCCTGAAGGTTAACAGCTGTGAAGCAACGCTATCAGTTTCAGGACGCCTTTTGAGCCAATAGGGAAGGTCACATGATGCTGGAATGGTCATATGACGTGCGTCAGGTGATGAAGTCACGTGAGGTGTTGTCGTCACGTGACGTTTGGCCCCATCACGTGACGTTTAGATCTTCGTGGACAATATGGAACGTTGCAGGCCAGCAGATGTTTCCATTGTAGATGCCAGCGATGCGAAGGCCGGTAAACACCTGATCCAAAAAACAATGTTCTGGCATAACGGGTGAGAGGCCGCAACCTCCGTATGCCGGAATGTGTGCCTGGGATACCCTTGTTTTGAAGTGTAGTGGGGTTAGTACGTGTACCTGTGGGTTGTCTGACAGGGACAGGGCGTGTCGTAACAAGTATTTAATGATATTTGGCACAGACAAACCAACATGCCTCCGAATTTCATTGGCCAATCAATGGTAGTTTCGAGATCCCCCGTATTGAATACCTAGAATCGGTCTTGCTAAAAAAGAAGGCCAGACCTGCAGCATTTGATGTTTTGCAGAATTGGAAAAAAGAAGCGTTGCAGCAGCTTAAAAGTAGGGATAAACATGCACGCCGTCATAAAACAAATGCCGAAAAGGCGTCGTTATATGATAAGGAAAAACATTCAGAGTCAGTTAAAAATATGGAAAGGGCTTTCTCACTCGGTATCCAGAAAATGTATCCCTCTAAAGATTCCATGTTTCTGAAGAATTTATTGAAAAATTGTTAAACGAACGCAGGCCTGGTGCCTCTGCGCCACCTCCGTATGATCCTCTCCCGGGTGCTCTGCCCATTCATGCTGTTGTTCCTGCTGTTATTCCTGTTCCCCCTGTACAACCTATTTTTCCTATTCCTCTAGTTGTTGTTCCTCCACCTATCCCGCCACCCCTTCCTCTTGCGCCGATAGTTGCACCCTCATTGAATTTGCCCATATCTCCGCTCCCGAGTGGTTCTGTATTGACTAACGTTGATCAGGGTGCGGGGTCGTAGATTACATAATTCGGATCTCCCACAAGGGGTGAGGGATCTAAATACTTTAGCACTTTCGAGGGATACAGAGGGGAAAGTACATGGTCATGTTGAGAGATTGTTTGAGTATAGGAGGGACTTTGAGAAATTGCGGGATGAGGATGATGAAGACGACAGTATGTATGTGCAGAAACGGTTCCTTCCGTGTCGTAGATCGGCACCTGAGGAAGTACGAATTTGTACCAAAGATGCGATTCGATGGATCTCGGATTCAACGATACCGCCAGATGAAGTATATGACACGTATAGTCAGTATACAGTAGAAATGCAGAGGAAGGTGATTCAGGTAATGGTATAGTACCTGCAGGAAGAATGTGTAAGGAAGAAGGTTAGTTGTCCTATAGAGTTATTGGGAATTTGTAAAAGGGCTTTTTCGCCCGACACTTCTTTGACTGCCTTAGCGCTTGACCTGGCTCTGTTGCTTGGTAAGCAGTCGGAGTTACCTATATTTCAGTTGCCTATGAGAGAGGTTCCTCCGACATTTGTCCCAAAGGTTGAGATTCCCGCTAACGCTGGGACTGGTGCACCCGCTGTGGATATCCCTGCACATTATGTATCACAATTTGTTCACGTCCCGTTTTCACGACAGGAAGTGAACGCTATTAGACAATCAATTCCCGATATCAGGAAAAACCTGACAGGGTTTTACAAAGAGATAGAGTCCGTTTTGCAGTCCTCTGTGTTCACCTTAAGTGATATTGACTTGCTATTCCCTGTACTCCTGCCCGTAGATTTATGGAAGCAGGTTCGGACAATAGACGATGTGCCAGGGTTGGGAGATACATGGGCTAACATGACTAGGTTTGATGGGGAAAGACCAGCTGGTGAGAAACCACCTCAGGTAATACTTACTTTGCCTGATAGAATTGTCGCAAAATTGAAAACCATAATTCCTGAGAAAAAAATTATTTGGGACAAGCTTACGGCCTGTGTTCAAGGAAAAACTGAAGGTGCCACCGAATTCTTTAATAGATTCGAACAGGTATTCTCTGACTTCAGTGGACAGGACTTGGGCACAGAGTCTGGGAAAAGGTTGTTTGTGGACAAATTTGTACGTGGATTGCTGCCCGACATCCAGTCACAGATTATATCCTCTGAGAGCGCTTGGCAGGCGAAATCCCAATCTGAAGTTTTGCACATGGCTCAGTATTATGAGAACCGTGTTAATAATGAAAAAGAGAAAATAGAGAAGAGGAAAGGAGATTTGAAGACTAAAGTATTGTTACAACAAATTGTTAGAAATCCCAGAGGAGGTACTTCACAGATCAGAGGCCAGTATGTCCCAAAATGAAACGCTCCTTTGGGTCCTGTGAATGTTAATCAATGTGCCTATTGCCGCCAGGAAGGTCATTGGCGAGCACAGTGCCCCGTCCTTCGACAAAGGTCAAATAATGCGTTTGGGGGTATGGGTATACGACCTAGAGGTCGCCCCGGAGTGGGGCCCTGTAGAGGTCAATTCTCGCAAGATCCTCAGCAACCTTTTTCACGGGAAAATCAGACTTTGAGTGAGGACACGAGAAACATATTTGATCACCCTTCTGCTGCCTACCTTTCTGAAGAGCTTCCTTCCGATGACATTTTATTTCGTTAGGACTGCCCGAAGCAGGGTTTGGAACCTTCACCTATTCCCGTTAATCAGAAAGGTCCCTATGTTGAATTGTTAGTGGGGAATAGGACACATCAGTTTTTGATAGACACTGGAGCACATAAGTGCTCCATTGATCATTCCCGGGTTCCAAACATTCCACTGTCAGGGCAAACAAATGTTTCTGTAGGGTTTTCCGGTATACCAATTGCTTGCCCGGTTTCTTCGCCGGTGTCTGTTTCTTTGGGTCCCTTCACAGACCATTGTCCTTTCCTCCTGACTTCGAACTGTGGAGAGAATTTGCTGGGGTTAAATATGTTGAAGAAACTGAATGCAGTAATTCATTGTTCCTCTGATGGAGTACGACTGACGGTTTCACCACAGCAACTTCCCAATTCTCAGTTTTTGACTCGACCATTGCCTCCTGAGTTTAGCGTTGTTCCAGAATGTTTATGGGAGGTTGACGACAATGATGTCGGGATGCTACAGATTGAGCCCGTTAAAATAGTTTTGAAGCATGGAGTGAAACTACCACGCATTCCGCAATATAAAATATCAGTTGAGGGCGAGCGTGCTTTGAAGTGCATTGTCTCCGATTTTGTGCATCGAGGGGTGATTGAAGTGATTACAGGTAGTATATGTAACAGCCCGATTTTGCCTGTATACAAGAAAGGCGACAATGCAATCCCATACCGTTTCATAATTGATCTTTGTGCTATTAACAAAGTTGTCGCCCCACAATTTCCAACTGTGCCTGATGTAACAACGATACTAACAATGATCCCTGCTACAGCTACGCACTTTAGTGTTGTGGATCTGAAGAATGCTTTCTTTAGTATTCCTATACACAAGGAGAGCAGATATTTGTTTGCGTTCACCTTGGGGGGACGTTCATTCACATTTACTCGTGCACCTCAAGGGTATACTGAAAGTCCAAGCATTTATAGTAGAGCTTTGAAAGAGCAGCTTGATACCCTTGAATTGCCACCTACTTGTACACTGTTCCAGTATGTCGATGACTTGCTTTTGGCCGCAGATTCTGAAAGTGCTTGTAAAGAAGGCACTGTACTGTTGCTTGTTCATCTAGCTAAAAATGGTCATAAAGCTTTGCTCAAAAAATTTCAATATTGTTGTCAGGAGGTCGCCTATTTAGGCTACCTCCTGTCAAAGGAGGGGAGAAGATTGACACCTGAAAGAACAAAACACAGGAACACGGAGGGAAGAATAGGCCGTGTGGCTACTACTCCTCCGGCCTTGATCCTGTTGCATGCGCTTTGTGAAGATGTTTGCAAGCTGTCGCTGCCGCGTCTGTAAAACAGAGTGAGGGAATGGTCCTAGGCCATGATTTCATTTTGATGGTACCTCACTCTGTAGATGTCCTATTGAATAAGACTCAAACGCAACACCTCACCTCTGCACGGCTGACAAGGTATGAATTAATTCTGTTTGCCCCTCACATTCAAATTAAGAGGCGTTGTGTTCTTAATCCGGCTGGACTTCTACCTTTCCCGTAAAATACTGTTTGCGGTGACGAAGAATTACATGACTGCCTGTATACCACTGAACAGGAATCGAAGGGCAGGATAGATCTTATAGATACTCCTTTGGGCAATGCAGAAGGGGAGCTGTTTTGTGATGGCTCCTGCTTCAAACTCCCAGATGGTACATCTACAGCTGCCTATGCAGTTACTACATTGAGTACGATTGTTGAAACTAAGAGAATTCTGCATAACTCCGCGCAGGCCGCAGAGATTATAGCGTTGACCCGAGCTTGTGAACTCTCCGAAGGGCATACAGTAAACATATATACTGATAGCCAGTACGCCTTTGGGGTGGCTCACAACTTTGGGAGGCTCTGGTCGGAAAGAGGGTTCCTAACCTCACATGGGACCAAGATTCAGCATGGTCCCCTGATAGTGCAATTGCTCTCGGCACTCTCACTCCCTAGGCAGTTAGCGATTATGAAATGTGCAGCACATCGTAAGGTCATAGATGATGTGGGAAAAGGGAACGCTGTTGCTGACCAGATAGCTAGGCAAACGGCCACAGACCTTAGCGCAGACATGTATGCTCTAAGGGAAACAAAATATGCCTATGTAATAGATGAGGGTATCGGGTCTGTGCGGGATATCCAAACTGATGCCACAATAGAAGAATCTAAAAAGTGGGCCGAAGGGATGGGGAAACTGGATGACGATGGGTGTTGGGTAGATACATCTGAAGGAAAATGGTTGCTCCCTGATTCATATGTGCTGGCAATGGTTACGATGGCACACGGTCCTACGCATGTGTGTGCTCAACAGATCACGAAAATGCTAGAACAAGTCTGGGTGAATAATAAAATTATGAAGACTGCACAGCGACATGTTCATAATTGCATGATTTGTTTACAGCACAATGTGGGGAAGGGGACAGTAACTCCAAGGGGTAGCTTTGGGCCCCCTTCTGTTCCCTTCGAGGTCATCCACTTTGATTTTATTGAGATGGAACGGTGTAACAATCTAAAATATGTTCTTGTGATTATTTGTGCTTTTAGTAAATGGGTCGCGGCTTTCCCCGTTAAGGATGCTACTGCCATGACCACTGCAAAGACTATGGTAAAAGAATTCTTTCCACGGTTTGGGCTTCCAAGGGTAATTTGGTCGGACAATGGTCCCCATTTTGTTGCAGCAGTAATTTTGCAGATATGCACAGCGTTACACATTGAAAAGCGATTTCACTCGGCTAGACACCCTCAAAGTGCTGGGTTGGTAGAGAGACATAACGGTATCTTAAAGAATAGGCTTGCAAAAACATGTGCCAGTACCAAATTGAAATGACCAGATGCCTTACCTATTGTTTTGTTAGCCATGCGTACCACACCTCAAACTAAGACTGGGCTTTCTCCATTTGAGGTAGTGATGGGGAGACCTGCTAACATTTGGGGTCTTCCGAAGCCTAAAGCATTGAGGGAGGTAGAAAATGTATTGCTTGTAAACTACTATAACCAGTTGACTAAAAATCTGTATCTCATTTATCATCAGGTCCAATCAGCTTCACCTGTACGGTTTACGGGCCCAGGACACGATATTCAGCCTGGAAGTTGGGTCCTAGTGAAGGCCTACGAAAGGTCTTCCTGTCTCGCGCCTCGCTGGCGGGGACCCCACCAGGTACTGTTGGTCACCCAAACAGCAGTGCGGGTGGCTGGAAAGAAGCATTGGATCCACGCGACGCATGTCAAGAAACTTCCTCACCCGACACCACACGTTACAGAAGAAGCAGAACCCCTTGCTGATGCTACAATCTCTGATCCTCCAGTAGCAAATAGCGCTGTGAGTGCGTCGGAGAATTTCTCTGAGCCCGTGGAGCTTGGGGAACAGTCCATTTCATCTCCACACTCTTTGAAAAAGTCACTTCCGGAAAACACTGTTTCAAGTTCTGCGACTTCCGTCGCCTCCGATACGTTGCTTCCCTCAGGAAGTGACGGTACCTTATTTCCGGATCAAACAGTACCGGGTACCACCAGGTACGACCTTCGACGAAGACAATAGAACTACGGCACAGGTTTTGCCTGTGCATCTGGAAAGAAGAAGTCATTGAGAGTCTTTTCTCTTGCAAAAGGAAGTTTTTTTGTTAAAAAAAAAAAAGGGATTCTGCTGGCTAGGGAAGGACTAAGAAGTCGCGCGACCGTAGTGTCGCCAGCAACGAACATTGGGGTCATCGATTGAGAAACTACGATGCCTGCCACCTCCACCGCTGCTGTTCGCATTGGACTTGTAAATAAGGGGGTGACCAACTCGGACAACGAACAATGTGCCTGGGCCCCGAAAACGTATTTCTGTGTTGTGTTAATAATAATTGGAATTTGTATAGTTACTGCTGTGGGACTTTGGTACTTCGAGAAATTTACCCTCTAAAACCTCTACTGCCAATTGAAATTGTACCTACTGCTTTGACTCCCTCTGTACACCTTCACACTCTGTCACCTAGAGACTCCCAGCATAGACGAAAGTACCATAATAACACTTTAATGATAATAATGAATTCAACGCATGCCATTTTTAATAAGAGTAATTGCTGGATTTGTACCCATTTACCGCAACATGGGAACAAGGGGCTAGGATGGTATATTCACCCTTTACCTTTAACGACTGCTTGCTATGCCTCTCTTAGAGCACTATTCTTTGGCCGTTGGAATGATAGCATCTCAGGGAACTTTGATGGAACTAATTTAAATGATTTTGAAAAACGTGAATTGACTCCCCTGGGATGCTCACTTTTTGCAAATAGAAGTAAACCTAATGTTGCTTCTATTAGGCCGTCTGATAAACTATCTCTTCCTTTTCAAACTCTAATTTCCTTTAAAATGGCTCCGATAGGCAATAAGGACGCTGTGCCTCCTTCCTACTCTATTAATCATAGCCCGATTCAGTCCCCTTCTGTGTACAAAGAAATGGCACTCGGCAATGGGAGATTTTGAAGGTTGTGTGAACATTGTAAGTTTGACCGGAGAGAACAGGCCTCTGTATGTAGGGGGACCTGTCTATTTTGTTTGTGGTAGTTCAGCATTTCCCTGGTTGCCCAAGGATTGGCAGGGAACCTGTTATTTAGGAATCCTGTTACCTGGGGTATTCATAGCTAGTACTTTGGAGGTTTCTAAGGCTTGCCCACGGCGGGACGAGAACGGAGATACCCCTGGGCAAGTATTGGGAGATATAGCAAAATCAGTTGTGCCATTTTGGGGACAGATAGCAAATTCCGAAAATATTAGGGGACTAGCAAGGGTACTGGAGAGAACCATCAACCGGACCACGGATATACTCTACAATATGACACTAGAACAAAAAGCAATAAGATTGGTAGCACTCCAAAATCGGATGGCATAAGATGTCATTCTGGCAGAACGTGGTGGAGTATGCAAATTAGTGGGGTCCGCTTGTTGTGTTTTCGTACCAGATTCCTCACCGACAATTTTCAAAGCAATACAGAACTTGCACATCCTTAGTTCTGAAGTGCATGTTCCTGTGGGAGATTGGAATATTAGCGCCTGGTTCTGGGATTCTCTACGATCCTGGGGTTGGAAGGTGCTTTCTGTTATCATGGTTATTTTGGGAATCCTGCTATTCCTTTGTTGCTGTTTCCAATGTCTACCTAGGGTATGTGCAATGCTAGGGGGATGTTGTGCTCAAGCAGTGAGCACAGTAGGGCACAAAATGTATGCCCCAGATACAGCATCTAAAGAGTTTGTGTTACAAGAAGTTCTGATGAACGACCTAATGGCTATAGACATTACAGATAATGATTCAGGATGTATGGACGACAATGCATGGAGTTATTTACAAAGATATTAGAAATTATATTTGCACTTGGCATAGGCCAAAAGGAGGGTTTGTCGGAATTGAATCAATGTTATGCCTCCTATCGCAACAATTGGATGTGTATTGGCCTACGCCAAGTTGTCTAAACATCATATGCGAACAAACTCCATGGCAAGGTCTTGACCTTAGAGAAAGTAATGTAAGTCGCCATCTTGGATTAAGCCGCCATTTTAGGTTATCTTGTTATATGGAAGTCACCCTGAACATCAAAATGGAGGCCGAATGACATTTTGAGTAAGATTCTGCCCGTTGTGACCTCCGTACACACAAATAATTAATATGCCTGCAGGCCACTTGTCGGGGTCGCGAACTGAGACCTTGTCCTACTGTTGACCTATGTGTAAATGTACAACTATATCAGCGAAAATAATCAAAATGCATATATTATAGGATTGACCTGGCAAGGAACCCATAGGCCCGACTCCTAGAATGGTTAACCCGCGAGAGGGTTGGCCAAGGGCTGGATAAAGAGTATAAAAGACCCAAGTATTCCAATGTACGGTCTCTCTCACTAACGCATTGAACTCTCGTTGAAGTTTGTTATGTTACTGTGAGAGCCGAATAGCTATCCGTTTGTCAATTGACTTTGGTAACTGTTTTAGCTTTTAAATAAAGCACTTGTATGTTCTTTGTAACCTGTGTTGGTGTGTTTCTTTCTGGGCTTCCCGGCCTCATATTATTTTTATGTTTTCACAGGGCATGGTAGGCATGTTGCAGACACTTGTTTGGTGGAGTGCACATACATTTTTTAATCTGTAGTTTTTGCGAATAGCCGCAGCTATCAGCAAATAGCCGTGAAGGGCTGTTGTATAATCACGTCTCTAAATAGCACGGGCGTAGGCACTTCAACGCTTTTCGTCATTTAATCAGTTTTATCCATAGACACTGTTATATTTGTAGCTGCATCTATAAACATACATTTTCTGTGCAATAATCATGTTGTTTTTTGGATGATACAGTACAGCATTTTATTTGTGTTTGTTATTTGATCTGGTTAATTCTTAATATATTTAGAGTTTGGTTGGCCTTGCTTAGTTTGATTTTGGGTTTTCAAAAAAATTACGTGTAGCCGCGGATACAAAGCAGGATCTGCAGTTGCGTCTAATAGCCGCGGCTATGAAAGATGCTGGGTGGAGTTTCATTGTTTGTTATTGGTTGTTGGTACTTTTCTATTTGTGTAGCTGTCTGAGATAGGTTGCGGGGTAAAATGTGTCATCCATTTTAGTCGTGTTATTAGTATATAGTCCTCTTTTTTTGCTATTCATTTTGGAAAGTATAAAAGCCACCCTTTGGTGCAGTGTTATGCTTTAGATTCCAGAACTCTCACTGTGGAGATGGCAGGAGTGTGACTGGTGTCAAAGTAAGTGTTTATACATCTTTACATTTTTGAAGGTTTATTTGCAGTCTTGTGTGTGTTAGTTATATTTACCACTGCTATCAGTTAGTCATTATGATTATTTGTATCTGCTTTGATTATCTGGCATGTATTTAATGTATTTTTTAAGTGTAGATATGTGGTTCGATAAAATTAGATTTGTCAATGACATTTATAGTCATCGATTTACTGTTTCTATTTATGTTAATGCGGTTGAAAGGCTAATTTGATTGTATTCTTTGTCATTTTAATACACTTTCAGGTATGCAGTATTCTTAGGTCTTTAGAGTGTTTTGTGAGGTAGTTGAATTGATGGTGGTTTGCAAGTTTATTTTAGTCATTTTTTTATTGTAGCTGTATCGATCTCATCATCCCAGTGGACTCTCAGTAGATGTTGTACAGTTAACCTCTGTGAAAGGTCAACCTATATTCCAAACTTAGTGTACTGTTGGAGATGGAGCAGCCGGTACATTTTGAAAGGTAGAGTTGACACTGCTGCAGAAGTAGAGGCTTCTTTCAGTGTTGGTGATGTACTGGTGGATGCAGGTGCTGGAGGTGGTGCTGATTGTTTTGCACATAATGCATGAGGCTCATGCATTTTTATTTTGTGGTGCTTGTGTGATTTCCGATAGGCATCCTCCACATCTTTGCAGTGGATTTGCATTAGATGGTTTTTCATTATTGATGTTCCTAATCTTTGTGATAGGACATTGGAAGGGGGAAAGAAAATTGCTGTTTAAAAATACAAATTAAGGATTACAGGTAATGTGGTGTTCAGCGATTAACCAGTGTTATTTGACTTTAAAGAATCGCCAACTGTCAGCAGTGGTTTTCATCCCAGTTGATTTCTTCCTGGGTGGTAATGAATTGGGTTCCCAAACGATAACGTCATCACTACTGGTATCCTTGTGGTCGCACATGTTGGAATGGCAAACCAAGAAGGAATATGTAAAACAATAAAAATGACAACACTAAAAAGACAAATGGGCCTCATTATGACTCTGGCGGCAGCCGTGCCGGGAAAACCGGCACTGCTGCAGCCAGAGTCATTTATTTCCTGCACCCGGGAATGGGCAATTACAGGGGCATTATATCCCTTGTGGACTTGGTAATTGGCCATTCCCGGGTTCTGGAAAAGAATGCTCCCCATTCCCATTTGAGTCCCATTGGACTCAATGGGAATGGGGAGGCCGGATGCACCAGCACCATTCGTGAATGGTGCTGGTGCATCTGACATGGTCTGCACGTGGGTGCCGGTACGCTCGCCAGGTCAGACCTGGCGGGCGATAAGGCACCCGCGAGCAGACCTCGTAGTTTGCCGGTCCAGTAACAACAGTACCGGCAAGCGTACTGGTACCGTTGTTACCGGACCAGCAAGCTTATAATGAGGCCCAATGCCTCCATATTGTCAACTATCTGCAGCGTTGTTCATTTAAAAAAAACAAAAAACAGTACTAGTGTTTCTAACTGTAGGACTGTTTTCTGTCCCTTCTTCTTCAAGCTGTATTATCTCACCCTATTCTCTGGTGTTCTTCAAGTTTACTTAACGTTCCCCATCCTCTGTCCTGCAACAACCCAGTATAATGTCCTTTGTTTATTCTCACCCAGTTTATATATCCCTGTAAGTTTCTTGTAGTGGTATTTTGCTATATTTCTTTTATATTGTTGCATGTTTCTTTTTTTTAATCCAAATTGGATTTTCTTTTCCAATGACCCAATGATTAGGAAGTGCAAAGAGAACAACAGTGTTGTATGCATGAATGTTGTATTTTATATAGTGCATGTGATGCACTATATACACAATATGAGGGTACAACTAACCTATGTATTACATTGTGTTTATTAAAGTGTGTGTTCTTGAACTGATTATGTTTTATTTATTTTCAGACAGAAGGATATTATTGTGTTTTAAACATAAATCAAGAATCGCGGCTACCATCTTGACAAATGAACTGTTGGATGTTGGAGGCGCAGGTAACTGCAGCAGCGTCTGGGGGCACCCTAGCCAAAGGTTAAATAAATTATACCTGCAGCTATAGCTGTAATGCGCATAAAAGTTCTGTCTTTTCATGTACTCTTTTTATTGACTCGGTTTATAAAAAGAAACACGCACAATCTTATAGCCGAGACCATAAAACACTGGGCGTCATTGGAATTTTTTGTAGCCACGGCTATACTAAATTTTGGGGGAAAAAATTTGGAAAAAGTATTTAACATTTATTGAGTGTAGTGTTTGTATAAAGTTATTGTAACATTTTAAATACTTTTTATACATATATGTGTACATGTTTGAAAAAGATAAATAAATATGCAAACAACGTTTGTTGAAAACAGATTTATTTGGATGGATGTGTTGTGGGTTTTCTTTTTCTTTTAGTTGGAACACAAGATATATCTTCTTCTTTAGCCAAATTATCTGGATTTTTACTGTCCATAATTTATCTTAAATTTTCAATGTTCTTTTTCATTGATTGTACTTCTTTTTGAATATTAATTAATAGTTCTTTTAAATCTGCTAATGAATCCATGATTAGTTTGTTGGTGGTGCTTCCTGCTTGATTCTTCTTGATACTTGAATGACTTCTTCATCTGTTTGAAAATATTTGAAATGTTTTTAAACAATTGAAGATATAATACACTTTAAAATATTTGTTTTGGTTGTATTGACATTTGATAGTAGGTAGATGAAGTATATCTGTATGGTGATTGATATTTGTTCCTTACAATGTTATTGTTAGTCTCATTTTATATAAATATATAGAATGGACTTACAAAATCCTGAATGTGGTGTATTTTCTAGTGGTTCATTTTCTTTAGTGTCTTCTTTTTTAATTTCTTCCTCTGTGCGATAATTGTCCTCCAGCTATTGCATGTAGTTTTCCTTTTTAGTATGGTAGAACAAAATACTGCTTGTCACTTCAGATATTAGAATCAGCAATGGCGGAAGAGTACATGAGGAGAGAATGTGCAATGTTTGTATTTACTTTCTGATTGGTTGTTCATTGTCTGTGAGCTGGGTACCTGCCAATAGCATGTCACGTACATCAGATGATGTTGAATTGTTGACCCTATCAGAGAATGCTTTTTTTTGTGATGTTTACTTGTGCCAATAAAAGTGTAGCTTATACTGTATCATGATATTAAACGTTTTTCTATATAGTACATTTGTATTGCTTCAGAGTGAGGTGTAGTTTTAGGAGTTTGTTCTATTTTTGGGGTATATTGAATGTTTCATTGGAAATATGAAGCATGGAGAATTTTGAGAATGGGTTCATAGTGATGTTGAGGAGATAGGTGATGTTTGTCAAAGCATTGGCTTACAAAGTTTTTTTGGTTCTATAATATTATTTTAGACTGAGTGTTTGAAATGAGAGGTGTATGCTGTAATTGTAGAGAAATAATTTTGACAGGGAAAACAGTTTTTTTTTCTTTCTTTTTTTTCTTTCTTTTTTCTTTTTTTTCGGAAAAGAAAATTAATTAATCATCTAAAGAAAGAGCACAGAGAAATGTTCCAAGATTATTTGAAGTATGATAGAGGTGAAGAGCATTTCTCTAATTGAAAATATATTTTTTGGTTACATATTGGTAAAATAACCCAAAGGCTCTTTTAAGAGCCAGCCAAAGTATATTGGAAAGGAAAATGCCTTTGGTGCCTTTTTTTGTTAATAGCCGCAGTTAAAGTAGCAGCAAATTAAACATAGTGTCCTGTCAGGTGTATTATAGGCGTGGGTACCAAACATAGGATGGGCTATAGCCATGGGTACAATTAAGGCAACGGGACATTGTGTATTTTTGGCAGGTGTAGCTTTAGCTGCGGTTATGACGATTCCAATTTCTGTGCATTGATTATGCTGTTCCATTGATTTTACGCTAGATAATTTTACATGCGTTTCTGATTCCATGCCCTCATGTGTATCGTTATGTTGTTTGAATTGTTACAGCGTTTCAATATGTCTTTTTGAATCTGTACTGCTCCAACCATACGTCGTACTTTGTGGCAGGCTTTGCTAGCCGCGGGTATAAGCCGTTGGTTGTAGCCACGGTTATAGCTGTTTGTATTTTGGTGCAGTGATCACATCAAACCCTCCAATTGCAAAGGTGATGTATGCCCAGCCACCATTATCAAAGACTGCGCCGAAGCATTAGCTCCCTTCCTTACAGCCTTTGTAAACGCCTCCTTTGCTACAGGAAAAGTCCCTGCCTCCCTCAAGGAAGCCTGGGTCCGCCTTCTCCTAAAAAAACCTACCCTCGACCCCACCTCCCCCAACAACTATAGACCCATCACCACTGTCCCCTTCCTCCTCAAAATACTGGACAAAGCAGCATACCTGCAGGTTCAACATTTCATTGAAGAGAACAAACTCCTAGGACTCCGACAATCAGGCTTCCGCCCCAGAAACGGGACCGAAACCGCCCTACTTGACCTGAAAAACCAAATGGACGATGCCAGAGACATGGGCAAACCAGCACTTCTCCTATTTCTTGACCTATCCGCGGCTTTCGACCTCGTGGATCATGACGTCCTATGCCACCACCTCTCCTCTACGGCCAAATTTTCCCCTGAAGCCACAGCATGGATCACTTCCTTCTTACAAGACAGAACCATGCAAGTATTCTCGGACCTAGCATCCGCCTCACCTACTATCATACTCTGTGGTGTGCCCCAAGGCTCCTGCCTCTCACCCACCCTCTACAACATCTTCACACGACCCCTTTTTCTCATCCTTGACGCCATTGGCATTTCATACACCAACTACGCTGATGACACACAGATCCTCCTCACCCTCACTGGCAACTACGACACTGACTCCATGACCCTCAACAACCTCTACAACACCATCCAAGCCTGGATGGCAGACAATGGACTATGCCTCAACTCAGACAAGACTGAACTCCTCCTGGTAGGCTCACCCGACACGCTGAAAAATCTAGACTCCCAGTTCAGTCATTTCACCATAGACTCCATCAAAATACCTGTCTCAGAATCAATCAAAACACTTGGGGTCTACTTAGATTCCAACCTATCCATGGATAAACAAGTCAACGCTATAGCCTCTGCAGCTGCATATCATGCCAAACTAATCAACACAGTCAGGCCCTTTCTCTCCAAAGAGAACTGCACTAACACAGCCAGAGCCATCACTGGATCTAGGCTTGACTATTGTAATGTACTCTTCCTAGGTACATCCAACAAAAACCTAGAGAGGTTACAAATCATGCAGAATAGCGCTCTCCGGGCAGCCCAAGGCATTGCCAAAAGAGAACACATCTCGGAAGCCAGAAAACGAGCACACTGGCTCCCAATAAAAGAAAGGATCATCTTCAAAACGCTGACACTGACTCACAAGTGCTTTCACCTTACTGCCCCCGACTACCTCTCCCAAAGGATCCACCCCGTCTCTTCTACGAGGCCAACCAGATCACCATATACTAACATGCTTTCTGTGCCATTAGTAAAAAAAGCCAGAGCTGGCGGTTCCAGCTTCCCATATCTCGCACCCACTCACTGGAACGCCCTACCTCCTATAATCCGAGGTGAGGCCTCCCTTTGCACCTTCCGCAAATCCATAAAAACCATCTTATTCACATAAGATTCCTTGCACCAGTTGAATACATCTCCTATGTTCCAGTGCATAAACTGTTTTTAATGACCAACTGTACCAACCAAAACAGCAGCTCTATGCCTGTTGAATACATAATGTACTGATGAATGCCTCTTTGCCTGTAACTAAGCTCTTGCAAGTAACAGCGCCTCAATGCCCATGGGTTACTTGCGCGCTATATAAATTTAAATAAATAAATAAATATCATATTATGGATGTCTTAGCACAGATTTGAACATGTGTTTCTTTTTGGAGGTTCTCACCTGAAGGCTAATGTGAATAGATTTTGAAACCTTTGTAATATGTGTTTTTGAGCGCATTTAAAAAATGTACGTATAACCGCGTCTATAGGTGGGTTTTCATCATGTAACTGGGGTTATAGCCGCGGTTATGTTATTTGGCAACTTAGAAAAATTAGAAAAATTTGATAAACATTATTTTTAATATAGTGTATAGTGTATAAGGTATTCTTTGATGGATTGTGTTGGGGTTTATTGATTGTTGTAATAAAAATGTGTTCAGCATTTTACATGTTTGCTTTATACAGTCCTCTTTTTGTGCTATTGATTTGTGAAAGCTATGAAAGCTTGTGGACCCTTTGACAGTCTGATTCCGGAAGTGAGACTGTGCACATGTTCTATGTTTGGCTATGGTGAAGATCTATTAATTATTTGGAGCAGCTGAAGGTGAGTGACAGTGTATTTTTATATATTTTATGTACATTTTAATTGTTATATTTCTAAGATAAATGAAATAAGTTTAGGTGTCTAATTTGGTCAAGTATTGTTTGTAAAGCTGGGATTTTCATATTTTACTTCACTGTTTTTAGGAGAGTGATGAAGCAGTATGACATATTATGATTTGCCTATGTTTGACAGAAAATATATTTCAAAATAAAGATTGTTTCTTACTGACACTGAAAGATGTGATATGAATGTGGGTGCACAAGAAATCCTACTGTGAACCAAACAGAATAACTCTACCCTTGACAAACATTGTGTCTGTTTGTGTGCTTTGTAGTTGGATATTAAGTTATTTTTCTGTGACCCTACATTGGTGATTTTGTACTGTCTTAAAATTGTGAAAGTGTTTGAATGTGGCTTTAAGATTGGTAAGTTTTATGAGGCAGTGCACCTGATGAATGCGAACTTGGTTATGATGTTCGAGAATGTTATTTTGATTAGACAGGGCATTTTATATACTGCAGTATTTCCACTCTCATGTAATTTTTGATAGCAATTTAGAAATAATAATTAAGAACCATATTTGGTAGATTCACAAGTCGCTTGGAAAAGGTGTGCCTTGGAAGGGCAGGAATCTACTTGAGTTTCATGCTATGTAATGCAATATGTTGTAAAATCAAAGGTAGGTCATGCTCACATTTTTTGTTAAAGGGGGGGGGAACGTGTTGTAGCCGAGCAAGAATACTATGAAGGAAAAAATGAAAGACGAGCTACCCCTGTCTACGGCTTTATATCTTACTATACACTTTCTTTGATTCTCATTTCTTTATGTAACTTTTTTTCAAACAACTATTTGGACAAACACAACACTGGATTTAGGAAAAAATATATATAACATTTATTTATCTTGTCTCTGTTCATTTCAAAACATATTAAAAAACATACATTTAGACAATATTACTTGAATGATTTCTGCCAAACAAATTTTGGTTTCGGATATGTACAATAATTGAAATAGCCATTTGTGATATTTGTCCAGCAGCGGATAGTGGACTGCTGTCTATGCGAACAGTTCTCTATTTAGAAGAAGTGATGGCATTTTCGTCAATGTGGTGTAGCAGGATTGTATATCAACGCGTTTCAGCCTATCTGGTATAGAATGAACCACCTCCTGTAGTGAGTTCTTCAAGTGTTGGTGTAAAAGGCCTTCTTCAGGACAGATGACAGATGGTAAAGGGCTAATGTTCTTGTAGCTATGTTGGCAAAATATCTCTAAAACAAGACAACAATAAAACTAAACCAGAGGGGTGAAGAAAGTGACTGAAAAGTCAAGCCACATGGCTCAAAGGGGAAGTGTGAGTCTACTCACCTTGTTGAGTGGACTGTTTGCGGGGACTAGCATCCATCAGCTTTCAAATGCTGGAAAAATTCTGTTGTTCTGAAATGAACATGAAGGGTATATATTGGATATATATTGGACCCTGTGCATCAATGCATATAACTGGTGATCTTATTGTAATGTATATGGTGGGTGCAACACCCTACCTTGTGTGGGCCATAGATCAAACATGTCCTAGGTCCTCATAACGATGGTCAATCCCCATCAGGTGCGGAACCTATGGGACAAACCGGAGCTACAGTTAGTTCACTGGCATTTAGCTAAACCGCCTCTTCATAGTTGATGAACGGCTATCATTACTTGTGCTAGAAAAACTTAGTATCTACTCTTAGGTGTTCTCCGCAATGGTGGTGTGTACCTAATGTCTCGGTGCGGGCATGCAGTTAGTTCACTGGCAATTAGCTAGGCCACCTCTTCATAGTTGGTAAACCACTTATATTGCTTTTGCTTGGAAAACTCTTTAAAATTCCTACAAAGGTGGTGTGGTACCTTATATCCCGATACAAGCATGGCCCATAAATCAGTGAAGGCTGCTGTTCCTCACTTGGAAGGTGCGCATATTTTTCTACCTCCCAAGTGCATTCCGAGCGGCTGGAACTTGCCGGCGTTAAGCGTATGTGTAAATCAGAAACCCAGGGTGGGGGAAAAAACTGCCACCTCTGGGAGCATGGTCTGAGTTGTTATTTATGTGAAAAGTAAGAGACATGCCGCCGGTACTCGGGTGCATACCCTTTCCCCCACAGCTCTATTGACACTTACTCACCGGCGTCTTCAATGCGTTCGCTCTGTCGTGATTGCTGTCTCTCTCGCTCAGTATGGGCTGCCTCGCGGACTCGCTGACCCGCAGGACTTCCGGCAACTTCAATTAAAGGAGCCTTGAAATTCCAAGAAAATGATAGACAAAGAAATGGGACTAATTTGAACCATTCTAATGAAGCGTGGTGAGGAACACGGGAAGTTACTAAGTATCACATAAATGTCTCTCTTAATGAGACTGCGATTGTTGGTGCGGAGCAGTGCCGCAATATGGATTATTTGTGTTATACCTATTGATGTTACTTGGGTGGGAAACCATAACTCATCACGCCACACCCACGGAATTGCCATCTCATTCCTCTCTAATATATAGATTCATTTCCATGCTGTAGTGTGATATATTATAAATCTTTTTTTCTTTTTTTCTTATTTCTTTATAAGGTACTTTATCAAATGAATTGTTTACTTTTTCTATGGAAATATGACTTCCAAGGTTCCATTATTAACAACTCATCTATGTTCGGACATCCAGCGTTATTTTGAATCTCGTTTCTATGTGAGCATTCAGCTATCATATTCGCCATACTGGTTTTCTTATTTTTGATCCAAACCATAATAAATGATGACAGTTAAGGAAGACATACTGGTATGAATCTTGAATCCTCTGTTATCTATACATAGTGAAGGGGCCTCATTACGACCCTGGCGGAACAGGTTAAACGGCTCCGTAAAAGGCTGCGGCGCCGTTCAACCCGTTCCGCCACATTACGAGGTCCCCTCGCGGGACACGTTAAGCACGCCTGGGAAAACCAGGCATGCATACCGGGTCCCGCGAGGGGAAGAGGGAGCAAACAACGGGCCATCTCGTAATGGCCCGTTGTTTACTCCATCTCCCATTCCCATTCAGCCCTTTGGGGGCTGAAATGGGAATGGGGATGAACCGTATCCGTGTCCTCGAGTGAGGAATTACCGGGACATCCGAACTCGGAATGATCCGGTAAGTCCTCATTCCGAGGACACGGACATGGATGCAGTTTTGCCGGCAGCCATGCCGCCAATAGCGGCATGGCTACAGGCATACCTCGTAATGAGGCCCAATGACTCTTTATACATGAAACAGAAGATCAATAACGACCCTGACCGAAAAAAACAGGATACATGATAACTGCATTTCAGTGTTAAGGTCATCGGTAGTATTGTATTTTCAAACAATGTATATTTCTCAAATTCGACCACAGGGTGTCAGTTTTCCTTTCATTAAATGGTGGTTCTATAAAGTGAAGACAGGTATCCCCCCAAAAACAATAATTAGTCTATATCTATTCTTACATCTCAGTACTATTGTGTACTGCCCACTGCTGTTGTTGTTTTTCAATATACAGTAATGGGTTTCTCTTATATGTTTTAATACAAAAATGTTGTGATTGCTGTTCTAAGAGAATAGAATAGAAAAGGAAAGGAAAGGAAACACCCTGGGTAAAGTACAGGTCTACAATGTTTTTTTTGCAGAACAGTGAGATAACATTTTGGAGGACATTCAAAAGAAAGCATTCAGAAGAATAAACTCCACTCTATTGCTGAGTTCAAACCATTTTGTTACACTATCCACCCTTCGTATTCATTTCTGTTCTAGTCTTTTCAGATCAAGATCTCTGTCTCCTCCCCGAGTTTTAGCTCTTATAGTTTGTATTAGATACCATTTGAAATACGTACATGCATGTCTTTTATGGTAATGATCTACGGGGGGTTTATCTGGTATATTGTTTTTTAGGCAGCAGCAGTGTTCACATATCCGCTGTTGCACGTGTCTCTTAGTGTTCCCAATATACCACAAGTTACATGAGCACCTGATTCCATAGATTGCCCAGGCTGTTTTGCAGTTGGTAAACTCGTTAGTTTTCCATGTGATCTTGTTTAGTTCTAGGCATTTTGTATTGGTTGCAAGGTCGCACACAGAACATTGACCACACTTGTGGTGTCATATTACAGGTGGCAACGACCATAGTGTTGTTTGACTCATTTTGGGTTTCTCTACCTCCTTGTACGTGTGCACCAACATTTGTTTAAGATTGTTGTTTTTTTTTTAAAGCAAATCTTGGCTTCAGGGGGTGGAAATCTGGGGTGTTCACCAGCGGCCAATGTATTAGTATAGCTCTTTTGATAGCAGAGCTCACAGGGCTATACGTGGTCACACATGTTATTTTTTCCTCCTTTACCTTAGTGTACTTCGTGAGACATGTTTCTCTTCTCACATTCCTTGCTCTTTTCTTTGCATTTCTAATGCATTTATTTGGATAGCCTGTTTGCTTCAACCGGTTTGTCAAATCCTCTGCATGTTCGTCAGATTGTTGTATATTTGAGCAATATGTTGTTACACAATGCACTGACATAGGGAGATGTCAAATCAATGGGAGTGCGTAGTGTGATGGGGAAACAGTTTTATTTATGAGGATCGCTAAGATAGATTTCTGGGGCTGGCTAGTGCACTTGGCCATTCAATCCCTATTGGAGTAGGGATGCGCAGTGAAGGGAGGACATATTTGCTGATAGCTTTTGTTGAGCAGTAGTAGTAATAGTGATTAGTTTGTAGGTAAAAGACAGCATAGTGAGTTCGGCTATTGGCGTATCATGTTTAAATAGGTGGAAACAGGTGAGGCGCTTGACTTTACATGTTATTTGGTGAGGATGACTAAGAAGGACTGATTAAATGGGTGGTAGGAGGAGGAAGGTTGTGACAAGGTACAATTATGTGACTAGCAGTAGACTGAACTCTGTCTGTTTGGAGTTGGCCTACAGTTCTTAAGGAGAGGCTTGTAAGGTTTGAAAACTGGCGCTGGGTGGAGCAACTAAGTGGCAGTGCTTTATTTTGCAGCACTTTTGTCTTATTACTTTTCTCATTAATTGAGGACACACCAGAGAAGCATCAATGGTTGGTTGGTACAGCAAAGCAAAGATGTGTTAGAAGTTATCTTGCAACACCTTTATGAATGTGAATGAAGAAATTATGCAAATGTATGTCATGTTTCAAGTGAACATTTCTTCTCTTTAGAAGTTGTTTGGGAATTGTAGTCTAAAGTTATGATTAGAGTATGTGAGGTATTACTGAAGAAATGTATAGTGGGATGTGGGTCAATGGTATTATTGATGAGGTTCGCCAGTAGCTTTGTGGGGCTGGTCAGGGCACTTGGCCATTAAAATCATAGTGAGAGTGGGGATGGGAACTGAAGTGAGGACATACATGCGTCTATGTTTTGTTGACTAGCAGTAGTAGTGATTGGTGTGTTGGTAAAAGCAGGATAGTGGGTCAGGTCATTGGCTTATTACGGTGAAGTAGGTGGAAACAGGTGATGTGGTTCATTTTGCATGTTTTTTATGAGGATGGCTAGTGAGGAGGACTTAAATGGGTGGAGGGAGAAGAAAGGATGTGGCAGGGTCCAGTGATGTGACCAATAGTATACTCAATAGTGTGTGCCTGGAGATGGCCTATAGTTGTTTAGTAAAGACTTCTAAGGTGTGAAAACTGGAGCTGGGTGGAGCATTGAAGTGGCAGTGCGTTAGCTTGGAGCTATGTTCTCATATCACGTTACTTATGAATTGAGGACACACTAGAGATGAATGAATAGTTGGTTGGTATATGAAAGGAAAGATTTGTTACACATTATTTTGCAACACGTTTATGAATGTGAATGAAGAAATTATGGTATTTGTTTTGACATGTTGTTTGCAGTGAACATTTCTTCTATTTAGAAGTTGTTTGGGAATTGTACTCTGAATGTATGTGTACAGTATGTGAGGTATTATTTAATAAATGTATGGTGGTATGGGTAACAGTATTATTGATTAGGTTTGGTAGGGTAGCTTTATGGGGCTATCTGGGGGAACTTGGTCATTTTAACTTTCGTGAGAGTGGGGATGGGTAGTGGAGGGAGGATATACATGCTGATATGTTTTACTAAGTAGTAATAGTAGTGATTAGTTTGAAGGTCCCTTTTTGAATCACGGCAGTCAATTTGGAACAGGTTTTCCATGGTTGCGGTCACCCGAAAAGGCACCTAGTCCCTTTTTGATTTGAATGACAGTGGCATTTCTTTTTTTTCTGACGGGAGATGTGCTCCACTTATGCACATCTCCCATCAGGAATAATAGAAATATATATACGCATCCCAGGAAAACCCATAGGTGCAAATTCCATTTACGTTTGGGCTGGCGGGCGGCAGACACAGGGTTTTACATCCTGCAGTCTTAACTGAGTTCCTTGCTTCGCCTGGCCCTACAAAGCCCAGTCTGACGGACTGTTAAACTCCGTCTCTGCTCATTAGCCTGGGCATGAAAGTTGTATTATATATTGAAAATATAAAGAAACACAATGCGTGACCTTTACCATCCCATTTTATTTTTATATAGCTTTTTTGAAAGATGCTATCAAGGAAGCAACAGCAATGTTTCATAAGAAAGAATCATCTGCAGGGAAGTACAGTTGTAGAATGTCATATTTTAAAAAGTAGTGTTGTTAAATCTGTAGATACAAATCCTGCAGATAATACAAAAATACATGTTATTGATAACAGTTTTGAAAATCTGCAATTTCAAATAAGAGAGGTGCCAACTGAGAAAAGTCATGGAACCGAGAATGTTTTCCTTAAAAGCAAGAACAGACAAAATGTATCAAATGTGTTAATAGCTAGTAAAAAAATAAAGTTTTTTAGAAGAAAATCTAGCCAATGTGCTATTAATTTGAAACAGAGGAATAAAGATATATATATAGGAAAATGTATCACTCTCGAGTTTTTACAAATATTTGGAGAAGTGTGAAACCAAAATCTATATATGTGGTAAAGTGCTTTTTGCAAAAGAAAAAAGTAGAAGTAATAAATAAAACATCTTTTGATATGAAAAGGAAATTGTTCATTTTCGTATTGAATAAACTTAAGAAATTACTTAAGGTGACTACACCCTTCTATACAAATATAGAAAGAGTTCATGTACTTACACATGACCATTTTTGTGACGTGTTTGGTACAGCATGGAAATACACTTCTCACACAGAAAGTTTTTTTAATGAGGAGAGTTACATTCAAGGAAAGTATCTTCCCCTAGCTATTGATGAGAGTGGAGGTAGCTACAAAGTCTGAAATGGTGCAATTTCTAAAAAAGAAGAAATTGTAAATTGTGATAATACAGAAATGGAAAGTTTAGGTGAGACTAGAATAAAACCAAAGAAGCATTATGAGGTATGGACGTGCCATTCTTTGTGCAATATTGATATGTTTTCTTGTAAAGTCTTAAAGAGATTTTTGCAAGCTTTGCCCAAAAATGATGATGTTCAAAGACAGATCAAGATGCTACAAAGAATAAATGATTGTCAAGTTTGGAAAAAACTAGACTTCTGGGTCACTCTCTAGCTTGTCTTGATAAAAGTAGATGTAAGAGTCACTTTCATCATATACGGATGCTGGCTGCACCTAATGGTAAAATAAGATACGTTTTATTTAAACTGTATGAGTGCAAAACACTCAGTATGTCTCTTGCAGTTTAAATTCAAACACTTGCGACTGGACCTGTTGAAAGCTTACTTTCTACAGTGGAAATGATAACTATCATGCATTTAAAAGAGTATGTGTATGTAGATGAAACACTTACAGGAAGTGGAAAGGATGTTATGATATGATATGGCATTTATAACACGCCTATACACACGTGTTTCAAGGCGCTACGAGGCAGGGGAGGGGAACAGAGGGAAGACAGACAATGATTCTACTAGGCCAGGTGTCATTCAGATCGCGCAAGTGCATAGGAAGGGGGAAGGGGAAAGTGCAAGGGGAAGCGGGAGGGGACAGTGCAGTAAAGGATAATAGAATAAATAACAATAAGGAAAGTACAGCCAGCTGCTGGCAAGGGCAAGGGTAAAGGGTAAGTGCAGGCATCAAGTGTCAAGTGCTGGTAAAGGGACTATAGGGCTATAGAAAAAAAAACAGTCCCCAAGTGCGGGGTTGCAAGGAAGGCAGCGCAGGTGTGCAACTGGTGGGGGAGGGGACCTGGGCCCGAGATCAGAGGGTGGCCAGGTGGCTAGTGCAAGGTCAGTTTCAGCTAGAAAATCAGCAAGGGAGAGGAGGATAGGAAGCAGAAGCAAAGAGAAAGGTTTTGAGGTGCTTCCGGAACCGGAGATGGTTCTCCTCAAGTTTCAGGTTGGCAAGAGATCTACCACCAACTCGTTGCTTGGAGAAGCGACTAACCTTGAGGGATTTGGAGGCGGAAGAGCGAAGACCTCGAGAAGGAAGATATTTAGGAAGAGAGAGTTGAAGGTATTGAGGCCCCAGGCCACAGAAGGCCTTGTGGACAATGCAGAGGGTTTTGAACTTAATCCTTGCAGCCACTTGGAGGCAGAGCAGAGAATTCCGTCCTGGAGAGATACGATCCCAGATATGATCCCTGGGCTTGAGGCCAAGGACAAGTTCTTGCAGTCCTGTTCTGTATGAGTTGCCGAGGGCGGAGGGTGGAGGCACGCAGATTTAGAAAAAGGCTGTTGCAGTAGTCCAGCCTAGAGAGTACCAGAGCTCTGGAGACAGTGAGCTTCTGGGGGAAGGAGAGGAAAGGAAGAATACCCTTGAGGAGGTGCAGCTGGTAGTGTGACTTCTTAGCGATATTGGAGATATGAGGAGAGAAGGAGAATGTGGAATAGAAAATGACCCAGAGGTTTTTTCCCTCAAAGGTGGGATGAGGAAGAGGGCCAAGAGAGGTCGGCCAGAGAGTGACATAAAAGGAGGGTGTGGGTGTGCCAATGAGGAGAATCTTGGTCTTATTGGCATTAAGGAAGAGATCATTGGCAGCACACCACTCCTGGATGGCAGAAAGACAGTCAGATATGAGAGAGGCAGAAGAGGTGGCTGAGGGTAGCCTGAAAATGAGCTGAGTGTCATCCGCATAGCAATTGAAGTTGGGGCAGAGCACAGCAATGCGGTAGGCAAGAAGTGCCAGGTATTGGTTGAACAGCCAGGGAGGGAGGTTAGACCTCTGGGGGACACCACAGGTAGAGATAGAGATAGAAGAGAGGAAGGACCCAAGTTGAACCTGGGAGGGTCGATCAGAGAGAAAAGAGGTCAGCCACGCCAGGGCCTGACCGGTGATCCCCAGGTTATCACGGAGATGGTTGAGCAGGATGGCATGGTTGACCGTGTCGACGGCAGAGGAGAGATCAAGTAAGATGAGGACACAAGGGGTGTTGGAATCAATACTATGCTTTCAAAAGATCAGATTTTTAAACAGTATAAAAGAAGTATTTCAATGTTTGAGTTGCCTTCTACTGAAAGACTTGACATTGTTTGTATATCTTGTTGACACACTTTTTATAAATCTCAAGTGCAACTATTGTACATTGATGAGAAAATTAAACACAGTGTACAAGATGTTTGGAAAGAACTTTATCTGTATTTGTTTGCAGAAGAGCGAGTTGACACAAGTGAGACAGTTTATGTTCGTAGACACTGTGTTGGGTATTATAATAAAAGAAGTATTCCTTCTAGAAGTGTCTTGAATTACATGCAAGTGCCTGATATCCCTGTTGTGCTTCAACACTTGAATATGTTTGAAGTGATTGCGCTGCAAACTGTCCATCCTTTTAAAGTTATTGCTAGATTGCAAACAAATATGTCAAATCTGCCTAAGAAATCATTAGTGCAAGGTGTGAGAGGCAAAGTTGTGTATTTACCTCTCAATTTGGAAGAAAATATGAATACTCTAGGAGTGAACGGTGACATTGCAGATTCTTTGTTTGTTTTAGT
Source organism: Ambystoma mexicanum (assembly GCF_040938575.1). Classification (NCBI taxonomy): domain Eukaryota; kingdom Metazoa; phylum Chordata; class Amphibia; order Caudata; family Ambystomatidae; genus Ambystoma; species Ambystoma mexicanum. The sequence goes on from NC_090941.1 coordinate 277,288,239, forward strand.
AAATGGTGCTGCCATTAAAGAACATTTGGCAACAGCTTATAGACATTGGAAAAGTGAAAAACGCATTGGCGTTTCTATTGGAGCACAATGATTTATACAAAGGCAGTCTGACTGTACCTGACTTGTCTATGCTTGATGTAGAGTCAACAAACAACAACAGTGAAGGTCAGTTTCAGTATCTATCTGTTGCAGAAGGGAATAGTTTGTATAAACATTACACTATTCATCATCTACACTCAAGTGAAGTCATGCGCAACAGTTTAGACTTGTAACAAATGAAACCAATGAAAGGTGCACCAATCAGTATCTGGAAAAGACATTAGAAGCCTGTTGTTTCCCTATGCTTTTTCCAACAGGTACGGGAGGGAGATTGGATGATCGGAAAAGGTGCAAATCTCTGCTTCAGAATATCGTTGTACAAGAATGTATTCTGGAGATTCATGATTCCGCACCAATGTTGAATATATCTTTCACTTATTGTATGAAAGTGAATTTTCAACATTATGTTATGCTGTTGCTAATACACTTCAGACTGGGACTAGATGTCAAAATCTTTCTGCATGTGAGATGCTGCAACAGGTGAAAGAAATAAATGAAGTTTTAGAGGGAAAACCTTTGAATATACTTGCTACAATGAGAGGAACTAAAGAATATTGATAAAGGACACATTCTGAGCTTAGATGCATGATCACAAACCTGGGCCCTCCAACTTGGTTTGTAACTTTAAGTTGCACAGAGTATGGCTGGGATGATCTTGCAGAGTGGATTCGGGAAACCAATTCACAGAAAGAAAACATAGAACACATGACATCGGGAGAATTGTTTCCATGGACCCTGTAAGTGTGTCGTAGTTCTTTCATCACAGATTTTTATGTTACACTTTATATGTAATAAAGAAAATGGTCCATTAGGCCCTGTAGAACATTTATTTTGAAGGAAAGAGTACCAGGCACGTGGGGCTACACATATACTTATGCTGTTGTGGATTAAAGATGTGCCTCAGTTTGGTAAGGAGGGTGATGGCTGTGTGATGGAGTTCAATGAAAAATATGTTACTTGTTCCATTCCAGCTCAGCCCGTGAATGGAGATCTACGGAACAAGGTGGAAAGATTTCAAAGGCACGCATGTGGAAAGTACTGTGAGAGAAAATACAAAAGTAAAGACAAGTACTACACTCAGTGCAGATTTGCCTTTCCAAGGCCTGTGAGACCAGTTGGTCGACTGAACAGTAAAATGTCATCTGTTTGACACCATGTTACACGTAAATCACCAAGCAATACATATCATTTAAAAAGAAGTAAGAATTGCCATTTCATTAATGATTACAATCCTGTCATTGCTGAGCTATGGAATGCAAATACTTATGTACAGTACATTGCTGATGATACAACAGCGGTTGCTCATTGCTCGTACCTAGAAACACTTGTGTACAGGCGCGTTATACATGCCATATCATATCATATATGACAAAAGCTGAAAAGAGCAATGCAGCAGAAGTATAGGCAGATTTATCAGCAGATAAAAATTTAAGTCAGAAACCTCTAAGCTTTGGTTTGAAGATACTTCCACATAGAGAATGTGATAGCTATGAAGCTGCATATTGGTTAACTAGTTCTCCTCTGTATGGAAATAGCATTAATATAGTTTGGTTAAGTCTAGGACCAGCTAATACTAGAAATCGGGTACTGAAGCCTTTGAGTAAAATTGAGCACTTAGATGATGCCGTACCTGACAATACAGAGATTTTGAAAACCGGCTTGATTGATACATAGTATCCAAATTGATCTGAAAAGCTTGATTGAGTCAACTAGAGAAATCAATTTCTAAAACAGCAGGTCTGGAAGGAGTTTTAAAACTGTGCATCAATTCAAGAGTAATGTTAAAGAGGAACTTGAATGTCAAAATTGGTCAAGTCAATGGAGCAATGGGAACAGTAATTGCATTTCATACTTTTCTTCACAGTATAAATATTGAACATGTTGAAGGTATGTTTGATCTTGTAGCAGGATGTCATTGGATTTCTCAGACATGTGCACATTTCATGCTTTTTAAGGATACCTTTGTGAAAAGAGCAGTTTCCATTGTGCTCTTCTTATGCAATAACTATTCATAAATCACAAGGGTTGACTTTAGAAGCAGCAATCATTGACATTGGTCATACAGTGTTAAAAGAAGGAATGTCATATGTCAAAATGTATTAGGTTTATTTTTAATAAGCTTTGATGAAAGAAAAGTGACAGCTGATATTTCATGCATTGAAAAATATAATAGGTTGTGTGTACTGTATGCCCCTCACCTAAACCTTATACCTGTGCCTGCAAAGCACTCTTCGAGGAAACGCAAGGAAGTATATTCAAATGAAATCAGTTCTTGTAAGAGTAAAAAACAACAAAATTTAACAGAGTTGGAAAGTTGTTCAACTATAACATATTCTCATTGCAGATTTAGTAATGAAACAGGAGTTGAATGCTATTGCAATGCAGCTTTGTGTATGTTGTTTCAAATGACTGCATCGGTGCAAGAAATAGCTTCCACAGCAGAGAAGCAGCTATGTGTGAAACATTTATTTCTTAAAATACCTGGAGCTGAAAATCCACACAGTTTACGTTTGGCAATGTCAATCCGAAATGTAGTAGCTGTTGCAAGTGGAAATCAACAATTTTCTCAAAATACACAGGAAGATAGTCAAGAATATTTAATGACTGTCTTTGATTTATTAGTGAAGGAAACTGTTAGTTTAGATAGGTATTTAGGAATTAGTTATGAGTCGAATCATATGTGTCCACAATGTAAGAAAGGTTATTCTACTCCAGATCTATGTGAAAGATTTGTGTATGTGCATATCCCTGATCAGAAAAGTTAAAAATGTTCTGGTCTTGTAACTAAAGCATTACATTACATGACATGCAATGCAGTGACTGTGGCTGTAATTTATATTCAACACTGCAAAATCTAGTTTTTAATAATTATGTATTGATTAAGCTTCAAAGATACAGTGTAGACGGTATGAAAATTAACACGTCAATAATGAATTTTAAAGGTGGTCAAGATACTGCCAGTAAGAAAACTTTTAAAATGTGTGCAATTATTTTTCATGAAGGGGCATCCGTTGAATGTGGACATTTCATGACATAGGTGCATACGGAAGTAGATTGGCTTGTTTGTAATGACTCTATAGTCACACACCAATCTAGATTGCCAAAGGGTTTACATAATGCTTACTTAATGTTGTTAGAACCAATGTTCTGAGATATATGTGTAAAATGCTTTGTGAATATAAATATGCAAAATAAACGTTTGAAATGGAAGAATAGGGTAATGAGTGTTTTATATAAAGTTGGAGCTGGATTGTTACTAGGATGTACTATGAAATACATGTAGAGGTAATATTCTGAAGATTATATAAACTAGCTAGAAGAGAAAACAGTATTCTGCAATTTCTACTTCTGTTTTATTGTGTAAAAAACTGTATGTTCCCTGTACTTGCTAGGTTACATAAATGGTTCCATGTATATTACTTTGAGCGTGAAGGAGTTTAGAAAGGCATGGCTGTTTACATATGAAACAAGTAAACAGTAGGGTGTAGAAACAAAAACCATATAGTACAATGTTTGAACAATAAATAAAATGTAACTATTGATAAGAGTTTTAGGGAACAATTTAGGTATACTGTGTTTATTATGTATATAGGTGGTGAAAATAAGTATGCACACAATGCTTTTTAAAAAGTATTCTAAAAAATACCTTAATGAGCGTTTGTTTGTTAAATGTATAAATATCTTCTATATGCAGTGTGTAATTTTCATAAAAGTTGTCCAATCTATCCAGTTACTAAACTGTGTATGTTTTTCTATTTTGTATGGTAGGTTAAGAAAATTGTCTTCAGCTTCTTACGTGTATAGGTGCCAAAAAAGGATGCACACCAAATTATGAAAAAAGTTATCAAATGGTAATGGAGGTATCATTTTTATAATTTAGAATGCATATTTATATAGTAAAAAAAGCCTTGCACACTTCGTACAAGTATCAGTGCCAATAGACATTTAAATAGCAATTCTTAGTTTAATAAAAAAAAATATATGTACATTATAAAATGTTATTATAAACTTCTCATGTATGTCGGTGGCCGAACAAAGGACGCTAACAGATTTTTATAAAATGTATGGAAATTACATTTGTTAGGCTATTTGTGTAGTTTTTGATTTTGTTATAAACTACATTTCATTTTGCTTCACAGTTAATAATATGGAAGAAAAACGAGGACATGAATAAAGGCTTATGGTAATTCATTTCAGCAATATGATATATATATGTATAATGCAGATATGTACAGACAGGAGCTGTATATTTTTATTAATATTATTTTTAGTAGCCGCGGCTACAGCATCAGCCATTGCAGGACTTGCACAGCTAACGCAAGCAATGACTGGAGTGCTTTTATTAATAGCTAAACTGATTTACGTGTTAGCTATGTATAGCGATGTAACCGCGGTTACAAACAAACAATTGGGGTATTTTGATTACTGCAACTGCATAAAGTAAATTATTATAGATATTGCAATTTATATGTTTGCAGCCAGTATTCAATTTTATCTATTTTTGTAACATAAAAGGTGGCCATTGAAAGGGTGATGGAAAGAGGGGGCGGAATAAGGGAGGCAACCCCATAAAGATGAAACATATAACAAAGGGAATTCAAATAAAGTGGAACATATATTTTTGTTTGTATTTTGATTTTTATAAAGTAAGGGTGGGATAAATACCCACTTAAAAAACAAAATTAAGCATGGCAAGTAATCTGATGTTCAGCAATTAACTTCTTCCATTGCTCAATTGTGGCATCTCGCTTGACTACCCATTCAAGGCATCGATTGCATATGACGTGCATCAAGGAAATATTGTGAGTCTGTTAAAGAACAGTCTGTGCAGTTGACACAGCTGTTGAAGGTGAGGCTTCATTTCCAGTTGGTGATGTTATTGCACTGGTGGATGGAGGTACTGCAGGTGGTATTGATTTCTGTCTATGCAAGGAATGGGACCCATGGATTTTTCTTTTATGATGTTCGTGCACTTTTTCTATACTCATCATCGACATAATCCTAGTGGACTTGCGCTAAATGGTTAATCATTATAAATGATGCTAGGCTTTCAGATGGAACATTGGAAGGTCCACAGCGTTGGGTTTTCTTGCAGAATGTGCAAAGTACTAGCTGTGCCTCTTTTTTAGAACAGTGTTCTTGGACAAAGCGCCAATTGTCAGCAGTGGTTTTCATTCCAGTTGCTTTTGTCATTGGTGGTGATGGATTTGGAACGCAAACAATAACGTCATCATCACTGATCTAACTGTCCTGGTTTGACATTTTGGAATGTGCAAAGAGGGAGGAGTATGTAAAATAATATAAATGACAACACGAAAAAGACGAGGCCTCAAAAAACAGAACATTCATTTTTCAACATTTACAAAAAAATACAAAATAGACAAACTGAACAAATCACAAGACAAAGGAAAATAGGATTGGGGAAAACTGGATAAAAAGGATCAAGAATTTAAGGAGTAAAGTGCCAAAAGTGCTTGCATTTACTCAGAAACCTTTTCACTAGCAAGTACAGAAAGCAATGTTAAATGTGAACTTCTTTTTTGTGGGTGTGGTGATTATTCGTGATTACAGACTGCCACACCGGCTGATTGAACAGTCTCATACGTGCGGATGTCTTCAAACGGCATGGGCGTACACGCATCAATGCATGTGTGATTAGATAGTTCGTTCACGCGGATAAATGCCATGTGTAGGCGCGGAGCCGCTGTGCGTGATATGGTTAGCTAGTGGATTAGGCATGAAGATGTGTAGCTGCGTTGAAGGAGCTCAACATCATATTGGCTCATTTCATGCATCTTGGTCGCTGCGGCTATAAAACCTTTAAAAAAAAAGAAAAATATATATATATATTCATGGAAATAACTTCAGTTGCAGGGACATTAAGGTGAGCAATACATTTTAACAAAACCCTTGAAATTCAAGGAAAATACTTTAGTTGCAGGGATGTTAAGGTAAGGACTTAAGGCAACAAAACCCGTGAATTCAGCCAACGCCACCATCACTTCACAACACCCTGTTACGCAGCGTATGACCACAATGATGACATAAGCTTACTTTATTTTAGTAAAGGTATCAACTCTTCATCCACTAAAAATGTTGTTGTCAGTGGATCTCCTACAAGAGTATTTCACTGGTTTGTTTGATAAAATGTACATATCGACCCTTTGCCCATTATTTCCTCAGTAAAAAAGTCATCTCTATTATCGATTAAGTTAGCTAGCCTAAGGGACCTAGAGAGAAACTCTCCAAGTTGAAGATATTTGATAACATCCGTATGAAGAACAGCAAAAAGGGAGACTGGCTGTTCAAATGCTGCAGCCACCCTTTCTTCCATTGATTGCTTCAATGTATGAATATAATGCTTTTTCCATCTAATGATGACCTTATCCTGAAATATTTGTGGTACATCATACATCTTATTTACTCTGAATAATTGCATAACAATGCAGTACCAGAACGTTATGTTCTTTTCAATATCAATTCATGTATGCATTCATGCCCGTAATAATTTGAGATGAAACGTTTTCAAGTATTTGCAAATTTACACAAGCCCTCCCAGGTCCTTTCTACAGCTCTTGAGTTCTGGGATTATAGATAAATTACCCATTTAAGATGATTGAAAAGCCACATAATTGTAATTCCCATGGTCTGGAAAGGAGACCTCCTTCCACCCATGTGCAATAGTTTTGTATGACAGTGGCAGGAAGGTTTGTCTTCCCAAACACATGAAGAAATGATAGTGTTTATTTTCTGCAATTTCTTTTGTTTCGAATGGGAAGCCAAGGTGCAGAATAGATATCAACATTATGCCAAAATAATCCTCTGCATCCAATTAATACAATCCACCTTTGAAATAGAGGGATTTTTCCATTTCTCCAACACATAGGGCCTCATTGCGACCCTGGCGGTACGGGGTTAACGGCGCCGTAAAAGGTGCCAGCGCCGTTAACCCCGTACCGCCTCATTACGAGGTCCCCTCGCGGGGCACGGTAAGCACGCCTGGTAAAACCAGGCGTGCTTACCGGTTCCTGCGAGGGGAAGAGGGAGCAAACAATGGGCCAACTCGTAACGGCCCGTTGTTTGCTCCCTCTCCCATTCCCATTCAGCCCTAAGGTCCTTGGAGGGAGGAATTACCGGGCCTTCCGAATTCCTCATTCTTTGGACCCGGATGCGATTTCGGCGGCAGCCATGCCACCAATAGCGGCATGGATACCACCGAGGTTGTAATGAGGGCCAGAATCTGTCAAAATGTTGTATTCCATCACAGCTGGGTTTTGATGTAGGTTTACCCCAAGCTAAGAGACATTATTAAGTTGATGATCTGTGAGTCCCTAGGCGGTTGAAGTTTGGCCTGTTTTATCATATAACCAGCTACCATACCAAATTCAAAAGCACAATGGTAAATTGACAGAATAGGTTTTACAGGTTCAGAAGTGTATAGAATCATATCATCCACACATAATGCAAGTTTTTCTTTGCCCCACCCCTTCTGCCAGTATAAAAAGGGAGAATTTCCTATTCATGTCAAATCTGCTGGGCAAAGGGCTCAAGATATATTGTAAACATCAAAGGTGACAAGAGACAACTGTGCAGTGTAACTCTCCTGACCTGAAAATGGCTGAATGCAACTGAACCTAGTCTTCTCAGGGATTGCAGTTTATCACATCCTTGCTGTGAACAACCATGAAAGCCAAATCTCTCCATTGTCTCCCATATGAATCCTAAACTCACCTGATCAAATGCTTTTTCAGCATCAATGAAGGTACAAGTGAGCTGGAGATTACTCTCTCCCATTATATACATATCAAAAATTGGACCAAGTTGGTGTAGTCCACAGTCCAGCTACCCGTCATAAAGACATGTTGATCATCCACTAATATCCTATTCACCATACCAGAGAGTCTTAAAGCCACGGTCTTTGCATATATTTTATTATTTGTATTCAGAAGAGATATTGGTCGGTAAGTTAAAATAGTTGTAGGATCTTCCCCTTTTTCTGGTACCACTAACAAGGAAGCACCCCTCTATGAGTCTGATGTTTGTGCTGTCTGATGTGATCAATAACTTATACTACTTTATTTAAAACTGCTATAAGGAGATCTCTAAAAGCACTATACTCCTCCAAGAGTATGCTATCTGTACCTTTTGCATTAGCACGTACAATTAAGCACTGAAGTTTCATGCTCTCTTGCATCTCTTGTTATTGTTATGAGTCACCCCTGACAAAATAGTTTTATCTTTATGAAGAGCAGACACATCCACAGTCAAATCCATCAAAAGACCAGGTATCTGGAAACGTATTGGGTAAAGAAACTACAGTAAAAGGATTTTATATGACGTTTCCTTCAATTTCATACAGAAGGAAGACCATATGTTATACCATGAGATATCACTTATCTTACATTGGAGGAATTACTTCTACCTGATAACATAAGGGTGCCCAGGAGGTTCCCCAGTGTCTTCTAGAATAATGTAGAAAGTGGAGACCTTGGGTTCAAGCAAATTGCATTGTACCAGTTGTCCAACAATGTTGAGATCACATATTGGGAAGAGTTAACCAATGAAGTAAGTGTACATATCAAAAATATTAATTCTCTGAAAGTTAGACATAGCTTTAAAAAATACAAAGGGCCTCATTACAAGGTTGGCGGTAAGGCAAAAACGATGCCGAACGATGCCGGTATGGTAATACCGGCATCGTTTATCGCTTCGGTGTATTCTGACCCGGCAACCCGGTATTAGCGGCACCCTAAATAACAGTGCCGCTAATAGCGGCATGGCGCGTACACGCGCCCCTTCGGGAGCAAATACTGGCATGCCGGTAATAGGGGGACATCCCAACCCACGCGGACATGCAAATACCGGCATTGCGAAGCTGGTAATTACGGGCTGCATGATGCCGGCCATACAGGCATCGCGGACCACCCGCAAACAGCAATCAGGAAACAAGCCAACTGCCACAGGTGCACATAATCCCCACAGGGGGAGGCAATGGAGGCTGGGCCAGTATAAAATGAGCACACCCAGACACCACACCCCTTACAACACCAAAATGCCACCACTAGCTGTTGCAATCATGACGCTGGAGGACATGCCAATACTGCTACAACTATAGCAACAACAACTACACCAGCAACAACAGGCAGCACAGAGGAGGCGCAGGAGGAGAAGGAGGGTGAGACAGGCCCAGCAAATACCACCAGCGCAGCCAGCAGTGCCTCATAGGCAGCCACCAATCCCTCGCACCAGACCGAGCCCATTCAACCTAACCCCTGAGCAGATCCACACCCTGTACCGGTTGGACCGGGACACCATCACCACCATAGTGGACATGATACACAACGACATAGGCAACCTCATAGAAATACGCACTGCCATCCCCCGCTACTAAAAGTGGTGTCCGTGCTCCACTTCCTGGCCACAGGCACCTATCAACACACAGTGGGGCAGCTGCATGGCATTTCACAACCGCTTTTATCACGCATGTTGAACCAACTGCTGGATGCCCTCCTGAAGCACGCAAGCACCCACATATCCCTACCACGGTCTGGCGAGGAGATAGCCGACACCAAAGTAGGCTTCCATGCACTGGCAGGCATCCCCAATTGTGTTGGTGCCCTGGACTGCACCCATGTTGAATTGGTAGTCCCCCATGCCATAGAGGCGGTTTACCGCAATCGCAAGCAATACCACTCCATCAATGTGCAAATGGCATGTGACTCCAGCAAGATTATCACACATTGCTGCGCCCGATATCCCGGATCAACACATGATGCCATGGTACTGCGCAACTCCACCCTACCCCGTCACATAGAGCTACATGCTGGACCACGTGCCTGGCTGCTTGGTGAGTTGCACAACTGGGCTATGGCAGTGGTCTGGGGTACTGATGTGTAGGGATGCATACTCCACCTGGTTGGGAAAGGGGTGGGGGGAAGCGTACCCCACCTGGGTGGCAATTGTCAGTGATTGGAGAAAGCATGCAGAGCTAAACACTCCAGACCTGAACCTCACAAACAGAACATGACACATCACTGGCACAAATTAAACAAATAATGCATATCGATGACAACAAGTAAGAGGCACAACCAGGCCACCATGGTGATGGCAAGCAATGCATGACTGTACAGGATGGCAACTGGGCCAATGTGGCTAGTGTGACCATGCATAGAACTAACTGCTTGAAAGGGAGGCTAAACATTGTCGTACTACCACAGTACATCCGCCTCAGCATGCATGATTACACCCTGCATCATCTATTGAATGCCATCCAGACTAGCACACCTCATAAGAGTTTCAAATGCATCTAGGTGACAATTTTGCAAACGTACAGGGACATGTGTATGTCCACACCAAATAGCTGCCGCCATGACTGTGCTTCCTGAAGGTGCCAGCTCAGAGTGACACACACCTATTTGTATTTGCTTGCAGGTGATGGAGGATATCCCTTGAGGCTGTGGCAACTTACCCCTGTGCGGAACCCGCAGAACAGCTATGAAGAGGAGTACATTTGTGTGCACATCCGCACCCGTGTTGAGATAGAGCAGACCTTTGGCCTGTTGAAGGCGCGTTTCCGCTGCCTAAACACGTCTGGTGGGGCACTCCTATATAGGCCTGAGAAGGTGGCAAAGATCACCATGGCCTGTGTCATGCTGCACAACATGTGCATCCGGAGAAATGTACCACTGCCACCTGACATTGACATGCATGCCTCGGGTGAGGATGATGAGGATGGAGACGGAGGTGAAGTAGCCCCCCTGCTAGTACATGATGCATGGGATGGCCATGCAGTACGCCAAGCACAGATTCACGAATACTCCTGACCCACAGGGACTATGAAAGACATGTGTCAGTCAGACACTGGGCCAATGTGGACATGCACACAGGGAATGTTGGGAGTTGGGCACGGAACACTGTAACACATTAAATGGATGCACACGAAAATAACAATGTCCAGCCATGGATTTTTCTTATCACAACGTGTGTATTATTTGCAACAGCAAAAATGTGCCCACTCCCCCCTCCGCAACCCCCCCAACAAACTCCCAAACACCCCCAACAAACTCCCAGACCCCCAACAAACGCCAAAACCCCCCCAACCAACACCCCCAATAGACTCCACAAGATGCACCCCTTCACCCCCAACCTTGTGTCCCACTCCAATTGTCCGCCCGCACTACTTCCGGGACTTCTTCCTGTCCGTAGGTGGCATTTCAGTGTGCCTTGCACTCCTACGTGTCTGGCACACTGGGCTGGTGGGGACAGATGAAGCTGGTGTGGAGGTAGTAGGTGAGTCGCTGGCAGGTTCCATACCTCCTGCAAGCTGTGGCCGCTGCATATGGAGCAGCATTGAAGTCAGCACCTGTGTCACCGCCCCCAGGCAGTCCCTCATTAGCCGAGCCGATGCATTAACAGCGGCTGTATTGGCTGCGATGGCCGCTGTGGACCCCGCAATTGCTGTGGCAATACCCCGCCTGGTTTCCTCCCCGTCCGCTATGTACTGGCAGAGTAGGTCTAACATGGCCTCCTGTCGGGCCTCCACCATCGACAATTGTGTCTCCAGGCTTTTGTAGGGGGCTGGAGTGGTGGGTTGTACAGTCACGTGGACGGCATTTTCGGGACTGTACTCCTCAGAGATGGGTAGGTCACAGTCACGGAGGCAGGGATCAGCTTCCCTGCAGGTGGGTGACTGCAGGTGTTGGGGCGAGGGGGTGGGCACGGGGCTCGGGGTGGCTGGGCATGTCACCTCGGTGTCTCCCTCAGGCTCCACACTGGCATCAAGTTCTTCCCCAGTGGAGGCGGGTGCTTCCAGGGACTCCCCTTCGACAGGTGTGGGTGTGGCCTGCTGGGTCAGTAGTGTGTCAGGCACACTGGCAGCAGGTGTTGCTGGCTGTGTCCCAGCTCTCACAGGCACACTGGCAGTGGCTGTGGCCTGCTTGCCTCCAGCAGAGGTGGTGGTGGTAGCCCTCTTCTTAGGGTGTGAGATGGATGCCCTCGCAGTGGTCTCCTGGGTTGCTTCTTCCTCATCGGTGCATGGGGGGTAGAAGAGAAGCAGGGCATCAGTGATGGTGTGACATGGCAGAGGCATACGATGGCGCTGTTCATTATTCATTTGATCATGCATGCATGTCTTACAGGTGTGTCACACAGGGGATTCAGAGGAGGCATGTTAGCATTCACTGCATGGCAGGTGGCATGCCATCGATATGGGGTTTGTGTGTTGGGTTACATGGGCACGGTCCTGGTATGTTGCCCGTGTGTAGGTTATGGGATTGGCACTCAGCATGCATTTCTATGTGGCAGGGTTTGGGCCACAATCTTGACTTGGATATGTTGATGTTGGTGTAGGGACGTGCATTGCCTTGCCTAGTCCCACATCCACGTCACTAGTGCTAAGTCATGGTTTCCCCTATAGGGATGTGCAGGGTCACTCACCTCTTTCTGTGGATGATGCCGCACCCATCTCCATCTCTCCAATCCCTCTATTGACTCAGGATCAATAAAAGTGCTGGTAGTCTCCTCCCAGGGCATCAGTTTAGCAGGTGAATGTGGACCCCCACCTGTCTCCATGGCCGCCCTCCTGTTGCTCGATAGGATGTTTTGCACCCTCAAGCGGAGGCCGTCCCACCTCTTGCGGCAGCCACGCACGGTGCGTGGGTTGGTGCCCACGGCCGACACCTTCCGGGCAACCTCCTGCCAGATTTCCTTTCTCCTCATCTGGGCTTCTCGCTTCATATCATTGCTTTTCATTATGGCTGAATGTGCAGCCAGAGTGTCAGCAAGCATATTGAGCTCAGCGTCTGAAAAACGCTTCTTCCGCTGCCGGGTGGTCGTCTTCCGAGTGGCCTTGGACATCCTCAGGGTTTTCCAATACAGCACGATACGAAAAGACTGGTAGGTTAGGGAGGGTGACAATGGATTGTGTTTTTAAAGATGGCCGCCGGCCCATTTCCCGTTCCTGCGCGATGACGTAATTTCCGGGTCTGGTTTTGCGAACCCGGTATTAGCATGGTGGTATTACCGGGCCGGTATTTAGGGGTTGCTCTGAGCCGGTGCCGGTATCGGCGGGTCCCGTGATGCTGCTATCAGGGGGTTGGAGGGCCTTTAGAGGCATGCCAGTATTACCATTACCGACATGGGGGTTCGCGCGTGCTTGCACACTCGTAATCACCCGCTATTAGCGGGTTCATACGAGCACGGACCCGCTCTTACCGGCATGCCGGTAATTAACCCGTTTTTACCGGGCTACTCGTAATGAGGCCCAAAATCTGGTAGTTGGCCCTGTAACTAAGGCTGTCCTAGTGCATGCAGCCCTATTCCCAAACATCTCTTGCAAGAAGGGTACTATGACATAGGTGTAAACTTGGATTGTAAAGTACTCTGGAAAGTGGTGAAATACTGCTTGGTCACTTTCTTTCTCCACTGCATATTTTCCCAATAACATATTAAAAGGACCTTGCTGTCCAGGCCCACCCAGGGCCAGGTTTTTGGATGGAGACATAAATGTGCTCACAAAAGCATCTCAGATGTGAACCACACAGACTTTTCTGAAACTTCATTCGCTTAGTCTTAACCTAATCTGAATATTGTAGTCCATGGATATCATACCAAATCTGGCACTGGACAAATCGCTCTTGGTCTACCTGTTGTAGGCACCACTTGGACCAGTTTGTCATACCATATCAGATACAAAATCTTGCATTTCAATTTAAGAAGCATCTTGATGGGACATTTCCCCATAAGAACAACAAGCCAAGCAACACATTCATTTTTATATTTGTCGCCCTCCCAAAGCAAGAGATGTCCAACCTTTTCCATTTTTCCATATATTTGGCCAATTCTGTCAGTAGGCTAGGGATATTATATTTATACAGGGTATTATGTGATTTAGTTATATCGATGCCCAGATATTTGACCTGATCCCTTTCTCAAACAAAACATGCTGTGAATGCAAGTGGCAAATAATAGTCCTTGATTACATGATGTTTAATATTTTGGATTTTGCCTAGTTGGTCTTAAGTATTGAACAGGCTGAAACCTGTTCAACTCTGCAACCACATGGGGGAGAGCCATTACTGGGTTGGCCATCAGGTGTATGATACCATGCATGAGTATTCCCAAAATGTGCCATGGGAGGTCCATGAATAAGGATATGCTGCCCAGGCCTCCAAGCTACGAGTTGTAGGAATAAGGCAAAAAGCAATGTGTACGTCGACACCCTGCTTTGGGACCCTGTGTAGTAGCATTGAATCAGTGATTAGACCATTCATCCTTAATTAGTTCAGGGTGTACAAAGTTATGTAGGAAACAAGTTGAAAAATTGTGACCGAAATGAAACTCTACAAATCCCTTTCTGCTATAGGACCAACCCAGCGGATCAAAAGCCTTCTCAGCATCTAGCAAGATTACAACAAATGTGATCTTAATTCTTCTGGACCGGTCAATATGATCAAGTACTCTTGTCACACATTCCTGTGCTTGACTACAATAATGAACCCAGCTTGATCTGCATTAATCAGCTTGGTGCAAGGAACCAGGAGAAAGACTCTGACAGAAGGGCAGTGTGGTGGTTGGAAAGTGTGGTGGACCTTCCATCTTCCCTCAGGTATCTGTAGCAACAAATTGGCGGCGAGGCTGTGGACAGTCTGTGTGCTATTGCTATTAGTATTGCTGCTGTAGGTGGAGCTCCCATTCAACAACCCCTACCAACCGCAGAGCAGCGCAGAGTGGCGGAGAGTGATGTTATGAGGCTGTGGACAGTCTGTTTGCTATTGCTTTTGGTATTGCTGCTGGAGGTGGAGCTCCTATTCAAAAACCACTCCCTAATGCGGAGCGGCACAGAGTGGCGGAGAGTGGCAGTCTGAGGCTGTGGACAGTCTGTTTGCTATTGGTATTGATGCTAGAAGTGGAGCTCCCATTCAAAAACCTCTGCCTACCATGGAGCGACGCAGAGTGGCAGAGAGTGGCTGTCTGAGGCTGTGGACAGTCTGTTTGCTATTGCTATTAGTATTGCTGATGGAGGTGGAGCTCCTATTCAAACCCCCTGCCTACCGCAGAGCAGTGCAGAGTGGCAGAGAGTGGCTGTCTGAGACTTTGGAAAGTCTGTTTGCTACTGCTATTGGTATTACTGTTGGAGGTGGAGCTCTCATTCAAAACCCCCTCCCTACCGCGAAGCAGCACGCAGTGGTGGAGAGAGGCTGTCTGAGGCTGTCCGAGGAAGTATGCCAAAGCCATGCCTATTTTATCTGCCCTCACAGTCTGTTGCGGTCCCTGCTGACCTCATGCGCCTATGGAGTCTGGTGGTGCCATTGGAGGCGCCAGTTACACAATGAAGCAAGCAGGGAAACATCCCTTTTTATACAGGGCCGTACCACATGGACAGGCGGTGGATTGAAATTGAGGGGCACATGAGGATCCAGCTATAATATTATGAAAGGAAACTATATGCTTGGAACAGCATCAAACAGATCAGCAGTGGAAGGGGTATCTGTGAAGCACACCACCGAGGTGTATCATTTGAACAGTGAACCAACACTAAAAATCTTGCATTGACAATCAGCTTGTTGCAAAATTAAACGAGAAAGAGCCTGATCACAGGAGCCCGCCCTGAATAAGGACCATAACTCTGAAATGCATCAAATAGGGCTTCTGCATAAAACGAATTGAAATTTAAAAAGAACCCAGAGAATAAAAAATTTAAAAAGAACCCAAAAAACCCAAAGATTGTTGTATTTTTCTTGAAAATGGAATCCTACAAATTGAATGTTCAAACCCTTATTTGAAGTAGTATTCACTACAAAATCGGCATCTCCAGGCTCAGTGAATGTTTCATTGAGCACTTTTTCTCTTCTGGTGTCGTTGGAGGCGGCCAGCGGACAAGAAGGCACGTATGGCTCCTCTCCAAAGAAAACGGCACACTGCTTCAGCTGGACGATAAGGTGAGCTGGCCAAATATGGGGTCGCAGTGTGCTATGTCGGTCTCAGAGGCCAACATTAACAACATATTGAAAGTTTTGGATCCAAGTGGAGGGGAATGTGCTTAGTGAGCCATACACCCCCCCCCTTTACCCTCGATATCAGCTTCAACGGCTTCACCAGTAGTGCCATATTCAAAGTCAGCTGCTACCCGGAGGCTTGCCCATTTCAGAGAATTAAAGCCCCCTGATTTCTCCCACTTTCACACAGCTCGCCCGAATAACAAGATAATTATTGATGGGTCGGTCCGACCCAGTTTGTGCCATCTAACAACGGCTATGTTACATACCCCTTATCCATCGGCGGAGCTTTCGAAGTCAAATTCGAACTTCTTGTCCATGACAGATGAGAGCTGCTGGGAGGCCTACACAAGTGGGTCGTGTTTAATTCAAGCATCTGAGGTGGGTGGGATTCAAACTTCTGAGGTGGGTGGGAGCAAGGAGGAGCCAGAGTTTGGGAAGCCTCTGGATAAGATGACATATAAGAAGATGTACTTGCCCCCTATAGTGGTGGCAAAGGTGAGCAGCGCTTTCATAGTTGCAATGTCAAAAGAGAAGGAAGCTCTTCTCCCCAATGAACATTCAGACACAGAACCTACTCAAGGACCTAATAGAGTCCCACGACTGCGTTACTCGTGGGGAGGTGGCAGCTTCGGCCTACTTATGTAATGGGGATATATCCTGTTCAATCAGTGTGCCCTGCATGGTCGCAGTGAGTCCTTTTACGACAATGGACCCTCCCCTGGCTGAAAAAACGAGGTGTGTGGCTGATATCCGTGTAGTCAGTCGACATACGGTGTTGCTTGATCCATTGTCGGCTTTTGATTTTGCCACGGTGGAGGCTGAATCTAACTTACTGACTGCTAGGCTGACAAAGGACATTGTGCCTCATTACGACCCGGGCGTTAAGGGTTTAACGGTGCCGTAAAAGGTGTTGGTGACTTAATGCCTGATTACGAGGTCCCTTTGCGGGACCCGACCTTAACGGCTGGTTTTTCCAGCCGTTAAAGTAGGGACCCGCAAAGGGACCTTGGTGCTAATTACGGTACCACAATTTGCGGTACCGTAATTAGCGCCTTCCCCATTCCCATTGAGCCCTACGGGGCAAAAATGGGAATGGGGAAGGGCCATGGCGGCATGGGGAATTACCGCCCTGCCAAACTCGGAATGGGGTAGTAATTCCCCATTCCGCCATGGCGGACTCCGGCATGGACCATGGTGCTATTCGCACCATGGTCCTCCTCCTGGGTCGTAATGAGGCCCATTGCATCCATTTTCCTTAGGCCATCCCCAAGAACACTCCCAAAAGAAAATGAGAAGGTTGGACAAACTGCTGGAAATGGCCGGGTTGAACAGCCCTAATGTCACCTTTGAGAGTGCAAATAGGTGTAATCCTGTGACATCTACAGACTCAGAATCCTCCTCTTTGAACTAACAGATCATTTAGGGTACAACACAAGACCCCGACAATATATTTAAAAAAAAGAGAACTGGAGTGAATACCAGAGAGAGTGCATCAAATTTACAGATGTCTGCACTGACGATATCACTCTCGCCGTTCCTGAAACTATATGAGGCCATAAATGATAACTACAAAGATCAAACCACCTTGTTTGCCATGATTCATTCATATCAAAGCTTTTGTAAATTCACTTCAAAACAGACTAGGCAAAGAAAGCGTCTCTGAAAGCCTCCTTCAAAAACTGCTTTGTGACAACATGGCAGAAGTGGGGTCTCATAAAAAACTTCAACTGGAGGCAGCAAGAGAGATCTTGAAATGGGGAAAGGAGCCACCTAAGAAAATACCGAAAGGCTCCCCGAGAGAAATGCAAACGGACTATCAAGAAACCAGTCAAAGTGTGTTGTGCCCCCAGTGGGGGTCTACAGAAGAGGGTGTGGCAGTGTCCACCAATCTAGGAATACAAATGCATTTAACAACGCCATCAACTTTGAGTGAGAGTCATGAAATCTGTGACCAGGTTTCTGAATCTGTTTCTTTGACTGAAGTCTCCCTTATCTCGCCCTCCAGGGTTTGTGACGTTAATACAGCTGCAATAATTGAAGATGGTGAGGGGTTTGTCTCAGACCCTTTGTCAGAAAAAGAAGATTCGGGGGCAGGAAATATGTATGAAATCTTTTATGCAAGGAGAAAGAAGAAACAGATGGCTAGACGCAATCT
The DNA here is from genome assembly GCF_040938575.1 of Ambystoma mexicanum. Taxonomy (NCBI): domain Eukaryota; kingdom Metazoa; phylum Chordata; class Amphibia; order Caudata; family Ambystomatidae; genus Ambystoma; species Ambystoma mexicanum. The sequence goes on from NC_090941.1 coordinate 277,306,491, forward strand.
ACCCCCCCCACGCAAACAAAGAAAATAAAAACAAAAGAAATATGCCCTCGAAGAAACAACCTAAATCTAATCTAGCTTGAGGTTTTATCTGGAACTTAAAGAACCCTTCTTCGGACTTGGAAACTGAAATCCAGATCCCTAAAAACGATAAAAAATCCCTAAATGGGACAGAAGTAGCACTTGGCACACTAGATCTACACATTGCTACGGGGGTGGTAAAACAGAATGCCAGAACTTGTGTGAACGATGAGTTGAGCGACCAAGAGTTTTTGGAACTTTTGGTATATGAAATTGACAAGAGTGGTCAGGGTTCGCCTGTCTCCTATCCCTCTACTGTAGGGGAGGATGGCTTAGTCCACCAGGAATTATTAGAAGATCATGTAGTAAGACTGTGAAGAGACGCCAACAATTCAGTCATACTCAGAGTGATTTCTAACATTGAACTGTAAACGAGTATAAATGACTACAGGCAGCCTAGCGAGCCAAAAACAAGGGTCCCCCAAACCTGTTAAAATCTGGAAATTTGAGTGAGACAAATTGCTTGCCTTCTAATGACTCCCGTCGGATGGACCCAGACCTCGAGCAGGGTATAGGGGGTTCGGTACAGCCGTCAGAATGACTTATGGAAAATGATGCCCAAATGTACTCTGGCAAAAAGCAAAAAAGGGGATATCCCCTTTGGTTTACAAAAAGGAGAACATTTCTAAAGTTGCCCAAGACAAAGGACCACCTCGCTTCGGAAGCAGTAGCAAGATACAAAGGATATATTTGGACAGAATGTTGCCATTGAACGATGGGTTGAGGATGAATCGCACAAATACCCTCAGGCTATTCCATCATATACCAAATTCGTCGGGTGATATTGTTGTGGTTGAGTTTCTAATACCCATGCAATATGGCTATGTCTGTCTACATATAAGATCAAAAATAATTAGTAATTTGCTACTGGAATCAGCTGAGAAGCTGTGGTCACTTGGCTCCGACATCAGTGACAGAATGATCGCTTTATGTTATAGACGTGACAAGTTTAGGAATGGTAGGCCCTGGACCATTGTGGCTAGCGAGAACAGAGAGGCCCCCTCCAAAATATCAGTTGAGCAACATGGTGGGGGGGTCCAGGGAGCAAATGGGTCCCGTTCTTCAGAGGGCAAATACTCATACGCAACAGAATTCCAATAAAGGTCACGATTAATTCACATGCAGAGTCTAAGAGGGTGATAGTGGTGCAGACTAGCCCCAAGTGCAGCTTATCAGAGGGAGAGAACTGGGGGTTGCTGGCCAGTACCTTGAATGCAAACAGAAACCAATAGTGCCTGCGGTATCTCACCAGGGACCAAATTGTGTTTGGCTCCTGGAATACGAGAGGTTTCAGACACCTGTTTAACAACGGGCCAAATACCCTAAAAGAATTCCACATTCTGTGCTTTCAGGAAACTTGGCTCTCGTCCGCCCCCATGGTTGAGGGTTTTAATGTATTCTGGAACCCCACTAAGAAGGGTGTGAAAGGGATAACTACTACCAGCCTCTTGGTATTGATCAAAAAGATCAGGGAATTAAAGTTGTGAAGTTCTGTAACCCCAACGCATATATGCAAACACTAACTGTAGAACTAAGAAGGTTGACGGCAGAGATCCCCCTCTTTTTGGTAATCATAAATCTGTATTGGAACCCGCTGTTTTGGAAAGATGCGTGTTTTGTGGATACGGTGATGGGCCTGGTTGATGATTTTATGTTAAACCTCCCTGATCCCATGATAATATTGTGTGGAGATCTCAATACAATTTGTATGAAGGTAAAAGAGAAAGCAGTGGGATCTCAACCACAAGCAGAACCCGGACAGGGAAAACAAAAGGGCAATGATCTGGTTAAGAGACGTGGAAGAGTGGAAATTTCACATGTTAAATGGGCACACTGCAGGGCACCTACCTGGGGTGACCACTTGGATCAGAGGCAAACAACGCTCAACTGTAGACTATTTCTGTGTTTCACCTAAGGTTTTTCCTCTGTTTAAAACACTGGAGGTTGTCAGCATGATGCATAGCGATCCCGACCTGGTGAAACTGGTGTTGGAGCTATCGACCTATAGGGAAGTTGAGTTATGGAAAAATGAACTGGCCATTGGCCAGGGAAGAAATAGACTTTGCCTAAACCGCAATTATGTGGTTGCGCTCAGCAATCGATACACTGGGGCCCTGACTCATAGGCATATGGGGTGCGACTATGTGCCCTTGCTGATTGATTACCGAGAGGTCAAGGCTGGTGGGATTAAACCCACAGTTCAAACCGAAGCACCAGTATGATGAAGAAATAGCCTAAAAAAAAACGTGAACTTAACAGGGACGTTAGAAAATTACCGCTCCTACCTAGGATTGGCGGAATTGAACTGCTAAAAACGAAAACAGCAATATAAAAATTGGTTAACATTGCATAAATGTATTTCCTTACAAGCAGATGCAGAGCATATGTTAAAAACCCTCTCAAATAAAGATTATATGGCTCCTGTTGAATAAAGCAAGGGGCTCTCAGAGGGTCCTCCAATGTAGTGCAGTGAATGAGGATGCTTGGGTGTCCTTCTTCTGCGCTTTATACGAGAAACATCCAATAATGGAGCCTCTAGTCCTGACTTTGCCAGGAAAGGTGGGATGCGACCTGGGTTTCTCGAAAAGAAGAGATTGTAGATCTGATAAAAATGACCAGTAATTCCAGTCCTGGCCCCGACGGCCTATCAAATTCTATTTCTAAGGGTCCCCCGGAAGAGTGGTCTGAGATTTGCATGACCTCTTCAGCGAGATTATTAGCTGGGGAGAGATATCTGAATCCTGAAAACAAGTGGTGGTGATCCCGATCTCCAAGAAGGGCATTAGGGCGGACCCAAAAAACTACCGCCCTATTCCCCTCCTGGATGTACTGGGAAAGATGTTCGCATCCCTCCTTCTAATTAGACTGAAGAGGTGGGTCACTGAATCAGGGCATCATGATTTGAGTCAAACAGGGTTTGTAAAAGAAGTAGGATGCAGTCTAAACCTAATGTTGGACAGTATAGATCGTAACTTAGTATGGGCAAAAATGGCAGCATGGACTGCCCCCGGGACCTTCTCTCCCCGATTATGGCTCTGTAAACAAACACTTCAATGCAGGTTAGACTGAACCAAAGTGGGTTACTATGTAAATACATTCCCCCATCGAGAGGGTTGAAACAGGGTGGTGATGGAAGGGTTAGAGGCTCTCTGACTAAGCTTTTAATATGATATGATATGATATGATATGGCATTTATTACGTGCCCATACACAAGTGTTTTGAAATTGTAGGGTTCCCCAATTACTTTCAATTGAGTCACATCCCACACAGACAGCTCACATAGTTACAGAGTGAAGGACAATTGCAGTCATATATACACGCATGAAGCAAGGCAAGCGCTAGGTCAGTTGAAGAGTAAGGTCTTGAGTTTCTTGCGGAAGGTGAGAAGAGAGTTTTCTGTTCTGATGTCTGTGGGTAGAGTGTTCCAAAGCTTAGGTGCTAAGTAGGGGAAATCTAATCCTCCTGCTTTGGCTCTATGGATGTGGGGAGTGTGTAGAAGGTTGGTGTATTGTGTTCTGGTAGGCCTGGAGTGCGTGGGTTTGGATAAGGTTTGTGTGAGATATGAAGGAGCTGATGAGGAAAGGCATTTGTGGGTGAGGGTGAGTATTTTGAAGTTGATGCGTTCTTTAACAGGGAGCCAGTGGGCTGCCTGTCTAGCCTGAGTGATGTGTTCCCTTTTGGGAAGGCTTAATGCTGCTCTGAGCACATTATTTTGTATGATTTGAACTCTATTTAGATTATGTTTGGAGGTACCTGCTAGGAGGGCATTGCAGTTACCGGTTTGGCCCCAATGGTTGCTCTGGCAATTGAGGGACAGTTGGGCTTAGATAAGTACGGTTTTACTGCATTTATAAGTTTGGTGGTGTGTGCTGAGGCGGAGGTGATAGCGCTAACCAGCCTAGACATGGATAGCGTGGAGTCTACGTAGACGCCTAAGGTCTTTACCGAAGTGGAGACAGGGATGATGGTGTTGTTGATGGTGAAATTGGAGTACAGGTTTCTAGCTTGGCTAGTGTTGTTTTTAGGCCTAGAATGATGATTTCGGTCTTCTCTCCATTGAGGCAGAGGCCATTGGCTACCATCCAAGCCTGGATCGTGGTGTATATGGCGTGAAGTGCTTGGGCATCTTTGGTGTAGGAGCCAGTGAGTGGTAAGAGTACTTGAGAAACATCAGCGTAGTTACTATACATGATACCTAGAGCATCAAGCTTGTAGTAGAGAGGCTTTGTGAACAAGTTGTAAAGAGTGGGTGCGGTGCACGAGCCCTGTGGGACTCCACAGTGGATGGTGGTGGAGGCAGTGTGGGCTATGTTTGAGAATACTTTCATGGCCCTGTCCTCTAGGAAGGAGGAGATCCATTGTGCAGCTTCTTTGGAGAAGTTGGCTTAGTGTGTGCGGTGAGATGTGAGTGTCTTGTGATCTACAAGATCAAAGGCCGCTGAGAGGTCTAAAAGTAGCAGGAGAGCTGGCTTGCCTTTATCCGTAATTTGGGTGATCTGTTTTTTTAGGTCTACCAGTGCTGTTTCCGTGCCATGTCCTTTGCAAACCTCAGATTGTCTAGATCCAAGAATGGAGTGGGTTTCAAGGAAGTGTTGGATTTGGCAATGAGCAGCTTTGTCCAGGATCTTGAGGAGGAAAGGTACAGTGGTTATGGGTCGGCAGTTGTTTGGCTGAGTAGGGTCGAGGGAAGGTTTTTTTATAAGGAGGCATACACATGCTTCTTTGAGGCTAGCACGGATAATGCCGGTTCTGAAGGAGGCATTAATGAAGGCTGTTATAAGTGGGACAAGGAGGTCTGCGTAGTCCTTGATAAGTTTGGGTGGGCAGATGTCTCCTTTACACATAGAGGGTTTTAAATTTTTTAGGATGTTGGCGATTTCCAATTCTGAGATATCTTTAAATGTAAAGCATGGTTTGGAGTTGGTTGAAGGGGGTGGTGGGTCAGATTGTTTGGGACCATGTGTGTGTGCTAGAGCTTTATGATGATCCTTGATTTTGTTTTGAAGGAGCTCTATTTTATTAAGCATGGCGGCTTGAATACTAGAGCACCATGCTTCATCTTTAGTAATCTCATCTGGAGTATTGGGGGGAGATATAAGTTCATTGAAAATGGCAAAGATTTCTTTAGATTGTGATTTGGCATTAGTAATACGGACATTGAAGGAATTAGCTTTGGCATTGGTGATGGCATTTTTGTATAGTTGTGAGATTTGGTTGAAGAAGTTTTTTGTGACCTCGCTAGGGTGTGCTAGCCAATTTGTTTGAGCCTCCCTTTTGCGGGAGCGTAGGGCCTGTAGTTCATCGGTGAAGCAAGAGTTAGAGTGTAGAGTTTTTTTTGCCTTTTTTGGGGTCGAGTCGAGCTATGGAGTTGATGGCTCTGGATAGAGTATCTTTGTAGATATCAGCTAACGTGTTAGAGTCGTTGGAGAAGGGGGGGCTAGTGCTGGGATATTAAGGTGTGGTCGAAGGCTGTCCTCTTATAGTTTTTTGGAGATTCCGACTAGTTTTGGGGGGGCAGGGGTGAGGATTTTGGTGCTAGTGGAGGTGGGTAGGGTGAACTCAATGCAATGGTGGTCGGTCCAGGGTAGCGCTGAGTTGGCGGTGATGGAGGTGTGGTAGTTATGGTCAGCGACCCAGTCGAGGGTGCGGCCTTTTGTGTGTGTGGGGCTAGAGACTTTTTGTGTGAAGCCTAGTTCAATGAGTTCCTTGGTAAAAGTGGTGGCAGCTTTATCTTTGGGGTCATTGGAACCGAGGTTTAGGTCTCCGATAAGTAGGGTCTTGGTGGAGGCTTTGATGTTGTTGCTTAGTAGATGCAAGAAGTGGCCCTGGAAGACCAGAGGCAAGCCGGGGGGCCGATACAGTACATGAATGTTGATGGTGCTAATAGGGGACAAAGCAAGCTTGGCAGATAAAATATCTGAGTTGCTGTCGCAGGGATGAGTGATGGGTCTGAGGGAGAGTGTTTCTTTGGAGATGAGAGCTACCCAGCCTCCTAAGCGTGTTGGTCTGTCTTGCCTATAGATTGTATAACCTGGTGGGAGTGCAAGAGCAATGGTGGACCTGATGCTTCATGAAGCCAAGTTTTAGTGATGGCCAGCAGGTCAAGGTTAGAGCTGTCGATGAGATCGTGGATTTCTAGGGCATGCGCCGGAAGTGAGCGGACGTTTAGAAGGGCACATTTAAGGAGAGGTGTGGGTGTGGTATTGGGCTTGACGCTAATGGTGAGGCTGGATGTTTTTGCGGTGGTGAGGGGTGTGGGTCCACGCGGTGGCTGAGGTGATGGTGTATACCTGGATGCGTGTGTGCGTTCAATGTGTGGAGTGCCATAGAAGGTTGAGCGTTCACCTAGGCATAGATTGCGGAGTGCTGTAGCCATGGGGTGGTGGATGATGTCAAGTGGTTGAGTGCGGGTTCTGAGTCTGGAGGGTCTGTGGTTGAGTGAGCATGTGGTGGCAGTGGGTGTGCTTATGTGTGTCAGGGTTGGATTGTATGGGAGCATGGTGGCAGGGACCAGGCGAGCAGGTGGGATGTGGAAAGGAGGTGGGATCATGCTGAAGATGTTGGTGTCTGACTTGATGGGATAGAGAGTCGGTAGGGTGAGTGCAAGGGCGAATATGGTGGTGAGAGTGTTAGTGAGGAGGATGAAGATCATGAAAAGGATCTTGGAGCTTGCTTTAGGCAGCATGGCGTGAGTGGGATGCTGTCACTGGCTGGGGAGTTACATGAAGCAGTGTGGTGTGGTATGCCAGGAGAGAAAAAACCTTTTTTCCGTTGCAATACAGGTTTGCTGCAGTCTGATTACTAGAGATTAGAAGGTCCAGATAGCGAGGTGCTAGTACAGATTGCAGTTGACTGGTTACATTTAAGGGGGACAGCTAAAAATCACAGTAGGCTAGTTCAGTACAGGGTGGGCTACTAAAAATCACAATAGGCTAGTTCAGTACAGGGTGGGCTACTAAAAATCACAGTAGGCTAGTTCAGTACAAGGTGGGCTGCTAAAAATCACAGTAGGCTAGTTCAGTACAAGGTGGGCTACTAAAAATCACAGTAGGCTAGTTCAGTACAAGGTGGGCTACTAAAAATCACAGTAGGCTGGTTCAGATAGTATGGGGTAGTGGAACATACTGAGAGGTCATACAGAGTACTTATGTATATCATGACACATTGAGTGGGCTAGTCCACAACTCAGTGTGTGGGTAAAAGACAGCGACACCCATGACGTGTGCAGACGGGTTCATAGTCAATGAGAGGGTATGGAGTAGATGTGCAAAGTCAGTGGAGGGAATACCTGTTTAGTGCAAGGTCCGTCAGGTAGTTGACCAGAGTACAGTGGCGACGGCGGTCCAGCGGCCACGGACAGGCACAGACAGGCGTGTCGTGCCTTAAGAGGTGCCTTAGGGAGGAGCCGGCTCATGCCTTCCAGTCCTGCGTGGCTGGAGATGAGGACACTGCTCGCCAATGGAGTGCAAGCTGATTGCTTAGCAGCAACCTAACAATGAGAGCAGTCGGCGGCCATCTTTTTTTCTGATTTCCGTGGTCAATGGCACCGAATACAGCAAACAGCTGTTAGGAAGCGCAATCAGGCCTGGATTAGGATGGTGAGGCAAATGGGGCCTGCATTGGCTCAGGGCACAATAACAAGAGGTGTGCAAGCATCAGGGCCTGCAGAGATGAGATGCAGCATACAGGGCCTGCAGTGGCGCACAGCCGAGTGATCAGCTGATCAGGGGAGGGCGGGTAGGCTTACCCTCGCACGTTTTCATGCAGCGTGGAGCGTTCTGTGCAGGTGTCGCAGGTTGGGTCCTCTGCTGGCTTCTGGAATGGGCTCCTGTCCATCCAAGGAGGAGGAAAGGAAGAAGTGGCACAGACAGGCGTGTCGTGCCTTAAGAGGTGCCTTAGGGAGGGGCCGGCTCACGCCTTCTGGTCCTGCGTGGCTGGAGATGAGGACACAGCTCGCCAATGGTGTACAAGCTGGTTGCTTAGCAGCAACCTAACAATGTGAGCAGTCGGCGGCCATCTTTTTTTCTGATTGTTGTGGTCAATGGCGCCGAATACAGCGAACAGCTGTTAGGAAGCACGATCGGGCCTGGATTAGGATGATGAGGCCAACGGGGCCTGCAGTGGCTCAGGGCACAATAACAAGAGGTATGCGAGCAACTTTTCAACTAAAAGGGCCTATACTAAGAAAAAGCTGTTGCCAATGCTTATGCTAAATACAAACAAAGAGTATGGGAGAGAATTAAGAGGAAAGAAGAACTGTTTACAAATAATAAGTCAAGTTGCAGTAGTCGGGTCTCCCTTCCCCACGTTTTGAGCATGGGACATGGTCATACTTCTGAGCACAACACAAGTTCAAGCCTCCACTGCACAAGCAAACAGTTCCGTTCTCAGTTTATCAGGGCCTTCGGTGGTTAAGTCTCTTTTCTATAAAAAGTCTCTTGCCTCCGAGGACCTGATGTTTTCAACAAAATAATAAACAAAAGTTCCTTTCTGCTTGCACGTTGGGTGATGCCTTTTCACCCCTAGATCCCTCTCTTTGGAGCTCTATCCGCTCTTGTATGTTCACCTCCCTCTGTCTGGTTCACTATGGCTTTTAATACAATTTCTCTGTGACATTGACAAATCTTAATGTCTTTTTAAACAGTTAACTTTGGACATTCCTCTGCTGGCTTCACTCTTGTCAACACACTGTTAATCAGGACTTTTGGCTTCGCCCCTTCTTTATCAGCATCCCTCCATCGGGTTCACTCTTACCGACTTTACAATGCAAGATTCAATTCCCTTGGATTCACAATCATCTGTCGGTCAGAGACTTTCGACTGTACAGAGGATTTTTCTAGGCCCCTGTATGACCACTTTGACCCCCTTCTCGCCTTTCTCCCAAGGCCTTCTGGTAACAGTAGTTTCAACAACTGGGTAATGGTTTCCTGAGTAACCAACCACATGGTGCTTGACTCTTCTATAGCTGGCTTTCCCCTTGCGTATCAACAGTTATTTGTACTTTCTTTAATCAGCCACTTACTACTTTCGTTCAACACAGTTCGGTTTCTTATCGGCTCTCCCCTCGACTCACCGGCTGTGATGAACCACTTGGCTTTTCTTGTCTCTGGAGTCAAGGCCGGTACCATGGGGCCAAGCGTCTCTCCCCGGCTTGGTTGTCATAGGAGGAGGACCCTGTGTACCGTTTATATCTGCTGCAACACACGCTGGCTATGGTTTGTAGTCTTACGTTTCCTTCTGCAGATGTTTCACAGGACTTGGTCGGAAAGGGCATGGTCGGTTCTTTCCTTATCACCCTCTCGATTCGTGTCGCCTTTCTCCTCCCCTTGAACTGCCGTGTTGAGTTAGCTCTCTCGTTGTGCAGTCTGCCTTGCTCGTATTGTGCTCTTGTGCTCCACCTTTTATCCCTGTGGGGAAGGGAAAGGGCCATCAGGTGTGTGTGATTCTGATCAATTACCTGACTTTGCCTGACCCTTGTGGTGGGACATGTCAGGTAGACGGCTCTGGTGTTTCACCATTGTCTTTCGTGATGTGCGAAAGTGTTTTTTATGTCAGAAAAAGGGGGGGGGTAGAGTGTTAGAGTATCCTACGGGGCAGGATGGGGAAAAGGTGTTATAAGAAGGGGGATACCGTGTCTCACCCGTCGGTGTCCCACTTCCACTCCCCGGGGACTCCCCCATCCAGGTGATCCTCCTTCACTGGTCCACCACCAGGAACGGGATCCAATAGCAATGGCCGTGTCCTGGACACCTGGATGACAGATCCCCAGGGACTAGTCAGGGAGACACCTTCATGTTTCACACAGCTGCCACAAGCCCTCATTTGCAGTATTTTGTCTGCTTCCCCTTTTCAACAAGATTATTTCAAAATAGTACAAAAGGACAATATTAGACTGTCCATCTTAAAAAAAATACCTTTATCAAAAAAGTATTTATACAGGTATTCTTGGATTTGATTATGTGCTTTGGTCAGGAAGAAAAGTGTAACATTCTTATTATGACCATGATATACACATACATTAGAAAACAAGGCAATTTACAATGTAAGTGCATTTCATTTCCTTTATTTTAATGGCTTTTTTTTGCCAATAACAGACATGTTTGTCTCCCAAACTGTCCTTCTTTCTTTCAAGGGAATTCCACCCTATGATCAGTTACCTCTGTGGACACCAAGGCCATGTTTAATTTTGCTTGCTGGCCTGTGGTTGTTTCAAAGTGTTGCACATCTAATGCAGTGTACACAAACACCAATAACTGACAAAAATAGAAAAAGACAAAGGCAATCGTAGACCCGCATCCTGGTCGAACATACCCTTAGAAGGTCATGCAAGAACCCCAGGACCCCTGCAGAAGCCTTTTGCACCCCTCCGCCTCTTCTCTTATGGTAATGTGCCCTCATTGCGATAGTGGCATTCCTGAAGGACCCGCAGAGTGATAATGTAAGTCTCCAAATACCTGGCTGGTACTCACCTCAGAGGGTGCTTTTGTCGCTGCGGTTCTCATTCTATTTTTAGCAATAAAAGGCACAGCTCCCTTCTACCCTTCAAGATATCTGTGTTTTTTTCCGTGGTCTTGCTGCTGTTAAAGAACCCCCTTATGGTAAAAAGGGGACTTAAAGATTGGTTCTTGAAACTGGATTTATTCCCTTCTTTTGCTCAGGGTAAAGTTGAGGAGCCATTATCCTCTGTGGGTACTGAACATACAATCAGCATTATGTATTGCTTGGGGATCTGAGGTCGGTGACACAGATGAAGATTGCTGTTCGGACAGTTAGTGTGAGTCTGCCTCATTCCAAGTTTCGTGGTCCGGAAATAAGGGTACCGTACCGGCTCTATTTCCGGCCCAACACACTCCAACTCTGCCTTCCTGGGCTGTTGTGTTCGACATATCTGACATGCAGGCGGAGTTGCCACGGAAGCAATAGCACCTATCGGACTCCATGGGAATGGGGTCTTACACTTTTTGCTGCCTGATATCCCAGGCCCCAGGCTGCCGGGACTTGTAATGTCCCAGTGGCACAAGGATATCAGGTGGAGGAAACAGTGTTATTAGTTTGGCCAAACTCGTAATGAGCCCCCTTGTGTTTTAGCAATTGTGTGGGGCCAAGGTGCATACTATCATGTTTTCTCCGGGGCGTGGAATGAGTAGTGATTGGTTGGCAAGGGCACACGTGCCTATAAAACCATGTCGGATGAAGTAAACCAATGTCCACGCAACAAGCTATAGCTTGGATTCAATATTTCTTAAGTGAAAGATCTATGAGAGTCTTCTCCACATCAGAAGCAGCTGATCCCATTCCTATCACATGCAGTGTTCCCCAGAGGTCTTGCGTCTCCCCTCCCTAGTATAATATACTTACCAAGGCCCTCTTTGATGACCTGGACTGTCTCGGTGTCACCTACACTAACTACGCAGATGACACCCAGATTCTCATCCTACTTACAGGGGATTACAATCAGGATTTGGCCTTGGTGAATGGAATATACCTTATCATCCAGGCATGGATGGCAGTCCATGGTCTATGCCTGAATGATGACAAAACGGAGCTCATCATCCTGGGGACCACGCCTAAGATTAACAAACTTAGCCACTACTATACCTCTTTTGATATAGATGGCAATACGATCAAGGATGCTAAAAAGGTAAAAACCTTTGGTTTTTACCTTGACGCCAGCCTCACTCTGACTAAACAAGTAAATGCAATGGCATCATCTATGGCCTACACGTGTAAACTGATTAGATCTGCTAAACCTTTCCTCTCAACAAGCAGCTGTACCACATTGGCAAGAGCACTTGTGTTGTCTAAATTGGACTACTGCGACGCCCTATATATCGGATCCAACAAACACATCACTAAGAAAATTCAAATACTCCAAAACAACGCCTTGAGAGCAGCGTTAGGAATGACCAAAAGAGACCATATATCAACAGCAAGAGACCATCCAACTGGCTCTCCACCTGTAGTGATAAGCACTACCCGCACCTCCCTGGGATCCAGCCCTTTGTGCAAAGTAAATCACTCCTAATTACCTTCCCACACAAATAAGGTTTAAGCGCACGATGATCTCAGTCTGGAAAAAAGCCAATCACACAGAATATATGATGCTTGCATTTATTATCTACAGTGGCTAATGAAAACTAAGCAGCAATTTATAATAATGTGGAAATAGAAAGTGCAAGCTATGTAATGCCAATTATCAATCACAGATGAATATGCAATTATTTGGTCTTACGCTCCTAATGAAATGCAGATGAAGGTACGATCTGATCACACCCAGGACCCTCGCCGCTACAGGTGCCCGGCACTCCTCAGAAGAGGAGGGGAGGACTGACCAAGCCCCCACAGTCCTACACCAGAGCGGGGATGTGATGTTAGGAGTCTCGGCCCTGATAGTGCACAGCTGGTCGTCCAGGCACTGTTCTTCTTGATACGCGCGTCTTTCCAACAGCCCAGGATGAGTCCCCCCTTCCCTGGTCCAAGTATAGTTCTCTTATTAGGAGCTGCACGTCAATCATCATGAAGTGTCAGCTCTTCGAGAAGCTTCTAGGCTCTCCCTTCCCGGCAGTAAACATGTTTTTTGCTTGGAAAGTTACAAGACTGGAAACAGCCAGTCTTGGCTCCCAGGCTTCGGGCACTGTGTTTTGAAAAGATCAGACATTCTTGCCTTATCAGTGCACCTGACTCGCAGAGCGAAGACGAGCAAAGCTGTTCCTGGCCCCCAACGGCTGCATAGAGCCTCTTGCAAATGCTAGATGTTTTATGTCTTCAGAAAAGGCCTTCGCAATTAACCCCTTGCAAGCATGCAGGCTCACCCAGTTCGAGAGTCCTGGTTGATGTCAGCATTTTCTTCCACGCTTCGAATAGGCTCTAATACACACAAGATAGCTCAGTGGGTTAGTGCAAATGGAGGTTACTGGAAGCGCCTAGCAGCTTATCACGACACCACCATCAATAAAATCAGACTCAAAACTGCCTCACTAACTTTCAAGTTTCTTAAAAACTCAGCATCTCGTTACTTGACCAAGACGTTCAATAGAAGACTTATACTCCTATCTACCAGAGTGGCCTATACTAACTATCTGACAGTCCCCCCCTTCAAACGGATGAAATCGGTGGTAATAGCTTCCCTATCAAAGCTGCCCAATTTTGGAATTCCCTCCTACCTCCCCTCAGGGTGGACCAAATTTATTCACACTCCAGACGAAGCATTATCAACTCGCTTAAAACTAATGATATCTAAGCCCAAACGAGCCACCCTGCTCTAACTCCCCTCCCTTGTAATGTCTTCAGAGCTCAAATGATCTATTAACAGTTACAACAGCACACTTCTGTAACCCACCCCGTGCACCCCTCTCCTCATACTTGGTTTCCTACAACCTACACTACACGCTCGTGGCGACCTATACTGTTATTAACCTGGTACTTTGCAATGTATCTCATCCATGTATATTTGTGCAATATAATCCTTTGTATATTTGAGTATTATATTTGCTATCCTGTAAATTATATTATATTTTGATTCGTATCTTGTAACAATGTAAGCTGAAAATGTCCTTGTGCTCGCGCCCTGATACCCTTGGGTCTGTTGCGCGTTGCAAATAAACAAACAAACAAACAAACATGTACGCCCTCCTACACACCTCACATAATATCATGACGGCAGTTTAGCTGCCTGAGAACTGGAATGCCAGTCACATGCATGCTGAGTCTATAGCTTTGTACCGCTAAGTGTAATGGAGAGCGCCGGGAAAGGAGGTGGTCTATGTCACATGAGAGGACCAACAGTATTGCATCAAGCTTGGATTGGTCTGTAAAGTCATGCTGCTAGGAAGTACTGTTACAACGCTCACTGTTCATGTAAAAGACTAAGGGCCTGATTCATGGAACTTTTAGCGCAGTGCAAAGTGTATTTTTGAATTGCAACGTGACTTTACACTGGTTGTGCAAAGTCACTTTGCACTGCAAAAAGAAATGTTGCATCACTCTGTGAATCGCCGTGTTTGCTGGCAGTGCAAAGTGACTTTTCTTTGCCGCACTATTCTTAGAGAGGCACAGCTCCTCCCTACTGATGAGGTCCAACCAGACCGAAACACGTGTCTGGGGATGCTGTTGGTACTCTTGTTCAGAGGAGAATTGCCTAGCATTTCGGTGCTGGACTACCCCAGGGCAGGACAAAGACTGATATGTTTGGGATATTTCTTCTCTGTGAAAGATAGTGAGCTAAAGACTCTGGGTAAGTCTCTCGTAAACAGGACTAATGTCTGGCAGAGGGACTCCCAGGACCCCCCTTGTGAATTTGCATATTTAAGTAACTTTGGGTCTCACCCTAAGTTACTAGGGGAATCCAGACGTGAACCCCTTGCTCACTATTCTTAGAGAGGCACAGCTCCTCCCTAGTGATGAGGTCCAACCAGACCGAAACACGTCTCTGGGGATGCTGTTGGTACTCTTGTTCAGAGGAGAATTGCCTAGCATTTCGGTGCTGGACTGCCCCAGGGCAGGTCAAAGACTGATATGTTTGGGATATTTCTTCTCTGTGAAAGATAGTGAGCTAAAGACTCTGGGTAAGTCACTCCTAACCAGGACTAATGTCTGGCAGAGGGACTCCCAGGACCCCCCCTTGTGAATTTGCATATTTAAGTAACTTTGGGTCTCACCCTAAGTTACTAGGGGAATCCAGACGTGGACCCCTTGCTCACTATTCTTAGAGAGGCACAGCTCCTCCCTACTGATGAGGTCCAACCAGACCGAAACACGTGTCTGGGGATGCTGTTGGTACTCTTGTTCAGAGGAGAATTGCCTAGCATTCCGGTGCTGGACTGCCCCAGGGCAGGACAAAGACATATGTTTGGGATAATTCTTCTCTGTGAAAGATAGTGAGCTAAAGACTCTGGGTAAGTCTCTCTTAACCAGGACTAATGTCTGGCAGAGGGACTCCCAGGACCCCCCTTGTAAATTTACTGCGCTAAAAGTTCCATGAATCGGACCATACATGTATCATAAGGACTTTTCTGTATGAAACTCATTGCGTAAAGCTGTATAAAAACCCTGAGGATTCTGTGCTCAGAGGCCAATATTTTGGGATGAAGATACCATATTACTTTGCTGACCCATTTCTGAGCGCCGCTTTATGGAAATAAGCCTTGCTGCTGCCTTTGCCACCAGGTTCCCTATTGGATTATCAGGGGATGAGCCGCAGGCTTCTCTGTATCATATGATAAACCTCAATCTTCCTCTAACAGCTTGCCTTTTGTTTAGCACTGACCATCTTCAAGAGCAAATTCTCTGTGTTTGGTAAATTGTTAAAAAACGCTGACTCATCAAATTGTTTATGAGGTCTGTAATGCCTGGCTACAAAAGCCAAAGAACAATCTGTGCCAGTGACTTCTTTAAAGTTTGAACACGTTACCACTTCTTTGAAACAATAAGCTCAATTATTGCAGAGAAACTTGGCTTGGGTCTGGATAAACAAAAACAGAGGAAGAGCCGGAGCCAAGCCCCAAGCATGTGACTTCCGACGGGCTTGACCATTCTTTAACTTGCAGACATAAAGTACTAATAAGATGTGGATTACCTGTGAATACCTTCAAGAATGAATCACCAACATAGTCTTCTTCCAAAGGACGTACATCCTATAGGAGTGTGGTGACATTGAAGCAGAGGCTTCAATGCATGTGGATTTAATTGTCCCTTGCTTTGGTCAGAAAGTTCTGCCAAATGTCAGATATCTGATTAAGAGTTGGGCTTTCTCCCTCTCCTGAATATTTAGTTTCAAACTATGGAAGGCTGAATGAAATCTGCTACCAAAATCTATGTATATTTTAAATGTTTTTCTTATTGATGTGCATTTCAGATATATATCAACCTCAAGACATTCATGAGCTATACATGGGGCCTCATTACAAGTGTGGCGGTCCGGAAATAAGGGTGCCATTAGAAAGGTACCGGCACCCTGTCCGGACAGCCACACTACAAGTCTGCCGGCAGGGGTTGTTGTGCCCAGCATGTCTAACCTGCTGGGTGCAACGGTCCTGGTAGGCAGACTTGTCATGGAAACACCGGCAGCATTAGCAACGGTGCTGGTGCTTCCGTGTCCCCACTGCAATGGAGTCCTATGGGAATCCACGTGAATGGGGAACAACATTTTCCAGCGCCTGACTTCCCGATCCGCCGGGACTTGTAATGTCCCGATGACACCGGGAAGTTAAGGGCAGGAAAGGGGTTACGAGTCCGGCGGCAGCTAGTCGGTAGCACCCGCGGGTTACTGCTGGATTCGTAATGAGGCACATGGTTGATAAAAAATGCATGACCCAATGACAAATGTATGGCCATGATTTTATTTTGATCCACTTATCCCTGAATGAACATGGCTAATGAATACTCATGAAAAAATCAGGCGAAAAGGTATCAGATTTTTAATTCGGGTACCAGTTCAGGACCTTCCCTATGTCCTTCCTGTATTTATTCTCCTTCAGACCTGCAAATTCCTATCTCTGGGCTACTTCTGTGTGCATGACGGGTTTGAAAGTGCACTCTCATTTCTTCGGCATACTCTACCCAGAATCGTGCACAGAGGCTGCTTTTGTGAACACATAGAGCTGGGAATTCGGGTTTCACCCTTGAAAACTGTGAGTAGTTGTGACAGCGATCTGATAACAAGCCATGAATCAAGCAAAACATACAAATAAGTAAATCATTCCTATCAGGACTTTGGAATTGCTGCTGTAGGGCACAGGGATTCTTGAGCTCAGCCACCACCACACTTTGTTAACACATGGCACAAGTCCCACAAACACACAGGTTGCTCAGAACGCGGGCAATAACTGCCAGTATTGTGCCCTGTATCAAGCATATTGATGGATGTGGTCAGCTGCCATTTATCATGTTGCTTCCCAGTCTATTCCATGTTCTTACCTCTTGAGGTCCTGCCTCCCATCTCTCCTCTCCTCGCACTTGCGTCTCCCGCTTCCCTTTTTGCCCCATGGGGCCCCCTCTCTGCATATGGTATGGCGGTACAAAAGGGCATCTTCCCCTTTTCCATTGGCTGATTTATTTTTAATATGCGGCCGCCTTTGAGTGGTGTTTGTCACCTGTGAAACTAGTTCGCACTGTGGGCCTATTGTCTTTATGATGCAAACATGCTTCCTAAACTGAAAGCATTGTTCATGAGCCGGTGTCATCAAAAAAATCTTCCCCCGTATAAACTCTCCCCCAGAGATTTTATTTCAGAATGTTCTGAAATAGAATCTCTGGGGGGATGAATACTTTCACGCCCCCTGTAAAATGAATTCTCCCCCTCTCTAAGTGCTGCAAAGGCACGTGATGCAGGATACCATTCAATCCCTTGTCATTTTTTTGTTACATCAGAGATCTGGGCCAAATACGACTCCTTTTCTTCCCACCTGTAGGCAGTCCTAACGCCACTAAGCAATCCTAGTTTGCTATAGTGGGGTGACAGAAAATAACATAAAGAGAACACATTTTGTTATTTTTTTGCAGAAAATGCCAATAAAATGATGCGCAAAGAAGCCTGTGGATTTTTCTTTGTAAAATCTAGGAACCCATGTTTTGCTGTTCTGAATTCGTCATTTTCCAGGATTTCAAGAACAGGTTGAGAGGAAACAAAAACAAAACATATTTTTATAAGGTTACCATCGGTTTTGTGAGAGGTTGGCGATTTTTCCTTTTTTTCCAATAGGAAATGCATGGACAGAATGGAAAAGGAGGGTAGGAAAGCTAAATGGGAAGACAGAAAGGCATATATTTCTGAAAAGAAGACAAAATTCCAAGTTTACGAAGGGTTCATTTGCACAGGTCAGGCAACAACTATGTAGGTAAAATTCCCATAGTTTGGGAAAAAAATTGGAAGAATTACAGAAAAAAAGGTTTGTGCTGGACATATTTGGACCTGTAAGGTAATGGCTTGTGTGAATATCGAGAAAGGCAATGCACTGCTACATTCCCCCGACTCTTCTAGTTAAGAAATCACACATTTTTCGTAATGTTTCACTAAATAAGCAATACCACAAGCCACAAACTGAGCCATAGAAAGCAGGATTTTTATGCTTGCGGCCTAAACAGACATACTGAGCATGTGAAAATAAGGAAAACACATGTGTTGGGGAATTGAAAGAGCACATACAGACCTTTTGAAGGATAGGTGGCTTGTGCAGGTTACAAAAGCATACAGTGCCTAAAGCAGCAACTAAATGTAGGTTGTATTTGGGAAATTAAAGGGTAGTGTAACAAAGTGCAGTAAGAAATGCATGAATATGTTATCAAAACCAAGAGAAAACAACAAATATCCTACCTTCCCACATTCCCACAGGTGTCCCAATTAAAATGGTACCTCACATGTGTGGGTGCATCTACCTGGGCGCAAAGGGAGAAGGCTAAACCACTGGTACATCAAATGCCCTGGGGAAATCTGGATTTGGCTTTGCGTACAACCCACAGATTTCGGCTTGAGGTGTCGCAGCCACCAAGGAAAACAGGGAACCCCATGCATTTCTGAAAAGAAGACACCCCTGGGAATCCAGAGAGGTCTGACTTGCGTGAATTGCCCTAGAATATATTACCCGCAAGGCCCGACAAAGTCCAACATTTAGGGGAAAAACACAATTTTCAGACATTTTCCAACAGGAAAGCACCGAAACACGCTGCCAACAACACATGCCCTACCTTCCCACATTCCCACAGGTGTCCCAATGAAATCGCTACCTCACATGTGTAGGCGGAAAAGAAAAAGTGTTGAACGCCCCCAAGTCTAACAGCAGTCCCAGGGAGACCCGGCAGGGCCCCCATCCCTACCCGGAGTGAAAAGCTCTAACGCAGCGCAGCGAGAGGTCCTTGGCGGCCAGAGGTGATGTCCAGCCATGGAACAAACCACTATACAAGCTGACTTGGTCACAACAAAACACTTGGAAACCGCTGCCGTAGTTAGAGTTACCTGTGCACATGGGGACAATGAAGTACACCCAAAAATACCCTTGCACATTAAAATCCGGGGCAAGTCCTGTTTAATATCTTCAGCTATCATTCCGGGACTCCCAGACTACTCTCTTGCAGGAAACCCCAGCCCCCTTTGGAGAATGGTTACCCCAGAATTGCTGGCAGTCCACCTACTACTACCACAACTCTTCAATATGGGACTGGGAAAATTCAGAACCCCACGAAACCACTTCAAGATATAAAGAACTTATGAAACCTGAGTCAACCCTTAAAGACCAGTTCATAGGTTACTTTAGAAAGAGCAATAAAGCCACTCCACCTCTACCTACATCAGTGAAAGAAAATCAATGGAATATGCGAGAATTCCTGTACATATCTCATGCCTGTTCTCTTCCAGGTCTTAACAATGAAAAACCTGGACAAAAAACAGGCATATCCACCTCGATTAGGGGAAGGGTATGTGAGAAACCTGAAGGCGTCTCACCCGCTAGTCCCCAGGGATCTGTCATCCAATTGGGCAGGACACAGCCATTGCTTTTGGATCCAGTTCCTGGGGGTGGACCAGTGTGGGAGGATCACCTGGATGAGGGGTCCTCAGGGAGTGGATGTGGGACACAGAAGGTTGAGACATGGTATCCCCTTCCTAATAACACCTTTTTCCCATCATACCAAGTAGGATACCTAGGAACTCAATGCCCCTCTTCCCCATCATGAACACTTTTCACTGACAGTCCAACATAAAAGAAAATGGACTTACACCCGGGCTGTATACCTGACATGTCCAAACACAAGGGGCAGAGTCAGGCAATTACTTATAATTACACACACTTGACTTCCATCACACTTCCCCACACAGATAAAAGGTGGAGCATGGAAGCACACTCAGAGTGAGGCACAAAACCTGATGAAGCAGCAGTTCCGAGATGGCGGTTTAACACAGGAGAAAGGCGGCGAGATAAGAAAGGGTTGCAAGGAGGGCATTGCCCTTGGCCTTTTCAACCCTCCCACATCGATAGCCAAGGCCGACGAGAGATCGCCACTGTGGCACTGTCCTTGGCTCCTGCAACAAAGCCACTCCAGTAAAGTCAGCACAGCCACTCAGTTGGGGAGACTGATAGCAGACCAATCTGTGTTAGACCCAAGGTCGCAAGCGACAATGTTGTATAAAGAAAGCTGCAAGGAACAAAGCATAAGGTGTATGTGATGAGCGACACAAATATAATTGAATTCAAGGCGTGAGTGAACTTTTGAAACAGAATAGATACCATACAGAGTGGGCCGGCACCACGTGGGTGCTCATTCAGAAGTCTCTGGTAGGCATCCGACCAAGAGTGTAAAATTGTGAACTGTGATTACAAAAAGGCAAGTGTGAACATAACAGAGGGATGCAGAGAGGAAGCTAGGGCAAGGGAACACCACTTTCTGATGAGATTGGAATTGTAATTTGTGAAGTCGAAGTGGTCCTGCATCAGGTCAAGCCAAATCCTGTGCACATTCGAATGTCTTCGATAGCAAAACTGAAGTTGAGATTGGTCCGGTCCGGCTGAGAGAGACTAATTGCAAAAAGGGATCTGAGCCCGACAGAGGAGTATCCGGGGTGAACCATTTGTCACCTGACACCTAATTATAAAAAGGAATCTGAGCCCGACTCAGGGGAATCCGGGGTGAACCATGATTCACCTGAGAACTAATTGTAAAAAGGAATCTAAGCCTGACAGAGGGGATCTGGGGTGAAGAGTGAATCATCCGAATTGAATACTTGTGAGAGGAAAAGAACTTTGTGTTTTGTTTTGATACATCCGGCCTACTGAATTACTGATAAGCAAAGAGACTTGGGCATAGAAGACCCTGATGCTGGTACTGGAACTGTATCCTCATGCCGAAGAAGTCAGTGTGTGTTATGCTCGAGTAAACTGCCTTGTCCCATGCTGAAAACATGGGGAAGTGAGGCCCACGGCCTGAACATACTGACTTATTCTTTTTGAACATTTCTTTATTCCTCATGAACATTATCCCACACTATTTGTAAATTAGCGGTAAGGATTGGCAATAGTTTTTTTAGTATAGGGCCATTTTATGTTGGTGCGAATCCCCTAGGACTGCGCTATTATTATTTGACGGTCGTAGCTTGCTCCCATCTTCGATTTAGGTTTTGATAGGCATTTATCACACCCTTTTGAAAAGTTCAACAAACACCCTTGCACTGTGTTCACTTGTGTCTGTCTTGCTTCAATAGCATGCCTTCCTTACAGGGGCGAGTGTATTCTGATACAGAGTCTCCCCTTGAAGGGGGTGAATTTATTCAGCTATAGAGTCTCCAGTACAAGGGGGAGAATGTATTTTGCTACAGTGTCTCCCCCATCAAGGGGGAGAGTTTATTCTGCTACAGAGTCTCCCATTCAAGGGGCAGATTTATTCTGCTACAGAGTATCCCCCATCAAGGGGGGAGTCTATTCTACTACAGTGTCTACCCTTCAAAGGGTAGACACTGTAGTAGAATAAACTGATAGAGCCTCCCCTCTCAAGACGGAGAGCTTATCCTGCAACAGAGTCTCCCATTGAAGGGTTAGCGCTGATTCTGATGCAGAGTCTCCCCCTTCAATGGGGTGAGTTTACTCTGATACAGAGTCTCCTCCTTTTAGAGGGAGAGTTTATTCTGATACAGAGTTTTCACTTTAAGGGGGGAGTTTATTCTGATATAGAGTCTCCTTGCTCAAGGGGGAGAGTTTATTTTACCACAGAGTCTCCAATATTATGTCTGGCAACATTATGATTGTAACAAACAGTTATCATGTACAACAAATTCATAGTGTGAGCATTTGTTTGGCAGGAAAAGCAGTATTAGGATTGTAACAAACAACATTCATATTGTATGACAATATTTTGCATTTTTTTAAAGCGCTCACACAGCCTGCGGGCATCGAGGAATTTGTTTGGTATGGATGACAAAAGGACTATTGTAACAAACAATTTTTAGGATGTACAATACATTTATATATAACAAACGCTTGTAAGGGATCTGGCGCCTTAGCAAGTGTCAAATCATAAAAATTAATTTAGCAATACTCCAGCATTCTGCAGGCTCACTGGCCAGTAGCGGGTCCATGTTACAAGCCCGAAGGTAGCCAGGGCCTTAACGCTGGGCCCCGCTGCCATTACCGGTATATTGTAGCCAGCAGAATGCAGAATTATTGCTATTAGCACCCCGAGGCAAATCCCTGAGGGGCTAATAGCAATAGAAAAAGTATAAAATGTCTGTGATGCTTCGTTTGCAGCAGCCGGGAGAGTCATGTTTGACATGGAAATGGAAGAGGGGCTCTGCTAAGAGCCCCTCTTCCATTTCCATGGAAATGAACCAGGAATCTGTGCGGCCTGAGCAGTAGGGGCCCCTGAGGTAAGGAGTGTTGGATTTGGCGGGGGGGGCGGTGCAGGACATGCGTGGAGGGGCTAGATTGGGAGTGGAAGGCAGGGTAGGAGGGAAAACAGCAGCACAGGGTGCTGCGACCACTTGGGTTGCTTCAAACCTGGGCTTTCATCGGTAGACCCAGCCTGGGTTTGGAACAACCTGATTGGCTGCCACACTCACTGAGGGTGCTAATTATTTCAGCATTACAAACTAACTCATTCAGAGTTGGGTGCATTTTTTTAATACCGCTGAAGAATGTTGACTGCTCCAACCATGAAATTTGTGGAAATCTGCCCTACTAAAAGCTTACCACCATCAGTGATGGTATTTCTGGCATACCTCCAGTGCTATTTCAAAAATACTACCTCTGAGGGCAATAAAGTAAAATTATTTTTTTTACTTTTTTTAGCCATTTTCAGCTTCTTTGGGAAGGTAGTGGCTGATATCACATGGCCATTTGTAAAAAACCTTTTTCAATCTATTGAAGGGAAACACCCATGCTGCCGTTCTGTAAGATTTAACAAATGTGGGGCCAGTTTGGATTTTTACCTCCACTTTAAAGGTGGAGGTAAATATAGGAGGATTTTCTGCAAAAAAGCCTGAAATACCACTGCCAGTATTCCCATGGACTACCACCTGAGGTATTTGATCAAACCCCGAATTGGGTAGTAAAATCAACAGTATTTACCAAATACCTATGATTTACTGTTACCACCCAATTCTGAAAGTCTGTGATCATTTTTCATTGTCTTGTCAAGAACACTCTTTTTTTATGTGACCAACAAAAGACACACATGCAAATCAACACCAGATTGAGATTTATAGATACAAAGTCGCATGAACACAGACACATCCACCTATACTTTACACTGTCACAAATACACTGGAACACATTAACCCAGTCACAGAAAATGAAACACACACTCTCTCCACCTTATTTGAAAACACAAACAAATATATTAGGTCGCTCTTGCTCCCTCTCCATCATCAGTTCCAAGGCGTATTCCAGTACAGTTCTCTCTGCTTCTGCAAGTTGAAATATGCAGCGACTTTCCAAGAACGTGCAACTTGGGAGCACAAAAAAAGCTATGTCTCCTTGCTCTGCATTATCCAAATACAGACCCCATAGCCACAATTAACAGCCAGATCCTGATCACAGTTTCTTGTCATGTCTGGAAGAGTCTGACTGGCAAATCAAGGGGGTCTACTGTCTAACTGTAAGCTAGGGCAACAGAAGGTGGTGAGGGTCAAAGAATAGGCTTGGTCTGATGGGCGATTAAAGAGTGTGAGTGGCAAGGAATTGGTGACTAAGAAATGTGGGCATGGGAAGGAGGTTGTGCAAGGTAAGGGAAGGGGACTGAATTAATAGTTAAAGGATGAGCAGGGAGGTCTAAAGGTTTTGTTTTTTTTACATTTTTTAAATTATTTTCTTTCCAACACACAATGAATGCAACAGGTGGCCTCACAGTTTACTGTCTTCTTGATTTCCAATAATAGCTATTACCATTAAAGATTTTCCAGACAATAAGGACTGAAACCGGCACAAACAGCCAAAAACTACAATAACTCCTTCTTGTGCTGTTTTGGCCTCGCTCCCATCTTTGTCAATAGCGGAGTGCCCTTATGCACCAGTCTAACTCATAACTACTGTGTCCGTCCCGACATCAAACATTGCACCAAACTGATGCACTATGGAGGCACGTGATCCGATTGGTCAAGCAGTGCCTACGCCAAGGCATTCCATGCCTACATGTCATCACTCACCTCTATCATACCTCTATAGACTACTCTATGCCAGACAGCCATTTCCACTATTTGCCATCTGTGCAGTTCACTTCACCATGCATTAATGCTGAGCCCTTCTCTCGACTTCCAAGCCAATGCAATCCTGCGTTTAGCAAGTACACAGATCAAGTCTGTGATCTTGGAAAGGTGAATGGTGTGCTTCTGCCCCTATGGAAACATCCCCAGAAGGCAGGCTTCTGGGGGACAAGTCTGCATCTCTATTCCGCCCATAGCCGCCCTATCTGCAACAGCCACCCAGAACACTCAGATCACTGGGTAAGACCAGAATACGTGCAGTAAGTATGCCTTGTCATTCACCCATCTTGGACAGTCCCTACGACCAGCCCCCCCACCCCCCCGGAACAGAGATACTGTGTGTGACATTCAAATGCAATAACTTAAATCAGGCATTCCTAGAGACCTTTTTGGTATAAATCAAGGTCTGGGCCCATTTGGCATCAGTGAAGGGCCTCCCCAGGTCTGCTTCCCACTGCATACATGCCCTTAGGATGGGTTTACTTAGTTTCTATGAAAGCAACTCATATACTCTGGAGACCATGTGGTCTCCCTCTGACATGCCATACATGGCTTTCAACGTTGGCTTGCTCTCCATGCCCTCCTTAAAGTCTGGCCATCTAGCTCCAATCCCTCATACATTAGAAATTGTCCCTGGTGTATTCATATGTTCTGCACCAGGGTCTCAAAGTCAATCACACTGTGCTCCTGCAACAAGTCTCCCACTGTCACCAACCTGCAGGCCTCCCAGTACCTCCTGATCACTGTAACCAAAGTGGGACTACTATTTAATAAAACTCCCCGGGGAATGTTAGGGGAGGAAGGGTCGACAATTCTCATCATTAGCCAGACTCTGTACCACAGAGCCTTGCCCAGAACTACCAGATGTGGTAAATGTGTGAGTCGACACTCATGTACCCACAGCACCTCCCTCACGAAAATAACTTTTGATGGAAGGTTGCAAAAGAGTCAAATCTAGCAAAGGCTCATCGACCAGCCACACCATGACAACTGCAACTAGTACAATTCGAAGTGGGGAAACTAGATGCCTCCATCCTTATAGTCTCTCTGTAGCATGCTCAGAGAAATCCTATTCCTCTTTCCCCTCAAAATAAAGGCCCTAATCAAAATATCAAGCTACCTAAAAATGCCTTGGGGATATTGTATGGTATATTGATGAAGTGGTACGGGAAACGTAGGAGTACTACCATCTTCAGGAGTGCAGCCCATCCTATCATCGACAAGCAGAGACCCCCAGAATGCCATAGATTTCACCACTCCATCCAGAACTTGTTGGATGTTGTGTGCATGCGAAGCGTGAACATCGTGCCACACATTTACCCCTAGGTATCTGAAAGTGTCTGTTTCCCATTTCAGGTCCAGATTGGGTAATTGACTGACACGGAGGTCAGCGAGCCTGGCCAAAGGGTGCAGGTGGGATTTGTGATGGTTAATGCATATGTTTGATAGGTCTGCAAACCTGTCTACCACTTCAAGTATGTATTGGAGGTTCTCATCAGGGTGTGTGATATATAGAAGAATATTGTCCACAAATAAGGAGATTAAGTGCCGAACCCCATTGATATAAATGCCGGCCTCTGTGTATTCTGAACATAAGAACACCCCGAGTGGCTCCAGCGCAAGAATGAACAGCATCTGGAAAGTGGACATCCCTGTTCAGCGCCTTTCTTCAGTTCCCACCCATTAGAGATCTGTTTTCCTGTGTGCATACTGGTCATAGGTTTTGTGTAGACCAGCTGCGCCTATCGCAGACAACTCACAACCATACCAAACCATTGCAGGGTCTTGTACAATGTGGGATGTTTTTATCCACGCATCCAAGCCCTACCTCAAAACTGTGCAGTACTGACATGGAAAACATCATGATGGCCAGAGCTTCCCAGAAAATGCCCAGGGAAATGCATGAACAATAGGCTGCCACTCATTTTTGCCGATGTTATGGGCACAGAAGGACACTGCCTAAAACCACCATTGGACTACCCACACAGTAGTCTGAAACCATTGGGAATGGCAATGCTGATTGCCAAAAGCAAACCCATAACTGTTGGGAATTCATTTTCTTAAATCCCAAAAAGGGGTGCAGTACCAGTACTCACCACTATCAGAAAGCCGGCGTTTTAAAACCACCAGATTTTGTGTAAAACTGAATAAATGAACCCAAGGCAAGCCAAAGAAAGACTTACTGAGAGGTGGATCCAATGTAAAGTTATATTCTGAAGTGACTTGAAGGTTTATAACAAGACTGGCTGAGCTGTGGATTTCAGCAGTTTAAGTAAATTTGGACTGAAAGACACTAAAAATCTAAGTGTTTAAATTGACTGAGTGACCTACTTTTGAGTGTCACATAGGTTTCAACTGTTTAAATGTCATAGTTTTAAACTTAGAATCAGCATTCTAGCTGCATATGTAAAAATGTTTAGTTTTATTTGAATGCAGAAAACTGGGGAACAGAAATGACATGTAGCTAAAAACTGGCTTAAAGAGATTCCAATTTTGCCTGGCAACTACCCCCCATCAGGAGTGAAACTTGAGTCACAGCTGTGTTCCCAGGCCTATCTGTCTTTTGCTGGCTACACTAAGGATATGCCATCTCTCTGATAATTGAATTAAGGGGAGCCCCCACAGAATACAGGAGCTCTGAACAAAGCCCTGTCCTGACTCAGGCAAATGTTTTATTGGCGGGAGTCGTAAATGGAGCTTCCTCCTGGAAGGACAGGGGAGGGGCACTGCCTCTGAGAGCAAGCTAGCTTGGCAGAAACTGGAAAGACTGGTTTCTGTACCATGTGACATGAAAAGACACACCTCTATAGCCAGAATATGGTTTTAGAAAAAGATGAATAACTCATAGTACGGACTTGTGAAAATTATTTAAATGACACCATAATTCTTGTGATTTTTCTGCCCACATTTTAAGACGTGTTAGGACCCAGTGGTATGTTCAGGGGGGTTTTAGCGGAAAAGAGGATATTACTCAGAATGTGTGCATGTGAAAAATCTGACACTTCATCAACTAACGTCCATACTCCTTGCGCACATGTGTGTAAATTTGGGTTAATGTCCGAAATTGCAAACCAGTTAAAAAGTGCAAAATATTGCCATTTCTGAATGCAAGCCCCCAGGAAGAGCAGATTTGGACAGGGTATACCTCCTGTGATATGTGAGGGGTGCATATGATTTTAAAACAATATGTACCTCTGCAAATATGTATTTGGTTCAAATCTAGATTTGTGTGCAAGTTGACAGGAGGAGTGGACTTTCTGCAGGCTGTAAAATGACATCACTCTGACACAACTTAGCTCCCCCAATCAGGGGAGAAATGAAAGCTTGACCAATGACGAGTGGAGAGGGGTAGAGCTTAGTGATGCTGCACACACACCCATTTTAAAAACAGATAAAAGCAGACAGACAGGACAGATAGGGACTTTCAATTCCATTTGCTGCAACGCGCTCTGCCGGTCCATACCACATCCAGAGACCCAGACCAGACCAGCAGAGCAGAGCTGACCCAGATCACTGTGAAGTGCCGAGACCGAGACCGGAGTCCAGTCCAGAACCTGACCAGATCCGTGGTGAGGCATATTTTAAAAAATATATTGTGAGTACCTAGCAGACTGTGCAGAACCAATCTCTTAGTTAAAATAATATAATTCAATCCTATTTTAATCTAAGTAGAACTGTCTCCTAACTGTCACCTGTCATTTGTAAAGCTGTCACTTGTCATTTTCTAGTTGCAAGCTGCACTTGTCTTTTTGAACTTTAAAATTTCAAATCTGAAAAACGACCTTTATTTAATCGCTCATATCTCTGTGACCGTTTGTGCTAGAGACTTGCAGTAACTTTCATCTGGAAGCTGAGATCCTAGGCTGTCCTAGGACCCCAAAACGATATTGATAGTCCTTGTAGTTCCTCTGTAATCGCGCCCGGCGCACTCGGAAAAATCTGCCGCGATTTGACATTTTGCCGCGATTTGCAAGTTTCTCCACATGTAAAAATCTGCTGCTGCTTGCCTTCCGTTAAAGAAAAAAATTGTTTAACCTGCCAATCATTCCTGAATCATTGCTAGGGTGAGCCTGGACTAATATTAACTAGATACCACTCACCCTGAACCTCTAGAGGGAATTAAAAGCATTTTAGCATATTTTTCACTTCATTGCCAGCACATATAAAAGCATTTTGGGCCTGTGTGTAAACTTCTGTAGTCTAAGCTGCTGGGGTGAACTGAATTACATTTGATTGCATTTCTGAGAACTGTGTGCTTTCCTTCCATTTCCTGGCATTGCATAAAGGCGGGAGGGGATTGCCAGAGAAAAGTGATTACATTGTTTTGTTGAAATCATATTGAGTATTTTCTGTACTGCATTTTCATTCCACTTTGCATCCATTTGAAACCATAAAGTATTGTTGCTATCTTATCCATCCTATAACCACTCATCATTGATTATAAAGAAGTGTGCTAGTGCCAGACTATCCATTATTGATTACATATCAGATTAAGTGTGATATCCAATTATTAATTTATTATCAAAGTGTGATATATCTATACATTGTTTAATTGTTTTCAAATAAATCTTTTAAATTTGCAAAACAAACCTACTTCTTGGCTCAGTGGGGTCAGTGGGATTCTAAGAGAGGGCTGTTATATAGGGGTAGTCATCCAGAACGCATGAACTGGACATAAAGATATATCAATAAGGGTTTCCATTCAGTATCCCAGACTAGGCATTGACTTAGCTGTAGTGTTGAATTGAATCCTCTTACAAATTGGGGGCTCGTGCCGGACGTTTGGGTTAGATCTATCACTTGTGCAGATTAATACAGCGTGCCAGCTGACCAGATACACATATCCGGTCGGACCACACGCTGTGTTACGCTGTAAAGCACTCCTCAAAGGAACGCTCTAAGAAAAAGGTCTGTTTTGCAAAAATAAAATACTAATTTCTGTAAGTCAGGACAGAGACCAATCTCTAGAATGACGGCCTTAGTAGACATGAAAATAGCCAGAGAGCACTTCTTACATAAGTTATTTGTGAGAGGTGAGTGGACTCACCAGGACCGCATGGTCTGGTTGCAGGCCATCACGCAGCAGGTCACTGAAACAGGGTCAGATATATGGGGAGATCAGGGTCCCCTACATGTGGCCCTGAGTGAACTATACATGGCTCCTAAAGCTAAGGATGAACAAGACACGATGGTTAGGATAGCGGCATACCTGTACCTATATATGGGAGACATGCAGGATAAATGTACTGAAAGCCAAGATCTGGCGAATAAGCGACAGATGGCGTTAGAGAAGGTCCAATCTGACCTGGTCTCTTCTGAGCAGAGGCTGCAGGGGAGCCAGGAGTCAGAAAATGAGAGTAGACAGCACATCATTAAAATAAAGAGGGATATGGACATCCTGCAACAGGAAAAGGCTGACCAGGATACCAGATTTCTGGCCTTGCAGAAGGAGTACCAAGAAGGTTTGGACTCCCTACTGCAGAGCCAGAAAAAGCTGGAGCAACAGTTAGACTTCAATAGGGCATGTGCTGAGCAGGTAGTCACCCTGCAAAGCCACCTAGATAGGGAGAAGGCAGAGAGCAATAAACTGATTTTGAAAGACCTGGATACCCAGGCAGAATTTGACCAGGAGCGCCAGAAAGCTGGTGCCTTCCAAAGGCAAAGGGACGACCTGGCGGCACAGATGTAGGCTCTTAGTCAGGAAAGGGATACATTAGGCCAGGAAGTCTGCCACTTAAAAAGGAAAATGGAAGAAAATCACCTGGCCCTCCAGGGACTGGGTGACCTCCAAAAAGAACACCATAACTTGTTAGAGCACACCAGGAAGATGGAGGATGCTCTGGCAAGAAAGGAGCAGGCCAATAGGGACACAGCTCAGGAGGTAACCCTCCTGCAGCAAAGACTGGCCCAGTGCTCCAGGACCAATCAGGAAACGCAGAGAGAGAATGAGGCTCTCTGCCAGCACAATGATAGGCTCCAACAACAGGTAGCGATGCAAGGGAGACTGATAGAGTCTAGTAAGGCCTTAACTGAGGAACTGAAGGCACAGGCTCTTGCATTGCAACAGGGAGCAGGGGCAGATAGAGATGAGGTTCGCTGGGAAAGAGAAACACCTGAGCATAACCCCAGGAGCCCTAGTACCAGAGGCCTTTATTTCTCTCAGTCCCTGGACTCTGCCACCCCCATGTCCCCTGGCGCACATGAGCACAGGGCCACAGGGATGGCAGATTACTATCCAGCCAGAAGCATGGGGCTCATAGGCCAGTACCACCCAGGAATGGAGGGGCGGGCATCCGGGTATGGGCACCCAAGCACAGTGCAATTTAGTGGGGAACCCCAGGAGAGTAGGCCCATTAAGGGCATCCTGAAGACCTCTGCCCAGTTAGGTCAGTGGGGGGGGTACCCATCAAATCCTGGCAGCAAGGAGGGATCTGAAGACTCCTCTGAGCGGTACAGGACACAGGAGACCAGGTCCCCACATTCTGCCAGCCATTTCCAGGCTCGCAGAATCCAGGAAAACCTGGAAGAACAGACGGGAACCTCTGGGAGCAGTGCCTCTGAGTCAGAAGATGAATGGACCAGGGTTACCCAGACCAAAAGGGCCAATAAGACAAAAAGGGCCTTGCTTAAGGACCCCTTAAAGCAGATTAAGGCAATCAGGAGCGTCATCACGCCGTATCATAAGAATGCCAAGTATTCTGTTTGGGAGCACTTAGAGTTGTTTGAGCAAATGATGGAGACTTTCCATTTGAAGGACAGCCAAAGCTGTATCCAATATGTAAAGTGGACATTCTCCCCAGAGTACTCCAGTTTCTTTGCAGGGCTGGAGGACCAAAATCATTCCAGGTGGTCCACCTATAGGGCGGCCATATTGAAACATTTTTCTGTTCACAGAAATCCTCAAGAGGCTCGCAAGGCAGCCTACAATTTACAATGTGGGGAGGATCAGGCCCCACAAGAATTTGTGCAGGAGTTAAAGCGTGCTTTTGCACAGACCACAAGAAGGGTGCGCACGGATAGCAGAGAATTTGTTAATACGTTTTTCCATGCCTTGCCCAAATACATAATGACCCAGCTCGTGAGAGATTTTCATGAGAAAAGATCTTTAGAATGGGTCATTGAACAAGCAACCCGCATCTACGAGGTGCAGAAACCGGTGGAAAACAAAAACCAGCCCAAAAACCCCAAAACTAACAGCCCCCCTGCTGCTGCCAAGGTGGCAGAGGTAAAGGTTGCCCCCGTTTTGGATTTGGAGATGGGGGGGCCTAAAAACCTACCTGCACCTAATAATGCTAGGCCCAGAAGGTCCTCGGGCCAGTCACAGACAGGGAGCCAAGGAGGCAGCCCCACAAATGGGGTCCCTCGCTCTCCTGACTATGTAAGTCCCCGTTACAAGGGAAGTCGACCCATCCTGGGTTATGTGTGGACTCCTCCAGCCCAAGGGGGTGGATCCAGCCAAGCACCTAACCCAGGGAACTTCCCTCCCAACTTCCCACAGGAGGGCAGAAAATCTCCAAATCCTGGGCAGAACTTTTTCCCCAGGTATCCACCCAATTTCCAGCCCCAAAATCATCCATCCTTCTTTCCCCAATTCCCTGAGCCCAGACAACCTAATCCGGGAGAGGGGAGGCCAAGGGTGGAGGGGTATCCAAATCTTCCCAACCAGGGGTACTACCAAAGGAGGGATAGCTACCCTTCCCGGGATCAGCCCAGGGGAGAAAACAGGGCCCCGTATCAGCCTGAGCGGGTTTCCCAGTTAGAGCGCCAGGTTCAAAACATGGCGCGGGATCTGGGTCACATACTGAGGGCGCAGCAGAACCCTCAGATCGGCATGCCGGCGCAGAACGCACCCAACTCTGGACCTGGTGCCCCAGAACAATGACGGGGGCAGCACCCCAATAACTCACCGGTTCCCAGGGAGGAGGCACAAAGGGAAGGGGGGTGTAAAGCCTTGGAGGAAGCTTCCTTCCTCACTTGTAAACAGCCCCTGGAAACCCAGGAACCGGAAACAAAATCTCTTGCCCCTGAAAGTCTGCCTCCTAACGAGCAGAGGGGGGGTAGGAGAAATAAAAGACCCAAACAGACACAGTGTGAGGAGGAGGTACAGATCTTCCAATTTGAGGGAGAGGGATCCTCAGAGGATCCTGGGAAAAGGATCTTCTCCTTCAGAGAGGGGGGAACTCCTCCCAAAGAAAAATGGGTCCCTAGGGATGCAAATCCAGACTGGGGAGATGTGGAGACTGAGCTACCGCCGCCCACCATCTCATCCCAGAACCAACAGCAAGAAAATCCCCTGGTTCAAACCCATCCTGGTGACTGCCTCCAAAAAGGGGGGGGGCGGCCCGGAACCAGAGCCAGGGGAACCCACAATGGCTCTGATCTCCAGTTGCCGACTTTTTCTTTCAGATTCCCAAGGCTCTCCACAGAATTCTGGCCAAATCTCTTCGCTAGCAATGTCCAAAACCAGAAAATTAGCCCACCAGTTGTCCAAAAATGTGCATTATCTGTGCCCCCTTGAGGAGAAGGAGGGAAGATACTATGCCCCGGTACAAGTACAGGGGCAGGGTACAATTTTGGCACTGGTGGACACTGGATCTCAAGCTACCCTTCTGTCCAGAAGGGCCTTTGACGAACTGAATGCAGGAAGGGGAGATAATTACCAAATTCCTCTCACCTCACGTCCTGGACAACTCCAGAACTTTGACGGGAAGGAAATTCCCGTCGAGGGGACGGCAGACTTGGACATTAAAATTGGGCGACACAAGTTGAAACACCCAGTCATAGTTGTGACTCCAGAGGGCACCCCTTGTTTACTAGGGAATGAACTCCTGAGAAGGTTGTCACTCCTAATAGATTGCGTAAACAAGGTCCTCTGGACCCAGACTAGCCGACCAATAAAATTAAAACAGAGTGTCAACCATGTTAGTTTAAACGTCACCTGCCACATGGTTGAACAAAAATCTGACCAAGTAGAATTTCACTTCCAGAACAGCCAAATTCCAGACGTGACAGTAATAGCAGTAGGACAACAGACTGGTGATGGGGGGTCCTCTCTATTTCTGAAAATCAACCTTCCTTCCAGTCTAAAGTGGTACTCCACGCTGGAAGGAAACACTCTGAGATTCTATACTAATCCACAATCAGAAACTCCCACTCCTATAGTCCAGAAAGATGTGAAATCAGCTCAGAGCCTGGCTGATATTCAGCAAATTGGAGAGCAGTTGTTCATCCCTGTTCAGTTAAATGATGGGAAGGACTCTGTTCTCGCTCGAGTGTGTGTGAACAACGGTAAGAGCTTCATCAGCGAAGCCATGTTCCGCCAACTCCCAAAAGATCCAGCCATTCCCACATTCAAACTGATAGACAAATGGGAAATGGACCTGGAAGCGCCTAATTCCAAACATCTCCTGCGAAGCAGGTGTATGCTCATAATCTCCATTGGCAACAAGAGCATAGTCCATAATTGTTGGGTCGTGCGAGACGTCACTGCCGCCTTTTACTTAGGCAGTGACATTCTCAATCGCTTTGCCATTAGTTTGGACCTAATAAACTTCAAAGCTTGGTCCCGATTAGCGGATTATCCCATGGGCTTTAATGATCCAGAAAAAGCATTTAGGTCAGCTCAATTGCTACCTTATGCAGTTGAAATTCAGGTTAAAGAGGAAGTCACCATCCCAGAAAGGACCCGACAATTCTCCCTGGAAGTGAAAGTTAAAAGGGGACAAGAGTTGAAAAACCCTGATGCTTACATACATCTAAATGCTTCTCTCCAACAGCAAGGGTTAAGGGTAAACACAACACCATTAGTCAACATAGAACATGACACCATTCTAATAGAGGTGGATAACAGCGACTTAAAGAGTATTACTCTAGCCGCAGGCACCACTATTGGAATGGCGGTCGATGACCGACATTTTTCCATAGACTTAGGTAATGAACTGTTAGGGCCAATCCCCAAGGACTGCTTTGACAGTGACAGTGATGACAATACAACACCAGACAGGATTTTTACCCGGCATGGGGGGAACTTCCTGGTGTACACTTCCTGCCCCTATGGTAAGGAAGATGTGACTTGTGACTTCAGAGGGGATGAGGTGATTTTCCAGGTCCATGAGGGCTGCCTTTCCCACCTGAAGCCTCCAGTCCAAATCAGCACTCTGACCAGGGACTTCTCCACCCAGCTGGAGGAGGCCGCTGAAATAGCCAAACCAGAAGCCTTTCCAGGCTTCAGGCAGATGGTGGAAGAGAGAGTCAACCTAGCTGATGCCTGTGTGACTCTGGAACAAAAGCAAAAGTTGAAACAAGTTTTCTTGGATTTCCAAGATCTCTTTGCGGTAGACTCATATGACTGTGGTCGCACTGACATCCACACAACAACAATCCCCACGGACCCTGGCATGACTCCTGTGTTTGTGAAGCAATATTGCTTGCCTCTCGCATCAATGGAGTCCCTTACTGAAATAATTAAGAACCTTGAGTCCCGGGGAATAATCCGTCCAGTCCACAGCACTTTCAATAATCCGGTGCTGGGAATATTGAAGCCAAACGGCCAGTGGAGACTCTGCGCCGACCTCAGGGAGCTCAACAAATGGGTCCATACTTCCCGATGGCCTC
The DNA here is from genome assembly GCF_040938575.1 of Ambystoma mexicanum. Classification (NCBI taxonomy): domain Eukaryota; kingdom Metazoa; phylum Chordata; class Amphibia; order Caudata; family Ambystomatidae; genus Ambystoma; species Ambystoma mexicanum. The sequence continues at coordinate 277,341,362 of NC_090941.1, forward strand.
TGCCCTACATTGACCAAGGGCTGGCCCAGATCCAGGGGTCACAGGTATTCACTGCAATAGACCTGACCAATGGATACTGGACCGTGCCTGTCAGCAGGGAGGACCAATACAAACTGGCTTTTACCTTTGGGGACCAGCAGTATACATGGACCCGGACTCCCTTCGGATACCTTAACTCCGGTAATGAGTTCAATATTTTCCTACATGAGGCCATGCCCGACCTGGGTGCGAGGCGTAACCTGGCTTATGTAGATGATGTCCTCATCAAAAGTTCATCTGTGGAGGAACACATAGCGGAGATCCGTTATGTTCTGACGCAGTTGAGGGCCGCCGGAGCAAAACTTTCCTTTCAGAAAGCACAGTGGTGTAGAACCCGTGTTAATTTCTTGGGGCATGAGATTACTCCTCAGGGTCTCTGTCCCCAGGAAAAGAAAGTGGAAGCACTTCAGAAACTGAAAGACCCCACAACTCTGCGGGAACTAAGGAGCCTCCTTGGACTGACTAATTACAGCAGAAGGTTCATTGAGGGCTACGCAGAGATCACCAGACCCCTGATTCATCTCCTGAAGGGGGGGGTCAAGTGGGAATGGGGTCCAGAACAATCCGAGGCAGTAAGACAACTCAAAAGAAGCCTCTCACAAGCGCCTTGCCTAGCTTACCCTGTCAGAAACAAGGAGTTCTTCCTGGAGACGGGGTTCTCTAATACGTGCTTGACGGCAGTATTATACCAAAAGCATGACAAGGTCAATAAAGTAATCTCCTATGCGAGCAAAACTTTATCCTCTGTGGAGGAAAAATTCAACGATTGTGAGAAGGCACTCCTGGCAACTGTGTGGGCATTGAAGAATTACCGCCCGTTTATCCAGGGGGAACACATCATAGTGGAGACTCCACACCAGCCTCTGCAATATCTCCAAAGTGACAGAATCCGGGCCGGAAATGTGAGTAATTCCCGAATTACTTCCTGGATTCTATCAATGCAAGGCTTTCCTGTGGAGGTCAGATATGGCCAAAACAAGAAGAGTCCCCTCGCGCAAGGTCTGGCTGACTTGCATGATTGTGCCAGAGAAAACTGTCTCGAGGACGAAAGTCTAAAAATCAAGGACAACACGGAGGCATACCTTAATTCCCCACACAAAGTCTTTGAAGAAGACAAGTGTGAGGGAATGCCCACTGTCTATGTGGACGGATGCTCTTACCATGTTGACAACAACGGGGAGAAAGAACTGGTGGCCGGCGTAGGGAATGCATGGGTGAATGAGTCCCCAGAACCCTCCGCTGGATACAAAATTGGTCCCCGAAGTAGTCAGGTGGCAGAATTGATGGCTGTGCATCAGGCCATCCTCACTGCTGTCCAGCATCAACTCCACGAACTGGTCATAATCACAGATTCAGATTATGTACGGAACGGGTTCATGGAGCACCTGGTTAATTGGAAAACCAGAGGCATGTTATGTGCTAACAACAAACCCTTGAAACATGGGAAGTTGATCCAAAACATTGATGATCTGGTCACCTCGAATGAGATGACCATCTATTGGAAAAAGATCAAGGGTCATTCCAAAGTAGAGGGACCAGACAAAACTGGAAATGACTTAGCTGATCAGCTGGCCAAAACCAGGGCCATCCAAGGGGATCTAATTGAGATTGAGTCCCTGTTGGGGGAAATGCAGGTCACTGCTATCACTAGGTCCCAGACAAATGCTCACAACGACCTTTCAATTGCACAATGGAGTAAGGAGACCCCTGATGCTGATTTGATTACAGTTCAGAAGGGGGATACAGTTATTGGTAAGTTTTACCAACACCTTGAGGACCCTGAGAACGTTCCCCTGACGGATACCAATTACATTGGGAAAGAGGACCTAAGAGTGTTGATGAAATGTCCAAAAATGTTCCGGATCCAAGACGGTTTGCTGGTAAGGAAATCCAAAGCTGGCCACGATCAGTGGGTGGTTCCTACCTCATTCCGAAGCTTGATGTTAAGTCACGCCCATGATGCGGCCACCGCCGGTCATAGGGGGTTTCACACAACATTGGAAATCTTAAGAGAGGTTGCATACTGGCCACACATGGGGCAGGACCTCAACCAATACTTGAAGGGGTGTCTTGTGTGTGCACAATTTCAGCCATCATCCCTCACACACCGTGCGCCTCTTCAAAAGCGGGGAATGACACTGCCATGGTCAGATTTACAAATCGACTTTGTAGGCCCCGTGATTCGCTCTGCTAGGGGGAATAAGTACATGTTGACTGTGACATGCTTGTTTACCAAGTGGGTGGAATGTCTCCCAGCCCCAAATTGCAAGGGAGAAACCGCAGCTGCCCTGATGATTAACCATATCTTTTCCCGTTTTGGTCTACCTCAAAGGATTGAGTCAGACAGAGGTAGCCACTTCACCAGTGAAGTAATGACAAAGATGTGGGAGATACTGGGGGTCAAAAGGAAGTTGCATATGCTTACAGGCCAGCTTCTTCTGGGGCAGTAGAGAGATATAACCGGACAATTGTGAGCATCTTAAAAAAGTTTGTGGCAGATTCTGGGCCAAGTTGGGATATCCGATTACCTCTGTTCCTAATGGCCATCAGATCTACCCCTTCATCTGCAACCAAAATGTCACCATTTGAGTTGATGACTGGGCGCAAGATGGTGCTTCCTCAGCATTTGCTCTATAGGACCCAAGAGCAGACACTGATAAATGCCTCCACTACTCATGAGTATGTGGAGAATTTAAGGAAACACCTCCAACATGCTTTTGCTTACGCTCAGCGGAATCTAGAAAGATCGGCTGATAGCATGAAGACCCACTATGACCTGAAGACTTCCAGGAAGGAATATCAGGTGGGGGACCGGGTCTATCTATACAACTTCCAAAGAAACCAGGCAAAGCAGCGCAAATTTTTGCCTACATGGAAGGGACCCTTTGAGATCATCGACAAGATCTCCCCTGTGGCCTACAAAATCCACATCCCCAAAGGTCCTTTGGTAGCGGGGGAAGACAAGTGGGTCCACATAAACCAGTTGAAATGTTGCCATCCCAGGCACACTCTGCAACAACTGGAGGAATCCTCTGGAATCCTAGCGGGTACTGTCTCAGACTAATTCAGTTCCAACCATAAAACATACCACATCTAGTCTCTAAAATATTGTGATTTGCATGAAACTGTCTCTTAGTTATACTGTTTTTTTTTTTCAAAATAAGAATGTAATGTTTCGTTATGATGAAATTTATATGCCACCCCACTATATCAATGGTGGGGAAGAAATGTCCATGAATAGGTATTGCCGCTCTTCCTTTGTCGTCCTAGGAGAAAGAAAACCGGGAGACGGGCCAAGGAGGACGATCCGGAGACCGGGAGCAGAGACGCAACGGGCCCGGGGTACCGCCCAATCTTCCCATCAGGACCGGCGAGGAGAACCGATCGATCCGACCGGATGGAGAAAAAGATGCTGAACTGTCCCATCTATTGGAAGAAGATGAGGAAACATCCCAGGTCTTGCGAGTCCCATTAGTGAAATAGAATGGCCATCGCAAGAGGGTGGCTTGTGGGATGTTTTTATCCACGCATCCAAGCCCTACCTCAAAACTGTGCAGTACTGACATGGAAAACATCATGATGGCCAGAGCTTCCCAGAAAATGCCCAGGGAAATGCATGAAGAATAGGCTGCCACTCATTTTTGCCGATGTTATGGGCACAGAAGGACACTGCCTAAAACCACCATTGGACTACCCACACAGTAGTCTGAAACCATTGGGAATGGCAATGCTGATTGCCAAAAGCAAACCCATAACTGTTGGGAATTCATTTTCTTAAATCCCAAAAAGGGGTGCAGTACCAGTACTCACCACTATCAGAAAGCCGGCGTTATAAAACCACCAGATTTTGTGTAAAACTGAATAAATGAACCCAAGGCAAGCCAAAGAAAGACTTACTGAGAGGTGGATCCAATGTAAAGTTATATTCTGAAGTGACTTGAAGGTTTATAACAAGACTGGCTGAGCTGTGGATTTCAGCAGTTTAAGTAAATTTGGACTGAAAGACACTAAAAATCTAAGTGTTTAAATTGACCTACTTTTGAGTGTCACATAGGTTTAAATTGTTTAAATGTCATAGTTTTAAACTTAGAATCAGCATTCTTGCTGCATATGTAAAAATGTTTAGTTTTATTTGAATGCAGAAAACTGGGGAACAGAAATGACATGTAGCTAAAAACTGGCTTAAAGAGATTCCAATTTTGCCTGGCAACTACTCCCCATCAGGAGTGAAACTTGAGTCACAGCTGTGTTCCCAGGCCTATCTGCCTTTTGCTGGCTACACTAAGGATGTGCCATCTCTCTGATAATTGAATTAAGGGGAGCCCCCACAGAATACAGGAGCTCTGAACAAAGCCCTGTCCTGACTCAGGCAAATGTTTTATTGGCGGGAGTCGTAAATGGAGCTTCCTCCTGGAAGGACAGGGGAGGGGCACTGCCTCTGAGAGCAAGCTAGCTTGGCAGAAACTGGAAAGACTGGTTTCTGTACCATGTGACATGAAAAGACACACCTCTATAGCCAGAATATGGTTTTAGAAAAAGATGAATAACTCATAGTACGGACTTGTGAAAATTATTTAAATGACACCATAATTCTTGTGATTTTTCTGCCCACATTTTAAGACGTGTTAGGACCCGGTGGTATGTTCAGGGGGGGTTTTAGCGGAAAAGAGGATATTACTCAGAATGTGTGCATGTGAAAAATCTGACACTTCATCAACTAACGTCCATACTCCTTGCGCACATGTGTGTAAATTTGGGTTAATGTCCGAAATTGCAAACCAGTTAAAAAGTGCAAAATATTGCCATTTCTGAATGCAAGCCCCCAGGAAGAGCAGGTTTGGACAGGGTATACTTCCTGTGATATGTGAGGGGTGCATATGATTTTAAAACAATATGTACCTCTGCAAATATGTATTTGGTTCAAATCTAGATTTGTGTGCAAGTTGACAGGAGGAGTGGACTTTCTGCAGGCTGTAAAATGACATCACTCTGACACAACTTAGCTCCCCCGATCAGGGGAGAAATGAAAGCTTGACCAATGACGAGTGGAGAGGTGTAGAGCTTAGTGATGCTGCACACACACCCATTTTAAAAACAGATAAAAGCAGACAGACAGGACAGATAGGGACTTTCAATTCCATTTGCTGCAACGCGCTCTGCCGGTCCATACCACATCCAGAGACCCAGACCAGACCAGCAGAGCAGAGCTGATCCAGATCACTGTGAAGTGCCGAGACCGAGACCGGAGTCCAGTCCAGAACCTAACCAGATCCGTGGCGAGGCATATTTTAAAAAATATATTGTGAGTACCTAGCAGACTGTGCAGAACCAATCTCTTAGTTAAAATAATATAATTCAATCCTATTTTAATCTAAGTAGAACTGTCTCCTAACTGTCACCTGTCATTTGTAAAGCTGTCACTTGTCATTTTCTAGTTGCAAGCTGCACTTGTCTTTTTGAACTTTAAAATTTCAAATCTGAAAAATGACCTTTATTTAATCGCTCATATCTCTGTGACCGTTTGTGCTAGAGACTTGCAGTAACTTTCATCTGGAAGCTGAGATCCTAGGCTGTCCTAGGACCCCAAAACGATATTGATAGTCCTTGTAGTTCCTCTGTAATCGCGCCCGGCGCACTCGGAAAAATCTGCCGCGATTTGACATTTTGCCGCGATTTGCAAGTTTCTCCACATGTAAAAATCTGCTGCTGCTTGCCTTCCGTTAAAGAAAAAATTTGTTTAACCTGCCAATCATTCCTGAATCATTGCTAGGGTGAGCCTGGACTAATATTAACTAGATACCACTCACCCTGAACCTCTAGAGGGAATTAAAAGCATTTTAGCATATTTTTCACTTCATTGCCAGCACATATAAAAGCATTTTGGGCCTGTGTGTAAACTTCTGTAGTCTAAGCTGCTGGGGTGAACTGAATTACATTTGATTGCATTTCTGAGAACTGTGTGCTTTCCTTCCATTTCCTGGCATTGCATAAAGGCGGGAGGGGATTGCCAGAGAAAAGTGATTACATTGTTTTGTTGAAATCATATTGAGTATTTTCTGTACTGCATTTTCATTCCACTTTGCATCCATTTGAAACCATAAAGTATTGTTGCTATCTTATCCATCCTATAACCACTCATCATTGATTATAAAGAAGTGTGCTAGTGCCAGACTATCCATTATTGATTACATATCAGATTAAGTGTGATATCCAATTATTAATTTATTATCAAAGTGTGATATATCTATACATTGTTTAATTTTTTTCAAATAAATCTTTTAAATTTGCAAAACAAACCTACTTCTTGGCTCAGTGGGGTCAGGGGGATTCTAAGAGAGGGGTGTTATATAGGGGTAGTCATCCAGAACGCATGAACTGGACATAAAGATATATCAATAAGGGTTTCCATTCAGTATCCCAGACTAGGCATTGACTTAGCTGTAGTGTTGAATTGAATCCTCTTACAACAACCAGTCCCATCCAACAGAATCAAATGCTTTTACAGCATTTAAGGAGGTGACCACACAGTCCAGGTCCTGATGTCTGGTGCTGACTATAATGTGGTCCAGACTTCTTGGGTTCCACAAGGTGTTTCTACCTGGAAAATACCCGGCCTGATCCACACGTGTATCAAGATGCTGAACACCCTCTTCAGCCTATCTGCCATCAAGGCCGTGAGTATCTTACAATCCTGGTCAATCATAGAGCGGGGTCTTTAGGAGCTTCATTCCACTGGTGATTTATTGGGATTTAGTAATGGGACAATGATCTATTCTCTCATGCTCTGCGGTAACATGCCTAACTCGTGCGCCTCCTCTAGCACCTCAAGGAGTCTAGGAGCAAGTGCCTCAGCATACTCTTTAACTCAATACTCAAAACTGGCATCCAAAAGTTCAATGTCTTCAGTGGCGCAGCCGCAGCAACACAGTGGGCCGCAGCAGCACCCGGCTGAATGCTGTCCTCTGCTGCTCACGCAATTTACTAGACAGGAAATGAAACGCCCAAAGTTCATACAGCTAACCTGTCCTGCCTCTCCTTAAGTGACTGTTTGCTTCACTTTACCCTCTACCCCCACACCGCTGCTTTAACGGTACCCTCTACCAGAGCACCACCTCTCTCCCTTCTTCCCCCGCAGAGTGCATTCTGGATACCTCTCATGGGGGCACAATACACTGACTTCCAGCCTAGCCTTGGCACAATGACACCACTAAGGTATTTTCTGCAGTATAAAAACTTTGTAATGTAACATAACCTATGCATCATCTCCATTGGGTGCTGACGGAGGAATTTCCTGGGCCTCATTACGACCCAGGCGGTAAGTTACCGCCTGGGTCGTACCTTTACCACCATGGCGTAAACTACATTTACGCCATGGTGGTTGGCGGACTTACCGCCCCATTCCGACCTTGGCGGGGCGGTAAGTCCCCAATCCCCATTTACCCTTCCCCATTCCCATTTTTGCCCCATAGGGCATAATGGGAGTGGGGAAGGCGTTAATTACGCCACCGTAAATTACGGTGGCGTAATTAACTCCATGGTCCCTTAGCGCCATGGATTTTAACACCTGCTAAAAGCAGGTGTTAAAAGCGCCATGGCGCTAAGGGACCTCGTAATTGGCGGTAAGGGGTCGGCGCAGCTAACGCTGGCGTAAACCCCTTACCGCCAGGGTCGTAATGAGGCCCCCTGTCTTACATCACTTACCGATTTGGCTCAATTTAAAATCAAGAGGGCTACCACAAAGTTGTTCTCTGGACAGTAGTTTCATATGTGGGTTGTATGGGTAAAGCTCTATTTTTTGTCATTCTTGCTACAACTTTGTTTTAGAAAAATGGAATCTTGTAAAGATGTTATTGTCATTCATCTACAGCTGTGTGAGCGTTATGCACAACTTCTTCTGGGACCTTACACCAGTACATTTTTGAAGAAAATGTTTTTGTTGCTAAACATGGTGAACATTTTCATCGGTTGAGTTGTGTTTTGTCCAGCGGTTACGTGGATGACATTTTGCAACAACCAATGGTGAACATGTTGGTCAGAAACTGCACTGCACAGGTGCAACATTGCTGCAAATTACGTAATCTGGCCTATCTCTGCAGCAGCCATGCTGGTCATTTAAGAGTGGAACTATCCAGTGCTACAAATCTGAAAATATTGAAGAAATGTCTTTTTAAGGACTATGTTGAAGAATAACATTTTATTTTTTCCATGTACGCAGGGGTGGGATTCGTTGATGATGGGGGTGTTCCAATTGTTTGTTTGGGGTGAATGTGAACATTTTCTTTTGTACTTTACTATGATATTTAATGTCTTAAATATCCGCTTACATTACGTTTACACTATATTACACTTTAAAATATAATAGGTAAAAGAATATGAAGAGTGCAACAATTTGTAAAATGTGAAATGTATTTTTCTAAAGGCAATGCAGTAAAACCATTTTTCAAAATCCCACAGCTTTTTCAATAGAATGTTTCGGGGTAATCCTCTCTCTGGAGATTTTCTGCAACCTGAAGTTCAAAGGTTCAAATCCAGGACGATGGACTCAACCTTTTATCTGGTCAAGGTGAATAACATGAACTCTGTAATAGTAGAAAATGCAATTTAAAAACATACGAACCTGTAAGACAATTATAATTATTATTATCGTTAGAATCAGTGGCTTGTCCAGACTCTTTTAACTGGGGTGGCCCAAGTGGGGCACTGACTTATGCAGGGGTGGCATGAACTACGAGTGTGCTTGCCCGCGCGCAGAGACGTTTTTATGGGAGGGCAAAAGGGGCACTTGCCCAGGGCCCCCACCTTGGATGGAGCCCCACAAGGCTAGCTGATCCGAAGAAGTAAGATTCCATTGTTCATCAGTATTAAATAGCACACATCAGGATATTTTATGGGGTACTGCTGAGGCTCGGGAGGATAGCTTGAGTGTAACGTGCTCGCCTTGAAAGCAAGACGACACAAAGCAACACAGGTCCGATCCCCGGGTCCACGCTTAGAAACCTCTGGGTATTAAGAGCGTTATAAATAACCTATCATCATTATCATCAAACACATTGCCTTTCTTTAAGTGCATTCTGCCTTGATCACATCATGTATTGCTTTCTGTGTTCACTGTGGAATACATAGTGTGTGTGTTCCTTATGGCACAACTCTGTATCATTCTTTCCTTCCTGTGGGAATAATGTTGATCATGTGCAATAGGCAATGGTGAAATGCATATTGATAAATTGAGTGTCACAATGGTTTAGAAGTTAGCTCACTGTGTGAAGCACCCATTGCAGAGATATGTGTTCATGTGCAAAACTAGAATATCACATTCCAGCAAGGCTGGCTGAGCCATTCCTATGTATGAAGTTTATAAACCTGTCTGCATATGTACTTGGCTTTTCAGAACATCATCTGCTATTATCAGCAATGTACGTGCACCAGATAGGAGTTTCTAAAAAAACTAACATATCATCCGTATGGTGAAGATCTAGAAATTGGTTTGTTCAGATGGGGTGTTGTAACCTAGGCAATTGCCTCCAACAATGGCATAAACTGTTAGTCCAAGAGGTGAATAAGTATCCAAATTCAAGACTATGGAACGACAGCGTTCATGCTTGTATCCTGGATTTGCCAGCAGACGATGCAGTGATCCTGGTCAAATCATCTAATATATCTTACATTACTGTGCTGTTTTCTGTGAGTTTTGCCTTCTTGCATGCTGCTGGTATCATTTAGCCCATTACTTGATCTTTCTTCTTAGGTAAGCCCTTTGGGTGGAAGGGTTGGTAGACAGAAAGAGCGGACCATATGTTGCAGGCCTCAGGCAAGCATTTTTAAGGTCTGCTTGTTTGACACAAAAAACGGTTTGCTTTTTGGTAAAAGTCAAAGGGCCTCATTACGACTCAGGCGGTAAGGGGTTTACGGCGGCGTAAACAGCGCCGACCCTTACCGCTTGATTCCGAGGGCCCTTAGCGCCATGGAGGTTTTAACACCTGCTTTTTAACACCTGAAAGCAGGTGTTAAAACCTCCATGGCGCTAAGGGACCTTGATGTTAATTACGCCACCGTAATTTACGGTGGCGTAATTAACGCCTTCCCCACTCCCATTATGCCCTATGGGGCAAAAATGGGAATGGGGAAGGGTAAATGGGGATTGGGGACTTACCGCCCCGCCAACCTCGGAATGGGGCGGTAAGTCCGCCAACCACCATGGCGTAAATGTAGTTTACGCCATGGTGGTAAAGGTACGACCCAGGCGGTAACTTACCGCCTGGGTCGTAATGAGGCCCAAAGGATTTTATGCACATTTATAAATAAAAATGTCACAAGCCATTGTTTTGGATGTATTTAAAGCTTTAAAATACAAACTATAACCCCAGATTAAATGTGTTAAAGCGCATCGATTGGTATGCTGGTTCTTATATGCTTCCCTTGATGATGGAGAGAATGAAGCTAGAATCATTCCCCTTTTGCATAACACCCTTCTATAATATTTTGTTTAACAATGGTCAGGTTTGGTAATGTGATTTGTATATTTTCCAAGTCTGGTTTTATATGAAATGAGATTGTTTTAGTTCATGGTTAGACCTGGAAAAGAAAGTGTTCAAATGCAGAAATTTCAGAGTTGGCACACATCCCAGCTTCACCCCTTCACCCCTTAACCAATGTGTGATTCTGGGCATCTCATTTAATCTTGTTTTGCCAAACTTCTCAATATTGACAGTCCCTAAACCTTTCAAAATTGTCAGCCCTTCAGAGTGATTGCCTTCTCATGGTATGATCTTCATAAAAGCCTTATTCATGGTTTCACTGTGTTAATAGTGAGCATATTTATATTGCACACCACAGGCATTTGTTCCTTTGATATCTAATGGCAACACTATTTGAAAACGAAAAACCCACTTCTAATCCCAGTCTGCCTGGATAAAGTCATCTTCCTGGTAGCTTCTAATCTGCCGTATGTGTAGCGTTCTCCTACCTTCCAATTGGTGATCTCTCTCCATGCATGAGCACTTTTGCATTCTGTGAGGCAGCTAATGTGAGTTCTCTGTCTAGTATGGGTTACATGTACCTTTTACATACGGTCCTGCATTAATACTACATCTACCGTCCTGTATGTTATTGATAAAAAGTATCCTGTATGTACTAGAACAGTAACCCCTTCGTTGACTGCTAATGTTGGTCTTCAAATGCTCCTTGTTTATAATTCTGATTAGAGCAAGAATGAAGAGGGCAAGGGGACTTAAAGGGAGTAAACATGCTTATTATGCTATGAGACAGCATATCAACCTATAGGTTGTGAGCACGACGGGTGGGGGCGCGACCAGTATTCTTGATCCCTTAATTCACTTGGTTTGGTGGAGGGGGGCCCCAAAGATGTCGGTGCCCACGGCCCCAAAAGTGCTTAAGATGGCCCTGCCCGCGCTCACACACACACGCCCGTCTGAACAGCATTCATTTACTATTTGTTTCCACCACACATATCTACTTTAATTACTAACATCGCTGCCTTACAGTCCTGTGTTTAAAGTTTAATGATCATAGTTTAGGATCATGGGGTGGCACCTGGGGTGGCCAATCCGATTCCTTGGGTAGCACGTGCCACCCCAGTCCACTGCCTGGACACGCCATTGGTTACATTGCATAATTTATCGCGAACCATAGTGACAAAAGCCAGGCCACGCACTGCAGTAAACAGGGCGCATTTCCACATTACGGTAGGCAGCACAGGAGGATGCCTGACGGGCGAGGGCAGCGCTTTGGCTTGGCAGCGGCAGTCGTGCTGCAACTTGACAAGTAATCCATCTATAAAATACAGGGGAATCCTCTAAAAAAGATAAACACCCTTGGAACCTGGCGCACGTGTTCTTTTGAGCAGAATGTTCTAATAACAGGAGCTGTTGCCATAGGAAGGAACATGTTGGGACTTAGCGGATGTATTTTCTCCTAAGTAGGGGGAAGGCGTGGCTCTGGAGGAGCACAGGGTAGGCACACGGATTTACTTTCTGAAAAGCGCTCCAGTGAAGCTGGTTCTGCCTGTGACCTTTCTCCTCACCATGTGCAACTCTTAATCCACACTTGTGGTACGTTGCCGGAGCGCAGCGCACCTAAATTCCACGAGGGTACTTTCTACTACGCTGATATATGATTTACTTATAACTAATATTCCTGTTTAACGAAGTTCCTTCATTTCGACATTTTACCAGGAATAGACTGGAGAGCAATCAGAGGTGGCCTGTGAATTCTTAATAGGAGGGGCGTAAATGTTTGCCCTGAATATGCAGGAGTGAGCGACCGAATGTGTAGAGGGAGCCTAAATCCACAAAAGGGGGTTTGGGGCCAATACTCCCTCTGAGAAAAATGTTGCAATTATGGATTAAAAGGTACATTTTACAACACACTTTCTGTGAAAAATTGGGTAAAAATCCACAAAATGTGCAATCGGTTTATATGGTAGCACCTGAAAAACCCAAATCGATGTAAGTTCCCAGCAGTGCACATGAGCATTTTCCAACCTATTTTAATGGTGCTTTTTTCAGCAGCATATGCCAATATAAAACATGTTCATGCTGGCTGTGCCCATGGAGCTCCTGCCGGTCTCACGTTGTTTTTACGAAGTTAATTACCTCATGGTAATTTACTTTGTGGAAATTACTTCAAATTACTTCTATGTATGTATTTGTAGGTTACGGGGTACAATAGGGCGTGGGGAGAGGTTTGGGGGCTAGGGGTGGTAGTGAAAGGGGAATTGGAAGGGACCCCCATGAAAAAAAATTAAGTAAGCATTTCATGTGATTTCCACGAAGTAAATTATCACAAAGTCATTTATCTCATTGAATTGACATGGGCAATGACAGTGGCTCCTTTGGATATGGATCGGTGATACCAACCTTGCCACCCTGCCACCTGCCTCAGCGATGCCCCCTCCCACATTCCAAAGAAGACCCAATGAGAAGAGACCTCTAGTTAGGAAATGAACAGGCTGCAGCCAGGCACCAGCGGCTTAGTCCTGCGGATACTGCAGGGCACCACATGACCGGGTCCTCCTGTCGCTTTTGAAAGTTGCTAAAGGAATGTGAGAAAACAGGACAAACAATAAAGGCCACACACATTTCCTTCTCTCCATTCATTTATTTTCTTTGCATTTTTCTCTCATCTTCTTATGGGTTATCAAAAATATTGGCCAGGCATATTTGTCACACACAATTATTGACTGTGCTTTCGGAAACCAAAACCGGGACATTAAGGCTCTCTTGGGAGAATAGTAATCCACATTATCCTTTCACAGCTGAGCTGGCCTCACAGGGCTGAAACATGTATGATATCAAATTGATGTGGCTTGGATAATTATGAGATATGCTGGCCACCATATTAAACTCAGGTATGAATTATATTTACAGTGTAACTTGCCAGCAGGACAGCAGACTTATAGGTGTGTAATTTTGGGAGCAGTGGTGCATATATTAAATCCAGCCTCTGCACTGCAGGGACTTGGCTGTCACTGCAATTGTCTCTGAACCTGCTCTGTGCCATTGGTGTAGACTATGCTTTTGGCATGGAGTGTATGAAAGGGGAATCTGATCAGCAGATTACTCTTTCTGAGATGGAATTACTTGCATAATTTTATTAAATGTATGAATACACATTTAAAAGACAGGGCTTCTACACCCTTGCCAAATGGCAATGCGTCACAATGTACCATGCAAACTGCAATATCTATATGCCATGCAGTGTCACGGTCATGTTGTAAAGTATAAATAACACATATAGCTCGAGTTGCTTAACGTCTCTCGGCTCCGTAGTCTAATCTAAGCAGGAAAGCATCCGCGACTGGTAAATGACTGGCACGTGACCCCTGAAACAGTGGATTCGTCCAGACATCCTAACTCTTGAACTTGCGCTGTGGGTGTATGTATTTGTATTTTTGTGTTTGTATATTTGTCATGCGCTAATCCCAAGGGACCGGACAGAAGACCCTGTATCTGGGCACATATGTTAAAATACTGAAACTAAACGGAACGACCCAATCAGCAAAAAAGTTTAAAGTTTTTTCCTAAAAGTAGATAGCGTAAACAAAATGTGTGTTTCACAAAAAGGGTGTCACACATTTCAACAGATATCTCTATGACCTCATAACTGCAATGAACGGTGATATCAGATAACATAGTGTATATAAAAATCGAATTCTCATGTTTGCTGCATTGGTTGAAATTATCACTCAGTGAGTAATGTGTCACATATTTCTGCATGTGTGAGTGGTGGTTCCAATGACAGCAATTGATTTGTGACTGCTGTCCTCCTAAAATATGTGTATTCCAGTGGATGGGTACAACTTTGAAACATAGACTGCATGTCCAAGTAGTTTTCTACATTAGCATGTTCATTCCAAGTAGTGCTGTAACCAATCAGTACAGTGGGATGGGATGCCTAACCACTGCTTTCTGCCACCTGCATCCAACGTAGTACCCCAAATGGTATTTTTATGAAATTGCTTAAAATTTTATTTTGTGTATGTGTGCATTTTTACTTTGCATAGATAGCTGCAGAAATTGAAATTATCTTTTTGCTAGAAACAGATTCCTAGAATATTAATACTGAGCACCTTTGTGAACTCTGCATGGTAGTCTTAGTGACTTACCTTGTTTAATCCTTATTTGAATCAGCACCGTCTATTTTAACTTGCTCCCTCTATGGGGACTTCTTCGTATTAGATTGTACTGCCCTGTAGGATCTCAGAACTACAAATACCATCTGTATTGTAGTCCTTGTGCCGTATTTCTTGACACATCAGGCGTTCGTGGTAGTGAGTATCTGTATCTGCCACCATTTTTGGTCATTATTCTTATTTATCTGTTATTACATTTATTGTTTACTGACTAATTATGACGTCCCGTTGTGATCTGATCTCATCCATCTTACGCAACCGTTGAAACAGGCTACTATCCATAACACATGATTATGCTGCTACTTGCGTTGCTCCTGCTACAACATATACGATAACAGATGCTAGTTCCAATCAACCTGTACAGGTCTTGTCACCGGAACCGGTTGCTAGGATGGTCTCAAATACACCTAGTAAAACTATATTAAAAGGGACTATAATCAAGTATTTGTTGTTGAATACACTTTCTTTAGCTAAGCAATGCCATGAGGTAGCGGACATCATTGTACAAACACAAGTTGATATATGTGCTCTCACGGAAACTTGGGTTCATGATGCTGCTGTTCACTCTCTTCAAATGGCCACCCTTCCCAGTTATCTATTCTTTCATTCAGACAGACAAGAAAAGCGTGGTGGTGGTGTGGCATTAGTATATCAAACTACCCTCAAAATACATGAATAAGGGAAACCAGTCTTTGATCAATGTGAGGCACTCTTTCTAAAAATTAGTCTTGCACCAACATCTTCTCTTAATTTACTGGTGCTCTATAGAACTCCTATTCACACACCCCTTTTTGAAGAACAAATGTTGGCTTTCATTGGTAATTCTTGTAAGCCACATTCCCCCACTATTATAATAAGAGATATCGACCTATGGGCGAACAACCTATTGGATGGACCCTCTACCTCTTTAGCTGAATCTTTATCCTCATTATCTTTTATTCAGCATGTTAAAGTTCCTACTCATATAGATGGTAATACACTAGACTGGGTTATATAAAAAAAACATTCCTATTAGTAACATCAAAGCAGATCAATGCATTTGGTCAGATCATTATTTAGCATGTTTTCAGACAGAATACAATCATACTATCCATAATGACAAACAGTTGTCCTACCTGGTATGACCAGGAATGTACGAAAAATTACACAAGATGCTTTTCATGCTACGGTTCTACCATTATTACCATCTTTGGAGAAGCCTATGCCGCTTGAAGCCTTTGTAGCAAATATAAGATCCGCCGTTGATGAAGCTTTTGAAATACTTGCTCCTCTTAAATCTTCCTTAAAAAAAGGAAAAAATATGCCTTATACTCCCTTTTCAGCAGCGATAACTGAAGCTCGTTCAAAAAAATGTCAATTGGAATGACTGTGGCATAAACATCCATCTGAGATAAGTCTTACATCATATAAGCATGCTGTTCGACATTATAAATCTCTCATTCTCCCTACTAAAGAATCACATCTTAACTCTTGGATATTTAAAGCAAAATCTAGCTCCAAGGAGCTCTTTGTTATTCTCCAGGAATTAAAGGGCTGTACTGCAACATCGTTGCCATAGGCTGACAGCTTATGGTGTCAAAACATTCATAATAGTTTTGTAAATAAAACTTTAACCCATCAAAATAACATCAACACCCAGGTCAAACTTATCTCTGACCATACGTCATCTACTGTAGATAATATGGATGCTGCTGGAGATTTCCCTGCATTTTCCTTTAAAACAGTCTCCATAGAAGAAGTTATTGATATTGTTTCTAAACTTAAACCTACTTCTTGTAAAGGGGATGTTTTTCCAGCCTCCCTATTTAAAGAACACATCTTAACCCTTGCTCCATGGATTACCACTTTTGTTAATTGATCTTTCCAGGAGGCATATGTCCCCGAGAACATAAATGAGGCTTGGGTTACACCCTTGCTCAAGAAGGAAAACTTAGATCCTGCCGAGGCGGGGAATTATCATCCTATTACAAATTTTCCTTTCATATTGAAAATTCTGGACAAAATGGCTTATTGTCAATATCAAACCTTTGTCGAGGAGCACAATATAGTAGCTACCCAACAGTCCGGTTTCCAACCTAATCATGGGACGAGACTGAGCTGCTGGATTTAAAATCTTATATCACAGGTCTTATCGATGAAGGCAATATAGCCTTGCTGTTGTTGTTAGAACCGTCCACCGCGTTCGATTTAGTCGATCATCAACTTTTGGCAGACAGGTTGATTACAATTGGTAAATGTTCTTCAGAAGCATCAGCTTGGTTCAAATCATTTTTGGGTCCACGAAATATGAAAGTAACTAAGGACAATGCTCACTCCATGGCTTCTATATTACTATGTGGCGTTCCGCAGGGCTCATGCCTCTCGTCCCTACTCTTTAATATTTACTCACGTCTTCTCTGCGCCCTTCTGTCGGCTATGGGCATTTATTTCGCCAACTATGCTGACGATACACAGATTGTTATTAAACTTAATGGTGAGTATCTAAAAGATTTAAAGCATATCAACTATATTTTTGCCGAAATTCAGAAACGGATGTCATTAAACTCTTTGGCCCTTCACAATGCCAAAACTGAGTTGCTGATTCTGGGCACGCAGCAAAGGCTAAAGAAACTGGACACAAAATACAACAATGTTTTGATTTGTCAACATGCTATTCCCATATCAAAATCCGTAAAAGCCCTAGGGGTCTTTTTTGACCCTCAATTGTCTTTAACCCGACAGACTAATTGTCTCAAATCTTCCTGTCATTATTATATCCAGCTCTTATGGCAGATACGTCCATATCTGTCCAAAGACAATCTTGCTGTGATCGCAGCTGCTATTGTGAACTGCAAGCTGGACTACTGCAATAGTCTTTTGATCGTTACCTTCCAGGCCAATCTTAAAACCTTGCAGGTAATACAGAATAGTGCAGTGCGAGCTGTAATGTGACTCAAGCGCAATATGCATGTTTCCGAGGTAAGGCGCAGTTTGCATTGGCTGCCGGTCCAACAGCGGTTACATCATAAAGGACTGACCATTGTGTATAAATGCCTGTATAGCAAAGCTCCATCGTATCTTACCGCCAGGATAAAAAATAAATCAGTTGGTCGTTCACTGCGCTCTAGTAGCGATACCATCCTAGTTCAACCCCTGTCTATCTTAAAGAAATGTGGGGGAACAAGCTTTGATTCCTGGGCTCCGGCCTTATGGAATTCCATGCCTAGATACCTTATGAACAGTGGCTCCTTGAATATTTTCAAGAAACAACTAAAAACCTTCTTGTTTGATAAAGGTTAAGGTTAATTATTCTTCTTTCATGGCACTGCAGTATTTAGTCTCGTATTCCACTCTATGTACCTTTACATCAGCTTTTATTGTGGATTACTAGATGAACATGGCTCCCTTTTGTGTTTTATGCTTTTTTTCCCTCTGAATTTTTTATGTTATCTGTCGTCTGTCTTTTCTCCTTCTGTGTGTGCCCCAAGGCCTTTGGGTTAGTGGCGCAATACAAGAACTAAGATAGATAGATAGATAGATAGATAGATAGATAGATAGATAGATAGATAGATAGATAGATAGATAGATAGATAGATACAGACATGTAGTGGGACCCAAGTATCCTGACAATTCTTGAAAAAGTGAGTAAGTACTCTCATTGCATGCCACACACACGCACACACACACACACACCCACACACACACGCACACACACACACGTCTCCCTTGAGTAACTCAGTTGTGATCAGATGTATAAAAACAACTTATAACCTGAATGTACTGCATATGCGTGAAAGGCAACTTCTTTTTTATTTTTTTTATTTATTTACTGTGCCTTAGCCAATGTTTTTGACTTTTTACACATTTTTTAAAACAGATACAAATGGTTTAAAGCAATTTACAGAATAGAAATTAAGGCTATAAAGGAAGGTGAAAGACACAAAAAAAAGAAATCAATGATACATTTGCCACTATCATCAAATTTCAGTTCTTAGTAACTGTCCAAATTTAAATCTCTAAGAACTCTGACCACTTCTGAGGTCAGATATATTTCATTACCAGATGATAGTCTAAGCCAAAATTCCTCTGTGTCCAACCATCTAACATCATGAACAAATCTTCTCAGTCTAAGAACTCTCACATCCCTTGGACCCAAGCACCTAGATAGAAGATGTTTTATCGTTTTGTCAGGGTAATTTCCTGGGGGTCGGCGGGGCTGTCCGCGGACCTCTGGAGTTAGGGAGGCCCCAACTCCTCCCGCGTCCCAAATGAGTATGAGGCACACACAAGAGCAAAGAGTTACTGCTGTTTATTGCATAAAACAGACAGGTACAGGTTATCGGAGCGTAGGTACCTAAGGAACGTCTTGTTCTAGATGGACTTGCAGGCCCCTTCTCTACCTGAGTGACGCTGCAATGTGCGTCACCTGGGAAACCTTGCCCCCAGACCTAACGCTACCCCGGGTTGGTTCCCCGAGTGGTAGGGTCAGTATAGAACAGTATAGAGGATATGTTAGTGGTAGAGAAGAGGTCAGGTGGTACGCTTGGGTTGTCCCTAAGAATGGTTACATGAAAATTGTTACATGAAGAAAGTTAGTGATTGGGTGAATTATGATGTCATCAGTGATTAGCCCCTCGTGTTCTGATTGGTTTATCCGAGAGCCGCCAAGCCTGGGACCATTGTCGTTCCCAGCTCACGACGTACCTGGTACTAGCAACAATGTGTGACTATGTGTCAGTGGCGGACAATGGACAGGTCTTACGACTGACTGTTGTCCAGTAGTCCATCGCCGCCAGTGTCCAACTTGTAACTCCGTTGTTTCAGCCTGGGTCCCAGACGTGAGAGCCCAGAAATTCCCTAGTCCTTGGAGCTTGGCATCGTATCAGGTTGACCTGGTCAGATGGTGAGAGACCATACTTGAGGCAGAATTATGGAGATTTGATTTGTATTTCTGCTTCGAGGAGTCCCTAGCAGTGGCAGGTGTGACCTTGGCACTGAGAGCGCGGCATGTTGATTGGAACTTCGCAGCCTTGGCTGTGGGGCTCCCCTCAGGGTCTTGTTCTGCATTATCAGCGCCTTGTAGCTCCGGCTGGGCTGCTCCGGGCCTAGGGGCTCTGGTTTGCGGCCTACCTTGGCCTAGTCTTGGGTGGCGGCATACAGTCCATAAGGCGAGGGTCGCGAGGTGCAAATTCGATCCTTATACATTAGTCCATCTACAGGGTGTCATCTTCAGCGTGTTAGTAGCATGAAGCGTCGGCCAGCGTATGCATGAGCTCTTCTGGCGTCTTGCGTTTCTGCGGTACGGTGGTTGGCCTATGTGAAAAATAACAATGATGCATGTCTGTAAGTGTGCGCGGTCCTCTAAGTCATAGCACTGAGTATGTTCTTCATGTGGGTTGGTGTGGGTCTGATCCAGGTGTTTGGCAGCACGTGTGTTCTTGTCCATCGTGGCTATGTCGTCATGTCATCTCTAATGATGGTGATATGGATTGGTGACGTTTAGTCAAATTGATCCATATGGTCAGTCTCAGCTCCACTTGGTGCCCCACCACGTGCTTTGGATGGTGTGCAGCTGGCCTGTGGGTGTGGGGTGTGACCACGGTGGATCTTGACATCCGGGGCAGCAGTCAGAGGGCCAAACTCAGCCTGCGGTGGGTGCTTAGGTCATGACGTTATTCTGGCCAGGTGTCCGTATCGGTCCACGTGATCTTCAAATGACCAGTACATGTATACACATCCACCACCGGGCTTGCAGTAAACCCATTTTCCAACATAGCTCTTTGGGTTCCGTGGATTCTCAACTTTAATCGATGGCGGGTACAGGTCTGCTTCCACTATCTGTTGCCGCAGGCGTTCGCGTTCCTTGATGATGATATCTGCATGTTTGTCATCTTCAGCGGGCATTAGCATGTGCATGCCTATCATTTCCTCGGCAGTACGCTTCGACCTTGCCATCCATAGTTTTATCCCCACCAGTGAAGCCATTCCCAGGATCATGCATCCTGCCACAACCTTGAGGCTGTCCGACAACCAAGACGGCATCCAAGACCAGAGGTGTGAAAACCAGCTACCATCCTTCTTCACCCCCGTAGCTTTTTCTTCCATCTTGGCCAGCTGTGATATTGCTGCAGTTAACGTGCTGTTGTCCTCGTCGTTTGCAGGAATGAACTTGCAGCAGGAACTTCCAATTTTTGCACAAACACCTCCTTCCATTACTGTTAGAAGGTCTAGCACATACCTATTCTGTAGGGCCACCATCCTAATTGGCCTTAGTTCCTCTTTTATTGCATTGAATCCGTTTACTGTGGAGTTAATCGTCATCATCAGCTCCCATTGTGTTATTTGTAGACACTTCAAATTCGCATATGCTTGCACTCCTGGATGTAAGACGGAGGAAAAGAATATTGCTGCTCTACTGAATAATATGTGCGCTGGGGGAATCTCACTTAGCGCTGTTTCTGACCTTCCCCAAAGGTAATTTCCTGTTAGTGGTTCTCCTTGTCTTTTTACTCTGGATAGTTGGTTTTCTTTAGTAGCGTCACTCTTTGAGGTGCTGTCTACTTCTCCCAGGGACCTTCTTTTCCATTTGTTTCCTCCGTCCATCTTAGGGAAATTTTCCATGTTAATGTGTTTTTGTGGTACTACCAGGATGGTACTTTGACGTGTACCATAGTACATATCCCATTGCATGACTATGGTAGGCTTTTAAAAGCTTTTGCTCCGCAGGCCCAATAGTGGTCCATCAGCGCTGCTGTTCCTGCTCCCCCTCAGGAATCTTTATTGTTCTTTTACCTCCTTTGTTTACTCCAACATCTATTTCACCATTGTGCTGGTAGCATAGTGTAGGTGCTGCAACCGGTATTATTGTTATGGGTTCCTCCTCTTTGTCCAACCATGTTAGTAGTGCTGCCCTCTTTGTCCATTCCTTGTAGCATTTATCGTTTTCTTCTTGCACTGTCATTACCGATGAATTTGCAAATGTCACTATCTTGCTTCCTACAACTCCATCCACCCATCCGTTCTTTGTATATACTTTGCCATAGACTAGTATTAGTAGTCTTTCCCAGCACCCTGGTTCACCTCCAACCTCTCATGCGTTCCATTTACATGGCAGGTAGTTCAATGTCACTTCTTTAGTTTCTACTTTGTTGGGTCCGTCGGTTATGTATTGTAGCCCTTCGGTCAGCTGGCAATAGTTGTCATACTTCGATAGTGTTTTTATGAAGTTGTCCTCATATGGGTATGTTGATCTTGATTTCCATCTTAGTGTTGCTGTTTTCCCTTGAAATCGTCCTCATGTTTGAAACTATGCTAAATATAACAAGCATTCTGCTGTCATTGCTGGTACTTCAGTTGCCACGAATGTTCTGGAGGCGCTCATGGCATATGGGATCAACGAGCACACATAGCAGTTGCCCTTTGTCGTGTCCTTACTAATTTTAAACATGTGTTTGTACCACATATTGTTAGAGAAATGTGCTGATTCTGTAAGATATGTGTCCACCCCATGTACATCGATAGAAACACTACGCTTATCTCTTTTTAGTCCCGTGCTACTTGTACCACCTGACACAGTGCTCCTTGCAGCTGGGGTAGGGGAAATGTTAGTATTGGAGTTTGCAGTTACTCGTAAAGCATAGTAGACCTGCCAGACAGTGGCAGTTATCAGACCAGTGGTCATAAATATCCCCAACATCTTTATTACAGTTGCTATAATCACTAGCATTTTTATCTTTACCTGTGCTGTCGTCCTGCAGCTACTTTACTTTAGCTGATACAGGTGCCCGCCTGAAAATCTCTAAAAATGTTGCATTATTTTTGTTAGTATTTGTTATTCAAGCCCTGCGTATCAAGTGGTCGTTCAATGCCAAGGCGAAAAGCTCCTCCCACGCCTTCCTTACAGTCCTATCTCTCAAGGCAGGTACTGCTGCGTGGAGGTGTGCAAACAAACGTAATATTAGCATGAGAAACATGTTATAGTAGATGCGTATTCTCCTGGGCCTTAAGTACTTTGGCCTTTTAATTGCGTATACAAATTGGTATGACAGTACTTCTGGGATATCGTCGATGGGTAGCATTTGCCCCTTGGCAGTGGTGTATGTTCTTTATTAGATATTTGCCTACAACAATTATGATGTGCGATACCTGCATGTGTGAGACAAAAAGAGAAGAGAGCATGCACGTGTTTACACAGAGTGGTGTATATTACAGATCTCTTGACAATGTTCTTCTTTTACTGTTGATGGGTGCCTTTAAGTTAAACTTAATTTTCCAGGTCTAGTAGCAGTATCTTTATGGACTGGACTGTTTTGGTCTGTGGCCTTGTGACCATGGGCTGGGCTATGGGTGGTTGTTCGTTTGTGTCCTTTGGGGTAGCTGGCGTTTGTGCTGTGTTCTCATTGTTGTTTGTCGTCGCTGAAGTGTTGGCCCTGTCGCTGTAGGGATGGGGTCAGGTCTGTGCTTTGCAGGGCTAGATGTCGTGAATGTGTGTCCAAATGTCCTTATCGGACAATTTAACAGCCCTAGGGGCCACTTGTTGGACAGTATGAGGCCCCGTAAATCTAGGGGCGTTCCACTTTCTCCGATAGTTTCTGAGGAGTATTGTGTCTCCTTCTTTCACTGCCCACTGTCCAGTCTGCTTCTGCTCCTCGTTGTTTACTGGTTCCCGTTGGTTGTTCTCTGACCCGCCCTGCGTCCGTTGAATCTGTTGAGAGATAAAAGCGGCACTAGTAACCAGGGAAGAGGCATATTCATACATTTCTTCACCAAAGACAGTACTTGTTGATTCACAATCATACGTTGCTTGTGTTGGTAGTGTGAGGGGAAGGAGCATTTGGCATCCAGTCACCACCTCGTGGGGTGTGAGGTGGTGGTCTGAACCGGGTTTATTTCTCAATTCAAACAAAACCAGAGGAAGGCAATAGAGCCAAAATGTTTTGGTTGTTTGCGGTATTTTGGCTATTGCTTCTTTTAAGAGGCCGTTGAGATGTTCACAGACGCCGTTAGCTTGTGGGTGATACGCACAGGCAAATTTATGCTTAATGCCAAGCAAGGCAGTTGTGCTGAAATAGCTCATTGGCGAAGTGGGGTCTGTTGTCTGATCTCAATACTTCACAGACCCCCACCTTGGGAAAACGTCCCTTACTAAAAATGTTGCTGCCCTAAATGGGTCTGCATGGGAGCACGAACCGGCCTCAGTCCACCTTGAAAATGGGCATACTACTTCAATCATGTATCAGTATCCTTGACATACGGTGGTCATATCGACATAGTCAATGTGCATGTGCAGGAAGGGTCCTTCAGGCCGGGGTATTGTACCTTTGATCACTTGCAGCGTGTGACCGGCCGTAAATTGTTGACAAGTTAGACAATTGCTAATGAAGTTTGCAAAGTGTGAGTTTAGCTCAGGACAGAAACATGATTCTTTTATTCGTGCTGCAATTACTTCCTTTTCTGTATTAGTGGGATGGTGTAGTTGGGCCAGTGCTGTTTTTAGTAGGGACTTTTAAATAGACATTTTCTTAGCGTTAGCTTGTGGGTGATACGCACAGGCGAATTTATGCTTAATGCCAAGCAAGGCAGTTATGTGCTGAAATAGCTCATTGGCGAAGTGGGGTCCGTTGTCTGATCTCAATACTTCACAGACCCCCCACCTCTGGAAATCTTCCCTTACTAAAAATGTTGCTCCCCTCAATGCGTCTGCATGGGAGCACGGGCTGGCCTCAATCCACCTTGAAAATGGGCATACTACTACAATCATGTATCAGTATCATTGACATACGTTGGTCATGTCGACGTAGTCAATGTGCAGGTGCAGGAAGGGTTCTTCAGGCTGGGGTATTGTACCTTTGATCACTTGCAGCGTGTGACCAGCCGTAAATTGTTGACAAGTGAGACAATTGCTAAAGAAGTTTGCAACGTGTGAGTTTAGCTCAGGACAGAACCATGATTCTTTTATTCGTGCTGCAATTACTTCCTTTCCTGTATGAATGGGATGGTGTAGTTGGGCCAGTGCTGTTTTTAGTAGGGCTAGGGGCATCACAACTTTTAAACAGACATTTTCTTAGCGTTAGCTTGTGGGTGATACGCACAGGCAAATTTATGCTTAATGCCAAGCAAGGCAGTTATGTGCTGAAATAGCTCATTGGCAAAGTGGGGTCTGTTGTCTGATCTCAATACTTCACAGACCCCCCACCTCGAGAAAACTTCCCTTACTAAAATTGTTGCTGCCCTAAATGCATCTGCATGGGAGCACGGGCCGGCCTCAATCCACCTTGAAAATGAGCATACTACTACAATCATGTATCGGTATCCTTGACATACGTTGGTCATGTCGACATAGTCAATGTGCAGGTGCAGGAAGGGTCCTTCAGGCTGGGGTTTTGTACCTTTGATAATGTGCAGCGTGTGACCGGCCGTAAATTGTTGACAAGTGAGACAATTGCTAATGAAGTTTGCAACGTGTGAGTTTAGCTCAGGACAGAACCATGATTCTGTTATTTGTGCTGCAATTACTTCCTTTCCTTTATGAGTGGGATGGTATAGTTGGACCAGTGCTGTTTTTAGTAGGGCAAGGGGCATCACAACTTTCCCTGTGTTATTCTGTCTCTATAACGCATCTGTGGGGGACATAGTGCATCCTCTTTTAACCCACAGTTCCTTTTCTGCCATTGGAGCTGCCACCTGCAGTTCCATAATCTGTGTCTCTGCAATGTGTGTGTATCCATCCTTTATTATCATCTGTCTTACTCTCCCATTATCTTTTTGTTTTTCTTGTAGGTCCCATGTCTCGCCAAAGTATGCAGCATATTTTGCATGTGCGTCTGCTGCTTCATTAACTCTTGCTACTGGATCTTGCCCATTCATGTGTGCCTGACACTTCACCAGTGCTACCTCGGCTGGGTGTGTTATTATTTCTCTCAGTTCACCCAGGAGGAGAGCATGTTGCACTGGAGTACCATCTGCTCTCCTAAATCCTCTTCTGAGCCATTTTATTAAGCCTGAGTGTACTGTCGAAGTGACGTATGTGCTATCAGAATATATTGTAACTCTTTTCCCGTTGCTCTCTTCTAGAGCCAAAATTAGAGCTACCACTTCTATTGATTGTGCTGAATATTGTTGGGGTAGTTTAACACATCTCACCCGAACATACGTCCAATCCTCCCTCAATTGCACTACAGCTGCTCCTGTCCTCCTTATACCATCACTTTGGTCAATTGTTGATGACCCATCAATGTATAACACCTCACCCCCTTTTAGGGCATTTTTTCTACCTTTAGGGTGGATGAGAAAAATTCAATTGCACATGTTCAGTCGTCTACATATTCTCCTTCGGCCACTTCCTCTGCTATAAACTGCGCTGGATTGACATTACTGCACCTTACTATTTTCAATTCAGGTCTAGATAAAATAATCTCATACCATGTTGCTCTCTGGGTAGTCAGTGTGGATTTTGGTTTGTTTAAGTTCACAAAGAGGACGTGTTCCATGTATAGTGTGGTGGAGCAACCCATAGTAATGGAAGATGATTTCTCTACTGCAAAAGCTGCTGCAGCCAAGTGTTGTTCACACAGGAAGTGCCCCATCATCACTGGGTCCAAGTGTCCACGGTAAAATGCTATTGGTTTGTGTCCCATGCTTGTCTTTTGTGTTAGCACTGCTTTCATTACTGCACCATCGCAATGTGAGAATATGTAGAACTCATTATCATAGTTAGGGGTGTCCAGAATTGGTGCCGTTGAAATGGCCTCTTTAAGTTCATTAAATGCATAAGTCATCTCTCTTGTCCATTCCAACTTTCTCATCCCCCTTTGTGCCTCCCTGAGAGCCTCTAATAGGGGTCCTATGTAAGTGCTGTAGTCAGAAAACCCATGCCCTGCAGTAG
This sequence comes from Ambystoma mexicanum, assembly GCF_040938575.1. Lineage (NCBI taxonomy): Eukaryota > Metazoa > Chordata > Amphibia > Caudata > Ambystomatidae > Ambystoma > Ambystoma mexicanum. Next base: position 277,367,914 of record NC_090941.1, read on the forward strand.
TTGCACAGGCCAAGAAATTGTTGCAATTCCCTTATTGTTTGTGGTTGTGGTGTGTTCTTTATTGCTTGTGCACTTTGTGGTGCTATGTTCCTTCCTTTCTGTGAGATGATCTGCCCTATGTATAGTACTTGCTCCTGACACTATTGCAGTTTTTCCTTGTCAACCTTGTACCCTTTCTCAGCCAGTACTGTGAGCATCTTTACAGAGTCCCTCCTGCACTTTTCCTCAGTGGTGCTGCAAATGATGATATCATCCACATATTGCAACACTGTGCTTTCCATGTCGATGTTTCCTAGGTCCATCTGTATTACTCTGTTAAATATTGATGGCGACTCGCAGTATCCTTGGGGTAGTCTGGTGTGTTTCCATTTTGGGGTGCAGTGGTATTGAAAAGAACACATTTTTTAGGTCAATCACAGTGAACAGTGATGCCTCTGCTGGTATTCCGCACATTATTGTGGCTGGGTTAGCTGCTATCAGGTACTCTGCCTCCACAATGTGGTTAAGTGGTCTCAAATGTTGTATGAAACGCCAGGCCCCTCCCTTAGCCTTGCGTACTGGGTATACCGCAGTGTTGCATGGTGATTCTGATGGTACCAATATTCCTCTTACCACTAGGGCACTTATTGTCTCCTAAATCCCTTCATCAGCTTCTTTGGATAGTGGGTACTGCTTCACTCTGGGCAGCATTGCTCCCTTTTTAGCTTTATTTTGACCCCTCCAATGCTTTTTATGCATCCCACATCATAGGGACTAGTGGTCCATAGTGAGGCTGGTACAGTTGCTAAGTCTTCCGCGTACAAGTCTGATTGTGTGGGGACGGGCGTTTCTAGTGCCATTGCCATTTTCTGTGCTACCTCCTTGTATGTCACTCTCAGCCAAATGTAGACGTTCATCTGGAACACCATCTCTCCATCTCCTACTTCGTCTGAGAACAGTTCCTCGTCTGACACCTGCTTCAGCCTGCATCCTTCAGCCAATGCTATCACTGCCCTCCATGCTTTCCCTTCCCCATCCTGACCGTGAACTGCAATGTAGTCTTTGGTTGCCACAATACTGTCGATGTCCACTGATATTATTGCCCCTTCTTCCTCACCAGTGGGCATCTCCGGTCTGAAAAGGTATGCTGCTGGCCTCCTCCACACCTTACCCTCAATCCCCGGTAGCCATGCTATTGCCATGTCTGTTCTGTATTGGAAGATGTCCCTGTCCACTGGTTATTCCCTTGCCACTGTCTTGCCACAGTAAGCTTGAAGTATGTATCATGCGGTGAGCATGTGTATGCCTGGTGTCGAGCATACTATTCCTTTCTCAGTGAAAGATATAGTCATGTTCAATCCGCTCATGATGTCTCTCCCTGGTACATTTACTGGTGATTGTTTTGTGACAGAGATAGGTTGTAATCTCCAACAGATAAGGAGATGTTATCAGTAAAAGAAACCAGCCCTCGAGCCCCAGAGAATCCTTGAGTGTGCATGGCATCGCCTGACAAGTTGAACTTCCCTTCCCTAATACAGGATCTAGTTGCCCCTGTGTCAACTAGGAAAGAAAATGTTTTGTCACCTATCGCCACCTTTATGAGTGGTTCTTCCGCAGGGTTAAGTGTTACCGACAGGATGGGACACAGCAAGGACGTCTGTGGGCTGTCATATTGGGGGTATAATGATTGTCTGTTCCCTGTGTATGGGTTGTGACTCAGTATCGTCACTTTCCCCATTTGCGTCTCTGGTATCGGCGTGTCCGTAGGTAGTTGTGTATTGTCCTGTATTTGTGTGAGCTGTTGTACCGTTTCGATGTGTTGTTGTGGCACCGCCGTCATCTGTTGTTGTGCTTGGTGTTGTGCCGGTTGGTACTGTACCTGCTGTACGATGGGTGGCACATATGGTTGCTGATGTAGTTGTGGCACTGGTTGTGTCAGTCCACCTTGTTGTTCCATGTGTATGTCACTTGTTTGTGGTAGTTGAGGTTGTTGGTAATTATTTTGTCCCCTGTTGTAACCCTGTTGCCCTTGCTCTCCCCATCCTGCTTGTGTCGGCCATGCCCTGCATGTGCGTGATACATGTCCTACTGGTCCACAGGTCCAGCACGTTGGTGGCTCTCGTACTTGCCATGGGTATCCTCCAGTGTTGTCTAAATACTCCTGCTGTCTGTATTGGTTATACCCTCGGAACCCTCCCCTTGGCACTTGTGCCGCTGGACCAAATCCCCTCCCTCTTGTTAACCCCCCCTCCCTCTGTAGTTGTTTATGTAGCCGTTACCCATTGGCATGTATCCTCCCCCCATTGGTGATGCGTATATGTGTTGTGCTGTGTATGGAGGCGGTGGTGGCAGTTGCTGTGTCGTAATTGGTACTTGCTGTGACAGTGTTGCTAGTGGTTGTGACTGCTGCGCAGTGGCTGGTGTCAGAGGGACGGGGCTGGTTATTAGTGCACCTTCCATGGCGTATTTTGACAGCTTCTTCTGGACCAGTTTTGCCTCATCTGCCTTCCTATCGTCTTCTTTCTGTTTCATCTTTTCTTGCCATAACCTACAATGATGTACTATCATTAGCTGTATTTCTGGCCATGCTTTTGCTTCCATTCCTACCAATTTTTTCAACTGCCTCTGTACTGGTTCTGGGAGCCCCTCTATCAGTATGTGGTAAAATATGGCCAATGTTTTGCCCATGACTCCCGCCTTTATAGGTGCCACTTCTCCCGAATTTCCTCTATGTAATTAACAGGGTCCTCGTTCTCGCACATTTTGCGTGATGTTATTGCCCCTGTGTCTGAGGTGTCTGGATATTGTACCCTCAGCGCTTGCCATAGTGTGTGTCTGCAATTTGCAAATGATGCCCCATCGTGCGAGGTGTCACTGATTGTCACCCCTGGGAATCCTGCCCTCTTCCAAATGTCATCCGCTGCGTCACTCAAAATTGAAATTAATAACCCTTTGACATCTCCAACTGCTAACTTGTGCCCTGCAGTTATCTTCTCCATTTCATATATCCATTTTCCCCCCCTCCGCTCAATGATGGTAGTCTGGATTTAATATTCTCCTTGTCTGCATGCTTCCATGGGACGTATTGTGGCCTTGTCCCCCCTCTTTCTAATAATGGCATCTGTGTGTATTCTGTTATTTCCTCTGGCGTGCGTCGGTGTGGTGTGATGTGTGTGTTTTCACTCTCCTCCTCCATGTTAGAAAATTCTTCAATAAATTCAGAAAGGGGTCGTGCAAGCCGTGTGTCCCCTACGCCCTTATGACCTCTCCGTTGACCCGCTTGGTCCTTGCTGTGTGCGGTTGCTGATCCCTCCATTCTGCATCCCAGGAGATCTCTAAGCATGTTGACATATGGCGTGTGCTGGGCTGGTGGTGTCATTGTTCGTAGTGTCCCGTCCCTTTGTGAGTTTTTGCCTGCCCATCCTGTTGTTTCTTCTTCTTGTGTCCTGCACTCCCATGACGACCCACAGCCTGTGCGTGTGATAGTTTACTTAGCCCTTCTCCACTCCCATCACTCTGTCCTGTGCAAGATCCCTCCTCCTCATCACTACAAAAGCCGTCTGAGAATGTCAATTTTGTCCGTGGGCATGTGTCTCCCACTGTTACTGTCTCCAAGTCTATATCTGTGTACTTACATGTCCTCTCTGTGTCTCCCCCCACTTGTGGTGTCGCTACCGCTTTACTACTGCATGCGTTGATCTTACTCCTAGGTGCTTGGCTTCTTCCTCTTAGCACTTGATTGCTTCGTTGGTCGTCTTCACTCCATAACTCTGCTCTTGTCCTGCAAAGTTTGTTCATTATCGGGTCACTTACCTGTCCTAACACCCTTGCGTCTCCCCGTATGGTGTCACTTACCTGTCCTAGCACCCTTGCATCTCTGTCCTTGTCACTCCATGTCCCACCCTCTTTTGCCAGTATACTCTCTTTTATTCTTCCTTCCTTGTACTTACGTGCGCTCTCTGATAGAATCTTTTTGTTCCATAGCGTCATCTCCTTGTCGTTCTCTTCCCGTTCTTCTTCTTTCCTCCTAATCTCCCATTGCTCCATACGTGCTATTCTTTCTGCAATCCGCCATATGCGGTCCTCTTCCTTTTTCCTTTTCTCTTCCTCCTGCTGGTTTAGTTCCATTCAGGCTTCCCTTTCTTCTCGCGCCTTCACCTTCCTCTCCCGTTCATTTTGCTTGCGCTGTCTCATCAATATGCTTTGCACGTTCCTCAACTCTGCTAGTTTTGCCTCCAGTACCACCATTTCTTCCTTCGTCATGCTTCCCGCTTCCCTGGTACTCACCTTACTCCCTCTTGGAGTGTGTCCTACCTCCTCCTTATCTACCTTCCGCATCACTGCATCCTCTTTTCCTGTTACCGTCCCCTGAAGTTTTAATAACACCTGTGCTGCTCTCCATTAGTCTGGTCCTACACTCACCAATTCTATTTGGGTCTTTTTTAAGCCAGCAGAGCTCACCTGTGTCTGGTTGGTGTCTACTGTACTCCCTGCACCCAACCTCTTTTGGTAGTGGTCTTCTGGTGAGTATGGCGGTGGGCTGTATTCAGGGTTTGAATATCCCTCAGCAGCTGTTAACGGGGGTTGTGCTGCTTCTCTTAATTCCCTCATTGGATACAAACCTTCGGCTTCTTTCTTCACCTCTTTAACTGGGTGTGTCTCTCTCTCACTCTCCTTTTTTATCTCTGCAATGGGGTATGATCCTTCTACCTCTTCTCCGCTCTCCTCAGTACAGGGAGGAGCTTGTGGTGCGCTGCACCCTTCCCCCTCGCACACCTTCTCTTTCTTTACCTACTGCATGCTCATCATCCCTGGGGTATACCCCTGAAACATTCTCCAGAGGTTGAAAACTTCTAGGTGGCCCAATAACTTCTTCCCCTTGTAGGTGTAATGTAGGTACGCTAGCAGTGAATGTTGAGTTGTCATGTCGAAGCTGCCGTTGGGCGGCCACGGTATCCTGATCCTTTCATCTGTTCCTTGTGTCCATTCGATACTGTACTTTACTATTTTATCTCTGTGCGTTAGTAGTGTTGCGCAGATGTGCTGGAGTGGTGTTGTTAATGTGCGGGCTGCACAGCCAGCCCCTATCCCATAATACACTGACATTATAAAATATGCAAATTTGTGTACCACCTTAACCTGGCCCCGTAATTGGGGACTTCCGACTTTCCGCTGCAAAGAAAAGTAGTGTTGGCATTACAATACTTTCGTGCTGATCACTACTGCTCTCCTGTTCTTTACAGTGCTATCGCTGCCCCCTTTAAATCCCTCCTTTTGGAGTTAGGGCCCCCTTCGACCTATGGCGCGTGAGGTCCCCTGCACCCTTGCTCCCAGCGCGGTGTGCTCTTGATCCGACCCGCCTTTTCAGTGCGGCCGCTACTCGGCATGCCTGTGATACTCTTCTAACCCCTCCTCCTTCTTTCTGTCCCCACTGCCTGCACAGTGTATGCCCGTCTTTTCCCCCTCCCACTGATCGCACCGCTGCTCAGCGCGACCCCTTTGGTCGAGGACGTGCCGGCGTTCTCCGTGCACGGCCGCCTGTCCCCCTTCACCCTGCCTTAGCTGCGTGCCGCTGCTCCAATTACGCTGAAGAAGACCACAGTGTTCTATGCAAGCCCTATGGGTGACGTAACCATCTAGTACAGTGTGCTATCAATACATGCAGTTAAAACATAAAATGCGCGCCAATTTTGACAATGTTATTCCCCACAATCCCCACAGCTGTCTTCCCACCGCACCCGGAGTGGAGTATTCATTAATCACTTTCGTTATTATAATTGTGCTGCACCTGCTGCATCGCCTCGCGTGTGATACGCCCCCTCCCTAGGGGAGCTTAACCAGCCAACTATCTTCCGCACTAAGAAACAATCTAGCTACTTCTTGCAGGAATACATAATTTATTCACCGAGCTAAAACACTCAATTAATAGGAATCCTCATATATTCATCGAACTACAACGGCAACTCATAGGAATGCCACACCCCCTGTACAGGTGTCCACGATCTAGACCAATCAGCGCGACCCGCCAGTCAACACGTGGGAGCTCGAAGCCCCACCCAGTACGCTCCGTAACACCAGAAGGGATGGCTTTCATTCCTTTCCCTACTACACCTTACATATCGATCGCCGCTAACCGACTACATTTCTTTTAGCACACTGTAAAACCACCCGCCACCCTATTCACAATTTCTCCCGCCACCCGCACAACATTATATTGCTGGTTGCGTGTGCCATACTCACATCGGGCTCTCGCCTGCTGGCGCCGCTCGGCTGCAGGCACCCCTCCCAAGCAGCTCGCCGCCTCCCCTCGTCTGGACCACGTCTGGACACTCGCCAACCGCGGGTGGGAAATTTCTGAAGTCGGCTCCCGGTCATCTCACAGTTCCACGATAGTCCTGCAGTCCTCCAAAGGGGGCAACCGCAGATGGGGCCGCGTTGCTGGGCCACCATGATGCAAACGGTCTCGCTGTGGTCTATCTCATTATCTCAGCAGTGCCTCCAACTTGTTAGGGTAATTTCCCAGGGGTCGGCGGGGCCGTCTGCGGACCTCTGGGGTTAAGGAGGCCCCAACTCCTCCCACGTCCCAAAGGAATATGAGGCACACACAAGAGCAAAGAGTTACTGCTGTTTATTGCATAAAACAGACAGGGACAGGTTCTTGGAGCGTAGGTACCCAAGGAACATCTTGTTCTAGAAGGGCTTGCAGGCCCTTTTTCTACCTGGGTGACGCTGCAATGTGCATCACCTGGGAAACCTTGTCCCCCCGACCTAACGCTACCCCGGGTTGGTTCCCCGAGTGGTAGGGTCAGTATAGATCTTGGCACCGAGAGCGCGGCATGTTGATTGCAACTTTGCGGCCTTGGCTGTGGGGTTCCCGTCAGGGTCTTGTTCTGCATGATCAGCGCCTTGAAGCTCTGACTGGGCTGCGCCACCCTGGGCCTCTGGTTGGCGGCCTACCTTGGCCTAGTCATGGGTAGCGGTATACAGTCCATAAGGCGAGGGTCGCGAGGTGCGAATTCGATCCTTATACATTAGTCCATCTACAGGGTGTCATCTTCAGGGTGTTAGTAACATGAAGCGTCTGCCAGTGTGTGCACAAGCTCTTCTGGCATCTTGTGTTTCTGCGGTGCGGTGGTTGGCCTATGTGAAAAATAACAACAATGCATGTCTGTGAGTCTGCGCGGTCCTCTAAGTCGTAGCACTGAGTATGTTCTTCGTGTGGGTTGGTGTGGGTCTGATCCAGGTGTTTGGCAGCACGTGTGTTCTTGTCTGTTGTGGCTATGCCGTCATGTCATCGCTAATGATAGCGATATGAATTGGTGACGTTTAGTCGAGTTGATCCATATGGTCGGTCTCGGCTCTACTTGGTGCCCCACCACGTGCTTTGGATGGTGTGCAACTGGCCTGTGGGTGTGGGGCGTGGCCACTGTGGATCTTGAGGTCCGGGGCAGCAGTCAGAGGGCCAAACTCATCCCGCGGTGGGTGCTTAGGTCGTGACGTCATTGGCCATGGTTTGGATGGGAATCTAGGAAAGGGATCGTCCCATTTTCCATCTTCAGTTTAGTGTTCATTAGCATCACATTTGTCACACCAGTCATCAGATAGAGCTGTGTCTCTGACCGATTGAATTTCCAGGGTGGGGAGCATATTAAGTCTGAATCTTAAAAAAAGGTTCCTTGAACTTGGATCTGGATATTTGGTCAAGTAGGGGGGCAGAATCGACGTTTTTTTACCCATAGTGGAGAATGATAGTGACAACTTTGCCCTCCTCATCTTTTCTCCTGTTTCTAATCCGTCCCAATTTTTCATCCGCTCTTTTACTTTTGTTGGATTTTGTATCAAGAGTTCTGATGTACAATCTGGAATTATTCAGAAGCTCTAAACATCTGAGCTTTAATTTTAAAGGAACCGGTTAGTGTTACAATGCAACAGGAGGGATAAGTCCTCATATCATAGGGAGGAGAGGCCCAATCCATACCAAAGGGACACAATAGGAACACAATTGAAAGGCAACTTCTTAAAACTTCAGAAATAGACAAGAACATCATATTCACCTGTGACTCATTTGGTCATTCCTGCCATGTAATAACTTTATGTGAGTTACTGGACTTCTTTAACTATGAAGCATTCTCTCTATCAGTCTTATGATTGTCAGGAAACATGTTCTTCTGGTCCTTTTAGTGTGGGCAGGGTAACCTATGTGTGAGATAATATAAACTACATTTTATTAACCGAATTACCAGGAAAGAAATGGACCCCAGTAAGAATTTGACATTGGCAATGGCACACTTATTTTATTTATTTATTTATTGTGCATTTTTTAGGCGCTTATACGACCAGTAAATTGTGTTGCAAAGCAACCACAGGGCAACAGGGAGGGAACATGGGATGGAAAAACAATTGATACCATGGAAGATAAAGACAAACCTACCAGGCTTTGTGAGCATTCAGAGCGTGCAAGTGCAGAAACAGGAGAGGAGAAGAGGGAGAGGGGGGTAAGTGCTGGAGAGTCTGTGCTTGTGAGTGAGCAGCAGGTGTAAGTGCCCAGAGTAGGCAGTGACAGAGAACGATGACTTGTAAAAACAGATGGGTATGTGCAGGCCTACAGTAGCAAAGGCAATTAAGTGCCAAGGCAAGTGCTGCCTGTAGTTGCAGGCTGAAGGTGATTGGGTGTGGGAGGCCAGTGCTCAAAGGACACATAAGGGCTCTGGTCCCCAATCACAGTGACCGTGAGATTAGCAGAGGAGGGAAGAAGGGAGGGAGGGGGTGAAAAGGAAAGTCTTGAGGAGCTTCCGGAATTTGAGGAGGTCCGGTTCAAGAGGAGGGGGAAGGGAGAGGCTGTTCCATAAGAGGGAGCCAGCTGAGGAAAGAGATACACCTCCGGCCTTCTGTTTAGCGAAACGTTTGACACACAGATAGTTGGTACCAGAGCAATGTAGAGGTCTAGAGGAGGGTATTTATCTAGGGCAAGTTGCAGATAGCATGGTCTCTGGCTCCAGACAGGCTTATGGATGATGCAGAGGGATTTGAACTTGATCCTTGCAGCAACCGGGAGCCAGTGAAGAAATTTTAGGGAAGGAGAGATGCGGCCAAGGATAAGTCTTGAATGGAGGATTGCACTGGGCTGGTATTTGTGATGAAATATTCTGTGGCCAATGCTATATATTAATTATTGTTTTCAGTTGATTTTCTGGATACCAATCTTGTTCTGTGTGTTTGAGAGGGGTTTTGGGGGTTGCTGTGCTGTGTCCCACGATGTACATGTTGTCTATGTGTGTGGGGAACTTGCACTATCCTTGCCGGAGTTCACCTGTTCTTTAGGTACCTTGCTTACGGGGACATAATTGGCATATGAGATTTAGCTGGCAAACGTTGGCAGTGCTTCCTCATTTTGAGGATTCACTCATCATATGATGACACCCGGGTGTGTGAGGCTGTTCCTTGCATAATATTCCCACAATACCTGGGTATATGAAGCTACACTCAGCATGTTATAGCAGCATTAGGATATTGGCTTCCGTTTTACATATCATGACCATACCTGTCATGTGAGGTTTCCAACCTGCACAACATTTTGAGAACGGCCAATATGTAGCTCCTCTGTTATATGGTGGTGCTGCCCCAGGCATATGATTGTTCTGCTGTGCGTACTGCTGCCCTATTAAACCACCACCCTATTTAAAATATTGTCGCTAACTGAAGCATTCCTGCTGTAGAAATCAGCTATTTTATTCATCTAAATATATTGTAGGTCGTATGCCTTCCGCACCGTGAGAGTGGTTGTGAATTATGTTCCAACCAGTGTATATAGGAGGGTTTTATAACTTCCGCTGTAAGAGAGTCGTCGAGAATTGTGTTGTGTCCCAACAAGAGCAGATAGGGATGCGTAAGTCCACTCCGCTGAAGCGTGTGTGCTTGTGGTATGGTGCACCCAGCCACAGTAGGAAGGGGGATCACCCTCTCTGACAATTGTATGTGTCAGCCAGAGTAGGTAGGGGTATTCCGTACAAATTGAGTGGTTGTTCTTTGTTGCGCCAACCTGCGTAGATAGGGGTGTGCTCGCATTCCGCGATAAGTGTGTGTCAGTGGTGTGGTTCAATCCAGCCATATAAGAGTTGCTGTTAAGTAATATCAGCTTGAGTAGAAAGGGGGGTTGCCTTCCGTTTTACAGATAGAGTTGAAAGTGGGGGCGCCTCCAGTGTTACTTATACAGAATGGCGCCTCTTGTTAAATAAGGTGCACTGTGTGGTTGTGTGTGTGCTGGTAGTATGTGATACCCCGTGAGCATGCGTGAGTATGTGATGAGTGTATGTGGTGTGTGAAGAAAGGATATGTGTTATGATGTGCCTTGTTGGTATGTGGTGATCTCTGGGAGAAAGGGAGATGTGTTGTAGTGTGCTTGGGGTGAATGTAGAAGTATGTGATGTAAGACAGAATGTTATGTGTGAGTGAGGGAATGCTTGTGGTGAGGGTTCTAAGCCTAGGCAGTTGGAGAGCTCCTGCCTGGGCGATGGGGATCAGTGTCTGTTCCTACTATCTTTTTATGCTAAGCTAACCTAATGTAACCTGAGTAAATATAATAAAGTAACTCGAACTTAACTGCGAGCCTAAGGAAGTCACTTTGTTACGCATAGTGGGTCGCATAGTGCTGTGTTGTGCTTGCAGTGAATGTAGAAGTATGTGATGTAAGACGGAATGTTATATGTGAATGACAGAATGATTGTGCTTAGGGTTCTAAGCCCAGGCAGTTGCTGATCCCCTGCCTGGGTGATGGGAGTCAGTGTCCGTTCCTAGTATCTGTTTAGACTAAGCTAACCTAATGTAAGCTGAGTATATATAATAAAGTAACTGGAACTTACCTGCGAGCATAGGGAAGTCACTTTGTTTCAGTTTTCATTTTTACATCTGTAATATCACATCAATTGGTGTTGCCAATTCACAGTTGCCAATTGCCAATTACTTCCTCAAACATCACTGGGTTACAGAGTATTTATGTGAGGTCTCTTCTTGTGTTGGCAATAGGTGTGTGGTCACCTTAGCTACCCCTGGCATTTTGGTGAATTTACATCTCTGGGTTATGCCTTGAGCTACTATTGAAATGAAAAGCAGCGGAGGGGGTCCAATAACAAATCAAAGCCTACTGTACTGAAAAAGGGGAATGAGAATGATTTATTTTTGTCACACACCATCTCTACACACACATGTTACACAATACCCCAAACTACGGATTAAAAAACCTGTTTGTTTAAAGGGGAACTGCCATGATATTTTTTAAAATGAAGTAATTATCAGTGCCCCTTTAAGAACACTAACAGACTAGTAAAAAAGGCAAAATATCCCACAATATAACCCCTCCGGTTGGCTTCTGTAACAAAGTATCAATAACTGACAAATTCAAGACACTACAATAATGAGAACCAATGGCAACTGTTACAATATGAACTTGCATAAAAATGTCTAAAATGAACTCTGAAGTGAGATGATATAATATGAAATTGGCTCACAAGTAGAACATGCAGTAGGCAATTATGCAATCATATTCTGACCCACAAACCACCTATTTTTTGTATTTCCATTTTTCTATTTTGTGTCTTTCCTTCTTTCATTATACTGTTATGTCTTTTCTTTTCTTTGTTCCTTTCCATCTACTCTTTTTCCTTATCATCTGATTTTCACTCTTGCACACTTTCTCTCCATCTCATTTGTTCCCTCTTTCTTTCTTTTGCTCACTTGTTCTCTTTCTTTCTCTCTTTTATTATTTCCATTTTTCTTTCCTTCCTCCCACTCTTTCTCTTCTTTTTTCAACTGATAAACAATGCATGCCCCACCCCATTTAATTTCTGTCACGCAGCTGTTGTCCTCAGTGCAGTTATTTAGTGGTTTAAACTGAAATCTTTGCCAACCTGTTCTCAATGAAGTGAGGCATCACTAAAGATCATGATCAGACCAATAGCGCATCAGGCCTTTCTATGACTGCTAGCAAAGTCTTTGAGTTCCTTCAACCTGGATTAATGTTTGAAGATTTGACCTCTGCAGTGAGCCTGTTATATAGGGAAACAGTTCACACATTAACAAAATCCTTTCCTATTATTGACTTCACTTTATCTGTCAGGTATTTCTCCCGCGCTTTTTTTATTTGATGTATGCTTTGAAAAATATTTATTTTGCGCCCTTTGTTACATACATGTTCTCTATTTCATCATCTTTTTAGCCTGCTGGGGATTTTTTCACTGATCTATTTGAGAGCCTTGAATGGCGGCGTGCGGACGTTTTGGATGAAGTGCTCTGCTATTCATTCACTTTATAAGCTTCTTATACATGTAGTCAAAGAAACACAGAAGGGTGAGGGGTTAGGGGTGAGTGTTTTTTCTGCCAAATGTTCCACAATTGTGCTCTTGGACTCTGTTTCCATAGACACAAGCTGGTGGGGTACGCTGGTGTAGCCGAGTACCTACTCTATCACAAAAGGATAGAGAGCGCACACTGAGCCTCAACGAAAAGAAGCATGATAATTGCAGTGACTCTAGGTGTCGGGCTCGTCCCGCACCTGGTCACACACTACAATAAGGAGTCGGACACGGAGCATTCTGGATACACGTCTTCGTTTATTCAATAACTGGCCAGAACTTCCCCAATCCCAGCCCTCCCGCGTTACTTCCCCTCCCAGCCTCCGCCTCCGTGTACCCAGAAATCCTGTCAACATAACATCTCCCCCCATTTTAAACAGTAACCCAACGAGGTGAAAGATTCCACAGGAACATTGTTCAAAAGGCCATCTCTTCAATGAGGTGGGAAGGCTTATTCCTGGCTCGCTGGGGTCGAGAGCTAAACCATTCAGGGGACCCACTGACACCTACATCTTCATAGCAGTCCTCTAGGCTCATGAGTCCTCTTGATACCCTGGATATGGATCGTCAGATGGACAGTCGATGGGTGTTTCCACCATCCCACTTAGTCATCGAGGTCCGGACAATGGAACCTTCTTGAAGTGGGATGAGTTGCGAGTGGTTCACCCAGCGTTTCCTTGTGCCGTGACCATGGACCCCTTCTTTTCTGTGAATATCAAAGGCTCCTTATGGTAGAAAGCGGTGTGTTTGTGTGTCTGGGGCTGTCTTACTGCCACAATGTCCCCAACTTCCAGACATGGTTCTCGCACCCTTTGGCGCTAATCCGCGTGCATCCCCTTCTCGTTCTCTTATTTCACTGTCCACATTTGGTCGATCTTCGGGCTGTGTGGCCTTGGGTAGTCTCGTCCGGATGTCCCTTCCAAGCATCACCTCTGCAGGGGTTTGCCCCGTGGTGCCATGTGGGGTGCTTTTATAATCCCTCAGTTGTTGAGGCAGCACTTGTTTATAAGGTTGCCCAATGGGTTTGCCTATCTGCAATGCCCTTTTTAGATTGGCCATGACCCTCTCAATCTCGCCATTCACCTGGGGCCACAATGGCGTGGCTTTCTGATGATGAAACCCCATGTATTCACCAAACTTTGCAAAGCTGTGTTCACTGAGCGTGGGCCCATTGTCTGTTTTCAGTACCCTCGGAGTACCATATGCTGTGAAAATGCGGTCTAGCACTGGTATCACGTGATGAGCCGCCGTCGACTAAATGAGCTGGGCTTCAGGGTATCTGGAGTACTCGTCCATGATCGCCAGTACATATTTCCCCCCTTCGATGGGGCCAAAGAAACCGGCAGCCACGGCCTCCCACACACCGTCAGGTAGTTCCGACATTTGCAATGGCTCCGGGTGTCGGGTTTGCGTGATGAGGCAGCAAGTGGGACATGTTTTCAGAAGATCTTCCACCATGGTGTCTAGTTGTGGAAACGACACTTTTTGGCACAGCATGCGCTTCGTGGAGACCACACCTTGATGGCCTTTGTGAGCTAGCTCCACTACTTTCCTCCTCAGGGACGTCGGGATTACCACCATGTGAGCTTTCAATAGCAGGTTGTTATCTGGGAGTGCCTATTCCTCTCTCACCTGTAGCAACCACCCTCTCTCCGTGGCTCCCCTCCATTGGCCGACAGAAGTCCTTCACATATGATCTGACATGCCGGATCCGCATTCACTTGTTGGGCCAGTTGAGCCGGCTTGATTCCTTCTGGCACGGCTTGTTGGATCAAATACCAGAGATACCGGTCAGCCACCGAGTGTTCAGGGTGCATTTGGACCTTTGGTGTCTGAGAGAAAGTCAGCGGGGTTCGAACGAGTAGTCCTGTAGCCTCAACCCGCATCTTGCAATGCGGGGCGGCATTTTGGCTTGTGGGTTGCCATACAGGAACAGGAGTGCCTAATGATCTGTCACCACTCGAAATGGCTTGCGTTTAAAAAGAGATGAAAATGTTTGCAAACCCATACTACTTCCAGATCTTCCTTTTCAGCTTGTGAATAAGCTTGTTCGGTGACCGAGAGGCTCTTACTTACATAGGCAATGATGTAGGTTTGAGACGGGCCTTTCAGATCCACTTGGGCCAGGATGGCACCGAGCCCTACGGGACTCGCGTCTACTGTTAATTCTGTCTTCCTTTCCTGGTCATATTAGGACATGTTTTCAGCTTTTGCGTCTCTCTCTCGAATGACCTCGAAGGGTCTTTGGCACTAGTCAGACCAGTCAAATACTGCATCTTCTTTAGTCAACGATCTCAGGGGTTCGCTGACAGTGGCAAAGTCTTTAATGTATCATGTGCAGTAACTGGCGAGGCCTAGAAACAACCTTAGTTCAGAGACATTGCTTGGGGGTGATGTCTCATTCATTGCTGTGACCTTCTCTGGATCCGGTGTCATGCCATTTTCTGAAAAGATATGACCAAAAAAACACAGTGTCCCTTTCCGGAATTCACACTTGTCTTGGTTAAGTGTCAGATTTGCAGCTTCCAGCACCTTGCACACCTTCGCAGCGTCTCGATTGTTTCTTGACATATGGCCGGAAGACTAGGATGTCGTCACTATAATTTATGCAGTGCGGGATGTGCTTTATCACATTGTGAACCTCGGCTTGAAATATTTACGCCACAGAGGAGACCCCAAAACTCAGCCTCTTATCTCAAAATAGCCCCAGGTGGGTGACAAATGTGGTGATGATTCTGCTGTCCGGGCTCAGTACCAGCTGATGATACCCCTTCTTCAAAACCAGCTTGGAGATACCCATGGCCCCATTCAAGAGGTGGATCATGTCAGTGATGCGCCGAGCCATGTGCCTCTCCCTTCGTATGGCCTGTTTGGGTCTCTGCATGTCTACACACAGCCTGATGGCCTTGGAGCCTTTCTTAGGCACTGGCATGATGAGCAACACCCATGTGGGGGGGGGGGGCGTGGCCGGCTCTATTATGTCCTGCTCCAACAGCTTGTGTAGTTCGTCTTCCACTTTTGTTTTAATGTTGACGGGTATGCCCCTGTAATGTTGTGCTACGGGGCGCACTGTATCGTCTATGTGCAGTTTCACTTGTTTGTTTCTGATTTTTTCAATTCCCTTGAACAGATTGGGGTAAAGGTTTGTGATCATTACGACCGGGTCGATGTATTTGTAGACCATGATTTTATATAGGATATTTATTAGGCCCATGTCGATGGCCGCCTTGAAACGCAGTACACAACCACTCTCATTTTCCGTCGCTAGCAAATGTATTTGTAGCCTTCTTTCCTGCCCTTTGTAGCGGCACAAACTCTAAATTGTCCTATAAACTTGAGCGGTGTCTTGGCTCCATATGCATAGATGTCCACGGTGGCAGGGGTAGGTTTCGGGCTCTGAGGCAGTTCTTTGAATATTTTCTCGCCAACAACGTTCACCGTCGTCCCAGTGTCGATGAGAAACTCTGTAGGTCTTTCATTTAGTTTGATGATCAATGTCAGACTGTGTTCTGTAGCCACAGGATTGCCCAGTGCGTAGACATAAGCTTTCTTCCTTTGTTCATTCCCTGATGAACTGATTTCTTACTCACACAGGGATTGTTCTACTAGTTAATGCACGTGGCGCCTGGACAGTTGTTCCGGCCTCATAAGGGTGACATACCTTCTCCGTTCCCGTCTGTCTCATCTCTGCCTCTCCTCACCAGATTCCCGCTCTCTGGGTTCAGGATCAGCCTGTGTCTGCAGGTGATATGACGTTGTGCTCAGAGATTGTGGCATTGACCGCGCTGTTCTTGGTTTGAATCTCGGAAGGGCTTCTCGTATTCTCTCCCTCCCTTTTTCCCTGGCAAACCTGCACACCAACTTGAAGTGGCCTTCTTCCCCACACATGGCACGCCACTGGCCAATAGCGGGGCACGTGCCTTCATGTGGGTATTCAAAGCCACACTTGTAGCAAAACGGTTCTTCCGGTCTACTTTCCTGCTGGAGTCGGCGAACTGCATCCACCGGCGTGGAGGTGTTGAAACTTTCCACCAGTGAGTCAACAGCTCTTTCAGCACTAGCTAGTGTTAGTATCTCATCCAAAGTGCAGGATTTTTGTAGCAGTTTTCGCCTGACTGTCCGTGATTCGCAGCCTGCAATGATTTGAGACCTCAGGGCCTCTGTGTTTGAATAGTTGGCAAAGACACAGTGTTTCATTTTAATTCTCAGTCTCATGACATATGCATCCATGGTCTCAACTTTTGCCTGCTTAGTGCTGTGAAACAGGTGGCGCTCGTAGTAGTATACAGATAAAGCTTCCTTTAAGTCTTGATGGAGTCAATACTGTTGGCGGGCATCTCGTCAATAATGTCGCAAGTGGCTGGACCTACAGCCAGTTTGAGGAGACATTTTTGTCTATCATCTTCAATGGGCCCCGTGGCTCCCATATATAGTTCAACATCTCTTATCCACTGGGCACACCATGGTCCCATGTTGCTGGTGTCTGCAACATCGAAAACACCTGGCATTTGAGCATCCGGGGTGTCAGGCAGCCTTTATGGGACTTGTTCCTGTGCTGGTGGTCCCTGGGCCTGTGCCTGTGCCCCCTGTCCCCCCATCTTGGGCAGATATCCTCCTTTAATTTCATGGATATTGGTCCTTTCAAATGTCCTGTGGCCCCACGGCCGCCTACAAGGCACAAGCACCGTGTCAGGGCATGTCCCCTGCTTCCTGACCTCCAAATGGAGGGCTGCACACGGATGGCTGCCTCTTAAGGCATGAGTACTATCAGATTGGGCACACTTCCCTGGTTCCCTCTCACTGTTGCATGAAGCTGTGATGCTGCCGTGGCCCAGGACTTAAGCAAGCATCCTTGCAAGCATTCTGATCACCGCCGCGGCCCGGGATAATCAACCACTCTGATAAACATTCCGAGAACGTTCAGAGTCACTGCCGCCGCCTCGGATGAATAGCTGCTCCCACAAGCAGTTCGAGGAGGGGCTATGGGTTCCCCACACCGACGTGTAGCTTCCCAGCAACACGGCCTCTCCGTGCCCCTCCCAATTTCCACAGTCTTAACGCCTCCAGGCACCCGCTCCTCGCGTAGCTTCCCCGCTGTGGGTTATTGCAGGATCCATACATCCTTCGTCACCATTATAGTGACTCTAGGTCTCAGGATTGTCCCGCACCTGGTCACGCACTACAATAAGGAGTCGGACACAGAGCGTTTTGTATACACGTCTTTGTTTAATATCTGCTAAGAACTTCCCCAATCCCCGTCCTCCCGCATCACTTCCCCTCCCATCCTCCCGCCTCCCTGTACCCGGAACCCCTGTCAACATGACAATAACTAATAGGAAATGTGAGAACCATTGCACTATCGGGGTTCTTTCAGGTGCAAGATGTGCAGGATTAACCTTTTTCCAGGTTAGAAAAGAGCAAAACGTTGCTACCAGTTGCAGGAAGTGCTGATACGTTATTAAACATGATGTTTCGGGACAGGAAGTAAGGTTTGCCTTTCTTTTTGGACACAAGATTGGCAAAGAGTTCAGCTCGGTTTAATAGCTTTTCTAATGGATCATCCAACAGAAAACTGCACAGAGGAAAACTGGATGAAAGTTGAATGCGGTGGAGCTGGCGTTGTTTATAGATTGAAAGAAGATTAGAAAGCAAGAAAGAGAAAAGGAAATAAAGAAGGGAAAGGAGAAAAGAGAGCAGGAAAAAAGAGAAAGTGAGAGAACAAAAAAGTAGCTGGAATTAAAGAAAGAAAATGAGAGAAAAAGGAAAAGAAATATAAATATGGTTCGATGGGGAAGAAAGAAACAAAGTTAATTGGCAGATGGAATGAAACAAAGAAAGAAATAACGAGAAAGAGAGAATGATAGCATGAAAGAAAGTAAGAGTTAAATCTTGTCTTTACAGTGGAAATACCACCAAACACGGGATCAGGCTCTTTGCGACATTAAAGTATAGATTTACCTTTAGGCAGAGGCGTTGCTAGGGGGAGATGAGGGGGATATAGCCGGGGTCTTTTGGTTGTAGCCCCAGATAGAAGCTCAGGGGTTACAACCAAAAAGGCTAACAAGCACCCACCCGACAGTCCCAAAATTAGCATAGCCACAGATCTTTTCCAGACCTAGCAACACTGCTGCCTTCAGGCGCTGCCTCTTTTGTTGCAAAAACATTCATCCCCAAATCCTTAGGTGGACACTCTTCACTTCTGTCAAAAAAGTGCTACAGGCGAGTATGCTCGTCCTTAATTACCATAGGAAATCATTGTAGGCTCCGCCAACTCCCACAATTAATTAAGAAAGAGCGCTTCAGCGAAGCTCCCTTGTTTTCTGGGGATACACTTTTAGAACTCTGCCTCTGGCCCTCCGATTTACCATTTACTATCCTAGCTTTAGAAAACAGCTCATAATGCATCTGTTTGCGTCAGCCTCTTTATCTAGCTCATGGCATACTCTCTCACAAGCTCACTTTAGGGTCAAGAACTGGGTAGAACTGACCGCTTTAGGGGCATAAAATAACATGTTAAATGTGTAATTTGTGAAATGAAAAACATTTGAGCTACTCTGCCAATAAATAATGTTTAACATATATTTGCAAAGATGAAAGCCAATTTCCCAAAAAGGTGTTCAGATAGGGCTGTGTCCAGTCTCACGAACTGTGCGTAGAAGTGCGCAGCCACCCTTTACCAGTAAATTTCAAGTTTGAAATATACACAATGGTTCACGTAACCTCTTTGATTCCCAGCACATGTTTCCCATACAATGTTGTCTTTTTGGGCCTTGTCAGAAGCCTGCGGGCAGTCACTAGATATTGCCCACGCCTTTGTAACGTACCATATGAAAAACAGACTCTTTGCTAGAGCCCTTGAGGCAGTGGTCAGTCGGCAACACTAACATGGAAGCATTGTGAGAAAGCATGTGGTCAAAGAGGCCTTCTCATGCATTGACCTGTGCTGTGTGGGGTTTGGCTGTAGTCTCTCAACAACTGGTATAGAACCTGCTCTAGAGGTCTGTCAGTGAATTTTTCAACCTGGAGTGCCTTCTTGATGTTTGTCATTAACCGTTCAGTTATGCCATTGGCCTGCATCCATAAGGGTGTGATTTTATGATATTTGAAACCCATATATTTAGCAAAATTCACAAGGCCCTGACTCATGAATGGTGACCATTGTCGGATTTGCTGATTTTCAGAATGCTGTATGCCGTCAGAATGATGCACTGCACTGGTATGATGCACATCGCTGCTGTGGACTTTACTAGTTGTTCCGGAAACCTTGAGTACTCATCTATTACTACCAACACATATGATCCATCTCTTACTAGTCTGAAAAAGTGAATGGCCACCTCTTTGTACATGCCTTCTGACAGTGGCACCAACTGTAGTGGATTGGGTCGGGGGCCCGGGCCTACTTCACAGCATATGGCATACTTCTTTAGTGTTTCCTTTACTCTGATGTGAAGCTTCAGGACCATATTTTCTGCCTTAGCAGTTTTTTTGTGGACACTATTCCTCAATGCCCTTCGTGGGCTAGGTCGATGACTTGCTGGTGTAATGACCTGGGCAGTACATTTTTGTACCCTTTCAGTATAATGTGGTCCTCTGTTGTGAGTTTGTCTTACCCTCGTGTCAGGCTCTGTGTCTCTTCTTGCGTGGTCTGGTCTTTGTCTTTTGCCATGTCTTTTGCATGTCTAATTTTTCCAATTGCAATGCATCTCCCAATGATGGCCAGCACGGGATCTTGCTCAGATTCTGTCACGACTCGCTCCCTTCGCTCCCGTTCCCACCATTTGGGGGCATGATTTGTGGCTTATTCCTTGCTGGACATTTCCTCCGAACCTAATGCCACAGTGCTGTAATGAATTGGGAGCGCTAAATCCCTATTTTCCAAACTACTTCCCTTCCGGATCCATTCCAGGTTTTTGGCAGCCAGCATGCTTCTTTAACCAAATGACTGTGCTTCCCAGAATGCCTGGCCCACTGCTCCACCTCCACCCTTGCAGGACAAGGTTGGGTGGAGGATAGGCAACACCTGTGGCTGCAGGTGCAGCAGTCAGCACACCTGAGGCGTGTGCTCGTTAAACAGCTTTAAAAGCCTCAGTCTCACTTCAGTCCAGCGCTGGTCATCGTTTGCAGTGTTCCTGTTTTTGACTAGTCCCTGGTCCCTGGTTCCTTGCCTTTGTACCTACTTCCTTGTTCCTGTTCTCTTGTTTCCTCCGCCCTGAACTTCGGATTCATGCGCTAATTGATTTCTGCTCCCTTGATTTCCCTTTTTGTCTTCCCCTGTTTGCAGGCAGCAATTCTCAGTGCTTTCCCCTTTTAGATGCAGCCCAGTTTGTCTGTGTTCTATATTTCTTTGACTCTGTCCTTTGCTGCTGTTACCCATTTGCCTTAGCCTTCCTCTTAGTTTAGTTTCCTGTCTTTTCCTTGGAGGGGTAGGGAGAAGTTTGCATAGGTTATTTCGTTTTTCCCTGCTCCTGATCCTTACTTTCTAGAGGATCCATTCCATGTTTTCCATTTCACTTCTGCATCCATTTCCCATTTGATCATTAGGTGTGGTGTGCGGTGGTAGCTAGCTCCTGTGTGAATGCTTATGTTTTCCCCACTAATTTGTAATCCCTATTCCAACTTAGGTATTTAGTTTTCTGCAGCGGATCACGCTCTGCTGCCTTCCAGTCTCCGCCCTTGCCCTGCCGGGCTCTCCACATTGCAGCGGATCTCACTCTGCTGCCTTCCTGCCTCCGCCCTTGCCCTGCGGGCTCTCCACATAGCAGCGGATCACGCTCTGCTGCCTTCCAGTCTCCGCCCTTGCCCTGCCGGGCTCTCTACATTGCAGCGGAATTCGCTCTGCTGATTCCCAGCCTCAGCCCTTGTCCTCTGGGCTCCCTGCCCGGCAGCCTGCCTCATCCCGGCTGCCTTCAGTCCTTGTCCTCTGGACCTCCCTACTTCTCCCATTGCTGTTATAGCCTTTTCTGGGTCCCAGATTCATCAACAGGATTCGTGGGCTAGCTGACATTCAAGAGGTGTATCTCGTCCTCGTGAGTACAGTTCTTAAGTTCCCTTATGTAATACCATCAAGAGTGTTAGTACACAGATCCTGTCATTGCTGGCCCTCCACGTGGGTTTAGCGCTGTCAGTACCTGTAACAGCAATTGGGGGTAAGGTGCTTGCCGACTTTCCTCGCGGTCAGGTGCTTACCCCACATCCCTTTTCATATATTGGTTTTGATGTCACACTCTATTTGCACTCCTGGGTTCTAGCATACCTGAGTCGTTGTTCCTGGGTGCACATTTCCCTTGCCATATTTGCTGCCTTTGTACTCGCCTGACTAATCCTGAGAGATTCCTTCTGAATGGTGGTCCATACTATCGGGAACAGATTAATTTGATGCACAACATAGTTGATTTGTGAATCAGCTATGAAGTGTTCTGCCATTGCGGACCCCGCAACGGGGGGTGACGGGACAGGCAGTCTACTGGATTTTGGTCTTATTCAGGTCTGTGTCTGATTGTGAATTTGTAATCTTGCAGGCATAGTCCCCATCTGGAGATCCTCTGCAGCATTCTGGATTTAGGATTTCCATATATGGTGAGGAGTGCCTGATGGTTAGTGGCGATGCTGAAAGCCTTGCCATAGAGACAAGGGTGGAAATGTTCGCAAGCCAGGCTCTCTTTCTCATTTTGTGAGTACGCTTGCTCTGCAAGCTCCTACTTGCATACAATATGATTAATTTATCTTGGGGCGTTTTCGGCTCATATTGTGTTGAAATTGCTCCTAGACCCACCAGGCTGGCAACCACAGTCACTTCTGTTTCCCAGGGTAGAATTCAAATATGCCATGTCTTCAGTGAAGGTGATATTTGCTGGTTTTGTATCAAATGTTGACTGGTGTCCATCTGAATTCCTGCCTGTCTTTGGTGAGTTCTCGCAGTGGGACACCCACCGTGGCATAGTCTTTTAAATATCATAAGCAATAGCTTGCCAATCCTGAGAACGATCGAAGGTCTGAGATGTTCTTGGGCCTCTGCGTCGTATTCAACGCAGCCACTTTCTGACGATCCGGTCGCATGCCTTGCTCAGAGAATTTGGTACGTGCTTGATTACCTGATCAATTTCTTCTTGAAATATTTCTGCAGCGGATGATATTGCAAAACAGAGATGTTTATACCTGTAGAGCCACATGTATGTTACAAACGTGGTAATGTAGCGAGTCTCTGGGGCCAGTTCCAGCTGATGCTAACCTTTGTATGTGTCCAGATTTGAAAATATGACCGCTCCATTTAACAGATGGATTATGTCTGTAATTCTGGGTGCCTTGTGTCGTTCACGCTGTATTCCTTCATGCTGTTTCCTCATGCCTACACATATCCGTATGAAGCCCTCCGCTGCTTTCTTTGGTACAACTACTATAGGGCATAACTCTGGCTTTGGGCCTGTCGCTGGTTCGATGATATCTTGCTCTAGCAATTTTTGTATTTGCTCCTCCACCTGTTTTTGGATACTAAGCAGTATTCCCCAATAGTTTTGGGTGATGGTCTGATGTTTTGATCAATGTGTAGCTGCATTTGACAGATTCTCAGATTTCCCACACCTTTGAATAATGCTGGATATGCCTTCTCTACATTCCTGTCTTGTGCAATGTATTTGTGTGCCATCAAGTGGTGTAAAATGTGCCACTAGTCCCATATCAACTGCCATTTTGAAACTCAAACTGCACCCGCTGTTTGTTTCAGTTGTGATCACGTGCAATTGTATTTGAGCTTAGTGATATTTGTGAGAACATGTGCTTGCTGGGTAGTGTAGTGTTTGAGCCGTACGGGTCAATGTCCACTGTTGATAGTCTCCGTTTCGGTTGATGTGGTAGGTTGCGATATGCTTCTTCACTCAGTACATTTACAGTTGCGCTGGTGTTCATTTGAAATTCAGTTGGCAAGTTGTTGATTGTAACTGTAATTATAATTGGTTATTTATAATGCGTTTACTACCCAGAGTTTTCTAAGCGCAGACCAGGGGATCGAACCAGTGTTGTTCCACGTCGTCTTGCTTCCAAGGCAAGAGTGTTGCCCCTGAGTTAACCTCCCGATATGTGGACCATCAATGTGGGGCTGTGTTCTTTGGCTTCTTTGTTTCCTAATGTCTACACATATCCCTTTTTCCTCTGACCATCTGTAGACCATCTGTGGAGGAAGATGAGGCACTTCCTGACTGCAATCTTGTTTCCTATATATTGTACATGTCTTCTCAACTGATTGGTTTCTTTCTGTTCTGAGAAGCGAAATTCTCACCTGGATCTGTATTTGCTGCCCTCACTGCCTGAGTGTCTGAGTGTCTCTGTTTCTTGTTTTCTTGGTTCAGTTTGTGCTTACTCATTCAGTAGCTTATAGACTGTCATCCTCCTTGTGGAGAGGTTTTCTGGTGGGCTGTTGTTGGTACGTTTCTGCATAATGCCCGAAAATGGTCATCACCCCTGCATGACCTATCACTGGAAGTTACTTTCATGCATAAATCCATAGCCACAATCTAAATACCCACTTCTAAAACATGTCTTTTCAGTTCTTCTGGTGCTATCCCTTTGTGCGGGTGACAGTTTGCTGATGATATCTTGTTCTGTCGGTGGGGTATGCAATTTCACTTTATTCATGTTCACCGTCGTCCCAGTGTCGATGAGAAACTCTGTAGGTCTTTCATTTAGTTTGATGATCAATGTCAGACTGTGTTCTGTAGCCACGGGATTGCCCAGTGCGTAGACATAATCTTTCTTCCTTTGTTCATTCCCTGATGAACTGATTTCTGACTCAGACAGGGATTGTTCTACTAGGTAATGCACGTGGCGCCTGGACAGTTGTTCCGGCCTCATACGGGTGACATACCTTCTCCGTTCCCGCCTGGCTCATCTCTGCCTCTCCTCACCAGATTACCGCTCTCTAGGTTCAGGATCAGCCTGTGTCTGCAGGTGATATGACGTTGTGCCCAGAGATTGTGGCATTGGCGGTGCTGTTCTTGGTTTGAATCTCGGAAGGGCTTCTCGTATTCTCTCCCTCCCTTTTTCCCTGGAGAACCTGCACACCAACTTGAAGTGGCCTTCTTCCCCACATGTGGCACGCCACTGGCCAATAGCGGGGCACGTGCCTTCATGTGGGTATTCAAAGCCACACTTGTAGCAAAACGGTTCTTCCGGTCTACTTTCATGCTGGAGTCAGCGAACTGCATCCACCGGCGTGGAGGTGTTGAAACTTTCCACCAGTGAGTCAACTGCTCTTTCAGCACTAGCTAGTTTTAGTATCTCATCCAAAGTGCAGGATTTTTGTAGCAGTTTTCGCCTGACTGTCCGTGATTCGCAGCCTGTGATGATTTGAGGCCTCAGGGCCTCTGTGTTTGAATAGTTGGCAAAGACACAGTGTTTCATTTTAATTCTCAGTCTCATGACATATGCATCCATGGTCTCAACTTTTGCCTGCTTAGTGCTGTGAAACAGGTGGCGCTCGTAGTAGTATGCAGATAAAGCTTCCTTTAAGTCTTGATGGAGACAATACTGTTGGCGGGCATCTCGTCAATAATGTCGCGAGTGGCTGGACCTACAGCCAGTTTGAGGAGACATTTTTGTCTATCATCTTCCATGGGCCCCGTGGCTCCCATGTATAGTTCAACATCTCTTATCCACTGGGCGCACCATGGTCCCATGTTGCTGGTGTCTGCAACATCGAAAACACCTGGCATTTGGGCAGCAGGGGGTCAGGCAGCCTTTATGGGACTTGACCCCGTGCTGGTGGTCCCTGGGCCTGTGCCTGTGCACCCTGTCCCCCCATCTTGGGCAGATATCCTCCTTTAATTTCATGGATATTGGTCCTTTCAAATGTCCTGTGGCCCCACGGTCGCCTTCAAGGCACAAGCACCGTGTCAGGGCATGTCCCCTGCTTCCTGACCTCCAAATGGAGGGCTGCACACTGATGGCTGCCTCTTAAGGCATGAGCACTATCAGATTGGGCACACTTCCCTGGTTCCCTCTCACTGTTGCATGAAGCTGTGATGCTGCCGTGGCCCAGGACTTCAGCAAGCACCCTTGCAAGCATTCTGATCACTGCCGCGGCCCGGGATAATCAACCGCTCTGATGAACATTCCGAGAACGTTCAGAGTCACTGCCGCGGCCTCGGATGAATAGCTGCTCCCACAAGCAGTTCGAGGAGGGGTTATGGGTTCCCCACACTGACATGTAGCTTCCCAGCAACACGGCCTCTCCGTGCCCCTCCCAATTTCTACAGTCTTAACGCCTCCAGGCGCCCGCTCCTCGCGTAGCTTCCCCGCTGTGGGTTATTGCAGGATCCATACATCCTTCGTCACCATTATAGTGACTCTAGGCCTCAGGATTGTCCCGCACCTGGTCACGCACTACAATAAGGAGTCGGACACAGAGCGTTCTGGATACACGTCTTTGTTCAATATCTGGTAAGAACTTCCCCAATTCCCGTCCTCCCGCATCACTTCCCCTCCCATCCTCCCGCCTCCCTGTACCCGGAACTCCTGTCAACATGACAATAACTAATAGGAAATGTGAGAACCATTGCACTACCCGGGTTCTTTCAGATGCAAGATGTGCAGGATAAACCTTATTCCAGGTTAGAAAAGAGCAAAACGTTGCTAACAGTTGCAGGAAGTGCTGATACGTTATTAAACATGATGTTTCGGGACAGGAAGCACGGTTTGCCTTTCTTTTTGGACACAAGTTTGGCAAAGAGTTCAGCTCGGTTTAACAGCTTTTCTAATGGGTCATCCAACAGAAAACTACACAGAGGAAAACTGGATGAAAGTTGAATGTGGTGGAGCTGGTGTTGTTTATAGATTGAAAGAAGATTAGAAAGCAAGAAAGAGAAAAGGAAATAAAGAAGGGAAAGGAGAAAAGAGAGCAGGAAAAAAGAGAAAGTGAGAGAACAAAAAAGTAGCTGGAATTAAAGAAAGAAAATGAGAGAAAAAGGAAAAGAAATATAAATATTGTTCGATGGGGAAGAAAGAAACAAAGTTAATTGGCAGATGGAATGAAACAAAGAAAGACATAACGAGAAAGAGAGAATGATAGAATTAAAGAAAGTAAGGGTTAAATCTTGTCTTTACAGTGGAAATACCACCAAACACGGGATCAGGCTCTTTGCGACATTTAAGTATAGATTTACCTTTAGGCAGAGGCGTTGCTAGGGGGAGATGAGGGGGATATAGCCCGGGTCTTTTGGTTGTAGCCCCAGATAGAAGCTCAGGGGTTACAACCAAAAAGGCTAGCAAGCACCCATCCGACAGTCCCAAAATTAGCATAGCCACAGATCTTTTCCAGACCTAGCAACACTGCTGCCTTCAGGCGCTGCTCTTTTGTTGCAAAAACATTCATCCCCAAATCCTTAGGTGGACACTCTTCACTTCTGTCAAAAAAGTGCTACAGGCGAGTATGCTCGTCCTTAATTACCATAGGAAATCATTGTAGGCTCCACCAACTCCCGCAATTAATTAAGAAAGAGCGCTTCAGCAAAGCTCCCTTGTTTTCTGGGGATACACTTTTAGAACTCTGCCTCTGGCCCTCCGATTTACCATTTACTATCTTAGCTTTAGAAAACAGCTCATAATGCATCTGTTTGCGTCAGCCTCTTTATCTAGCTCATGGCATACTCTCTCACAAGCTCACTTTAGGGCCAAGAACTGGGTAGAACTGACCGCTTTAGGGGCATAAGATAACATGTTAAATGTGTAATTTGTGAAATGAAAAACATTTGAGCTACTCTGCCAATAAATAATGTTTAACATATATTTGCAAAGATATTTTATGAAAGCCAATTCCCCAAAAAGGCGTTCAGATAGGGCTGTGTCCAGTCTCACGAACTGTGCGTAGAAGTGCGCAGCCACCCTTTACCAGTAAATTTCAAGTTTGAAATATACACAATGGTTCACGTAACCTCTTTGATTCCCAGCACATGTTTCCCATACAATGTTGTCTTTTTGGGCCTTGTCAGAAGCCTGCGGGCAGTCACTAGATATTGCCCACGCCCTTGTAACGTACCATGTGAAAAACAGACTCTTTGCTAGAGCCCTTGAGGCAGTGGTCAGTCAGCAACACTAACATGGAAGCATTGTGAGAAAGCATGTGGTCAAAGAGGCCTTCTCATGCATTGACCTGTGCTGTGTGGGGTTTGGCTGTTGTCTCTCAACAACTGGTATAGAACCTGCTCTAGAGGTCTGTCAGTGAATTTTTCAACCTGGAGTGCCTTCTTGATGTTTGTCATTAACCGTTCAGTTATGCCATTGGCCTGCATCCATAAGGGTGTGATTTTATGATGTTTGAAACCCATATATTTAGCAAAATTCACAAGGTCCTGACTCATGAATGGTGGCCATTGTCTGATTTGCTGATTTTCAGAATGCTGTATGCCGTCAGAATGATGCACTGCACTGGTATGATGCACATCGCTGCTGTGGACTTTACTAGTTGCTCTGGAAACCTTGAGTACTCATCTATTACTACCAACACATATGATCCATCCCTTACTAGTCTGAAAAAGTGAATGGCCACCTCTTTGTGCATGCCTTCTGACAGTGGCAACAACTGTAGTGGATTGGGTCGGGGGCCCGGGCCTACTTCACAGCATATGGCATACTTCTTTAGTGTTTCCTTTACTCTGATGTGAAGCTTCAGGACCATATTTTCTGCCTTAGCAGTTTTTTTGTGGACACTATTCCTCAATGCCCTTCGTGGGCTAGGTCGATGACTTGCTGGTGTAATGACCTGGGCAGTACATTTTTGCACCCTTTCAGTATAATGTGGTCCTCTGTTGTGAGTTTGTCTTACCCTCGTGTCAGGCTCTGTGTCTCTTCTTGTGTGGTCTGGTCTTTGTCTTTTGCCATGTCTTTTTCATGTCTAATTTTTCCAATTGCAATGCATCTCCCAATGATGGCCAGCACGGGATCTTGCTCAGATTCCTTCTGAATGGTGGTCCATACTATCGGGAACAGATTAATTTGATGCACAACATAGTTGATATGTGAATCAGCTATGAATTGTTCTGCCATTGTGGACCCCGCAGCGGGGGGTGACAGGACAGGTAGTCTACTGGATTTTGGTCTTTTTCAGGTCTGTGTCTGATTGTGAATTTGTAATCTTGCAGGCATAGTCCCCATCTGGCGATCCTCTGCAGCATTCTGGCTTTAGGATTTCCATGTATGGTGAGGAGTGCCTGATGGTTAGTGACAATGCTGAAAGCCTTGCCATAGAGACAAGGGTGGAAATGTTTGCAAGCCAGGCTCTCTTTCTCATTTTGTGAGTACGCTTGCTCTGCAAGCTCCTACTTGCATACAATATGATTAATTTATCTTGGGGCGTCTTCGGCTCATATTGTGTTGAAATTGCTCCTAGACCCACCAGGCTGGCATCCACAGTCACTTCTGTTTCCCTGGGTAGAATTCAAATATGCCATGTCTTCAGTGAAGGTGGTATTTGCAGGGATTGTATCAAATGTTGACTGGTGTCCATCTGAATTCCTGCCTGTCTTTGGTGAGTTCTCGCAGTGGGACACCCACGGTGGCATAGTCTTTTAAATATCATGAGCAATAGCTTGCCAATCCTAAGAACGATCGAAGGTCTGAGATGTTCTTGGGCCTCTGCGTCGTATTCAACGCAGCCACTTTCTCACGATCCGGTCGCATGCCTTGCTCAGAGAATTTGGTACGTGCTTGATTACCTGATCAATTTCTTCTTGAAATATTTCTGCAGTGGATGATATTGCAAAACAGAGATGTTTATACCTGTAGAGCCCCATGTGTGTTACAAACGTGGTAATGTAGCGAGTCTCTGGGGCCAGTTCCAGCTGATGGTAACCTTTGTATGGGTCCAGTTTTGAAAATATGACCGCCCCATTTAACAGATGGATTATGTCTGTAATTCTGGGTGCCTTGTGTCGTTCACGCTGTATTCCTTCATGCTGTTTCCTCATGCCTACACATATCCGTATGAAGCGCTCCACTGCTTTCTTTGGTACAACTACTATAGGGCATAACTCTGGCTTTGGGCCTGTTGCTGGTTCGATGATATCTTGCTCTAGCAATTTTTCCTCCTCCACCTGTTTTTGGATACTAAGCAGTATTCCCCAATAGTTTTGGGCGACGGTCTGATGTTTTGATCAATGTGTAACTGCATTTGACAGTTTCTCAGATTTCCCACACCTTTGAATAATGCTGGATATGCCTACATTCCTGTCTTGTGCAATGTATTTGTGCGCCATCAAGTGGTGTAAGATGTGCCACTAGTCCCATATCAACTGCCATTTTGAAACTCAAACTGCACCCGCTGTTTGTTTCAGTTGTGAGCACGTTCAATTGTATTTGAGCTGAGTGATAGTTGTGAGAACATGTGCTTGCTGGGTAGTGTAGTGTTTGAGCCGTACGGGTCAATGTCCATTGTTGATAGTCTCAGTTTCGGTTGGTGTGGTAGGTTGCGATATGCTTCTTCACTCAGTACATTTACAGTTGTGCTGGTGTTCATTTGAAATTCAGTTGGCAAGTTGTTGATTGTAACTGTAATTGTAATTGGTTATTTATAATGCGCTTACTACCCAGAGTTTTCTAAGCGCAGACCAGGGGATCGAACCAGTGTTGCTCCACGTCGTCTTGCTTCCAAGGCAAGAGTGTTGCCCCTGAGTTAACCTCCCGAGATGTGGACCATCAATGTGGGGCTGTGTTCTTTGGCTTCTTTGTTTCCTAATGTCCACACGTATCCCTTTTTCCTCTGACCATCTGTAGACCATCTGTGGAGGAAGATGGGGCACTTCCTGACTGCAATCTTGTTTCCATATATTGTACATGTCTTCTCAACTGATTGGTTTCTTTCTGTTCTGAGAAACAAATTTCTCACCTGGATCTGTATTTGCTGCCCTCACTGCCTGAGTGTCTGAGTGTCTCTGTTTCTTGTGTTCTTGGTTCAGTTTGTGCTTACTCATTCAGTAGCTTATAGACTGTCATCCTCCTTGTGGAGAGGTGTTCTGGTGGGCTGTTGTTGGTACTTTTCTGCATAATGTCCGAAAATGGTCATCACCCCTGCATGACCTATCACTGGCAGTTACTTTCATGCAGAAATTCATAGCCACAATCTAAATACCCACATCTAAAACAGGTCTTTTCAGTTCTTCTGGTGCTATCCCCTTGTGCGGGTGACAGTTTGCTGATGATATCTTGTTCTTTCGGTGGGGTATGCAATTTCACTTTATTCATGTTCACAACCTGTAGTTTTATGGCTGATTCTGTGAATGCCATGGCCAGTATTTCTTCCAAAGATCTCTGTTTCTTTTGCAGCTTTTTCCTGAATTTGGAGGATTCACACCCTGATGGTATTTGGGACCTTATTGCCTCCCCATTAGAGAATCTGTGGAAATCGCAGTGTTTGATACATACACAGAGTCTCATCACAAAGTTATCTAATGTTTCACCTTTGTCCTGTGTGGTTGTATGAAATACAACTCTCTCATAGTCCACATTTGTGTGAGGTGCAAAATATGTTGTTAGTGCTTCTTTCAACTCATTAAAGGTTGCCTTTTCCTTATCCACTAGCTCATATAGGATGTCATGGACAGCTGTGCCCACAGCTAGTATTAGGAAATGCTTTCTCCGTTCATCATCCAGGAGGATGCCCCTTGTGTAGACTTTAAAGGCTTTGATCCATTGTGCCCATTGCAGCCCCATATTACTGGTGTCGGTGAGGTTGAACGCAACAAATGGTTCCCCCTGTGCTATGGGGAACAGTCCAGAGGATTGCGCTGAGGCTTTTGCCTGTATGTCTGTATCCGACATGTTGTCTCTATCTCCACTGCTTTTCCTGTGCTTTTAGTCTGACCATTTCTGTTCTCACAGCCTATGCTCTCGGGGATGCCCTACCACTTGCACACTCTGCAAACTCTTACTTGTGGAATATGGGTCTGATTCAGGTGGTCCTACAACCACATGTACCACCTCCTGTCATGTCTACCACACCCAAATCTTGTTTTTTGGTGCTACATTCCCTTTTTCGGGCCAAAACTCACAGCTTTGAGATGGCCACACTTTGCAGCCATTTTGCACGGCCTTCCGGCCTCGCGGTGCTGTGCTCCTGGCCTAGTCTCAGCTGGCACATGCCTTTGCACTGGGAGTAACGGTAGCTCTGATGCTCTTTGCAGGGTTGTTTAACTTTACTCCCCAGTGCTCTCACTCATTAGCGTGCCCTGTGGTGTTGGGCTGCCTCCGCGCCGGGAGATCGCTGGCACCCGCCATGCACTCGTGGATACGCTGCTCCCTGCGATTCCGTGACACAGCAAACCTCTGTCCGGAAAACTGCCTCACTTCTCTAGCAGCCAAGACATGCGGGTAGGCTCCTCGTTACCAGTGTAACATGCTATGCACGTAGGATCTAAGGCTTTCTGGCCTTACCGTCAATCACCGCGTGGAGCCAGGGATAGTGCAAATGTAGCGGCCCCTTCATTCACATCCAACTGATCCCCTCCCATTCCCCAATGTCACTTCCCTTCTACCCCCATTCCACCCTAACCCTGCCTCTCAACATGATATGCTATAATATGGCATTTATAACAAGCCTGTACACAAGTGTTTCTAGGTGCGACAAGACAAGGGGAGGAAGACAGTAGGATGACAAGACACTGAGCCTGTGTCATTCAGATCGTGCAGGGGAAGGGAGAGGGGGATTTGCCAGGGAGAGAGAAAGGGGAAGTGCAATCAGGGCATCAATTGCTCTGAGTGAGTGCAGCCAGTGCAGCGCACTCTGGGGAAGTGCAAGGAGGCAGGGGGTTGTAGAGGTTACAGTTACAACATAACGAGCCTGATCACAACATGACAGCCCCTTTCCTCTTAAGTTGCAGGAGGTCAAGCCATACATGCCCTGACCTCAAACACTCTTTTTAAAGTGCTGCTCGCTTTTCATAGATGTTGTAGTATTAGCCGTCTGCCTCTGCTTTAAATCCTAATTGACTGGTTATAAGCGGGGCGATTTCTGATAAACGGTGAAGTTAATTAATCCTTGTACATAACCAGACACTTGGGTAAGTATTCTACAATGAGGCACCCTCACAACATTCATATCCATGTCAAGACCTTGGGCCTCATTACACGGTAGGCGGTAATGAGGGTTTACCGGTACCGGTATTTTACCTGTACCGGTATTTTACCGGTACCAGTAAACCCTTACCGCCTTACTACGAGGTCCCTTTGCGGGTTGGAGAATTTAACGCCTGCTTTTTGCAGGCGTTAAAAACCAACCCGCAAAGGGACCAGGGAGCTAATTACGGTACTGCAATTTGCGGTGCCGTAATTAGCACCTTCCCCATTCCCATTATGCCCTATGGGGCAAAAATGGGAATGGGGAAGGACAATGGGGGAAGGGGGAATTACCGCCCCACCAACCTTGGAATAGGGCTATAATTCCCCTTTCCACCAAGGCGGTGCCGGTATTTTACCGGCATGGACCAAGGTGCTAATAGCACCTTGGTCCACCACCGTCCGTGTAATGAGGCCCATTGAATCTTTTCATTTGGTGTTACTTTTGGTGCCACATCCTTGTGTTAATATTCACAACAGTGGTGTGCCAGACTCCCCAGCCCAGGTGAGCTGAAAACATTTACATCTAATATTGCATGAGATGAAGGGCCTCATTACATGGAAGGCGGTAATGGTTAACGGCCACCGTTAATGGTAACGGTGACCGTTAACCATTACCGCCTTACTACGAGGTCCCTTAGCGGGTTGGTGCTTTAACGCCTGCTTTTTGCAGGCGTTAAAAACCAACCCGCTAAGGGACCTTTGTGCTAATTACGGCACCGCAAAATTGCGTTGCCGTAATTAGCTCCTTCCCCATTCCCATTATGCCCTATGGGGCAAAAATGGGAATGGGGAAGGGCAATGGTGGAAGGGGGAATTACCGCCCCACCAACCTTGGAATAGGGCGGTAATTCCCCTTTCCACCAAGGCGGTGCGGTAATTTACCGGCATGGTCCAGGGTGCTAATAGCACCCTGGATTACCGCCTTCCGTGTGTCTGGGGAAGAACCCCGGGTTTTTTTCTTTTCAGAAGCATGTAAATATAGTCTACAAAGATTAAAGGACACCACAAAAATACAAACTTTTTGCAGTCTTTCAAAAACGAGTGGTCGTGGGTGTGGGTGGCATGTGTGTGTTAAGGTGACCAGCCTGTCCCAAGATTGGACCCTCTGCACACCCCCATTTGCCGCCACGCAGAGGTTTTAATTCAAAAACCTTGTCGCAGTTTTGGGGAAAGGGACGGTGATCACTGGAACATTCCCATATAGACTGCAGGGAGGGATTCAATAACAATTCAACATTTATAAAAAAATAAATAAACATAAGAGTTTCGTAATGTTATACTATTGCTTAAGCCAATCTCTCCCCTGGACTGGGCTCGAACCCGAAACTGTTCAGGTAAGTGACACATGCATTAACTGGCCACCGAGATTGGTTGTCTAATGGATACATGCCAAGGTCTGTAATAGCAATCAGAAAAAAGAATGTTTTTTTGTAACATGCTTACATACACAGTCAATTCTGCACCATCTATATCCAAGAACACTGCTAGGGATGGAAATGATTTACTGTGTGCTCGCACAAACTGCAGTTGATGGGTGTGGAGGGTTTTCAGGGAGCATTGGGGGTGTGGTTGTAGTCCTACTTGTATGTTTGTGCCCCTTCCCGTTGTTTTGTTTTAAAAATCTGGTCACCCTGGTGTGTGTTGATAGTAGAGCATGGTATCACTTAGCCTGGACACAAGTCACGTCCTGCTTCTCCCCATTCAATCTTCACGTTGTCTGGACTCTTTGTGGGTACTCAGTACTACATTCATGCTACTCATTAAACCACCATAGCACTGTAACTTGTTTGCCTCCTTTCTGTTGTATAAAATGTATCATAATCATTTTTGCAAGCCCCCTACTCAAATAATAAGTGCACTGTACATGTGATAAGGCTAACAGTTTTTTTGATAAAAATAAAACCGACTTACGTTGTTACTTACACACTATGTTAATGTTATAGTAGGATATAGTGGGAATAGGTAGAGCGATAGTTGTGCTGTACTGTTGACAGCTTCAGTTCGGTTTGCACCGCTTGCAGAGCTTGGATGCGGTATATGGGTCTGTACAATTCCCATGGGCTGTTGTGCATGGCTATGCTTGTCATTGCAGTGTGGTGAAGTGTGTGTGGACTGCTGTGCAGAGGGATGGTTGTGTGTGTTTGCGTTTGAGAAGTGTATGCACAAATTGAGGTTTTTGAGTTGGGTTAGTGGGGCTTTTCTTACCTCGTTGGTTTGGACTTCTTTGCTCATCGTTTGTCTGTCCTGTGTGCTGGAAGTACTGTAGTGGTTTATTCACTGGGCACTGCATGGTGGCGGCTTTCCTCTAATTGTCTAGTTGTTTGTGGACATGAGGTTGTGGCACCCTCCCCCGCACCCAGGCAAGAGATGGCTAAGTTTAGGGTTCTTGGGTGCCTCCCTCGGTTTCTTATGCGTTGTGGTTTCTATCCTCATTTTCCTTTCACACTAGCAATATTAATACCCCATGTTGCATTGTTCACAGTACATACACCACACCTATTACCTGCACACTGCCCTGCTCCTGGCGTAACTCCTTCAGCCCATATACTAAGGGAACTTCAGGCCCAAGGCAACCTAAAGGGGTACGCAAGATTAGTTCAGAAACTGCCCCGCTCTATCCTTTCCATGTGAGGGGGCGGTGGAGTCCATTGACCTTTTGACATTACATCTATATTCACTATCCAGTCGTGCAATATCTGACAATTCTTTCAACATCTCCTGAATTATGTATCTGCTACCCCAGCACCATACTTGTAACCCCCTGAGTGCGTCCCCCATGCCCAGAGTTCCATGTGTTTCCTAGCTAGGTTTGTTCTTTATATATCCTGTACATAATTCTAGCAGAGTGCATTGACAACTATCATTTTTGTTGTCTATCAGCTCTACTTATTTTTCAACCTATATATGCTTATAAACCTCTAATTTTATTGGTGAGCTGAGCTCCACTGTAAATTTGCTCTGCTGTGGAAACAGTCATGTGTGCTGCACTGTTCCACTGTGACCCTGCCTTTTTTGAAACTTTGCTCCCTGGTGTCCCACTATGATTTCACCCCCTGGTGCCTAGTGAATTTGGTGCCCTGCTGTGATTTTTCTCCCCGATGCCCAACGTAATGTGCATGACTGGCTGCTGGATATCACAGCTCGGAATAATAGCATGCTGAGTAGTTCCTAGGTACCCCATCAGGACATTGCCTTTTCTGGAATACCTACTCTGAACTCTTCTCCCCAGTGTCTACTTGGTACCCCCTGCTGCATGCTCCCTATGCCTTACTCTCCTCCCTGTGCGCCCCTCACTCTCACCCAGGACCAGTCGCTACACACGGTCTACTGGCAGATATGCCAACCCGCATCAAAGTGCTTCAGGACACTGCCTCACCTTATGTGAGTGTCACTCCTGCCGAGACATGCCGTGGGCAGCTAGATGGATGCTGCATGTTGCCCACTAGGCTCTTCACTAAGCTCCTAGCAGCAACAGTCTAAACCATGGTTGCCTACTTTTCATTTTCAGTATGGGGGCGAAATTCCCGCTCACCTTTTGGGCCTGCAACAGTTATACCCCTTCCTAGGTGGAAAGAGTGTATTTTAGAGCACGATTCACAGGAATTTGAAACAAAAACTAAAGGATTTGTAGGCTAATCTCAAAATATAATATCTCAGAAAAAGTCGCCTAACCTGCTGTGCTACCTAGCAGTTTTCTGCTTTGCACCCTGTCACTCAACTTTAAAAAATGCAACATTGCAGGTGGTTCAGTGATACTGCTCAAGTCACTGCGTTAGTAATAGTGTAGTTCGTGCACATGACTTAAAAGCCAATTGCCTTCTGCAGCATAGACAATGCGTGCAGTCCCTTTTCAGAAGAAAAGATGGCAGCTAAAAATTGTAAACATCTCTATGTGGGCAAAGTGTTGTCACTGCCCCCCTTGCAACAGAAATAAGGGAGTTTTTGCCCACGGTAAAAAACTCCACTCAGGTCCCCTTAACATTCATCACCGCAACAGGAAAGCTATCTTGCATTTTTCCCTCTCTCCCCTCCTCCCCCCACTAACCAAAACCACAAGAGCACCTAAAAACAGAAGGACAATGGTGTGTGGTATTAATCCCAGTAAAATAACAAAAGCATAACATCTGAAACTGATAAGATTAACAGTCTTGGGCAACCGCATTTCTGTTCTGTATATGAACTTGAAAGGTCATGGGAATACAACTGGCGTGTTTGTATTTACTACCTCAGAGCCTGCCGCCATTATTTTCCAGCCCGCACTGAAATGGCCTCCTCGCGCCCCTATCGCGATGACGGGAGACGTCAGTAACACCACTATTTGGAGCCGCCACTTGTGCCGGGAATGCGGAAGCGCGTTCTGCTGAAATGCACGAGTTGTGAAGAGCATTCTGCAGCTTCCCAGAGCAGCAGCTTTCCGTGAACTCTGGGACCTGCCAGGAAAGTATAAGATTAGGTTGCAGGAGGCTGCGATAGGCACAGCTCAGATTGCACGGTGTACTATACACACACAAAACAACATTCACTCATCTGTGCTGATTGGGTGGTGGTGACGTTTGAATCCATCATCGCCACTTGCTTTACCCAGATAGACCTTTTGTTCATCTAAAAGATTCTGTACAGATTTTATAAAGGCCGCCAAACTGTTAAAGAAATGATATTTAGGCTTCCAATCGTATGGTTGTGTGTAGGTATTCAAAGTTCAAAATAGCTTAATTCGGATTCAAACTATGTTAAGCTTCAAGCACCTTATAAAAACACATCAAGACTAACACCAATACAAACTGCTCCATTCTCCATACAAATGCAATTGTCAGCATACATTTCATAATTCGAATCATTTAAAGCCTTAAAAATACATCCTCTTTTTGAATAAAAAAATTAAATTGCTACCCAGTACTATAAGGCCTTAAAACATTATGAAGCTCATCAGATGAAACAAAATACATGCTTTGAACACAAAACATTCAATTCCATGTAAATACACTTTAAGGACATCCCTTTTCATGATTTCAATATATAAAACCTCAAATATCGCCTTCCTATAACAAAAATTCAAAGTGGCCCCTTGAAAGCCCTATGTATTGCACAAATATACATTATCCTTAGGTTACACACAATTCAGGATTTTGACAAATTTCCCGATTTAAACCTATAGAGGTGTGTGTGTGTGTGTGTGTGTGCGTGTGTGTGTGTGTGTGTGTGGGCTTGGAGACAACATGCACAAGAGAGAGTGAGAGAAAAAGAAAGATGGAGAAAGACACCAAGTGGTCCATGTTGGTGAAGATAACGAGCAGCACGAGTTCCATGAAAATCGCTTGTTGGAGCATTGCTGGTGTGTGAAGCATACCTGCCTACATTTGCTGAAGAAAAACCAGGAGAATACATCATACATCATCGGACGCACCTCCCCTTTTGCCTGAGACTCCGCCCACCCGCACCGCCCACATAAAAAAAAGAACATCAAATGATGCTAATCTGATAGAGATTTACGGTCATCTGTCCATACATCGATATGATTGGCTACTATTGGTCTGTTTGAAGTCAATCAGATCAAGGTGTAGGCAGTGTTACTGAAAGGGCTGGAAATAAACCCAGAGGCTAGACAGGTATGATATGAAGACGTGGGTGCAGCAGACCACAGTGATCAAAATCAACCAAAAACATATGGAGGCATCAGCCAGAGGAGAGGCGGGGGGTTAAGTCAACAAGCCCTTTCCACTGTTGCAAAGAGACCTTTTGATTCCACACTCCGTCGTTCTAGAGACTTTGCAAAGATTACCATACATTTGCTTGTCTACAGAGGGCTAACATGAAAAACACTCTGGAACCGAACGTGAGTGCAACCCCACATGTAGGACGTACTCACATATTCACATAGTGGGCTATAAGAAACATGTGATAGGTAACCATGAGTGTTCCTACACTGAGTACATTTGTAATGTATGCATTACTAGCATCAAATACAATGTCACAGGTATGCTACATCATCAGGCTTTGCAATGAACACTCAGCTAAGGTCTCGGTACCTTGAACATATACCACACACATGCACAGTGACAAAAACATGCGTGTTCCACATATGTACACCTATTTAACATGTTACAAAATGTGCAAGTGAATGGTTACAAAGTTGGGTAGAAAAAAACGATAACATAGCAATGACTGGTAGCACTTGATTCTTGAAAATGTAAGAGTTTTGGAAGGTTCATATTTTGGGTGCAGAAGAAACAGCTCCTTGCAATGAACGTCCAAAGAAAAGGGTTCTGTGACATCAGGAACAATGCTGCAGGGGCTTGCGATTTAGTAAAAGAAACATTGAACAAAAAATGTGAATAGACACCATGGCCACATCTATAGTCAGGATAGTAAACAATCAGTAGCATGCCATTGGCCATGCTGTACTCAGTTGGTTGCTTAGCAGCTGCACTCACTTTTCTAACCAAGGGCACTGTGCAACATAGGCATAGCCAGGGGTTGGGAGAAGTCACTTGTGCAGTTGGTGGCATGACAGCGGCCAAGACAATGATGCATCAAACATGAAGTTATCCATTGTAGGCAGTAGTTCAGATGTGTCACATGTTTCTAGCACCAGAGCCATGAAGAGGATCAGGGATGGGCGCA
Organism: Ambystoma mexicanum; assembly: GCF_040938575.1. NCBI lineage: Eukaryota > Metazoa > Chordata > Amphibia > Caudata > Ambystomatidae > Ambystoma > Ambystoma mexicanum. The sequence goes on from NC_090941.1 coordinate 277,406,958, forward strand.
GTTATAATCCTGCCGCTTCCAAGAGGATATATATCAGTAATGTAAGAATTGCCATGAAGTATGTGCTAGTTGCTCATATGAATGTGAATGTGTATTTTGAATCCAGATGTTGGAAGATGACATTTTTTACAATCTAGTGTGAGTTGTTTTATGTTATGGTATGGTACGTTATATTATTGTGCCTATTAAATATTTAGGTTGGAAGACACAGGCCCTCCTCTGATTCAAAAATCAATACACCCTACACACCCGCAGTTTAAAGAGTAAGCATACGCTGAGAGCATATTTAATAAACTACGCAGTCCATTACCATAAAAGAATAGAGTTTATTTTGAGACTTGATCATGTGTCCATAAAAGAAATGATTTGTTATTGGCTTAACGTCAACAACAAACTGCCATAAATGGATCTATTCCATCATTTGGAATAATATAATATTTTTAATTTGGTACCAAGTCACCTGGCTGTAGGGTTTACATGTGAGGTTGTGTGTGTTTTCTCAATTATCACTATGGGCAATAATCAATGCAGAGGAGAATGTGATTGTTTTAATGTATTGATGGAGTAGATCAATTTATGACAGTTTGTTGTTGTACATTTTTTTTATGTACAAATGAGCAAGTCTAAAAAAACTGTATTATTTCATAGTAATGAACTGTGCAGCATGTTCAGGCTCGGACTGCCCTGTAGGGCAATAGGGCAATGCCCGAACCAAAAACAGTAAATGCCAGTTTGAAATCGTTTTTTTAGCCAATGTTGGTTACTTCACTATGTGGCTAGTAGTTTTGGTCATTGTTGCTGAATAATCATTCTTTAAATTCCACAATTTTCATCACATTTCATAAAAAACCTCCCCCTTTTCAAACAGTCTGTCACAAAAGGAATGAATTGCCATTTGCAACTGTGGCCAACTTTTTCATTGGTGCCCGAGACAATTGTATGCCCCAGTACGACCATGAGCATATTAAATACGCTGGCAGTGCTTCATCCCCCCCCAGCCAACTGTCTTCCCCTTTTTCAGCCGGGGACCACAGATTTTTATTACACCCTTTTAAGTTTGTCAGTTTGTCCTTGGTAGTGAGTGCAGGAGGAACTCACACTTCCTGATCAAGCCTTAGCCACACTTGCTTTCTTTGTCCTCACTGCTAGTACTGCCTTCAAGTCTGGCAGACAGGGAATTATAACGCCCTCAGTCACATCTCATGTCATTGCGGAATAGTTCACTTATAGGTGAGACTTCCAGTGGGAGGTAAGGCTTTCAATTGAATTTTGTGCCTGAGCTCAAAAAAAGTTTTTTCTGGTATTCTGAGCCTCTTCCAAGGTGATTGAAATAGTCTTGTGGGGGAAAACATAATGTACATGGCTTTAGTCAACACCCCACCCGCAACATATTTCACTGACATTTTCTGTGCGAGCAAAGCTATCCTTTCACAGTGGCTTTTAAAAGTAATTTTTCTTTATTTCACACGTGTGCAAGCTGTTTTTCATCTACCGTTTGAAATGCTGTTCTGTAAGTCATGACATTTTTTAATTTGTCCTTTTTAAGTGAGTTTTCATCTGTTGTTGGTCCATTAACACAGAGGGGTAAGCCCGCTGCACATGATTCTTTGATTTCACATTGAATAAAAGCAAAAGCCAAGCCATTTCTTTTTCATTTGCAGTGTTTTAGAGTGCTGCTGTTCACATGAAAGGGAAAACAAAAGCTGTGCCGGGTTGCAATGTTGAAATCCTTGCCACTCATGTGAATTAACAGTAAGACAAGGCCGTTTTTGGATGTAGTGCATACTTTTTGGTATTCAGATGAAAGGAAAGCAAACGCAGAGCTGTTCTTGGTGAAATGTTCAAATGCTTGCCACACATATGCCAGGGAAGCAAAGCACAGATGTTTTTGGTGGCAATGTTTAATGCTGCTTTTCAGGTGACAGGGTTTCTATTTAGGGCCTGTAAATGCACCCCACAGATGCCCACCCTGCTCTTCCATGACTTTTTGTTGGCGAAGAGTAGGGCGCAGTGGGGTTTCCTTCGACGTAATTTTCCTTCATCAAGGAGTTGCACTCCAGGATCCCCTTCTGTCTTTGGGTTGGAGAGTGTGGTTTTTCCCGGAAGATTGACAACAATGGAACAACAACGACAACTTGCAATTTTCATGAGATTTACTTTCTCCATTTTTACAATAACACTAAGTAAATTACTCCCTGTTTTATAGATATGAATATGATTTTCTTCCATCCAGGTTCCAGTTCCTTACCTGTATCCTTTGAAGGAATCTGGGGCTCTACCCTCAGGGGGCTCTTGAATCAGCCACCAGTCCTGCTTTTTAATTTTTAGAGGGTGGTAAATTGCCGTGCCAGGCTTGGGATGGTGACCTCTTCTCCATTTTTGAACTTCAACTGCCCACGGTAGCAATGGAGCTGATCGGAAGGCTTTTTCAGGATTGTCAAATCCCATGGTGTTGCCCCCCAGATGGGACCCGACTTTATAATTAATGAGGTCCAAATTAATTGCGAATCGATTGAGAATGTTACTGCCTAAGTAGAAGGGAGAGGGGACATATCGCATGACCCAACAACTATGCTCTATGCTTTTATCACCAATGGAGACTTTTAGCATACACCTACTGGGCAGGAGTTGTTTGGAATGGGGAGTTTCCAGATGTATTTCCCACTTATCAATCAATTTAAATGTGGGAATGGTCTGATCTTTTGGGAGTTTCCTGAATAATGCTGATGAAGCTTTTTCCATTGTTCAGGCATACTCTGGCGCGAACAGACCCCTCCGCCCCTCTTTTACCTGAATGGGGAGGAACAGCTGTCCACCCCTTTTCTGATTATCATCCCAGTGTTGAGCTGGTTTTTCATCACTTTTTATCATGGGAATTGGGGTTTCAAATTGTGGATCAGTATACAATTTGAGGGTATTTCCTTCCACTGTGGAATGCCATTTGGAACTGGAAGGAAGGTTGATTTTCAGGAATGGAGAAGGGTTCCCATCACCAGTGTGTTGTCCTACTGCAATGAAAGTGATGTCTGTGCCTACTGCAATGAAAGTGATGTCTGTGATGTCAGGGACTTGATTGTTCTTAAAATGGAATTCAATTTTGTCAGATCGCGGCTCAACCATGTGGCATGTGCCATTTAGACTTACTTTTTTTTGTATATACATGTTTATTGGTTTAAAAAGAAGAACATAAAAAAAACAAAAGCAAATCAGCTTTTTACAGTTTACGTTAAAATAAATCCATTTACATTATTTTATCTTTATCCATTCTTATCAATAGAAGGGTGATTTTACCATATATTCATTTTGATACATATCAATTATTCTGTCTGTACATAAGTCTCCACTAGACAAGAGAAAGAATTAGGCTAAGCAAAGTCAACAAGTCTATTTCAAATTGGATTAAATCAATTTACAGTCTACCATCTCACTTTGACTCAGGTTTTATAATTAAAAGTATCGCTTCAATGAATCTAAATATTTCAAGGCAAAGGCTAGTACTGTCACCCATTAGCATCCAGTCCCACCAAGATTGATCAAAACCTACAGGAATCAACATTTGCGTGTTCTTCAGGAAAGATGAGCTTAGAGTGATCAAATTGGGGCAGGAGATTCCCAAATGCATCAGGGTTTCTATGGTTCCTTTTGCTTTACAGAATTGGCAGATTGCATCACTTTGCTCGATTTGTTTCCTTTCCAAAGTGATCTAATTTGTGGGAAGGATATTTAGTCTTTCTCTAAAAAGAAGATCTCAGTAAATAGAAGATGGGCATTTCTTTAAATATAAAGGCAAATTATTTAACCCTTATTTTTATTTTTCTCTAGGTGGTCTTCGAGAGTCTAAATAACCCAATCGAATTGTTTCAATCCAATCTTGTTTAATGAGTTTCTTTTTGATTTTTGTAGGATTGAAAATTAAATCTTCTTCACATAAGTCCCAATGTTTCATTATTGTCAAACTTTTACACCACCATTGTTGAAGTATGGGGTCATTAGTTCTTTCTGGATGACTGAAGATTGCTAGCGGAGAATCCAACTCTGCCAATTTGGTCTTCCTATATAAAGATATTGATATCCACAACACCATACTCTCCAGTGACTGAAGTTTTAATTCTTGGCGGATTACAGCTAACCCAAGAGCATTCAGTAGATGTAGGCATGACCGCCAGAAAAGACCTTCTAACAGAGGCCAGATTTTCCATGGTAAATAAAGCAGATCTTCTGCACCATATGTCAAAATCGTTGCAATCTTTTGTTGATAGAATGTGACTAGAGGTACCAGGGAAAATCTTCAAAATTCTTGAAGAATTTTGGAGCCTTGGGCAGCTAGGCGTTTTGTTTTCAATCTGAGTCTATGATAGTGAGCATTCTCCTCTCGGTTTTTATTAATCTTCACACTAAGATATAATATGGAATTTACAACTACAAGTTGTATGCCATTAATCCGCCTACTTAGTTTTCTCGAGTTAGGTATGTGCGCAGATGACATTTGTATAATTTTTGATTTCCGGATATTGAGATTCATGTCATTTAATTTTAGATATGTTTGAAAGCAGTTTAGTCGTCTTTGCAGGCCTATTTGGGTAAGATCTAAAAACACAATATCATCTGCACAAAGTATCCAGGGAATTAGTTTGCCATATATTTTTGGTGGAAATGCTCAAACTTCAGCTTGTGGCACTCCAAGAGCTGATATGTAAAGGCTGAAAAGAAAGTCGGCAAGCGTACAGCCTTGTTTCAAGCCTCTCTGCATTGGTATTTCCTTTGAGAGCGTGCCTGATTTTGACAATCTAATTTGGACTGAAGTATTTGAATAAAGTGCGCAAATACTTTCAATTAGGTCTCTTGGGCAGTTCCACTTGGTCAGTTTAGTCCATAATTTAGATCGATTAACACAATCAAACGCTTTCTCTAAATCTAAGAAATCCATGTATATTTTTGATCCAGTTTGTAGGGCTTTTGATTTAAGAATACCTAGAATAAAGATGTTCAATGAAGTTCCGATCCCTTTAATGAATCCAGTTTGGTGTTGGTCTAGGATTCTTTCACTCTTTGCCCATTTAGTCAGATCTCTCAAAAGTATTGCTGCTAATATTTTCCGCAAAGAATCTAATGGCGCAATAGGGAGGTAATTATGTGGATCTTTTCTTTCGCCTTTTTAAAAGATTGGGATAATTATGGCTTTGCACCCGGATATAGGAACTTGCTTTGTTCGTAAAACTTGATAGTAAATTTGCATTATTATCTTACTCCATTCCTCCGGATTTTGTTTAAGAAGATGGTTAGATATCCCATATGGGCCGGCTGCCCTTGAAGAGCTCAATTTCTTGATCCTCAATTCAACATCCGTTCTATCAATTTCAATGTTCCACGTCCTTGTGATTGAGGTACAATCTTCAAGTATGGGATCTTCTTGCATTGAAAAGAGACTTGCATAATGTTCACAGCAAGACAACTCGCCAATTTGTGCAAGCATTTTGTCCGATCTAAATGTGCCTCCATTATTCAACAATTCCCAAAGATCTCTGGTATTTTTTTTGGGATAGTGCCTTTAGCATGTCCTCGGCTTCAATTTGAAGTCGATGCGATTTGGTGGCGATTAGCCAATTTTTATAGGACTGCTTCTTTAGTAGCCAAATTAATTATTTCCACTCTATCAATTTGTTCTTTTTTATTATTCGGATATCTGCACAGAGTTTTCCTTTGGCGTTATGTACCTTTAGGTCAAAGTGATTCTTATGTCGACCTTCGAAATGTCTCAGTGATTTAGAAAAAATCTCTTAATAACCAAGTATAATTAACCTGGTCAGGAACAACATTTAAACTGTTTTAAAGGTTTGCCCAATCTTTGCTAGTTCCATCTTACTGATTCTCAATCTATTTTGGCCCCAGGACACTTCCACTGGGCCCATGATGTCTTGTGGAATTTAGATCTTTCAAAGTTAAGAGCTATCACAATCAAATCATGATCACTTGTACATTGTGGCTTTACTTCCAGGAACTGTACTCTCTCTTTTAGGTTTCCGGTTACAAAGAAGTAGTCCAAACAATGGGCCTCATTCCGACCCTGGCGTTAACCAAGGCGCTATTAGCACCTTGGTTGACGTCGTTATTTTTCCGACTCCGCCATGATGAATGGCGGAATTACCGCCCCATTCCAAGGTTGGCGGGGGCGGTAATTCCCCATTCACCATGGGCCCTGCCCCATTCCCATTTTTGCCCCATAGGGCTCAATGGGAATGGGGAAGGCGCTAATTACGGCACCGTAAATTACGGTGCCGTAATTAGCTCCTAGGTCCCTTTGCGGGTTGGTTTATTAACGCCTGCAAAAAGCAGGCGTTAAGTACCAACCCGCAAAGGGAATTCGGAATAGGGCGGTAAGGGTTTAACGGCACCGGTATCGTTACAGGTGACCGTTAACCCTTACCGCCCTACTCGGAATGACCCCCAATATCATTTAGCACCTCTACCCCAGGTAGTGTGTCCTGGTATGTCGCCCTCTTTATCACCATTAAGCATGTGTAGGTCTCTTGCTTTGGTTTGTTGTTGCCAATTGCGAGCAGTCGCCGTGAGGTCATTTCCATTTTTTGTGTGGCCCTTGTTGTCTAGTAAAACATTTAAGTCACCACAAATGATTATTGCTGCTTCATTCCTTCACATAATGACTTGGTCTATTTCATCATATAAGATATGGAGGAGAATACTATCATCTACTAAAATAGGTATCCAATAGACATTAATCAATATTATTCCATCTGATTTATTTGTAGTTCTTCTTTGAAAATATAGAATCTGAATATATGGGTTAGGATTTCGATGGTGAGTTATTTGTAGTTCTGAATCTGTTTTTATCAAGGTTAGAAGCCCAGAATAGGGGCGTCCCATCACACCTTTACCAGTCGGGTTTAGCAAGGTCACATAGCCATCACATGCCAGAGTTGATCTTAGCCAGGTTTCTTGCATACATATCACCTCATATTTTAATAAGTCCTGTCGCTCTTCTAAAAATAATGAACCCCTGGTGTTCCAACTTGCAATCCACAGCCCTGGGGATATGTGTGTATTAATATTCTATTGGGTCTTCGAGCTAACTAATGCTCCAGCTAGCCAATTCCACTGGGTGTCCTTGCTCGTAGTGTCCTTCAGGGGTTTGTTACACTATTTCTTACGGTAGAATGGATTTTATGTAACTCTTGATAATAGTTATTTGTTTTGCAGGTTTATCAAGTGTACCATGGGTCTTATCCATTGTTAGTCCATCGTTTTCTGCTTGATACTTTGAGATTTTAGATATGAAGGGCTCTTTTTCCATGATTGATTTGTAGGTTCACTTATCTTATATCTATCTTTACCATGTACATGTAAAGAGCTCTTGGTGTTTGTTTGGTAAATCCGTGAGTAATCCACTCGATTGGCATTATAGGGAGCTGAGGGTTTGCGTGTTTCTTTAGTTTTATACTGTTTTTGATCTTGTCTGGACCTCTGAGCAATAGGTTCTTGAAAGTCTTGAAGCTCATAACCTTGTCGGAATAAATTCTCCTTCTGCCCCATGACCACCATCTTGATTTTTTCAGGAAGTCAAATGTATAATTACTTCATCCATTGTTGTCTCAGAGGCAAATTCTGCAATCTTTAGATCGTTGGTGGAAATAAATCTTAGACAGGGTATGTATTGGAAGAGTTTCATCGCAGTTAATCTGTTCAGAATTGGCACTTTTCTTCCTTTATCAATGCCTTCCAATTGAATTTTTAAGTTTTCTTTACTTTGTTTGTGAATGGTAGCCCGGGTCTTTATATTAGTTAGGGGTCGCCTGGGGGAGATTGTTGGCTTTTTGATGTAGACAGTTTTTTTCTTTTGCTCCATAGTGAGAAAATCGTGTGGCGTTGTTTGTCTCTCAACATGAGGGATGTTATTAGATCTTTTATTATTTTCCTCTTTTTGGTTGGTGTCTTGTGAGATTTTTGCTGCTAAGCTTTCAATTTCTGCCCATTCAGTTTCTGAAAGGTTATTCCAATGTGCATCCTCTTGATCACGTTCAATCCACTCATCTAAATCACTGAGGGCAGATGAGTCATCCAATTCCTCTACAGTTGTGTCATTAGTAGATAGCTTTTCTGGAAACATGGTTACTTTAGTCTCAGGCACGGGTGAGATTTTCTTAAGGAGAGCTAGTTCTTGACACGCTCTTTTTGCTGGTTGGTCTTCAGTGAATTTTGGTGTTATGCATAGATTTCTTGAAATGCACGAGAACCAGTTTCTTTGCGTTTATTTTTCGCTGATGGTTGATTTTTCATCTTCTTTTTTTCTTTGATTGGAATCCTATCAGTAGCTTTGCCTTGAGTAATTTTAGGTTTTACTGGGTCTTTATCTGTAAAAATTGAGAATATGATGCGATCAGTACTTTAAGCCCCCTATTGAATTAGTGACAACCTCGAAAGAATGGGGTATCCTCATAGCCCACCTAACCCTGGCACACCTTCCTACCCCCCTCCCACCAGTACCTTCCATAATGTACCCATGCACCTTTGTCATAACAGCCAGGTAGGAAGTACTGAGATGAGGCAGAGTCTGCATGCCTCAGGGGACTTATATCCCTTATGTACTGAGATGAGAAAGAGACCAACTGACTCCCTGGGAGTTCTCAACATCAGTACTCCCATCAGGCTCGGGAGGATAGCTCAGCGGCAACGTGCTTGCCTTGGAAGCAAGATGACACGGAGCAACACAGATTCGATCCCCGGGTCTGCGTTTAGAAACCTCTGGGTATTAAGTGCGTCATAAATAACATATCATATCATACTGGGATGAGGAAGAAGTGCAGAAGCATAAAGAGCACCTCTAGTGAACGGTCTAGTTGTTATAGGATTCCTATCGGCCGAGCTATCATTAAAACAGAAGAGGGAATTCCAAATTAGAGAGGCCCGCCATGGAGGAACAGGGAGAGTCAACCTACTACGAAGGAAGGAACAGCAGAGGACAAGAACGATACCCGTCTGCAGTTACATCACCAGAAGGTCCATTATGGAAAGGCTGGAGCAGGAGACAGGAGGCAGAGCAACACGGTGAATGAGAAGGCTGGCACGAAGGAACCACCTGGGCCACGTGGCCTAGCAGAAGGGAGACACTGCAGAGCCTCCCCAGTCCCTGGAACAATCAGGGGAGGCCTCTGGGAACAGCCACGGAACCGCCACAGTAACCTGAATGATCGGAAGAGGCTCGGAGGCCACAAGGAGCTGCTGCAGAGCCACTGCAGTCCCTGGAAGGATCAGGATTCCCCTCAAAGCCTGTATGCAATGCGACACACCGGTAAGCACCCAGAAGAGGGTGTTGAGACCGGGCCGGTTGTGGGGGCCCCCAAAAGAGAGAAAACTTTGCCAAAAGGGTCTGGGACCCAAAGGGGCAAATAAAAAAATGGTCTGGCACCCAAGAGAGAGAGCAGCCTATGCCAAAGGTGTCTGGGACCCGAGACGAAGAAAGAAATTAATAAGGAGTGTCTGGGACCCGACATGGGAGAATGCCTGGCAGGATACTGAACTGGGTGTCACTCCTGAGGAACAAGAATAACTGGGAATGGTCTGGGACCCACAGCCGATGGCAAATTGCCTCTGGGATCATCATCATAGTCACAGTACCTGGCAGGTAGTGAACCAGGTAGACTGTGAACACTGGAGATCCTGAAGAGCACTTTAAGGAAGGCCAGGGGATGGAATACCTGCCGCTTGGTCTTATGAACATTGTTGAAACAGCCAAGAAAAGGGAGTCATTCTCTCTGCATTCCGAGGTGCTTGAGAAAGGCCAGGGTAAGGGAGACATACCCCTTGATTCTATGAACATTGGTAACAGCCAAGAAAAGGGAGTCATTCTCCTGGCATCCAGAGTAGCTTGAGAAAGGCCAGGGGAAGGGAGACACATCCCTTGGTTTTATGAACACTGTCGAACCAGCCAAGAGAAGGAAGTTATTCTCTTGGCATCTTGAAGAGCTTGAGAAAGGCCAGTGGAAGGGAGAGAACCCCCATTGGTCTTATGAACATTGTTGAACCAGCGAAGGAGCTTTGAGAATGACCAGGGGAAGCGAGGCATACCTTTTGGTCTTGATAAACATTGTGGAAAGAACCAATTGGAGGGAAGTGTCATCTTGGCTTTCCGAAACATATCTTAAATGCCAGGAGAAGAAAGACACTTGTCCTAGCATTGTGAGAAACATTGATAAACCAAAGAAAGGGCTGGGGTAGGGAGTCATCCCCCTAATGCTGTGAAGATAAAGGCTTTTAATTTACATTTCTGGAGAAGAACATTTTATTTGCTACACCCAGAGCTGAATTTTGGATTGTCGTCCAGCAGAAGGGAACCATTCTTCTGGACCAAGAAGACCACCCTTCTTTCTTAGTTGAGTTTATAGTGTAAGGGATAGAATAAGGCCTTTTGACACAGGACGGTGGACTCTCTGCTGACAATTTCCTTACTATTAGTTGAGGCAGGGAAACTTCCCTTAGAACTAGGGACAGATAGGGTTTTCTCTTGTATTTCCTCACTAATACAAGTCTATAGCCAAAGGCATGCTACCTTTGTGTCAGTCTCCTACTTCTACACCCTTCCATAAGCATACTTTATTTTCTTTACAGAAAAGGAAACACAAAGGTTCCCTTCTTACCATGTCCAACTAAGCACACTAATCTAGCCACGGCCAGTAGCCACATTGTTGCAGGCATTAAACCCAAAGTAAACATACTGTTGGGCCCATTGTTATTACTGCTACTAGTATATTCAGACGCCATGTGGCCATGCTCCGAGCAATCGGCCTACTCGCCATTGACGCAACAATTTGTACCGTAACTTCCACTACTACTACTACTGTACTCACACTGCAAAAGTACTGCTCTGACCCTGAGTCACATAGTTAAAACTACATAACTCTTAAACCCAAAGTAAGCATACTATTCACACCATATCCAGTGGGCAGACTGTTCAGTTCATTAAACCAAAATAAGCATACTGTTTGGGCCATGGCAGGGGTGAGATTGTTCGGGACATGGCTGCACAATCTGGCCATTGATCACAATATAAACTGTGACCACTGTGACATTACATAAGTATTGAACCCAAATTAATTATTGTTGTAGCATATAACATAACACCACCATTCTTAATTGATTTCTGCGGACACCTATTGCTGTCCGTGTTGGCTGCAGACAGTAAAAAGGACTACGAACACAGCAACAACCTTACAACAATTTTTACACACAATAACGCATACATGTTTCCCTTTCTTCTCTCCCCCACCCTTCTCAGGCACTCTTTCATCCTCAAAATAACCAGAAAAGTATTATTCAGAGCTTTTTCATACCGCAATGTTGGCAGACTGTGGCGCAGTTCGCGAATCCAACATGGAGTTAGTTTCAACACTTTTGACGCTCCTCACGTTGTTAAATTGACCAATCAGCAACTCTGTACAGTGTCTGCGAATGTTAAGCGGCCCTCTGATTGGTCCAAAGCCATCCGCGGACACCACATTAGGAAGTGAGTCTGCGGACCGGACAGAGATATCACTCATTTGTTTGCCCTACAATTTGAGCATTTTTTAAGAAATCTACTGAACGGATTTACACGAAATTTACAAAGGCACGCTTTCAGAGCCAGGCTGCTACTCTTCTCGAAAGTGTCAGGAAGGCATGTTTCTCAAGAGCAGACACAGACACAATAGATGCAAGTTTCAAAACCTTTATTTTGTATTTTAATAGGGTTGGGAGAATTCCTAATTGATATTGATATTGATATTTTATTTGAATTGCGCTCGTGGACAGGTGTTTCAGAGCGCGACGAGGCAAGGGGGGGAACAAAGGAGAAACAAAAACAACCATCTTACTAGGCACAGTGACATTGAGAATGCGCAAGTGCATGGGAGGGAAGAGAAGTGGAGAATGTGGAGCAAAGGAAAACAGATAATAAATAAATAATCAGGGCAACTAACAGTGGTAATGCAGCCAGCAAGTGGCAAGTGCTAGGTCTAAGGCAGCAGACAGGGTATATCTGATAGCGCAGGAAAAACAGGGGGACTGTATAGTTACAGACACGGGTGTTGCTAGGTCTGGAAAAGATCCGGGGCTACAATAATGTTGGGACTGTCGGATTCCGGGGCTAGCAGTCCTTTTGGTTGTACCCCCTGAGCTTTTATGTGGGGCTACAGCCAAGAGACCCGGGGCTATTGCCTCCATAGCCCCCTCACCAACGCCTCTGGTTACATATACAGACCCCCATGCAAATGATGGCCAGAGGCAGTGCAGGAGGGTGACAGGGTGAGCAGAGGTACTTGGTCCCAGAAGTCAGAGGGTAGGCCAGGTGGATGGTGCCAAGAGAGAGAAGATCAGCAGGGGAGAGGAGGGGCGAAGGCAGAAGCAAAGAGGAAAGTCTTGCAGTCCTGGTCTGAATGAGTTGCAAAGGGCGGAGAGAAGAGGCGGGTAGATTTAGAAAGAGGTTGTTACAATAGTCCAACCTAGAGGGAACCGGGGCTCAGGAGACAGTGAGCTAACTGGCCCTAACTCTAGACTGGGAGTAGTCTCGACCATTAAACCAATAACAAACAAGTACAAGTCAGTCTAGTCATAATAAAAAGGCCTATACTAAAATAACTAACCTTGCCCTCCTTATTAAAAGTCAAATGTGTAAAGAGAATGCATAATGGAAAAATAGGGTCTCAAAAGAAATGTCAGAATGGCTAAGGTAACAAATTCCTTCCCCACGTTCAGAAGCAAGGTGTCTCGAGAGTTTCTTAAAAGGATAGGTGGATGGCACCGTTTTATCAATCTGGCACACCTTTGTTTACTGGTACAATTCAACAGTTCAGGCTTGGGCTTCAAGCTTTGACAGTTCAACAAGTTCTTTAGGCTTCGTCCGCCTTGCCACAAATGCACACTTCAACTTTTAACTTGTACTTTACCACAGTTCAACACAGGCTTCCCTCTGCTGGGCTTGAGCTTGTCTTTATTTTCACACTTGACTTCTCACATGGGTCTCCCTCTGCCGGGCTCAAACCCTCTTTTCTCTTTATGAGGGTTCCCTTCCCCAAGACAATCCCACACAACCAGTTCAATACAGGCTTCCCTTTGCCGGGCTCGAGCCTGTCTTTTCTCTTTGTGGGGGTTCCCTTCCCCAAGACAATTCCACACAACCAGTTCAACACAGGCTTCTCTGCACCAGGATCAAGCCTGTCCTTTCTCTTTGTGTGGTTCCCTTCCCCTAGACAGTTCCATACAATTTTTACCTTACTTTACTTTCACTGTTGAAGACTCTCGAAACTGAAAGTATTTTACATAGACCTCTGCGTGACCACTTTGACCTCTCTTTAACCAATTTAACAATCTTCATCAACTCTTGGCACCAATGCTTCTTGGTACTTATAGTTCCTTGGAATTATCCTTTCTTTCCTTTGCCCTCTTGGCATGTTTAAAGTTCATACCTTGCCTTTCTTGGCGTATTAAAGTTCATATACTTCCTTTTTCTTTCAATAAACTTTCATTCAGGATTGCAGTGACTTTCTTGCCTTCGCTGCCCACTTTATCACAACTTCAAACACTTTACAGAGACTTTCAAATGTGTGATTATGCCTCGCAGGACCACTCTGTTACTTTGTATATTCTCATCACAGTTCAACACTTGTCTTTTGCAGTACGCGTTTATCGGCACATGCGCAGCCTTCAAATCTTGCTACAGTTTCACTTGCCTATAACAAAACCGGGCATTTGTTGCCTTCGATAACTCACCGGTTCTGTTCATTGGGTTTCTTTTTTCAACACCTTTCATGTAGCAGTCAAGGCCATAACCAATGCCTCCTCTGCTCCCCCCGACTCTGTCGTTCTCCCGGGAGGGGAGCAGGCCGCCTTGAAGCACTTTGAAGATATATCCTTCCGACTCACTCGGTTTCAGTCTGGGAACGCTTGTGGCTTTCTGAAAGTATGGAATTCCAGCCTGGCTTTCTCTCAATCTTTGCAAATGGCGATCAGTCCATTGGCCTTCCAACTTCGATAGCCAGGTTCACATCCTCCCTGGAAGAGCTGCTCCTTCTTGTACCCAGCCTCGCTCAGAGTGTGCCTGTGCATGCCACCTTTAATCCTGACAGGGAGTTCTAAAAAGTGCCAGGTGTGTGTAGTTAGGATTGCATGCCTGACTCTGCCTGATCTCATTAAAGGGGCAGGGCCATTGCAAGTCATGAGAGGTAATATTCCTGGCCTCATTCCTCATCTTCTTCTGCTCAGTAGTGTTGTCAGTGTGAAGTGGGAAGGAATTATGGAGCTGTAGTTCCCCATAAAATAGGTAGGGATAGGGGTTAGATGGGTGGTGGAAAAAAGGGGATTCCATGTCTCACCATCAGGTGCTTTTCCTCAATCCCCGAGGACCCCCTACACAGGTGATCCTCCTTTGCTTGTCCACCCCCAGAGTTGGGATCCAAAAGCGATGGCCTTTTCCTGGCCATATGGAATTCCCGGTTACTAGGTTGTGAAACACCCTTTGGTTTTTCACAGAAGTTTGGTGCAAATCTGTCTAGCAGTTTCTGCTGTAGTTGCAAGAGACATTATTTTCCATTTATGTCTATCCGAATTTCAAAGGTTTTGGGACTCCCCTATAATCCCTGCCCCCTTGATGAAACGGCATAAAACTTTGCAAAATAATTCAATGTTGTGGCTATACTTTTATTTGGAATGTTTCGTGAAGATTCTTCGAACTGCACCAAAGTTCTTAGCAGCCTGAAAACTGCTCTTCCTACTGGAAGAGCAACTTAACCATAACTAAAGTGTCGCTACCGCAGACCCAGTAATATATTTTCTTGCTAATATTATGTTATCTACTTAAAATGATGTAATAACCATACACACAGGACTCCACCCTGCTTTCCTTCTTGCTGTCACTTTCTTAATTGGTTGACTTGTATCATGGGCAGTATGAAAAAGTAATAATGTGATATACAGTTTCACTACAGTTTGGTACAGTTTCACTACCAAATGACTCATCGGATAGAGGGAGTAAAGAGGGCGAAAGGAGAATGGATAGGTAAGGCAAGGAGACAGTGGTAATAAAGCGACTTTCATAACCAAAGGTGGTGGGGAGGTTGAGAAATGACAGGGTGGGGAGGTGGGCAGTTGTGCTTGTGGCATGGGTAAAATTGGTAAGAAGGAGGTAGAGGGAAATGGAGGAAGAACTCTATCAACAGCAGCCTGGTACAAAACCATAAACTTGTGAGTGTTTTGTATGATTATGACTATAGAATGGATCAGGAGTAAGACAGAGGTAACTACTTCAATGTACTCAATCATCATGCACACTAGGAGAGGGGAGGTTAAAATATGTATTTGGAATTTGATCCATGTAATTGTTTAAACCAAAAGGAAATATGTTCTTGCATACAAACGTACATTTAAACGTGAATTTTGGTGTTTTCAAGAAACACATATTGCGTATGCTGATTAGTGCCTATCTAAAGAACTAAGTAAGTGGATTATGTTAGGTACCCCACAAAGAGTATCTGTGAAAGATGCTTCAACTGCATGTCTATATGCATTGGATATAAAAGCACAAATCTACCCGGGAGCATCGGAGCGCTGTACATAGGGAGGCATCCCAAGGAGCTACAAATAACGGGGCAGGGGTAGTATATATCGTCAGACAGTGTTGATGGACAATAAGGTCGACAATGATAGGCGATTGCTAGTAATGAAGCTTTATTTCTGATCCAGGAACTAATAACCTCCATCTATGCATCTATCCAATATGACCCATTAGCAATACGCAATTTTGTGGATGAATTAGCAGTGTGGAATGGTGCATATACCGTTTGTAAAGATTTTAATTTTGAGCTCAGTCCACAACCTGATTGAAACTCTAGAATTCCTCAAATTAACAGGCCTTATAATTTTAATGGAATACCCACAATGCATCAGACATTTGTTTAACTCATAACCCTTTTAAAAGAAATTATACTTTATTTTCAAATTTAGCCAGACAATAGTCATGCATCAATTAATGTTTTATACCACATTTATTTTCTAAAACCGTAGATGAATATGAGGGATTTTTGTTGTAAGATTATGTTACTTTATTAATATAGTGCTGACTGCCAAGGGTCATTGTCACCGAGTAAAGGGGGGCAAAGGGAACAGCGGCCCCCTTACCTCTGTAGCAGTGGGGGAGGAACCACACCATGCCTCCATAGAGTTTTTTTACACTTTTCATTCTGTTAACTGCACTTCCCAAATGAGATTGAAAATTAGATTGCGCACATTGTCAATGCTGCAGGAGATAAAAAAAAAGTGCTTTTAAGCCATGTACATGAATTACACTGTTGCTAATGCAGTGACTTTGAACAGTATCAGGGATCCACCTGCAAGGTTGAATTCTTTAAATTTCAGTGACAGTCCACAAAGACGAAAGCTGCAAGGTAGCACAGCGGATTGGTGACTGTTGCTGAGGTATCATATATTCCGTTCAACCTATAAATCCTTTAGGTTTTTTAATTCCTTCTTTAAAATGTGCTCTAGCATGCACTGTTTCCACCTGGGATGTGGTCGTGCTGGGTTGCTTTCTCATATAAATGGGTGGGGTGGGATGGAGAAGTTTTCCCGTATAGTGAAAATTAAGAGTAGGCAACCATGCCAAGGGCAACCAATATCTTTGAGAAACTAGAGAGGTGGATGGAAAAGTGTGATTGAACAGGAGTTTTGTAAATTAATCATATTAGAAATTACGGAGTGTTATGCATTGGGGTACAACTCATCCTTTCATTATGCAGCATCTCATTTTCTTGTAGACACCCACATCAAAAAGAAGAAAATTGGCATCTCTGTTAAACGAGTGAAATGATGTGGAGATAACAAAGATTACCAGTACTTACTGCACAAACTACTGAAACATTCAAACTCATTATTAGTAACCAAAGGACAAGAATCAAAACAATGATGTACCTTAACCTTAAAACGAAGGATACAAACAAATATTAGTTCTGGGATAAAATAGGGCTTGTTCTAAGTGTCCAAATCCAAATGCAAAAACATATGATACATAATTCTATTGAGGAAGTCTTGGTAGTGAAGGTGAAAGGATAACAGCCTTATAGGACATACTAAACACGTAAGCAGCATACTATGGGTCTCTTTACCACCTGGAAGAAGTAACAGACTATGTAGGAGTGTCACCTTTTAGATCAAATACCCCTCCCTGGATTCTTGTATAACAATTAAGCAAGGATACATGATACAATATTGGCCTGCAAATTAAAATTGCACCCATGCTCCATCAGCGGGGTAAACTTCATGTGTAGCTGAGATTTCTCTACAAGTGCATAACACCTTTTAGGATACATAGGTGCACCAAATATTGGAAGCATTCTAACAGATCACAGTTGATGGAAGCATACTGGAATCTTAACAACATTCTGAAATTTCTGTCAACCTCAAAAAGAGCAAAACCCGGAGAGGCCACCAGGGGGCGCACAGGCGATGGCTGCCTGAAGACGCTGCTCCCGCCGAAACTGGGCCGTATTGAGGGATTGAGCCCCCCCCGATGTCCCCACGAAACAGCAGTGGTTCTCAGTGGCGGTGAATTCCCTGAGACCCCCCCGGGCGAAAGAGCGACGCCGAAAGACCCTCGGACGCCTAAGAACGAGGCCCCGCGGCCCAACGAGAGAATCCGCGGGAGGCCCCGCCCGTCTCCAGAGCTGCGCGGGGAGTCGCGGTATGCAGTAGCCTTTGAGGCCTGCAAGCGCGCCTGACCCCTTCACCCTACACCGGTCATGGAGCACGCCGGCGCTTCGGCGGGGACTCCACCGTCGGGGCCCCGCGGCACGGGGGGAAGGTACCAACCAATCCAGCCAGAGGTGAGGCAGCCCGCTTGACCCGAGCACCCGATCACAGAGTCGAACAACAGGGCACCGGGACCCCGACCAACGGACCCTGGCGAGGGCCATCGGAGCGGTGTACTGCGGACAACAGCGGGGCAAGGCCGGTGAAGAAGGTGTGAGACTTATACAGGTGGTGGCCCCTGGGCTCCATCCCAGGGCTAGTGCCCGCCTGGAGACAAACTCCCCGGGGGCCAGGCCTGGACCCTCATCCGATCACAAATTTGATACTCATCGCCGTCACGGGGACAGACGACCACAAGCAGCAGGAAAAAGAGAGTGTAGAGTCGGAGACTGGTGGGGTGTGTGCCCCAAAGATAGCCCCACACGGAGCGGTTTTTGCCCGAAGGGCGGTCTCCCAGCAGGATCATCGCTCTTGGCCCCCGAAGACCACCGACCGGAGGGAGAGATTGGGAGATCGGATGAGCTGGCGCCAAACCCTCCAGGAGTATCGCTACCAGGACGCCAGAAGGGAGATTAGCGGCCTGGATCGGACGACTAGAATGTCCCAGCCCGAGACCTCGCCCCCGCCCACCCTTACAATGGAAAAGGGCTTTGCCTCGGTCCTGCAGGAGATCAGAGACATGCGGGCGGACATTGCCCAGAAAATGGAGAGCATGGACCGCAGGGTGGACAAGGTGGAGGACAGACTGTTGCAGCTGGAGACCAACCAGTCCTCAGCAACGACCCAAGAGATGGACATGTCCATGAGAATAGCTGCGCTAGAAAAAAGAGACGAGGAGAGGGCCAGGCAAATGGACGACTTCGAAAATAGGGAACGGAGGAACAACCTCAGAATTTTTGGGGTCCCGGAGTCGGAGGGAGAAACGGAAAGAGAACTGAACCGGACGGTGAGGGACATCATCACCCTCCTTTTCTCGGACGAGATGACGACTGAGCCAACGTTCGACCGGGTCCACAGAGCGGGGGGCAGAGCTGGGGGCCCCCGGTCAATCCTGGTCCGCTTTCATTACTACACCGAGAAAGCAAAGGTTCTGGAGGAGGCCAGAAAGGCACGGGAAATAACCTATAACAACGCACAAGTGTCCATTTTCCAGGACCTCTCTTCATACACGCTGGCCAAACGCAGGATGTGCCGCCCCCTGACACAAATGCTAAAAGAGAAGGGGGTGCGCTATAGATGGGGGTATCCCTTCTCCCTCTCGTTCGAGTATGAGGGCCAACGGTCGACCCAGATTACAGAGGAGGATATAAGGGAAGCCATCCAAGGTATGTGTCGGATCCGGCCCCTCTGAGAGAACCCACGGGATTCGCAGCGGAAGGAGCCAGGGAACGCAGGTCACAAGGAGAGAGGAGAAAGAAGACGGGTCCACGGAAATTTAAGAAACTGAACCCGCCGTCCCCGGTGATGGACAGGGAAGACGCCGACCCCGGCCAGGGAGGAGCGGGCCGGTCGAGCCCGGGGTAGCCTGGAAGTACAAAAGGGTACGGGGAAACCGGGCAAAGAACTCAACTCACGATCACAAACGTCCGGCCTGGCACAAGGACGAGTAGACTTCCAGGACTACGGGGCCTAAGGACGTAAGGGGCCTCCCAGATCAGCAAGTATGTCGGTTACCTGGGGGAGAGGGCTTGGTGGGGGTGTGGGGGGATCAAAGTGAGGGGGGCTCAAGGAGGAGTAATTTCCGACATTAGCCCAGCCGGAGGCGGTAGGCTGGTGGTCCGGCCAATTACCAGCAATGGTGGAACTATTTGGCTGGACGCCGGGGTGGGGGGTGGGGGGTGAAGGAACAGTTGGGGTTGTTCAGTTCGGGGGGGACCAGGGGGCAGTTGGGGACAGGTTTAAGGCCCATCTGAGGGTAAGGGAGATCAGGTTGTAACACAAAAGGAGCAGGAAAGGAAAAGTGCCACGAGCCAGCTACCCAGTAAGATGTTGATCATAGACAATGGCTGAGGATCTGCCCGCCCTGGGCGTGGGTTCCCTTAATGTGCGGGGGTTGAACACCCCAACCAAGAGATCCTTGGTCTGCAGGGAATTTAGGAGGGCAAAGCTTGACCTGCTCTTTCTTCAGGAAACACACTGGGCCCGGGGGAAGGAACCAAAAATGAGAGGGGGCGGGATCGGGGAGGTCCTCAGTGCATCCCACAGAACCAAGAAAAGGGGGGTAGCCATACTACTAGCAAGGGACGTTGGCTTTGAAGTGGAAGCCATGGTGAAGGACCCAGAGGGCCGATATCTGCTGGCAAAGGGCTCTTTGCGGGGTTCCCCTCTGACTCTGGCAGTTGTGTACGGCCCTAATGAGGGCCAGGCGCAATTCTGGGAGGGAGTGAAGGACAAATTGAAATTGTTTGTTCATGGGATGTTGGTGGTGTGGGGGGATTTCAAAATGGTCCTAGACCCAACCGCGGATAGGAAACGCTTGGGGCCGTAGCTCACTACGGCTGCAGATGAAACCATGGCCCGTACATTCCAGAGGGTCAAGGCGGAGCTACGCCTGGTGGACACCATCCCGACTCCCAGGGCAGGCCTCCCCTCCTTCACCTACTAATCAGCAATCCACACATCATACTGCCGTAAAGATTATACCCTGGAAGATGAACCCCTTCTCCCCCATGTCTCTGGCCACAGGGTTGACCCGGTTCCTTGGTCCGATCACGACTTGGTCCGTACCACTATAGTAGGGGGATGGCGGAGTGGCAGTAGAGGGCGATGGAAGTGTTATGACTCCCTGCTGAAGGACGAAGTTCTAGTACAGGAGGTGCAGGACGCCATCTCGGAGTATTTCGAGTTGAACGACAACGGCGAGGTGGGCACACACGTGCTGTGGGACGCCTTTAAGGCGACCTTACGCGGCGTCCTCATTAGAATGGGAGCCCAGAAAAAGAGGGTTAGGGAGGCCCAGGAAAAATCCCTGAGGGAAAAGATAGCCCAACTCCAACCCGGTGACATACCGCAGGCTCCCCTGGAAAGAGAGCAGATTGCTACCCTGGAAAACTATAGACTCCAGTTGAAAGACCTCCTGTTACATAAGACCGAACGGAGCCTCCAGCTAGTGAAACAGAAATATTATGAGAAGGGGGACAGAGCTGACAAAATCCTGGCCTGGAAACTCAGAGAGAGTCAAAGGAACAGAACGGTGAAGGCAGTGAAGAATGATCGGGGATCATTAGATCACGTCACCCCTAACATTGGAGCAGCCTTTCGCCGTTACTTTGAAAAGTTATACTCGTCAGAATATGACGGGGATGACACTCAGATAGAGGGTTTCCTGGACTCCATCCAGATCCCGTCCTTGACAGGTGAAATGGCAGAGAGCCGGGTGACGGAAGAGGAGGTGGAGCACGCGATCAGTGGGCTGAAGGTGGAAGACGGCTTCTCCGTATACTTCTATAAGAGGTTTCGGGCTATCCTAACCCCTCACCTGGTGAGGGTGTTTAACAGGGTGTTAGAGGGGGGCTCTCTGCCAGAGACCATGATGAGGGCCATAATTGTGGTCCTGCCCAAAGAGGGCAAAGACGCCACTGAATGCTCCTCATATCGCCCAATCTCCCTCCTCAATATAGATGTAAAGATCCTGGCCAAGGTGATAGGCAAAACGGATGGAGGGGATAATGCCCAAGCTGGTTCACGGGGATCAAGTGGGATTCATAGGGGGCAGGCAAGGCTCTGATAACATCAGGAAGACAATAGACCTAATCCACCATGTCCAAGAATCAGATCTAGATGCAAGTCTGCTTTCCCTGGACTCCGAGAAAGCTTTTGACAGGGTGGAGTGGAGGTACATGCAACTCCTCCTCCGTCGAATGGGCTTCGGGGCTTACATCAGGAACTGGGTTTCCACCCTATACGGGGCCCCAACGGCGAGAGTGCAGGTGAATGGAGAACTTTCCGACTCATTCTCCCTCACATGGGGACGCGACAGGGATGCCCACTGTCCCCTTTAATATATGTCCTGACGATGGAGCCCCTGGCCATACCGGTCTGAGCTCACCCCAACATAAAAGGGATTAAAAGAGGAGAGGTGGAGCTCAAGCTCTGCCTGTTTGCTGATGATATTCTTGCATACCTGGTGGAGCCCGGCACCTTGCTCCCCCCCCCCTCTTGGCCCTGATGACGACCTTAGGGCAATTCTCGGGGCTAAAAATAAACGCATCAAAATCAGTGTTACTCCCTATGAGGGCTCGGGACCCGGGGCTGGACCACCGGGATGGGTGTGCGGGGATTGTGGTGGGGAAGAACTCCATCAGGTACTTGGTGTACTCCTCACAAGGAATCTCTCTAAACTGGCTTCGGCGAATTATGGGCCCATTATGGCAGAGATAAAGTCAGACCTGAGGAGGTGGGGAGGTATGATCCTGTCCTGGTACAGGCGCATGACAGCAGTGAAAATGAACATCCTCCCAAGACTGCTGTATCTTTTCACGGCACTCCCAACGGGGGTCCCCGACCAGATGTTTCGAGACCTACAGAGGGCAGTCCGAGAGTTTGTTTGGCAAGGGAGGAACCCGAGGATAGGGAAGGCCATTCTAACGTTACCTAGGGAGGAGGGTGGTTTCGGGCTGCCGGACTTCCTTCTCTACCACCGGGCCGCCCAGCTAAGGGTCCTGTTGGAACACATGAGGGAGGGGATGGGCACCTATTGGTCGTATCTGGAGGACATGGATGCCCACCCTCTGAAAGTACGCGACCTTTTGTGGCTGCCGCGTAAACACATCCCAAATAAATTTCAGACCCACCCAACCCTGGGAATACTCTGGTCGATTTGGAAGGAGGGACCCACAACTGCGCATCTCACGTCCTGGCCCTCCCTGATGTCTTCGCTCTGGGGCCACCCGCTCAAACTAGGTAGCAGGGGATTCAGGAATGCCCAGTCCAGGTCGGATGGGGGGCTGGAATGGGCGGGGCAGCTGTTCAAGGAGGGCGATTTCCTCGAATACGAGGAGCTGCGAGAAGCGTGGGCGCGGGTCTCTTTCAGTCTTTGAATATCTGCGCCTGAAGGGCATCCTCTGTGACCAGACTTGGGGCCTGAATCTGCGGCGACAGCTGACCCCCTTTGAAAAGTTCTTTTTTTTTTTTTTTTATTGTGATATTAAACTAACATCGTTTTTTTACACAATTACAGTCATATAAAAAATATATTTTTCAAAATGTTCTTATCTTCACAGCTTCACTACCGATAACAGACAAGAAAGAAGACATATTAATATTAAGTAAAACCTATCTGTTGTAGAACTCTAACTACATTTATGGTCAGAGCCGTTTCATGGCCCGAAGTCATTCGTACCCAAAACTCATCAGATGTCAGCCAGTCACTTGAGCAAACAAAATGTTCCAGATATTTCTTTCGGGCAGCCCATGTGCCTTCACAGAATCTTAACAGATGCTCCAGTGACTGATTTTTGAGATTTTGACATTGTGGGCATAGGTGCCTACTTCTTTCACCTGGCCCCAACGAGCTAGAACCTCTCCTGTGTGGATCACCCCCAATCGAAGTCTGAGAAAGATTTGCCTCCCTATTGTATCCGGGAACTTCATCAAGTAATTTGCTACAGCATTAAGTTTCTTATCCGTCGGTGAGAGCGAGGGTGCCACGATTGAGGATCGTGTGTGGTCAATTGACTTTATCCAATCGCATGATAAAAGTTCCTTCTTAATCTTCATGGGGTTTGTAATTAAAGTATCTATCCCACTATTACATCTAATAAGGATTCCTTGAGAAACATTTTTTAAGGCCTGTAAAATCCCTGCCGATTCTCGGCTCAAATGGACTTGAAGAACTTCGTATAGTGTGTTTCGTCTAGGATTTATTATCAGATTGTAGAGTGATAAGAGCTTCCAATCGGCAAGCGCCCCCAATGAAGACAGTCCTAGCTCCAATCGCAGGCTAGCCATTGGTAGACTATTTGGAAGATGTAATGCCTTTTTCCAAATCTTGCCCTCTAAAATCTGCCAGTCTATATTCCAAACCAGGGGTTTTGCCTCTAATCCATATAGAAGAATTGGAACAATCTTTGCTCGATAAAAGCGAATCGCGGGAAGAAGGGAGAATTTACAATACTGCTTGATTATTTTCTGCAGTTGGGCCACCAATTGTCTGCATTTTTGTAGCATCTCTGCCCAGACTGTGCCCACTTTAGGTGTTGCATACAAAGTATATCCCAAGTAAATCACCTCCTCCGTTACCGGAATTCGTATATCCCCCATAGACCACCCACATTTCTCTCCTCTACCCCCTTTCCTCCCAAAAATCACTATTTTGGATTTCTCTGGATTATCCTTAAGATCATTTTCTGTCATATATTGATCCAAGGCATTTAGCAACCTCTGCAGTCCCACTGGTGTTCTGTCCAGGAGGACGATATCATCTGCATACATGAGCCACTTTAATGAATTTGTGCCTAACTTGGCACTGCCCAATGCTGCCCCATCGACCTCCTGTCCAAAATCGGCCAAGTAAAAACTAAACAAGAAGGGAGCCACCATACACCCCTGCCTCACCCCCCTCTTCACAGGGATAAGTGCTGATAAGAACCCCTCTGCGTTTAATTTTACTTGGACTGAATTTCCTTCGTGGAGTGAGACCAAAATATCAATAAGTTGGGGTGGAGCTCCCCTGTCTCTTAATTTAAACCATAATCTGTCCCGATTTACCAAGTCAAACGCGCTAGATAAATCTATAAATGCGCCATATAATCGTGGGGTTTTTCCCCCCTCCTTGATGTTACACAGCGTGGAAAGCACTATGCCATTTAAGGATGTCGAATGACCCTTTCGAAAGCCCATCTGTTGTTTTGGAAGAATGTTATTTAACTCAGCCCAATATTCCAGTTCTCTTAACACGAGGCTGGAAAACAACTAACTTTCCACGTCAAGGAGGGTGATTGGTCTGTAATTCTGGGGATCTCTTCTGTCCCCCTTCTTGAATATTGGGACAATAATTCCCGTCTTCCAAGATGACGGGATCATTTTAAGACTCAAGATCCCATGAAACAGAGTATTTAATAGACTAGCCCACCTTTTGGGGTTTCCTTTCAGAACTTGATATGTTAACCCTCCTGGACCAGCCGCCCTTGAGGCTGAAGACTTAATTATAAGGGCATGGATGACCTCTTCCGTTATGTCGAGATTCCATTGTACTCCGGAAATAGGGAAGAATAAACCCCCCCTTGGCTTAGTATATTTCTTTGACAGAAAGTTTACCCACTCCAACTCTGTGAGCATATTTGCCTGAGCACCGGCTTGGTCCATCGATTGTTGGTTAATTAATGACCAAAATGTTTGTGAGTTCTTATTTAGAATTGCCTTAAGTATAGTTTCCCCGTCCTCCTGGGCCCGGAGCATTTGCTGCTGTTTCGACCATTGTTTATACTTACTTCAGATTCCCTTTATTTTAACTTCTCTGATTGCTATGACATGTTCTTCCCTTCTAATGGCACTTATTGCCCACCGCATCTCACGTTTCTTTTCCCAAGTTTGCTTATCAAATGTATGTTTATGTTTTTTTCTCATTTTCCCCGTCACACAGTTTGGGGCTTCAACCGACCACAAGAAGTCATGGAAAACATAAGGATTGCACATATCTTTCCATTTTCTTTCACTTAGCTCTTGTTTGCACTTATCCAATGCTCTGTTCAACTCCTCTCCCTCCCTTTTATATTTAACTAGCCAATTTTTCTGATTATTTACTACTGTGCAGTCCATCTGCATCTTTACCTTCCTAACATTCTTCCATTTTACCGACATTTCCAGAAGTTTGTGGTTGCTTGTGCCTCCTTCCCTTACTCTCATGTTTTCACATTGAGCAAATATACCTGCTGACATAAACATATAGTCCAATATAGACTCTGAACCTTCCCGGGACCAGGTACCTGCTGCTGGAATGTCCCCCTCCAGGGATCCATTCCCCATTTTCAGATCCCATTCTTTAAAAAAGTATCTCCACACTTTTCCATTTGCAGAAATGGCTTTGTGGGTTGTTATACCTCTCCCTTTACCACCCTCCACACATTGGGAATTTAGATCTCCTGCTACCAACACATATGCATTGGGATAAGCCAGTTTTATTCCTGTCAGCACACCCGACAGACCGTCCAGAAAAATAGTAAGCTTCGAGCACGCGGGATTCCAATATAAATTTACTACTACTATTTGTTTTGACCCATTTGATGTATAGGCCTCACAAATTACTGCCAAAATCCCCTCTCGTTCATCTGAGATTATTTTTACTTCTTTAAAGAGAGTGGATTTACAGACAAGTAGCAGGCCTCCCTTTGGCCTTCCTTTCCCACTGGTTGTTGCTGGTTGGGTAATAATTCTGAACCCCTCCAATTCTGGCCCATTAACCAGCCAAGTCTCCTGTAGGATAACCAGGTCATTTAAACCAAATATCTCCGCTCTCATATTGAGATTTCTAAACGAACTGGAGCCCCGCGTGTTCCAGCTCACTACCCTCATTCTCTCCCAACTAAAGGCAGGTATCACCCATGCCTAATTTCTGGCAAACCTGTGTTAAAATCTCTGGTAATAGTACCCACATTGCCCGTTTATCCTCCTCCGATTTTTCATGGGTAGCCACCGGTGTTCTTTTTACTTGATCATTTTGTATTATTCCTCCTTCACTCCCTCCCTTTTCCCTTTCTTCCTCTACCCCCAAATCTAGTGGGATGGCTTCGTATACAATTATACCTTGACTCTGCAAGAGATCTGCTGCATCCAGCACTGCCCTTGCTCCTACCTTAGATGTAAATCCCACTTCCACAAAATGGGTTGCTTGACTGTCAGGAAATTTAATGTACCCAATATCACTTGATGATAATAAGTAAAGTTCTGGTATCTTTTTAAACAATATCAAAAGTGACCCTCTATTTAGATATTTACAATTCATCTTATCTTTCTGACCTCAGAACCAGAGCCGAGGTACAGCAAACAGATTTATTTTTGTCAAAGCTAATTCTCTTTCAGCTCTTCCTTCTAACTCTCCCTCTTTTCGACATTCAGTTTGACTGTCTTTTAATTGGTCTGACAAGGCATTGTTTATTGCCCCTTCTTCTGAGGTTAATGGTGATAATAACTCCCCTTGGGTTACCATTGGTAGAAAGTTTTCTCTTGCTCTTTCCTCTCCTTTTTCCAATTGTTCAGATGCGTTATTGGTCCTTTTTTGCCCTTGCAAAAATATCGGAGCTATTTTTAATGCCGGAGCCCTTAACTGAGGAGAAGTTGTGGGCGCCCGTTTAACCCTAGGCAAAAAAATAGGGGCCCACTTTATTGATTTCTTTGCAATCTCCAATGGCAGTATACCCGCAGCTAGGCCAATTGAGTTTTCCAAGTTTTTACTGCCAATTTGTTCTGTTTGTATTCCTACTGTTCTCTTAGATGGTTCCTTAGTATCGGGGTTCCATTTTTTCCTTGTCTTCTTTTGATTGATTTCACACCCGATCACCCCGGAAGATTCTGTCTCAAATCCAAGGAGCAATTTCTCCTCTTTATTCTTCTTTTTCTTATTCTGCTTATTAGGTAAGCTCACTATATTCTGAATGAATTTGTTTGTATCAGAATTGTTCGCCTTCTTTCCCTTCATGTTTTTTTATTTCTTTTCTTGCCTTGACACTTGCTGTGATTTATGCCTTGCATTTTTTTGTTTCCTTCTTCTCCCCCTCCTCTTTTTTTGTGCGATTTGTTCTTCTTTGTCTTCTCCATCACCCTCTTCCTTCTCCAAGTCATTTAGTTTTGGGGGAGACTCTTCCTCTATGCAGATCACCTCTACTTGTGGAATAGCTTCCGCCAGGTGGGCTAGGCGACAGAACTCTTCCATTACTGATGAGGATAATGGCGTGTCATCCCAAATCACTGGAGATTGTTCTTTCGCGGGCTCTGCTGAGCGAACTAGTTCTTGCCCCTTATTTCCTTGGATCTGAGACAAGTTATACAGCATTGCTTTGATTTCTTGTCCATCTAGACCTATGCTTTGAAGAATATTATTAATGTTAGCTATCTCCATATTTTGGGATGTCAGAGCTCCAGTCAATGATGTTATTGAAGGAAGAATTGTACTGTTTATGGCCTTAGTAAGGCCAACTATTGAGGACTCAAACAGATCGAAATCTTTAGATATTTCTAACAAAATCCCAGTGTGGGCTTGAGTGTCACTTTTGGTTGCCTCCAAGACCCCTACCAAGGAATTGAGGACAAAATGTAGAGCTGTTAAAGTAATCTGGTTAGCGCTGTGCTCCTTAGTTAACAGACTTTCTAGAGGAATATGTTCATGTGTATTCGTTGGCGAATTCGTTGTCAGATGGGCCCCTAGGCCAGTTTTGTTATTTATTATTTCATTTGATGGGGGATCAGAGTCTAACCCAGTCCCTGGTGGAATTACAGACAAATTGCTGCCATCCAAGAAGTCGAGGCTTGCCATTTGCAAAGAAGTATTTCTCCTTTCATCCACCAGGTTTGTATTGCAAATCATAGGAGTTGTTACACCCTCCCCTTCTTCTATACACTTTCTCTGCCCTCCTCTCTGAAAATAGTGATCTATAGTTCCTTTAATATTTGAGGTTGTTAGTGTATAATCCTTTCCCCGTTTAAGCGTTGAAACCAAGGAGGCAGCTATATGTCCCGGGTCTATCCTTCTACTCTGATGTAACTGAGTAGAGTTATGCATTTGTGCATAGGTTAGCACGGGCTGCCCTGCTGGGATACTCATTTGCAACTCCTGCAAGGTATTATCATGTTGGATTGGAACGCAGTCATTATGGGGCTCTCCCCCTCCTGCTCCTTATGGTCATCCGCCCCCGGGCTGCTTCTCAGATTATATCTTGTTGACATAATAATTCCTCAGTTGCTCTTTTGTATCGGGTCACGTCCGTCTGATGGGATCAAAGAGGTCAAAGCCTCCACAGTCTCCCGTTCCGCCTTTGTTCTTGCAGTGCTTGTTTTCCAGGTATATGCTAATATAAGTGGGTCTTTGCCTCTGTTGCCCAAATAAATCGCGTATCAAAGTAGACTGATTATTGGCACTCGTTACAGACAGACGTTTACATTGAGGGGGACTTACTTGAGTTCCCCAGTATCAGCGTCTTTATGTGTTCCTGGATCTTAATACCTCAGCCGAAGACGGCAGCCCTTTTCGCGGCAGGGCTTATCGCCGCAAGGGCTGCTGGGTCCCCTTTTTCTAGGCACTTCCTCCTTCCTCCTTCTTCCAGGAGGCGGGACCGGAGTCGAATTAAAGGTAAAGGCACCACTTCAGGCACCAGTTCAGTCCGTGTGCGAGCGTTCTCTCACAGCTGATCTTTGAAGTGAAATGCAGCAAAACAGACGGCAGCCCTTTTCGCGGCAGGGCTTATCGCCGCAAGGGCTGCTGGGTCCCCTTTTTCTAGGCACTTCCTCCTTCCTCCTTCTTCCAGGAGGTGGGACCGGAGTCGAATTAAAGGTAAAGGCACCACTTCAGGCACCAGTTCAGTCCGTGTGCGAGCGTTCTCTCACAGCTGATCTTTGAAGTGAAATCCAGCAAAACAGACGGCAGCCCTTTTCGCTGCAGGGCTTATCGCCGCAAGAGCAGCTGGGTCCCCTTTTTCTAGGCACTTCCTCCTTCCTCCTTCTTCCAGGAGGAGGGACCGGAGTCGAATTAAAGGTAAAGGCACCACTTCAGGCACCAGTTCAGTCCGTGTGCGAGCGTTCTCTCACAGCTGATCTTTGAAGTGAAATGCAGCAAAACAGACGACAGCCCTTTTCGCGGCAGGGCTTATCGCCGCAAGGGCTGCTGGGTCCCCTTTTTCTAGGCACTTCCTCCTTCCTCCTTCTTCCAGGAGGCTGGACCGGAGTCGAATTAAAGGTAAAGGCACCACTTCAGGCACCAGTTCAGTCCGTGTGCAAGCGTTCTCTCACAGCTGATCTTTGAAGTGAAATGCAGCCCTTTTCGTGGCAGGGCTTATCCAGAAAAGTTATTAGACAGAAAAGTTATTATAACAGAAAAGTTATTAGACACGGCCACAACAAGGAAGGGGGTAGTATCCAAAATGTACCAAATATTGAACACTGTTAACTTGGAAGGGAGGAGAGGGTTTTGTGGGTTCTGGAATGACCTGGCAGGAGAGGCTCTCTCGGAAGACGCATGGTCTAGGGTGTTTAAAATAGCTTTCCATGGGAACCTGTTCACGTCGGACATGGAGCACAACTTTAAGATTTTACAGGGATGGCATAGGGACCCATCTAAGTTATCCAAGATGTTCCCGGGGGTGTCCCCCAGTTGCCCAAGAGGATGTGGCCAAGTGGGGACAAGGGGTCACGTGTGGTGGTCCTGCCCTAAGGTACAGGGGTTCTGGGAGAAGGTACGGGGATGGATGGCGGAGGTCACCAAAGAACTTCTCCCACTCAATCCACTGACGATGTTGTTGGGCCTCCCACCGGAGGAGGCGGAAATATATAGGTACCCAAGAATGTGGGAGACCATGTTGCGAGCACGTAGGGTGACCCTAGCGCAAAGGTGGAAAAGTCCGGAGACCCCCTCTAAGGAAGACTGGCTAAAAAAACTGAAGAACATGTTCCTCATGGACAAACTGACAGCCATGGTAAACAATGAATCGAGCACCTTCCAGGCAAATTGGTATGGGGTTTACCAGGCATGGGGGTGGGAGGCTCACTGACATTACGTGGACAACACAGGGCGGGGGGGGCGATGGAGCCCGGAGAGAACCACTCAAGAACAATGGGGTAGCCCACGGCCCATGAGACAGCGGATCCGTCTAAGCCAGCATTTAAGGGAATGCACAGCATGGCTCCAAAGCACTGAACTTCGAGTATGGATGACGACTCCTGCGATCGGTTTTACGATGGGACTCTGATCTGGGGGGGAGGGGTGTAGTTGGGGAGGGGGGTAAGGGGGAAGGGGGGGAAGGAGACTACGGTGGTTCGATGATGATGTTAATGTGATATTCATGCTGCTCCCGGTGTTGTCATTGTTTCTTTTTCTGAAACATTACCAATAAAACCAAAGTTAAAAAAATAAAAGAGCAAAACCCACTACTGCAGACTTAATTTTGCCTAATATTATTAAATATTGATAGTAAAATATTCACTACATCTCTAGTTACAAATCTGACATCTGAAATTGAGAAACTGATCTTAGATGTATAACAAGGTTGCATAACCAACAGAGAAACTACAAACTGAAACTACAAATTAAATTGGTCTAAAAATGAATGGTTGTTGTTCATCAAGGACTTTCCAGCTTATGATGCTCTTTGTTGATGCAGAAAAGGAGTTTGACAGGGTCATCTGAGATTTTCTGTATTAGAGTCTATGAGCATACTCCTTTCTTTTTACCACAGTCTAAGATCTTTATATTTGGTAGGGAACTGTGGAAATGTAGGATTGCTAGGGGAACACCTCTACCTCTGTGGTGACGGACCACTTTCACCCCTGCTGTTTGCCCTACATTTGTACTCATCAATCGTAGATATCCTGACATCAGACAAAGTGATCCTTTTCTACACACCTTCTATTATTAGGATAAAGGAATAAAGCTGCCATTATATGCATGTGATGCCTTGATGGTTACAGAGGATCTTGAGCATTGCGTGCCAACTATTGTTTACCTGACTAAGGTGGTCAGGCAGGTTAAACAATTAAGCTTGAAAACTCCTAAAATTAACAATACAATTTATCTGGGATTCACACTTTGTAACAAAACATTAAGCTGTCATAAATATAAGCATGAGCATTTTATTAGAGATCTATGCATTTGACAATATAACTTTTGGGTGAATTAACATTATTAAAACAACTATGTCACTTTACTGGGTGTATTATGTTTTCTGAAAGATGATGGAATGGTTATTGTTAACATTCAGTGGCTGCGCTGTGTGCACCACTCTTTGTGACAGACAAGAGAGAATAGTTGGAAAAAAGGCTTTGCATTCTTAAGTGGCAGTAGGGTACATGCATTGGAAGTATTGGCTTTGCCAACCATTTCCGACAGACGAGAGAAAATACTAGCTGGATAGAAAAAGTTCCAAAAATTCTTTTGAGTTCAGATAACACATTTAGTGGTTGGACTGGGTGTGCCAGCTTTTTGGTTTGGGTGAGAGAACATTTTAGTTGTAATGGAAACTATATCAAATTTTCGGAGAAAACAGCCTCACTCATTCATTTTGGGTGATGACAAACACAAGCAGCTTTATTTGTTGTCTTTTTTTTTTTAAATTCAAGATTTATTGATTTTATACAAATTCAACAATCACTTACACACAGAATTCGTCAGTAAGTTATTGGAAAAAGCATGTAAGGCAAGTACCATCCTCATATAGCATGTGCAATAATTCCTGAAAATCAAACAATATAGCAAATAAGGTCCATAAAACCCAATCTCGCTCCCCCTCTCCCCCCTCCCCCCTCTCTCTAATATCTCCAAGTACGGGATTGAAAAACAACATTAAACAATGAGACAACACCAGAAAGCTTCGAGTACAATTATGATATCCGACCAGGACACATAACACGGCCCAAGGAACCGCCACAACGAGAATCATCGTTCATTATCAATATTGACACAAATCGCAAGAATATTCTGCACACATTGTCTTTACAAGGCATGTTTGGCTCTGAACTCAGACCAGGCACTTTCAACATCAGTAAGATCTCCGCGTAAGGCGGCGGTCAAGCATTCCATTCTATAGAGAGTTTGGGCAACCCCAAGCCATTCGGTTTTACTAGGGAGCTTGGGCCTCTTCCATACCATAGTGAGACAGGCTCGTGCAGCCATCAGCAGACCGTGTACCATCCTAGGTGCCTTTACAACTTTGTCCCCTGTTTCGATCAGACCAAACAGGATAAACATTGGCTGCTGCACCCTTTCTTCATTGTCCAGATCCTTGATCCAGCTAAGAACCTCCGACCAGTAAGTCTGAACCATTGCACACCCCCACCACATATGCCAATAATCAGCCCGCATCCCACAACCCCTCCAACAGTATGGGCTAACCCCCTGATACATTTTGGCAAGCCTGATCGGGTCGTACTGCCATCTATACAATAACTTTATGGCATGCAGTTTATACTGGCAGGATATAGAGGATTTCGCAGTGCGTCTGCAGATTTTTAGCCACAGTTTTTGCGAGATTTGTCTGCCCATATCTGCTTCCCATCTGCTCTTAAGCACCAAGGAGGGGGAAATATCGGCCTCGATCAAAGCCGAATACATAGCACTTATCAGACCACTGGAGCCGTACATAGATCAAGGATCGTTTCAAATGGGGTAAGATCCCTCTGCAATTGGTCCTTCCAGATTGACCTTGTCATTACCCCTTTGAGTCTCAAATACAGGAAGACTGAAAGCGTGCCTATGCCGAGCGCCTCCTGGAGCTCCTGTATGGTTATAAAGGTTCCGTTGCGCCATAATTGGCCCGCTCTTTCCAGCCCCGCTTGATACCATGTTTCATAGCTTCCCGGTTCTGGGATTGCATCTCGGATCCCTGGTGACCAAAGGTGACCCAAGGGAGATGGCCATGTCATGACTCCCATCATTTTCCTGCCGGGTTTCCATACTGCCCACAATGTACTTAAGATAGGGTGGGATCTGACTCTCTCACGCAATTGAGATCTGGGGACCCATAACCATTCGGACACAATAAAGGGACGAAGGTGATAATTATCCAGCGCTATCCACTGGGGTTCCGAACGTTGCCTTAAGTGTGGGACAAGAACCCTAAGTTGCGCCGCCCTGTAATATGTCTCCATATCCGGGAGGCCTACTCCTGCGTTATCTTTGCGGAGCTGGAGTAAGGATCTCGGAATCCTAGGCCTCTGGCCCTGCCATAAGAAGGTCAAAAACAGTTTTCTCACTTCCATGAAGTATTCCGGGGGCATCCTAACGGGGGGCATCTGAAACAAATATAATATTTTAGGGAGAAAGACCATCTTTATGGCATTTAAACGGTCCATCCAGGAGATTGTGAGCTTAGACCACCGTTGGCTATCTTTCTGTAGGGCGAGTGACAATGGTGGGAAGTTAACTCCATATAAGGAGTCAAGATCGCGGGTGACATTAATGCCCAAGTAACGGAGGGTAGTAAGGCTGACTTGAACTCCTAGCGGGGCAAAGCGTATGATCTCGGAATCCCCACTTTTATCAATCGGGAGGAGGACTGACTTCCCTGTGTTGATTTTTAAGCCGGCCAGTGCACCGTATTCCTCAATTATGTTAAGCGCAGCTGGGATCGAGTCTAAGGGGTCAGTCAGGTGAAGCAAGATATCATCCGCATATAGCCCCATTTTGTACTCCCTGTCTCCCACCGTGATGCCCTTAACTCTACCGTCACTCCTTAGTTTCTGCGCCAATGGTTCGAGGGACATCACAAACAATATTGCTGACAGTGGGCAACCCTGTCTCGTTCCTCTTTCAAGGGGAAACCAGCGTGAGTATCCTCCATTCACCGCCACCGACGTCGTGGGGGAGGTGTACAATGTTTTAATGGCGCGGCAGAGTTTCGGTCCCAGCCCGTTTGACACCAACACTCTTTCTAAAAAGTCCCATGACACCTTATCAAAAGCCTTCTCGGCATCCAACGACAAAAGAGATGGGTCCCGCTTCATTCCCTGTGCCTCATGAAGTAAGTGAAGTGTTTTTCGCATGTTATCCGCGCCCTGCCTGCCAAGAACAAAGCCAACTTGATCAGAGTGTATCAGTCTGGGAAGATATGTTTTCGAGCCGAGCCGCAATGACTCTATCATACACCTTAGCATCGATGTTAAGAAGCGAGATGGGTCGATAAGAACTACAGTATTTGGGGTCTCGACCTTCCTTAGGAATTACAGCCAGGAGGGCCTGAGAGAAGGACGGGGGGGCTTGACCCGTATCAAAGATATGGTTAAACAAGGATGCCAGGAAAGGGGCAAGAAGGGTGGAGAATGCCTTATAGAAACCTGGCGTAAATCCGTCATCCCCTGGGGCTTTCCTTATTTTCAGCCTCTTAATGGCACTCGCAACTTCATCCTCAGTGACCGGTGCATCTAGGGATTCGGCCTCCGTACCTGTGAGTGTGGGAAGACGCGCTCCCTCAAGATATGCGTCTATGCTTCCTATAGGGGGAGGGGGGTCACACATATGTAAGTCTTCATAGAAGTAGGCGAATGCCTCTTGTATGTCCTCCGGGGACGTGACAGTCGTATCTATAAGAGTGCCGTCAGTCCTCTCAATTCGATCGACCCATCTTTCCGCCTTCTGTGCACGGAGGCGAGCTGCTAACAGAGCATCTGCTTTATCCCCCTTCTCATAATATTTTTGCTTAAGGCACTGTAAGGTCTGGGCTGTTTTGCCAGCAATAAGTATCCTCAATTCTTCTCTGAGTTGTTTAGCTTCAGTTAAATACCTAGGTCTATCAGACGGGGAGGACTGCGCCAGGTTCTGAGCCACGTTAAGCCTCTCCCTAATGCCCCTCTCTATCAAAGCACGTTCCCTTTTCTTTCGGGCCCCTTTCCTTATAAGGACTCCCCTCCAAGTAGCCTTGGCTGCTTCCCACACAGTTACCTTCCCTACTTCTCCTGTATCATTAGTGGAAATGAATTGCTCGATCTCAGTTTCAAAGGTTCCCCTAAAGACCGGGTCAGCCCAGAGGGATTCATTACACCTCCATTTGGTATTCCGGGGTGCCAGCTCATTCCAAGATATATCAATTGCAACCATGTCATGGTCTGACCATGCAGAGGGATATATAGTGGCAGCTTGTAGCACACGCAGAAGATCGTTGGAGAGAAAAATATAGTCGATGCGTGTGAGTGTGTCGTGGGGGAGGGAGTGAAAGGTAAAACCTCTGTCCAACGGATGCAGGTATCGCCAGCTATCAACAAGGCCATATAGATCAAGGGTAGACTTAATGTCAGCCTCAGTTCGAGTATTGGGCGGATCTAATGCGTCGGCCCTGGTCTGTCTATCAATAGAACTGTCCATCCATGTATTAAAGTCCCCACCCAGGACCGTGTGCCCCTTAGCCATATTAAAGACCTTTTCAGAGATTTTATGAAGGAACCGATTTTGCCCCTGATTGGGTGCGTAAAGCGTAGCCAGAGTAATTGTTGTGCCCCCTATATTACCCACAACCGTGATCGCCCTACCCTCAGTGTCCGTCCATATGTCAAGAACTGTCATCCGAAGGCATTTGCGAACCAGAATCCCCACCCCTGCCTTTTTCAGTATACCCGAGCTCCAGTAAGCGAGCCCAATCTCCCGTGACGGGATGGCTCTCTCCTCGCCCCTCAGATATCTCGTTTCTTGAAGGAACAAGATGTCTACATTCGATCTCCTGAATTCCCTGGCCACCATTGATCGTTTCGTGGGAGAGTTCAAGCCTTTGACGTTAAGTGTGCAAATGCGTAACGTGTCCCTACGGGGTGTAAGTGCCATCATAAGTATATTCAGAGGTCGTGGGCGGCCATTCCATCTGTGCCATGGCACATATCCTGCCGGCCATCGCAATGTATGGGTCATTGTTATAAGAGTGGATCCCAGAAAATCCCATGGAGGCCGACGACCAGATCGTTCGGCGCGTACAATAGACCTCAGTGTGTCCAAGGTGCATCTGCGCATCTATTGGATCAAGATTAATGCAAAATGGGTGTTCTTCAACCACCCCCTCCCCCACCCCCCTCCCCATCCCCAACGCATTCGGCGCCCGATTCGCCCAGGTTGACATCACCCAGCCGAACTCGGACCACCAGTGAAGACCGCAAAACAGGCGGTCCTACCATAATCAAGTCACATATATCAGTGAGCCCCCAACTTTTGTGTGCACCTAACGCTAACAATAATTCAATAACAGAGTCATCAACCCTCCCCCAGGAGCCAACGCAATGTGAGTATTACTCCATATCACATTCCGAGCGTCTGAGACACACAGAGCTAAGGACACCTTACACGTGGAGAAAGTGACCTCTCACAATTTGGCCTGCAGGCCATCTATGGAAGTCGCGAAGCAGGAGGTTGACTCTTATGCATGAATCCATAACCTCCTCGGCAGAATAATTTGATCAATTCTCACATTGTCAGTGTTCCATGTCCTGGGAAGTGTTCATCTTTCTAAATTTCCTAGAACCTGGAATCTTCCTCCGCCGTGGAGCCTTGGTTTTCCATTCGCCACCAGATTTCCCTTGATCCTCATGAGAAGAGGCACCTTCCGGCGGGCCTATCAGATCCGATATGCAGTCAACAATATCTTTCTCCGAGACAAGTCTTAATGTCGAGCCTTCCCATTGGAAGGTGAGGGAGAATGGGTACCCCCATCGGTACCTGACACCCCTGTCCTTCAACATTTTCGTGATCGGAGAGCACTTTTTCCTCATTGTTAGTGTGAGGGATGACAGGTCCTGATAGAGAGAAATGACGGAGTCCTCCAAGGACAATTGTGGGGCGTTTCTGGCCTTGTCCAAGACTCGTGCTCTGTCCGCATAGTTATGAAATCGGGCCAGGACCGATCTCGGGCCCCCCGGTCTACCTCCAGCCCTATGGATTCGGTCAATTTTAGGTGCATCAATCGAGTCGTCGTTATAGAGGAGCTTCAAGATAGCGTGTAATGATTGCTTCAGGTCCAGCTTGGTTTCACCCTCTTTCTCAGGAACACCAAAGACTCGAATATTGTTACGACGCTCCCTGTTTTCGAGGTCGTCGACCTTAAGACGCAATTCGTCTTCTCTGTTCGATATTTCTGCAATGCGGTGATCCATCTGTGCTTCCAGTACATTCAGAGATGTTTGGTTGTGCTCAACCTGCTCGAGCCTGTCGTCCATTTTGTCCATCCTCTGTGTGATCTTATCTATCCTACTACCAATATCTGCTTGCATGCCCTTCATTTCAGCAAGCAAATCAGCTACGTCCGCTTTGGTCGCGGCAGCCTCGGACCCTGCTGTTGACATCATAGAAATCGAAGAGGGCCCTGGGGATCTAGCAATTGGTGAAAACGTATATTTCGCCAAGTTGGTCTTAGGGTCCATGGAGGGTGGCACCCCGAAGCACCCAGCAGGGTAAAAAACGTCCTAGCGGTCTTCTATCGATGTAACGTTAGCACCCGTTCAGTCGTGGGACCTTCGACGTACAATACTTCTGATGCGGACACAAGCCACCAGAACCTCACGAATCTTGTTCAAATATTTACCTGTAGAGATATGCATATAAGGTGGCGCAGCAGGGGAAGTCGAGTATGGACTCTCCAGATGGAGGGACAGCAGTCCAGTGTCAGTACACGGGAGCCACTGACCATTCGCTTTCAAGCAGATCACTCCAGGGAGAGAAGCAAGTATGTGTCGGCGTATCCAGCAAGCACGGTGAGGTACGTGCAGAGGGCTTGCGGAGGGCACACGCCCTAACAGACAGGGGCCTAGCCCCAAATCCCACGTCAGCCAGAGGAGATCCGCGAGCACCCAGGGGTGTGCTGCCAGCGCGCGGCGTAGATTTTCGTGAAGAGTCCTCGCAATGTTAGCTGCTTGGTATGCGGGGGTACTCGAGGAGGCACACGCCCCAACCTTTTGGGGACCCAACCCTCAGTTCCAGTGATCCTCTGGGGTAGAGGTGGATGCGGCACGAAACCGCGTACTGCAGAAAAAATGATGGCAGAGGATACAGTCCAAACCGAGGGACCACCATCCACGGTGTCGCTCAAAGTGCAGGGTGTCTGAACATAGCCACGTCCGCTGGGGAGGAGATAACACAGGGCACTCCGGAGCCCCACGTCCCCGCAAACCGTCTCTCCTCCTCCAGTCAAAATGTGCGGCTCCTCCTCCAACCCTCCTCCCTGGTCATGCAGCCTAAGCGTGTCGCCTCTCAGGCAGCGAGTGCCGTTCCCGCGACACCGGAGAGGGCCCCTTTGGAGGGTAGGTAAGGGGGAGGATGAGGCCCCGCCGCGCCACCAGGCCGAGGACAGGCCAGCAGAGACCGGCAGTGGAGGGGACAGCCGCCCTGTGATGCAGGGGGGGAGGAGGGATCCACTCACCGTGCCGCGGTGGGGGTGTCGGCGAGCCCCAAGAGGGGGCTCCCAGCCACACAGAGCAGCAGTGCACAGCAGGTTCCTCACAGAGCTCCAGGAACCGCGCCGGGTCAATCACAGAAGGCGGCTCTCCCCGCGTACGCTCAGGCCTGCACTGGAAGATCTGCGGCTCGCACGCCGCGCCGGAGGCCTCAGAACGCCGATGTTAGTTTCACCACGATGCCGCCTCCGATTTTCTCCGGGTTTTCTCCCAGGTGGGGGGGACACCGTCCCACGCTTCTCGTTCGAAAATCAGCTCTGGGGGGGGTCTCGAAGTGGGGGCTCACTGCCACTTTCCGGACCCTGTGTACGGAGCTCACACAGAGAGGCGACTCATCCGTGCGCCCCCTGGTGGCCGACCTATTTGTTGTCTTTTAAGCCAAGAAACCAGCATCCTACGTCTATTGGTAGCTGACCGCTCTTACCCCCCATCTTTATAGGTCACTGGTCACCTGACATTGCTGAAACCTAAGAACATTTGGCAAATAATCACCAGGCTAGCATGCACACATATCCCACCTACCGCTAATAAATTTGATCCTTTCATTAATCCTTAGTGCGTCTACAGAGTCCACTTCCGGTTACCATCTCACATGATGACTTCCTGTCTGGCGATTCCTGCCAAGGGGCTTAAGCACTTGTCTCGCCATGATGACTTGCACTAGTTTCTAAGCAAGCCACTGTCCTTACCAGATCTAACCGGTTCAGGAGATCACATGCGTGCTGAAGACCTTGGGACCAGTTCTTTCTGAACACTTCTTTTGAGTCAATTAAAGTATGCATGCTAAAAAAGGTCCATGGAGAGAACAAATAGTGGCGAAGCCAACAGAATCAGCTGGTAAAATAAAAACGTTTGGGTTCAGGGGTGTGATGTCATAGGGGGTATGGTCAATTGTATTCTCTTGCCCCTCAGTGCATGCAAAGTCCCATTTCAAAGCTGCTACAGTGGCTATGTTGCACTGGATAACGTGGGTCAGGACTTTTTTAGTGGTTTAACTGATTTCACTGTAACATGGTGCTCACATATATTTGCATCTGTATTGGTGAGCTGTGCCCCAGTAACAAGTGCAGTTGCTCATTCTAAAAGACCGAACCAGTCATTAAGAGAGTTGCCCCTGTACAAACTGTACGCTGCAATGGCTGTGTTTGCTCCATTCCACGCCCTATCAGAGAGTTCTCTCGTATCCCTTCTGGACATCATTGCTTGGTTTAATTGCTCAAGGCAAATAGCTACTCCCTTTGAGCAATTAGGAAACTGAGAAGTAAGCTGAAAGGTAGACAAAGGATTAGTGAAGGTAATGGCACCCAATGCTGCATTCACAATGACATATCTTTTACCGACAGGTGTGCACATCTCACTAATCATATCATACAAAAATAGCCTGCAGAGTTATTTTAGTGACACTCTGAAATGCAGAAACATTTAAAGCATGTGAAATTGATGGTTGAAAAATGCAGCAGGTGCTGTTTAGGATTTACAGTAGACGTCCATAACTATCAGTTCTGGGTGCTAAATCGTTAGAACGGGAGTAAAGAGAGTATTAGCCTGAAATGTGAAAGCTGGGGTCACTGGTTGCTGCTCTGCTGCCAGTGACTTTAAATAATGCGTCAAAGATCCAATTCGGAATGGCTTCACAGGATTAATGAATTTGACCTTGTTGACATTCGGCTAGTTTTGGTAGTAATCTTAAGAAAAGATGTATCACACAACCCCAGCTCCTACCCAATCCACTGGTCCCACCTTGCCAGGTTAAAATATAACTTTTCCTACGCTAGAGTGAAGACTCGACTTCCGTAGTTACCGCCCATGAAAGATTCAATTTCCTGCCAGACTATGGGCCTCATCACGAGTTGGGCTGCAGCCCTTAAATGCGGTGGTAACGGTATTACCGCCGCATTTAAGGGCTGGCACTATCACGAGTTGGGCGCTAAATCGGCTGTTTTACCTCCAGCTTTTTTCTGGAGGTAAAAATCCCTGTTTTCGGCTGTATTACAGCCGGCTGTATTAGCCTCTAGTATTAGCACTGAAAATTCCCCATTGGATCCAATGGACCCAATCAGGAATGGGGATTTATCGTTAAGGCCCAACCCGTGATCCGGTGGTAATACCACCGGACTGGTCGGTGCTAGGGCTATTACAGTCGGCGGTATTACAGCCGGGAATACAGCCCAACTCGTGATGAGGCCCTACGTCTGGTTGGTACTTTCTTGTACACAGGTTCTGACTGGGACACAAAATGTGCTCAGCACGAATGAAAAAAGTGCCCCGGGTGGAAATTTCTGGAGGATAGCTCAGGGGGAACGCACTCACCTTGGAAGCAAGACGATGCGGAGCAACACAGGTTTGACCCCTGGTCTGTGCTTAGAAACTTATAGGTATTAAGCGTGTTATAAATAACCAATTACAATTACAAAATGGCAATTCTGTCCTTTCATGACAGACCCTTTGAATAGTACCCAAGGGGGACTTTTTGGTCAACTGAGTTGCAAGTAGTGCATTTTAAAGAATATGTGTTCAGTAACAATGGTCAAATCTACCAGCCATGCAGTGAAGTAACTGATTAGATTGACCCACTTTGGTAAAAAATGGGCCCACTTTTACTAACAAAAACTGTTGCACACCATCATGTTGGTCCTACAAATTGGGCATTGTCCTGTTGACCTCGAATCCACTCCAAGCCACCTTGTATTCCTTTGAAAGTAGAAAGTCAATCAGTGCAATCAGTATGGATCAGAGTCCCAGCATTACCTAGCCCCAATAGTTTTCAGGCTTCATTTTGGGGTGACAGGATCCTTTCACAGTTGGAGGCATGCACCCAAATGGGGAGCTCTCTCACCCCTTCACTGTCAACCCAGTGGTCAAAATTACCTTGAATGGCCCCCCTCCTCCAATGGAGATTTCCACTGGAAATGCTGGATGAATATCTAGTGCCCAGGCTGAAGAGAATGGCAGGCTTCTTCCAGTTCCCTTGTCAAGGCTACTCACACCTACATGTGTACAGATGTAATGGTGGAAATTACAATTTGCAGTAATCAAGGAGAACATCCTCTGCCAGGTGCATACTGGTGTGGGCATTCTTCACAGGCAGTAAGGCGGGTAAACGCATTGGCCTCCCATATAGAATCTCATCAGGTTTATTCCAGTCTTTCTGTTTTCTGTGCTTCTGATACTAAGCAACACCAGCAGCAGCGCCTCCATCCACTTGAGGCCAGTTTCACTGTAGCCTTTGGAAAGCCTGTTCTGAATAATGCCGTTCTGGTGCTCCACTGCCCCTGCTGATTGCGGTGATGTGGCCAGTGGATATTGTTCTAAATGTTCAAAGCAGTACATCATTCTTTTGTGAGACAATTAACAACATGTGTCCCTCTGTCATTGTTTCTGCTAACTTATACTCAGAACTTGAGCATAAAGTCACTTAACAAAGCCTTTGCTCCTGAGATGATATATTCCCTCCTGCATGGGTACACTTGAGCTCAGCCTGAGAAAATGTCACAGATCATCAACACACATTTCAGATTGTTACATTAGGTAGGGTAATTGGGGAATAAATCCACTTGCAAGTTGATAAAGGGACCATAAGGTGGTGGATAGTTTCCCTGTGTAGTGTGCACTGCTTTTGTAAACAGATAACGCATCACCTTCAATAATCCGGACATACGTGATATTTTAATTAAAATAAAATACTGAATCCCAAAATACAGGATTTATTTTTTCTTTCAACCCATTTCCATGCACATATAGGCAGGGGGAGGCCACCCGCAGCCCGCCTCCCAGACCCCTCCACATTTTTTGTAAGCTTTACCCCCCAAACCCCCCCCCCCACATATATATGCGGTGAAATGGTCACCCGAAATTCTGTATTTTGGGATTTCGCATTTTGTGCCGCAAAATTATGGGGTGATACCAATAGTCCTGGGCGGTAGTTGGAAGCAAACCAATCCTGAGTCAGAGTGGAAGTCATACCTCCGTTTCGCACATGTGCAAGTATCTTCGGAGCAACAAAGCAGCAATGTCCATTTTGCCATAAAGGGGCCTTAACGCAGTTGACAAACATTTTGTATCCAAACGTTTTTTTCTATAGAGGTAAAAATAAAATAATAATTTGGCATATATATAGCGCTACGAACCCTGAGGTATCTGAGCGCTGCATATTATTACCCATGGTGTGTGGTGCTCATTTATTGACCTCGGGAGGATGAAAGGCTGAGTTTGGCCCTGCCGGGATTCGAACCTGCGTTAGCAGGGTCTGCACAGATGTCCAAGCGAGCGCTCTTCTCACTGTGCCACTTGACCGGAGAGGTAGCAGCTCCCTGAATTTAAACTAGCTCCTCCAGTGTTCACAAGGGTGTCAGCTCTAATTTCCCTTTCAGTCTTAACTTGAACTGAGCCTGAGAGTTGGAAACTGCTGCCAATTTAGCAGTTGAGTCTGTGAAATCATTCCCAGATAAGAACCCACTATCCAAGGGTTGCTGTGCAGTGTATTTGAGAATGGTTATCTGTTACTCTTCCTCTCCCTGTACCCGTGCCCCCAAATGCACCTCTAGACTACCCTGTTTTCGAGCATGCCCTTGCCTCTGTCAGTTCTGTTGCTGTAATGCTATAAGCTTGTTCTCTATTTTTTCTACATTCTGTTCTTGACACGTTACACTGTGATTCGATATCAACACCAGCTCAGACAATGGTTTACTATGCAGCCCTGCAAATAGTCTTATAATGAGATTGCAATTTAGGTTTGCAGACAGGAAACAAAAGGATTGGCAATTGCCTTCTGAGTGATCTCATCAGGTTCTGTAATGCCTGAATGCTGAGTGAACATTATTTGCAGGTGGTCTAAGTAGTCTTCAAAGGATTCTCCCTTACTATGCATGCAGTTGCCCATCTGGATCCAATATGTCTTCCTTGGGCATACTCCAGTCATTGGCAGTTATGATTCTATTCCAGGCTTGATCCGGCTGTCCTCTTTTCCAGGGTCAGCAGCTGGCTTAATGGTGTGGCTGTGTAACCCTCCGTCTGCCCTCTGGAGGCATAACTATCCTCCTGGGCTTATTAATATCAGTCCAAGCAGGATTGTAACACTGAATGATAGTCTGGAGCTCTTCAATTAAATGTTGAAGCTCCTCCAGTGTATTTGGAATCACCAGGAGTGCAAGAACGTTGACAAATTGATTAGTGTCTGTATTGTCCCCCGGTTCCCTGGGATCCTGTCCGAGCTATGCCTCGGAAATCATACTATCCCATCCATGCCTAGCACAACCATTAGTCAGAGACAGAGTTTAGGAGGGAGGGGAGACGGGTATATGTTAAAATCTGAAGGCTCATGGTCCCTCCTGCAATTGGGATCAGAGATTCCTGAGCACTTGGTACGGGGCGAGGAGTCACCGGTACAGGAGAAGGTTGAGATGGCAGAGGGGTGGTTAGTACAGCCGCCAGTGCCAGAGAAGTCAGAGTGACCGCTTCAGTCCGTTGAAGAACCAGCACGCACACTTTAGTGATACGTCTCAGGCTTTTGCAGCCTCGTCATTTTCTTTCTCATCTATAATTTTGGGACAGTTAAGTGGGGATGCCTTAGC
Source organism: Ambystoma mexicanum (assembly GCF_040938575.1). Taxonomy (NCBI): domain Eukaryota; kingdom Metazoa; phylum Chordata; class Amphibia; order Caudata; family Ambystomatidae; genus Ambystoma; species Ambystoma mexicanum. The sequence goes on from NC_090941.1 coordinate 277,451,372, forward strand.
ATTTTCTGCTATTCCCCAGTTTCACAAATATTTAAGTTGGTCTTTCAGTCTGTCACTTGAGTCATTCAGCCCCCTTATCTTTGAGGTGTTCTCTCATTCGGATGCTTCCTCAAGCTGAGCACCATAGACCTATTTTACCTTTCAATGACTCCAGAGAGTGCTTCAATGAAGATAATGACCCAAATGGAAGGTTCCTTCAAGCGGGAATTGAGTGTGTCTAACGACCCGTTAAGTGGTGCTAGGCTTCGTGAAGCTCACATGTTGCACTACTATAATTAGTGAACACATAGGTGTTCTTTAGGTGGTATCGGCACCTGTTTTGAATTACCACTGCCCATGTCTGTACCTCAATTTACAATACATCAGGGTACCTGGTATGGTCTTGATTACCCAGGTTATAACAATACATACAAGTAAGCAAAGATCAAGACCTGAAGTAGCAAACAGAGTTGACGTAATCTAATCATAGTCATACATCTCCAGTAATGAAAATACATGATTTATTTTTTTCTTCTTTTTTCATATGATTTACAATATAAAAATATATACACAAATGATGACACCTCACTTCACTTGTTGGAATACCTGCATACCATACTTATCATACGCAATCATTCATTCCCACAAAACCAAAACCAATCACATCTAATACATAGGACCTTTCTATGTACCAGGGCAAGAGACTAACAACATACATTTCTTACTTTTCATAGACCTAGATCTCTTATCAGAGTGTGTCTATTTCTTGACAAAATGTAATCACCATGTGTTTAAGCCAGAAATTTTGAGCCTTTACACATGGCTCTGTGGTGCTACGACCTTCATCAGGATGGGAGTGGAATGTGCAATATGCACCACTCCTAACATCGTTTTTTATTTGTGGGTGTCTATAATAGTTATGCTTGGAGCCTTGTCTCTTGTATGTCAGACCTTAGCTGGTAACTGACCCTCTTGTGGATGCAACCTCCTGCAGCCTACATGCTCTACTTGTTCCAAAGGACTCCTAAAGTTTAGGATGAATCTGCAGATAACCATGCACTTCAGTCCCTGTTGAGATAGATGCTACTGGTGTCAAATAGTAATATCTGTCAACTGGGATATGCTAACACAGTAGGATTCCAACTGTGTTGACTATTATGGAGTGCTATGCATTAGGCGACTGCCGCAGCTCTAACCACTGATTCAATCAGAGGAAGGTGGCTTTGTAAACTCTGCAGAGCCAGAGGAATTGGTGATCCAGTGTGCCACATCTAATAGTCCACATGGCTGAAATCGTACTGTGTTAGCATATCCCAGTTGACAGATATTACTATGGGTACACCGGTAGCATCTAATTCAACAGTGGCTGAAGTGCATGGTTATCTGCAGGTCCATCCAAAACTTTAGGTGTCATTTGGAGCAATTAGAGCATGTATGCTGCAGGATGTTAGGAGTGGTGAAGTGTCATCATTTGTGTATATTTATCTATTGCAAATCATTTGAAAAAAGAAGAAAAAAGAAATAGTGTATTTTCATTACTGGAGATGTATGACTAGAATTAGATTACGGTTAGCTCTGTTTTGCTACTTCAGGTCTTGATTTTTACCTCAAGTAAGCAACTGTGGTGGGTCGGAAGAAGGAGTCAGACACAGTGGACATTCTTGTATTATTTTATTTAAGTAATAAGGAAAAAGGTCTGTCTCACCCTATCGCTATGGGGGGATTCCCTACATATCTAAATTAAACTAAAGATGCGTCTCCATCGTCATGTAGTCGAAACTCAAAATGTCCTCAGTCCAAACCTAAATCTACATGACCCTATCACTAACAGTAACAACTGAAAATGGGCAGTAGAATGTTAGGATGTCTCCCCTTAGCCATTTGTCTTTAGGCTTTCTCCAAAGTTTTTATTATTCTACACCAATATTCAATATATAAATGTTTGTCTTTCAGAAAATCTGTTCCTTATGATCATTTCTTCTGATCTCAGGTTTTATTCTCAAGCTCTTGTAGCTCCTCCCAACTGTTCATAGATCTTGTTTTCCTGACAATATGACTTATCATTGTTCTCTTTGAGATATTCTCTTAGACACCTTTTATGTTATGTTGTTCCCTTGTTTTAATAGGGTTGAGAGTTCCACACTCTTTGTGTCTTTTAAATCTTCCTCTCTTTATTTGGGTCATTGTGTCCTTTTAGCTCATAACACTTTTGACAGTTTCTCATTAAGTGGTCTCTCCACACTTCATTAATTATCTTTCGTGGACTTTCTCTCTCTCGACCAGGCTATTTGCTTGCACTTTCTTAATGATTTACAATCATTCTTCAGGTTTTCGAACAGTTCCTTACGTCTGGCCCCGGTGAAATTCCACTACTGCAGTTCACCCCTGTATCTTGGTTTGACGTGAGTGATCTCACGAGGCTTAGCGTTTGCTCGGGTACGTTGGTTTGTTTTCTTGCTTCTTCCTTTCGGGTTTCACACATGTACCAATCTCAGCGTCAATGTAGCTGGCCACATTCAGCAAATGACAACGGATGGTAGCTATCAACACTCCCTGTCTTTCAGATTTCGGTGTTGTTAGACGGTTGCCTGGGCCACCACGGTACTTCTGTGCGGTTTTGCCACCACATCAGATGGTTCCTCAAACTCTGTCCTGATAATGGCTTTGCCATTGTCTGCTTCACCAGGCCTCCAGCGACTGTGCTTAGCGTTCTCGGCCTCCCGCACTTCCACAGATCCAGCCATTCAACTATGCTTTGCATCTCCATGACGTTCTGACATCAGTGGGTTTCCACTGCACACCTTTCTCCCTCCTCCATTCTGGGCTACTCATTCCACTTTCATGCGAGTTTCTTCATAAAAGGGTATTCCCTTTTCCTCCAGACAGTGTGCTCGATTCAACATTGCCTAAAGCCGAAGAGAAGGAGAAATGGGGTCCTTGTCCTCTGAGGGGGAGTCACTCCCACTGAGGTCCCACTTGCCCAGACCCCTAGGGAGGGCCTTGTGGAGCCTGCTCACCTCCCTAGCCTCAAAGGGGTGGCTGCCCCTTGGGGAGAAGGGACAAATACTCCTGATACATCACACAAAACTCTCTCAAAAACTCAGTTGCCCCTGTTCCATGCATACCCCGACCAAACAGTTTATGCGGCCCGGGACACAGACTGACTTGGACTCACTGCCCCAAAACCCATACCCTCCTCCCAACCCCCCCTGAAAACCATGCCACCGCCCCACCCCCTGAAGCCCATGCCCCCTCCCAATCCACAACATGAAGGGATTACATACCTCAAGTCAAATGGAACAGAAACATGTCTAGGCTTTAAATAGATTATCTAGTTGTTCATAAAATATAAACATTAGACATCTCTGTGACCTGTTTCCCCAAGAGGGTGCTATTTTGAAGCCATTTTCACTTTGTTTTTCAGATAACATATTCATTTGGAAAGAAAATAAAGGAACATTATTTTTAAGCAAGTATTTATTGAATAGAATGATAACCTACCAGTTCAACCTGACCAAATATTTTCGGTATGCATGTGTCCAAAGTACTTCACTAGGCAGCAGAGCAAGCAAAAAGGCATGTAACAAACATCAACATTCACTTAGCATTTCAGTTCATGCCCACACAGCAGACAAATTTAAGTAATCATAGAAAAATAGAAATTCAAAGCACCCAGCAAGTATATGCTTCCTACTGCCCAAGGCTGATGTGCCTGTAACACTGCCAAGATTAAACTATCTATTTTCATCTAGATTTGCATATTGAAAAATCATTAATAATGTCAGAAAATTCTATTTCTTGAACCATTGCAGACTCAATGCTTAACAGAGCCAAATAATTAAATCTGGCTTCAATCATAAAGGTAAAACTGGGACAGTTAAGAGACATACCTCCTTTGCCTTTTGTGGTAACATGGGCCGAGGGAAGGCCATGCTCCTAAGAAGAGTGTGAAGGTGAACCAGTAGTGACTCATAAAACACAGAAACACAGTTCAAAATAAAGGGAATGTGCAAGGTATAATAGAAATGTATATGCTTTAATTAAACACACCAGGCAATAAAACGGATAGAAAATACTGTACAAAAACCCACCATGAAGGAAGAACAGAGAAGATGTAAGAAGAAACAAGCACTCTGAATGTGGTTCCAGGGGTGGTAGGAGAATAACCAGCCACAAAAAGGATATGCCGTTGGTGAAAACAAGTGTGATCGTGACCTAACCAGTCTCTAGGACCCAAATGGACTGAGGGGGGAGTTCAGGGTGAACAGTACCTGGATTCAGTTTGGTGGGCACCGAGTACGGGCGAATGTGGTTGCTCTGTGCAACAGAAGGGGTGCTCTCAATGACACAGGTCAGAGCGGTCACAGGATAGTTTCACAGGTGAGCCAGGCTGAGTCTGGCGTTAGCCGCTGGGAGGGGTTGGTGAGTGAGGCTCCAGCGCTTCGAGTCAGTGGGCAATAGTTGTGGAATTGGTGACTTTAAGGGCCTTGATGTGCAGGTCGATGCGGTGGCCATTCAAGGGCTGGCTGGGCTGAGCCATGGGTGTAACCCCTGGTCAGAGTTGGTGTGTGGCTCACCAGTGAATTGGATTGGGTTCCGGCATCAACCAGTCTATTTAGGCCTAGCAGGTGGTGGACTTAGATAGGGCACAAGACTGCGTCAAACTGGTTCAAAGGGCAAGCAATACTTCGACTTGGTGAAGGAGCACAAAATCCAGCGCCTTCCCTCTTGTTCATGGTGCAATAAAAACAGAGTGACCATATTGGTAGAACAGAGAGCTTTGGCTGGTATGACCCTCCAAGTGCTGTGAAGCCCACTTAGGGGGACTCGAGGACAGGATGGTTCCGTTCAGAGTCTTCTCTCCCAGCTTCAGGATACTCTGGCGCAGTGGCATAGGTCCTGGTCCATCAAATGTCACTCCCGAAGTGCCCTGGGAGTGGGTAGGGCCAGACCTTCTTTCTGCCTTGGATGGCTCCTTCTTCACCTCAGGCTGAGGGCTTTGGAATTCACAACTTTCCCAAAGGAAATCCAGTGAGTACTTCTCAGGTAAATCTTTGTTTCTTGAGAGGATGCAAAAGAATCTGAGAGAATCTAAAGAAGGGGTGATAGACCCATTCTTTTAAAGGCAAAAGTCCCTAGATGATTTGACCAAAGCGAGTGTAGAGAAGGTCCTTCTGCATCCCATCAAGCCCTCTGGCATCTGTGGACACTGATACTGGAGACTCGAACAAAGGAAGAACGGACGCCCGGGTAAGGTTTTTACACTCATCTCAAAAGACACACTGGAAGCAGACAGAGCAGCATTCTGCCTTCACCCTTTTATAGGCCTTTTCAATGATGCAATACTTTCATGAAATTTCAGGATATATATCTAATTGGTCCTTTTAGCCAGAATAAAGCCCTTCCTATCTTTGATTGGGTGGAGTATCTGGCACTCTCAAAGCCCACATTAGTCACTCTTAGCAAGCACTAGCTGACTGACACATAGACTGATAAGCTTATTTTAGGCCTTGCTGGACACAATTCCACATCCTTTAACTCCTGCCAAAAAAAGAGTCCTTATCTGCTTCTCGAGCTCCTGCCAAATTTAGTTGCCAACGTATACCATGAAAAACCCCATGAGGTCATTTTGTTTGCTGCCAGGTATTTCAGCTGATCTGTACTCATTGGTAGCTTCCTTGCCTTTATCTGATTTACCATCAATCATGTCTGCTTTTCCCTGGCCAAGTTTCTAAATATATCATCCCAGACGTGCTTATCTTACAATGAACTGCTGCCAAAAAATATTTGCTATCAGCATGAGTCAGGACTCTGACATCTGGTCTCACGATGCAATTTTGTATTTGGCATCCATTTTTGAACATATCTCAGCCTGTTCAGCCTCACTACCAAATGGTGAGTCGTTATTTACTTTTGAGCATAATTCATTTTCTATCCAGTTTCATGAGGTGCGTTTAATACCTGAGGCATCCTTCACTTCCTGGGTCATTCTGACTCCCCAAAAATATGTCGCCCCACATGCACTCTTTACCTTCAAAAAGCACTATGGGCCTCATTACGACAATTGCGGAATGGGTTAATGGGTGCCGCTAATGGTGGCGGACCCGTTAAACCCATTCCGCAATATTACAAGGTTCCCTCCCGGGACCCGATGTGGACGTCTGGTTTTACTAGACGTCCTTACCGGGTCCCGCGAGGGGTCCAGGGAGCTCACAACAGGCCGGTCGTAATCGGCCCGTTGTTAGCTCCCGCGCCCATTCCCATTGGGGAAGGTCCGGGCCGGGGTTCCCGGAGGAAGGAATTACCGGGCCCTCCAAACTCCAATAGCGCCATGGCCACCTCCAAAGTTGTAATTGGGCCCTATAATTCAGATTTTTTTGCAATACTGGGACCATTGATCAGCCTATCATATTATCTGCACTCAGTTTGAGGAGGCGGAGGGTCTGGTACCCTTATACACTAGCCTGACTTAGTGGTTCAATCCCTGTTCTTGAACGGAGTGGACTTTGCCCTTCTAATGTCACACCAAAGTGCTTTGCTCCAGTGGATGTGGAGGGGACAGAAAAGAGAAAGAGAGACAGAGAGAAACAAGATGGTGCAAGTCTCCTTCCATTGATCAGGGACTCCTGCTTATTCTAATCCTGTCCCTTCCCTTCCCACTAATAACAAAGGACTTTGGAGACAGAGCACCCTTGTGTGAGGCTCCTCCTTTTCAATGGGTGTGCTCCATAGAGGCCCGGGCCGAGGACAGCTGCCTCTGCCCGGGGTTGTTACCTGACCTCACAAAGAGATCAAAGAAGAGACCCGGTACTCCAGGTTCTTGTCCTCCAGCTTGCCAGAATACACATCACCTTCCACAGCAGAGCTTACTCACAGGAGATGACACATATACGATATCAATTGCGATGTAGTGACCATGATCATAAGTAGCTCCATGCACCATGCCTAAACTTAGGCATAGGTTTATTTAGAGTTTACCCTGCCACCAGCATGGGTTAGTCAGGATCATCATAGTTTTGATACTGGGGTATATCTTAAATGCCGCCCTTGTATTGCAGAAACTTGGCTGTTGCTGTCAAGTGGGCATCTTTTGACCTTTGACCTATGCCAAGAGCAGAGCAGGCGCTGTGGATCAGGCTACTGATACAGCAGGGCAGAAGTACACTATGATTTTGGCATGGAGATGACGAAAAGGGGAATTGAGTTGGCCAATTACCCTTTTGGAGATGGAATTACCTGCATCATTTTATGTATTAACAAAAATGAAAAAAAGCCAGGGCTTTGCACCCTTGCCAGACAGCAACTCTTCCCACCGTGTACATTCAAAATGTGACATACGTCATGCTCAGGAGTTGAATTAAAAAAGCAGGACATTGATCAAAGGGGACACATAATATGAAACATACATCTCAAAGTAAACACAAATTAAAGTAAAGTAAAAAAGAGATGAAGAGGACAATAATAAGGGGGCTATGAGAAATGTTAACATCACTTTGTACATTTTCCATAAACCAGTAGATGGGTGACACCGAGAAAGGTAGCAGCTATCATATATCTTGCAATGCTGTTCTTGCTATAAAAATATTGGTGTGAGGAAAGACACACAGCACCACTAACTAGATCAAAAGCATAATGACGCTATTTTAGTTTACTTAACTAGTTCTTTTTCTTGCAGGTTTCTTTTTTAGTAGCACAGTAAGTGCTCCTATCAACAGCATGTATATACGCAAATATGAACCCCAGCACATGAACACAGATCTCTGCAGCAAGTGTTTACTTCACTGAGCTATCTTCGTCACTATGGTGGAATGCAAATGTATGAATATTTATTTGAACTTTGATTATTGCATTTTATTAATATATTCCCCAATGAAGGATGGAATTGCCACAAAGTTTGTGCTGTAGTGATTGCACAAACTGAGAATTTAGAGGTTCAGTTGATCTGATCTGAACTTGGTTACAATACCTCATCAGCCCACTATGCACTATCATGATTTGTTTAATTCTTTTTAAAAAGTGTAACACGTATTTGCATTGTAGCCAGGTGGAGACCCGTCCTACAGTGCAACATCTCAGTGTATACACTTGCATACACATTCTTTTCACCTAGATTAACTGCCATGTCTTGTACACTTCCCTATGGGCCAATATTACCATAGACTTGTCAATGTTAAACAAATGGTGGATCTTTTGATGGACACGTGTTTCAGGTCATGCTCGTTGGCTAAATATTCATGCCAAATCCTGCTCCCCATTCTCTGTTCCATCCTTCTTATGAACAAGTGTCCTACGACCCACAGCACTGGTATTCTACCACATTTATCATTTTCTGAAACACCCGCTCCCATTCCCCTCGTCCCCCTCCTGCCAAATCTTCCTTCATTCTTAGCACATGAGGTGTGGCCTTATGTAGCCTTGAATGTGTGAGATTTCCACTTCCCAATTGCTTTGATCTGTCTTTCTCGGCAGATGGCTAGGACCTTCCTTGCAATCCCTATGGCTGCCATACTTGTCCTGGTCACCCCCACGGTTACCCCTCTGTTTGCAGTTGACTCGGGAATTGCATCATTGCACTTTATATGAAGTATATCCTTCACAAAATTACCTGAATTCCTTAAATGTTTTTTCATGTGCTCTTTTTTTCTTCTTTGATACCGAAACCTCTATCAATCATGCTAACTCCAAGCACCATGTTCCCATAGTATCTCGGGGTAGGATGACATTGCTAGGTCTGCCAATGGTAGTCATCACTGGAACTCCTTTAGTTTAAAACACGACAAAGCATCAGCTCCATTGTTAAGAACACCTGGTGCATGTTTAGCCTAGAAGCGCATATTGCCCCTTTGACCCAGCAACACCAATCTCTTCAGCAACCTCAGTACCATCAGGCAAGCCACCCTCTGGCTGTTGATTGAGCAGACCACTGACATGCTGTCTGACCAAAAAAACCACATCCCTATCCCTCAACTATTCTCCCATATAGTTAATGCTACTATAGTTGGAAAAACTCAAAACATTGTATGTTTCTGCACAGTCCCTCATTCTTCCTCATGCACCACCATTTGTTACCCAGAATGGCTATGCACCCCACACTACCTGCTGGGATCTGGCTGCTGTTCTCTATTTCCCTCGGCCAGACATGTACCCTGTTAAAATCCTCCAAAAAGCTGTCCCAAATCAATGCGTCCTGTTTCAGCTCCTTTGACAACCTAATGTGGTGATCTGTTTTTGTCAAGCATGACATTGCCCCTGTGATAGACTGTGAGAAGGGACTCCCGATGGGAATAATTCTCAGTGAAAAATGCAGCTGCTCCACAAAACTCTGCAGTTGCCCTAATGACACCTTCTTAGTCCTCTCTGAAATCCCCTACCTTATCATCTGAGAGTTAGCATTCGCCTGCCTCACAGTCAATCTCAATGACCAGAAAGCAAAGGGAGGTGGTGGGACCCTCCATCTTCTCGGCTGCCAGTGGCTACCACCTGAAATGTTTTTAGCTCCCTAAAACACTCATGGGTGTCCCTTTTTCCCATAAAAAGGAAATCATCCAAATATTTAAGGACCTGTGCCCCTTACCTTCCCTCTTTGTCACCCATTCCAGAAATGTGCTAAATGTCATGAAGTAAGCACATGAGATAGAGCACCCCATTGGCAAGCATTTGTCATCATAACTTTTACCCTCCACCTGAAAGCCCAGCAAATGACAGTCTTTCGGATGTACTGGCAGGAGCCAGAAGGCGGCCTCATTGTCTGCTTTTGCTAGCCGTGCTCCTTTTCCCATCGGCCGCAGCTGCGCTAGCGTTGAGTCAAAGGTGGAGTACCTTACTGAACACAAGTCATCATTAATGGCATCATTCACTGATGATCCTTTGGGAAATAATAGATTATAAATCAACCAATATTTTCATAGCTCCTTCTTTGGGACAATGCCTATCGGGGAGCACACCAAACCTCTGAGGGGCTGGCATGCAAACGGACCTGCAAATCTCTCCAATTTCCTTTGCCCCTTTATCCATCAGTACTGATGGTTGTTACCGGGCAGACCTCTGGTTCTCAGGAACCTGGGGGGGGGGCCTGAACCCCTGCACCGGTATCCAGAAGCATTGTGAAAATTCATCCACCAACAGTCTTGTGTTCCCCCTCATGGGTATCCATTCGCCCATGCCCTCAACACATCTACCTGTAAGGGCGAGGGGAGAACCCCCCATGTCACCTCTGCTTGCTCTGCCCCCTGCTTCCAGTAAGGGAGCTTAATACTGCCCCAAATCCTTGCCCTTTAACAGAGCAATGATGGCCACCAATTTTGTCGGGTCCATCTTCCCTCACTTGGTGAGCAAACACCCGTTTGTTGAAATAACACAGCACTTTCTCTGCTGTGTGCTCACACAGTTAAACATCCTCTTAAAACTATCCCTGTTGCCACAGTGACCCATAAATTAACAGAATTTTCTTTTTTGTTTGTTGCACGGCCGAACCCAATCACAGAAATGAACCTTGTTGCCAGAGCAACCCTACTCGTGATCAGACTGCCTCAGCCTGCTCCTCTTGGCACGCCCTGGACAACAACCCATCCACTCCTGTGCTTACTTCCAGTTAAACAAACCAAAATTCTTACCTGCGTACGCACTAGTCAACTGTAATCAGCGTTCGAGAAAATCCAGCCCTGCACATACAATATTTATGATGCCTGTGCTCTGTCCCTCCCATGTGGTAAGCACAATGCCGCTGACCCCTAACTCACCTGCAAATTAAATGCCGACCTTACAAAAAATCAAAATGCACAGCTCGCCAAAGCCTTTCTGCTATTTCAAACAATCTTTCTTCCCTGCCTGGGTGCGACACAGTAAGTATAATGCAGCTCGATCCAAAAATGCATGCACAATTGAAAATGCCTACACCAAGACTATCATGGCACCGCTTATGACTATTGTTAAGCCCTGACACATGGCCCAACCTTGCCTACACGCCTTATCTCGCTCCCCCATCACTCAGTGCGCACCACTCTCCAATACCCAGCCCAGTTTACCTCGCTACTTGTCATCCCCAATGCAAAGACAGGAGTTCCACACCTCTACCTCTACGCAATTCTCCCTCTTCGCCCAGGGATCAGCGATACACAACAGCGGCAAGGTCCATGCAAAATGCAGGCAGCGATGCGATCAAGCAAAATGAAATCCTTCGGCAGTCAAGGGCTCTGGCGGGTGGTGCCAGTGCTGTGGCGGCAATCCACAGCAGGACGTGGCAGAAATCTGTGCTCTCCTCGTCCCCAGGGGCTCTTTTTAAGCACAGATTGGTGCTGCCACACCCCTCCCTGCCGCACACAGATCCAGTGAAACCTCCCTGTACCCCCATTGGGGGCACTGGTTTAAACAGGCATCCGCCTGCCACTTCCCCCATGACCGCACCACACCTGCCCAACCCAGCAACCCCATAATGGCGGACTTTTGCCTTTGTAATCGATAACAATTATAGCTTAAACTTTTTTCAGTTGACTAAATATATCCCTCATTGAAATTCAGAATATATGGGTTGCTTTATAATACAGTCTTTGTATTTTAATTACATGAAATGATAATCAATGTGTTTCACATGCTATCAATCAATGTGTTTGTGAATGAGCTTAATGTAGATAGAACTATACATCTATTTTGAAAAAAATGCCTATCCCCACCCTTTTGCTGGCTGGCTAATCTGTGGTATTTTTTTCCTTATAAAGCGAGATCTAGTAACCATGGTGTGACAATTGGTCATCACTTGTTGAAAAAAATCCCCTTTAAATATGGCGCTCCCCGTGCAACATGCTGAGGTGGCTATAAACGGAAAGGAAGGAGATGCAGCCCTGTTTGATGGTGCTGTAATTATGCTAAGCCATGTTGCTTTATAGGGTTTGCACGTTAACGTAAAGATAGAATGAAGAGGCTTAAATAAAAGGAAGGGGATGAACACAAAATGTTGCCTGAAGATTTGAAGTAAGTGTAGATAGATCTTACACATTTTGAGGATATCTTGAAACAATAATAGACAAACTGATTTATGATATAGCTGTGCTATGAGCCATAGGGATAAGCCCCGGCTGAATGTATCCCTGTCTGTATTTTTACATCAGAGAGCAGTGGAGCGCATGTGAACCATAGTAGAAGGGGACTCCACGTTAAAATATTGCAAAGCTGACGCATTGCGAACAGTCAGAGGCGTTGCTAGGGGGGGATAAGGAGGCTATAGCCCCTGATCTTTTGGTTGTAGCCCCGGATAGAATCTCAGGAGCTACAGCCAAAAGGCTGACTAGCCTCCAGTCCTGACAGCTCCGACATCAGCGTAGCCCCGGGTCTTTTCCAGACCTAGCAACACCCCTGTGAACAGTGTTGCCACAGCGATTGGATGTGGGGCAACATCAGCAGCAGACACATTGTTGCCTGAAGATTTGAAGTAAGTGTAGATTGTTCTTCCAAATTGTCAAGATATCTTGAACTAATAGGCAAATTGATATATGATGTAGGAGAGGCAGCACTTCGTTCAGGGCAGTGACGTCAATACGTACACTATGTTTCTTTACGTTTGTAGGATTATTTAGCATGTTTTTGGAGTGCAGCACCACTGCATGAGATCAATGTATTGCTATAATGCGGTACAAGCAATTGCACCATTTTTTTCTCCCGAAATGCCTCTGTTGCAGGAGACACATTAGAGGATTAATGAACCAATATAATTAACAGTACCAACATGATCTTAATTTATTAACATCATAATGTGTTCTCCAGTGCAAAATGAGGTAAAAAAAACAGGCTCTGAAAGTCATTTAAACGTGCACTTGGATTCATTTATTTTTTCTCTGTTCACTGTGTTAGCTGGATGCGAAATCTGCATGCCAGGAAATGAGTAGATACAGTTTCTAAACCTTATATGCCAAGCTATTGTTAAAAGAGGAGGATAGATTATTGGGCATTTTCATTGGTGACACGTCACCTGAAGGGCTGTAACAGAGGTCTCTTGGTACATTTTGGGGAGGAAGAAAGGCAGAGGACATTTTACACAGCTCCGGGGATTACCTGGCTGGAGTTTCTATGGGATTTCCTGATTGAGAGGTGCTGTCCCAGTCCATTGCTGACTTTCCCAGACTGAAGATTCCAGTCGATAAGCACCGGCTTATGTCCTGCATGTCCTCGCTGGGGTGCTTTGAAGGAAAGCCTTGAGCCATTTAAAGAAAGCGACCAGTCCGGGGAGTTCGCGTGCTAAACAGCTACAACTTGCTGGTAATTATCTTGCATGAAAGTGAGGGTGCGGTATGTGCATGAGACCTATTTTAGACAGGCAGCGTAGCGATAGCTTTTCACTGTGTTCAAATGACACATTTTAATGTTGCCAACTGAAGGCAAAACAAACAATGTAATTCTTTCTCTCTCTTGTGCAAATATGAAATTAAATTCGTAGTGTTCTTGCATTTTGTCTTTCTCATGTTTTTATTTCAGAAGAGGATTGTCTCACAAATGGTAATGTATTATTGTAAAATGAAATTGTGATAACACAGTCTGCCTAAGAGTATTGTTGTTTCTGTTTCATTTGGTGTCTAAAAAAAATATTATGCCATAGAGGGAATGATGCTTAAAGCGCCAAGTTTCTATGCAGATAAAGTAATGTTATGAGCAGGGTATATATGTGTGTGTGATTTCTGAGTGGAACATAATGAAATAGTTTGCTGGACGTATATGAGTCAGGAGAAAGAGAGGCCTCTGGAAATAGTTTCACTAATGTAAATAAATTAGTGATTATACCACATGTTATTGTGAATACTTTATGGAAGCATAGCTCACTGGTGTAGATTAATCAGTGATAACAGCCATAAGTGGCATTCCATATGAAAATGTGGTGTTCTTGAATAATGTAGAAGCCTGAGGCCTCTAGAGATCACAAGAACAGTCTAAACAAAAGAAAGGAGTTGTGTATGTTGGGGCCACAAATAAAACAAAGAAATTATGTTCATCACTATACCACAACGAAATGCATAAAATGTATCTGTGTACTGAAATAATGCATATCCACTATATTACTATAATACCAAACCCATTCTGAATGCAAGGAGTGATTATTGCTAAATTACTTTATTTTTGGTGGCAAGAAAATACCGATAGGCCCCAAATCTACACAAAATACCCTACATATTTATGGTGCGTTGCAGGCCGGGGAAGTGATCATAGAGCACCTACTGGGCGTGGCAAGTGTGTCTCACACCGCCATCTGTACATTAAAGGGAACCCATTTCATAATAGCAGTGTGTCACTAAAAACGAATTTCAGAATGTCTCAAAGGGAAACCACATTCTCAGACCTAGTGCAATATTTAGAGGCAAAGTTATTCGCACATGGGACGTGGTCATCAAACAGTACATCAGAATGGCATGACCGCATTCAGGGTGAGGTGCAGAAAGAAAAACTAGACAATATTTTTGCAGAAGGCAGCATAATTCAGGTCTGCCTTCTAAGGTTATTAAATGCAGCCGATAGAAATGCAGAGAAAGACTGTTTGATATGGCTATGCGCCAAATTCTGGTTTATTTTGAATAGGTCCCTGCGAATGCAAGAAAATAACACAGGTTAAAGACTGACTTAGATGGGGCAAGTAAAAATCAGGAAATGTTAAGAGCAGAATTGCATGTATGCCAAAAAGACATGCAGTTAAAATGCAGAGATTTTGATGTTCAATTGTCGAAAAGCAAGAAACAATTTGAGGACAGTGAACAAGAATTGGTACACTTAAAAGCATTGGTGGACCACATTAGACGAGATAAAGATGAGGTTGTGTCAGAGATGCAGATTTTACAAAAAGAACATTATGAGAAAGAAAGTGACCTTCAAAATGCTTCAAGAAAGAGACAAGAGGAATAAAGAATTTAATGAGTGCCAAATGCAAATGTGTGACATGCAGGAGGTAATTAATAAAATGAGTGATGAAAACAACTATTTGCAAAATGAAGCAAACAGGCTCCTTAAAAAGTGTAAGGACTTAGAACAGCAAATGTGCATTCCCATGTCCCAGGAGAGGCGGCACGGTACCACATTCAATGGGGTTGAGGTGAATTCTATTTCTATCCAAGGGGCTAGTGCCCCAGTAACTGGGCCAGTGACTGAACTTGGTTGCAGCGCCCTTGGGGGATTTGATACTCCTATTGGGGGCCGCCACCAATCCCATACACCTGGAACCAGGGTTGAGTCACCAAGTAGTGCAATTCCATGCATTGCAACAATTAGCCCCATAAAGATAATGAAATCTATTAAAGCCCTGATCAAACCATTTAAAAAAGGAGGGGAATGCTGCATTGAGGATCACTTAGAAGCGGTTCATGACATTTTTAAAGCACTACAGATACCTAAGGAACAGTACAGGCAATATTTTCATTTAACTTTAGATGCCCCGACGGCCAGTATTATAAGAGGATTGAATGAACAGCAGAATATGACATGGGCGGAGTTCGAAAAAGAGATCAGGCGTCATTTCTCTCCTTTCCAGTCATTGCAGGAGGCAAAGAAAGACGCTTACACAATCACTGCTGGGCCTAATACATCCCTTCGCCAGTTTTTACAAGACTTAAAAAGAGCATTTTCTCACTTTGATGTATCTTTTGACTCCAATTCCAATGAGTTTAAAACTGCCTACTTCTATGGGCTGCAGAAAGACGTCATATCCCAATTGGTCCGTGAATTTGACCGTGACAAGTCCCTGGAATGGATTGTACACCAAAGCACAAAACTATATGAGGTACTCTATTGTCAGGGTAGAGAAAGTGATAAAATAAGAGATACTAGACCTAAATCTAAAGAACCCTCAGCAACAGTGATGGAAATCAGGTCAGCCAAAATGTCCCTTGAGTCTGCTCAAAGTCCAAGTAAAAATAATTTGGCACCTGAACAGAGGGGTAATCAACAAAGGTCATCACATACTGCACCAATGTTCCAATCACATGATCCTAGTAATAGGGAGAGTTACATCAGCCCCAGGTACTTAGGAGATAGGCCCCGGGCAGGCTATCGACCTGATATGTCAGGTATGAACAATAACCAGAGACAAAATCAGGATCAAAGAAATGATGGTCCTTATCAGAAATTGGGGACACAAAGCAGATTTGATCCCAATACCATGATATATGGTAATCAGGATAGACCCCGATATGTGGATCGATTTGCTGATAATGGGAATTAACATAGGGGCCAGTACCCACAACCTGAGAGACAAGACATGAGACAGAACATGAACTACACTTCACGTCAGTACAATGATTGCCCACCAGGGGACTACAACCAAAGGATGGGTGCACCCCGCTCCCCTCCGCAAATGAATCAAGAGTTCAGGAACCATCCAAATCGAAATCATTCTCCTGAGAGGTATCAGAATAGATCCAATCAGGGGGAAAACAGCCAATATCGATATAGGCCACAGAGAGAGGATGCTAGAGAGATGGAAAGATTCCAGCGCCTCGAGGCCCACGTGAAAATGTTGGCTGAGCAAATAGGAAAGCTCTGCACAACACAAAAACAGTCATGAAAGGAGGGGGCAGATGGCCATAGCAATGATCGGGGGGCTTCTGAAAAGTGACTAAGTACTTATGATACCTGCAGCGCTGAAAAGACAGCGTTCTCTGATGTAATTTTGTATAATGACTCTGAGATGCCTAATGATTTAAAAGTGAAAATACCAGTACATGAACATGTAACAGAAAATGCAAATACTTCTAAAAGAGAGGTACGGTTTAACCTAGAACTAAATCAAACATTGGCGATATGTACAAATGAAATAGGAAAACCTGAAAACCCAAAAGAACAAAGAGACAGTTTTAAGAAAAATGACTCATGCATGGGGAATACCAGTGAACCGGGAGTAAGTGGCGATGCTATAGCTCCTTCCCTGGGCAATCCAAACAATGACAAAACACAGGCAGGAAAAAGAAATACTCAAAAGGAGGGTACAGGTCAATCACATGAAGAATTCTTTGAACCACATATTTTTGAAGAGGTTAAAAGGGCTGGTACCATACTGGATAATCACAAATGCACAGTATTAGACAATGACAAATTGCCAAGTGATGTTGTTACACATGTTCAGTTGGAGGGTTGTAGTGTGACCTCTGATGATACCTGGATGGATGGGCGAACGGTGGCCACACTCCAAAAAACCTCTGAACATGGGGAAATTAATAAAGTCTCTCACACAGGAATGAGCAAAAAGGAGGGAAAAATGTCTTTCCATTTACTGATGTGCTTAGCCAAAAGTGAAAAAGGCCTGAGAAAGGTGAGCCCTGAAATCAGTAAGAATTCGCATTTCCTATGTGTGTTAGAGGAAGTTGAAGACAGGTATTATGCTCCCATCATTGTGGAAGAAAAATGCCATAAATTTGCAATGATTGACACTGGCGCACAGGCCACAATTATGTCTAAAGAATTAGTAAAGAGTATCAATGAAGGGAGATCCCCGCAGAATCAGATCACAGTAAAGGAGAATCAAGGTCCAGTGCATAATTGTAACGGGGAGGAGGTGCCTATTATAGGCGCCACCGAGGTTGACATAAAGATAGGTAAACACAGAATGAAACAGGAGGTATTGGTCACATCCATTTGTGATATTCCATTTCTAATGGGAACAGATTGCCTGAAAAGATTATCTCCGCTCATAGATGGGGTGAATGGAGTACTGTGGTCCTTAACAAAAAAACCATTGAGACCTAAGAAACTAAAATCACAAAACAGCAATATAAATGAATGTCACACCGTTGCAAAAACAAATGATGCAGTGGAGGTGTATCTCCAGTATAGTTGCATACCTAGCGTTAGTTCTATCAATGTGTCAAGACAAGATGCAGAGTGAAAATAAAAAATTACCTGTACAAATATACTTAGACCCAAGGAAAGAATGGCAAACTGCCATAGATGAGCACACCTTACGTTTTTATTTAAAAGAGAAGACATGCAAACAGAATACTGCTCCTAGAGCAGGTTCAGAAAAACACATTAGCACTCTTGCTGAAATACACATGGAAGATGAACAACCATGGGTTCATGTTGGGATAAATGACTATTCTAAAACAATAAAAGCCACTTTAGCACTTGAACAGGAAAGGAGCTTCATTAACAAGAAATTGTTGCAAAAAATAATGGAAAGGGAGGAGATCCCGAAATTTAGGATTAAAAACCAGTATGTCTCTAGTTTAGACGGTCCAGACTTTGAAAACCGAATTGCAGGTAGATGCATGCTGAAAATTAGCATTGGACAAAAAACAATTTACCACAATGTTTGGATAGTGTGTGGAACGCAATATGACTTTTACATGGGCAATGACATCATGCACAGAATGTGTATGGTGCTAGATTTCCTTAATCAAAAGATATGGTCACGCGTAGGTGGGCCGGCACCTGAATTTGAAGACAAGAGAAGGGCTTATCATTGCGCACAGCTGGTCCCTTGTGCAATTGAATTACAAATGAGGAAAGATACTGTTATCCCTGCATTCACAAAGCAGTTTGCAATAACACTGAAATGCAAAAATGGACAGCAGATGAAAGATTCTGATGCATTTGTGTGTCTGAATGAATCCATAAAACAGCAGGGCCTGGATTATGAATACATTCCATTGGTAGATGTGGGCGAAGGGTCTGTAAAAATTATGGTGAATAATAAAGGTTATCAGAATATTCATTTAGAGGAAACCTCCCCAGTAGGAATGGCCATACAAAAATCACATTACACAGCTGATCTAAATAACATGGTGATTGGAAATATCCCTGCAATGTATGTAGATGCTAAGGGCGAATTGCCAGAATACCTGGACTCTCAGCCCAAAGGGATATTTAAAATTCATTCTGTGTACCCTTATGATTCAAGCGAGACAGTGTGCTGTCATCAAGAGGATTGCATAACATTTAACTTAAATGAAAATGAAATAGAAAATCAGCCCATTGAAGTGGAAGCTGATATGCCAAAACATTTAAATGTGGCAGCTTTACAAAGAGACACAGTCACACAATTAGAGGAAAGCGCCGAGATTCCCATGCCAGAACATTTTCCAGAATTCCCCAAAATGGTAGAGGAGCAGATTTTGTTAGCGGATGCATGTGACAACGAGGAGGATAGGAATGAATTGAGGAAGATATTTATGGAGTTTAAAGATGTATTTGCAAAAGATGCTTATGATTGTGGGATAACTAATTTACATGTGGCCACACTTCCGGAAGGGTGTAGTAGAAGCCCAGTATTTGTACGCCAGTATAGACTACCGCTGGCATGTTTAGAATCATTGGCAGAGATTATTAAAAATTTGGAGTCGCGGGGAATCATCAGGCCCATTCATAGCACATCCAATACACCTATATTAGGTGTGTTAAAACCAAACGGTCAATGGCGACTGTGTGCAGATTTGAGAGAGTTAAATAAAAGAGTGCCAGTATCCAGATGGCAACTGCCGTTCATTGATCAGGGATTAGCTCAGGTACATGGTTCAAAAGTGTTCACCACATTAGATCTCACCTCTGGATATTGGTGTGTACCATTGGCAGAGGAGATACAGAATTTATTTTCCTTTTCATTTGATAAGACTCAATACGCATGGGTTATAACTCCATTCGGGTACGTCAATAGTGGGAGTGAATTTGGCATATTTTTGAGGAAGGCTATGCCTGATGCAGCAGAAAGAGGAACCATAATTTATGTGGATGATGTCCTGATAAAAAATGAAAGCTTGAAAAACCATTTTGATGAAATAAGACATGTTCTTGGCCAATTGCAGAAAGCAGGCGCCAAAGTATCTTTACAAAAAGCACAATGGTGCAAGAAAAAGGTGAATTTTCTAGGCCATGAAATGACTGACATGGACTAAATCCACAAAAGAAGAAAATAGAGCCCATACAGAAACTAAAAGATCCTAAAAATGTGAAAGGGGTCAAATGTTTATTAGGAATGACAGGCTATAACAGAAAGTTCATTGAAAATTATGCTGAAATCACTCAACCATTGACTAAACTGCTTAAACTGAATACACCCTGGAAATGGGAAAAAGAGCAGTCTGAGGCAGTGGCTAAATTAAAGGAACATCCTGTAAAGGCACCATGTTTAGCATATCCCATAAAGGATAGGGATTTCTTTATAGAAATAGGTTTCTCTGAACATTGTATGTCAGCAGTGTTATCACAAAAACATGATGTGAATCACAAAACCATTGCCTATGCAAGTAAAGCATTTTCCCAAGTTGAAATTAAATTCAATGAATCTGAAAAGGCCACTGTGTGGGTGCTACAACATTTACGCCCCATTGTTCAGGGAGAAAAGGTGATTATTGAGACGAATCATCAACCTTTGCAGTTTTTAGAGAGTAAAAGAATTAGGTCAGGTAATCTAGCGCAGTCCAGAATCACTTCATGGACGCTAGCATTATAGGGTTTTCCTGTAGAAGTGAGATATGACCAATTGCTCAAGGTTTAGCAGATTTACATGACTGTGCAGCTGAACCAGTATCAAATGAAATAGAAGTGGAACCTAATTGGCAGGAATTTGAACAATCACACATAAAGCTTTTGATGAAAAAACATGCAAAGATTTGCCAACTGTATATGTTGATGGTTGTGCCTTTCACATTGAAAATGACAGTGATAAACAATTAGTGTCAAGAATAGGGAATGTCTGGTTGAAGTGTGAAGGTGTCCCGAGTATAGGGATGAGAATTGGTGCTAGGAGCAGTCAGGTAGCGGAATTGGCAGCCATTTATAAAGCAATTGCTACTGCAGTTGATAATAAATTCAGTGAAATTGTCCTGGTGACTGATTCTGATTACACACGAAATAGCTTTGTGGAATATTTACCTGGCTGGAAAGCGAGAGGTATGATTACATACAATAAAACGCCACTTAAACATGGAAAAATGATACAAGCCATAAACAAATCGGTGTCAGAAAATGATTTAACAATATACTGGAGGAAAATTCGTGGGCATTTGAAAACTCCAGGAGAGGATAATGAGGGAAATGATAAGGCAGATCACCTGGCTAAAATTGGGGCTGTGATGGGAGAATTGCTACCTATTGAACATTTACCGGGTGAAATACAAATTGATGCAGTAACACGTTCTAAAGCACTAAAGGAGACAGACCAACCAGTGGTACAGTGGAGTTATGATACACCAGACCAAGATCTGATTGAGGCACAAAAGAATGATCGAATTTTGGGAATCTATTATAATCATTTGATAGATCCTGAAAAAACCCTTTAACAGAAAATGATTGTATGGGAAAAGAAGAGTTGAGGGTGCTATTAAAGAATAAAAAACGAATAAGACTACAAGATGGACTCATGATTAGAGTCCATAACAGGACAAATACAGTGGGTGGTACCCCTTTCATTCAGAGGATTAATGCTACACCATGCGCATGATGCTATAACTGCAGGCCACAGAGGCTCACAGAAAACAATGGAAATACTAAAAGATTATGCTTACTGGCCACATATGTCCCAAGATGTGGAATTATATACTAGAGGATGTCTAGTATGTGCCCAATTTAAACCTGCTTCACCAATGCATAGAGCTCCATTAATGAAAAGAGGCCTAACTCTTCCATGGTCAGATTTGCAAATAGACTATGTAGGACCTGTAAAGAGGTCGAGTAGGGGGAAACGTTATATTTTAAGTGTGGTATGTTTGATGTCGAAGTGGATTGAGTGTATTCCTGCACCAGACTGTAGTGCGCAAACAGCAGCCACATTGCTGGTGAACCATGTGTTTTCAAGATTTGGGTTGCCACAAAGAACAGAATCAGACAGAGGAAGTCATTTTACAAGTGCTATAATGAGTAAGGTATGGCAAATATTGGGTGTGAAGAGAAAGCTACACATCGCATATCGGGCGGCTTCTTCAGGTGGAATTGAACGCAGCAATAGGTCTGTTGTGGACATTTTAAAGAAATTTGTGGCAGAAGCAGGTTCCAACTGGAATTTACGCTTACCTTTGGTTCTGATGGCAATCAGATCAACTCCTGCCAAAGCAACAGGTATTAGCCCTCATGAAGTTCTGACAGGTAGGAAAATGGTGTTACCACAACACCTGCTATACAGGACACATGAGCAAACACTTGTGAGCGCATCCACAGTTCATGAAGACATTGATGAACTGAGGAAGCATTTACAACATGCATTTGCTTTTGTACAGAAAAATTTAGAAAGAGCTGCTGACAGTGCAAAGTCATATTATGATAAAAAGACGTCAGTAAAGGAATATTGTGTGGGCGATCAGGTGTATAAATTTCATTTTGGAAAAGGTAAACAGAAAAATTGCAAATTTCTGGCAGCCTGGCAGGGGCCATATCGAATTACAGATAAGGTCTCTCCTGTGGTCTATAACATTTTGAAGACTGAAGGTGAAACAGCAACAGAGCAGTTTGTTCACGTAAATCAAATAAAACCATGTCACCCTAAACATGAGATTAAACAACTTGAGCGTGTAGAAGCAGATAAAGTCCCTTGAACATAAAAAGGTAAAGTGAATGGGTCTAGTCAATAGAAGTGGCAGAGAAGTTAAATAAAGATGGTTGATTATGATAATGGCACATAAACACTGTAATATATGTAAATATATGTAAAAAAAATGGAAGCTATAATTTATGGAATTGGTGTGAAAATGTATTAAATATTGAATGCTGTTTTATGTATGTTTGTTTTCTCTTTAACCTATGTTTAATTTCAGAAAGCAAGAGGAAAAAGGGCAAAATATTTAAAAAAAAAATGTTTTATTTTTGGTAAAAAGGTGAAGTTAGTATTGTGCTATGTACTTAATTTATTTCTTTTCTATTTGATTTAGAATATTAACATATTTGTACTTGGAGGACACGGGACCAGAGGCCACGGGAGACGATGGAGTCCTGGAGCCCACGTGGACGGATTCCGGAGAAGCCCCGGAAGGGGGCGAAGATCAAGGCTGCAAAGCGATCAGCATTGAAGATGACGCCAACAATATGGATAATTATGTTGATGTTCGGAGGGAACTTCAAAAATTCTGAAGCACAGGTTGTCATTGAACCTGGACCAGCATCTGGTATTGCGGTAGAAGAAGCACCAGGATTCATCATGAGTGATAGAAGGATGATTTTCCAGAACATTTATATACCATTGAATCCTGATATTTTGATAGAAAAACATTTTAACAACACTGGAATTAAAGCTGAGCAGACTAAAGAGTGGCTGGAAATAAGAAAAGAGGACGCTAAGCAGTCAATAAGAGATATATTGATGCAATTGGAGAAAACATTTGTGAATTCAGCAGACATTAAGAAGAGAAGAGGAAAAAGAGGTGCAGTGATGCTTGCGATCTCATTGGTAATGTCTATAGTTGGAGCCATTATAGGTACCACGATATCAACAGCCAATGCCATTTCAGTAGGGACGCTGAGTACTAAAGCACAACAACTGAGTGTTGACCTAGAAATAATACAAAAAACATTTGATGGGATTAGAGGGGGATTGGATGAACAAGTAAGGTTCATAAATGAAACTGTGATCATATTGAATTAACAAGCGGATGTGATGCAACGGGCAACTAAGCTGATTATTAAGCATGACAGAATACTTAGTGAGATTTTTAATATAATAAGTCCTGTTGATAGACTATTAACGAATTAAATGAGAGAAGTTCAAACTGCAATTTCACAACTGATTCAAGGACATATACCATTGTACTTTGTTTCACAGGATATTATTCAACAAATGATAGAAAGGTTGACTAGGAGGGAGATTGATGTGATACAGGTAAAAATTGCATTTGAAATGGGTAATGCAATGCAATTATATGTGGACTTGGATAGGCTGGAAATTGGGTTCTTACTATGCATCCCATATGTAGCTCCTGAACTTATTTATCAAACCAAGTGGGTACACAATGTGGGATTTTGGCAAGAGTACACAATTATTAAGAAGACCCCAGAAGTGGTGGCATTTCAGTCATGGGAGCCTGAAGTTTACTTGTTACCAAACTTGGAAACGTGTGTCAAATTTAAAGAACAAAAGTATATGTGCCCAGGTAAACCGTTTGTTCCTGATGCTACAGACGCTATTTGTGGTTTGAAATCTGACCCAAGTATATCAGAAGGATGTGAAGTGATCATTAGCAATATGGGGAGTGAAGAATTAGCACAGGCCAAAATGGTCAAAGGTAAATGGTTGATCAGCACCTGTTTAAAAAACCTGACAGTAGTACACTTAAATCATGGAAAATATGTGGTTAAACAGGTGAAATATAATGTCTTTTACTTACAGGTTCCAAAGGATACAATTGTGTCGATTGGAGGATTAACATTGTTTCATGTTACGAATGACATTTGGGAAAGCCAAGTAGAAAATATTGAATTTTGTCAAAGGGATGCATTTCCAATAGACCCGGACCTAGAATTCTTATTGAATCATAAAGAGAAACACGTAGTGAAAATGAATCTAAGGAAGAACAACATTACGGTTAGTGACCTGGGTATTATAGAAGTGGAAAGATTTAATTGGGGAACCTGGGGAGAATGCTCTATAGTGGGTTAGCTGTCCTGGTGCTAATAATGGGAGGATGGTTGATTGTTTTATCAGTAAAAATGAAGATGTTGCTCATGTTAGTGGCTACAACGGGGAGAGAAAGATATCCCAACACGTATACATTTTAAAAAAAGAAGAAAGGGAGCAAGTTGGATTTCTTCCAATTATGGCTTGGACCACTGCCAAAATTCTCAGAAAAAAGGAGGGGATATGTAGGATTATTTAGCGTGTTTTTGGAGTGCAGCACCACTGCATGAGATCAATGTACTGCTATAATGCGGTACAAGCAATTGCACCATTTTTTTCTCCCGAAATGCCTCTGTTGCAGGAGACACATTAGAGGATTAATGAACTACTATAATTAACAGTACTTACATGATCTTAATTTATTAACATCATAATGTGTTCTCCACTGCAAAATGAGGTAAAAAAACAGGCTCTGAAAGTCATTTAAACGTGCACTTGGATTCATTTCTTTTTTTCTCTGTTCACTGTGTTAGCTGGATGCGAAATCTGCATGCCAGGACATGAGTAGATACAGTTTCTAAACTGTATAAGCCAAGCCATTGTTAAAAGAGGAGGATAGATTATTGTGCATTTTCATTGGTGACACGTCACCAGAGGTCTCTTGGTACATTTTGGGGAGGAAGAAAGGCAGAGGACATTTTACACAGCTCCGGGGAAGACCTGGCTGGAGTTTCTATGGGATTTCCTGATTGAGAGGTGCCGTCCCAGTCCATTGCTGACTTTCCCAGACTGAAGATTCCAGTCGATAAGCACCGGCTTGTGAGACCGCAGATCAGAACTGCATGTCCTCGCTGGGGTGCTTTGAAGGAAAGCCTTGAGCCATTTAAAGAAAGCGACCAGTCCGGGGAGTTTGCGTGCTAAACAGCTTAAACTCGCTGGTAATTATCTTGCATGAAAGTGAGGGTGCGGTATATGCATGAGACCTATTATAGACAGACAGCGTAGCGATAGCTTTTCACTGTGTTCAAATGACACATTTTAATGTTGCCAGCTGAAGGCAAAACAAACGATGTCATTTTTTCTCTCTCTTGTGCAAATATGAAATGAAATTCGTAGTGTTCTTGCATTTTGTCTTTCTCATGTTTTTATTTCAGAAGAGGATTGTCTCACGAATGGTAATGTATTATTGTAAAATGAAATTGTGATACACAGTCTGCCTAAGAGTATTTTTGTTTCTGTTTCATTTGGTGTCTAAAAAAAATATTATGCCATAGAGGGAATGATGCTTAAAGCGCCAAGTTTCTATGCAGATAAAGTAATGTTATGAGCAATTATAAATAGCTGTGTGCGTGGTTCCACTCAGTGTATATATGTGTGTGTGATTTCTGAGTGGAACATAATGAAATAGTTTGCTGGACGTATATGAGTCAGCAGAAAGAGAGGCCTCTGGAAATAGTTTCACTAATGTAAATAAATTAGTGATTATACCACATGTTATTGTGAATACTTTATGGAAGCATAGCTCATTGGTGTAGATAAATCAGTGATAACAGCCATAAGTGGCATTCCATATGAAAATGTGGTGTTCTTGAATAATGTAGAAGCCTGAGGCCTCTAGAGATCACAAGAACAGTCTAAACAAAAGAAAGCGGTTTTGTATGTTGGGGCCACAAATAAAACAAAGAAATTATGCTCATCACTATACCACAACGAAATGCATACCAACTAAATGTATCTGTGTACTGAAAAAATGCATATCCACTATATTACTATAATACCAAACCCAATCTGAATGCAAGGAGTGATTATTGCTGAATTACTTTATTTTTGGTGGTAAGAAAATACCACGAGGCCCTAAATCTACACAAAATACCCTACACGTTGCTTTCAAGGGCACACTAAGATAAAATGACGCCCCTGCATCATGCAATATCGAGCTCATTAAGCATGTTTGTGGATACGCTGGAATAGACATTTTGAGTCATGGTTTTCTCCTAAAGGAGGTCCAGCAGTGAAGCGCTAGGAGGATGGAAAAATGTGCATGTAGGTATTGTTGACTTCTGCTTAAAGGTACAGAGTCAATTGTTTTGAAAAAATAAAATAGCATTTTTGTATTATGTGAATAACATTTATATGGATTAAATTACATTGGCCCTCATTACGACCCTGGCGGAAATCGACCGACCGGACCGCCATAGCGTAAATAGCGTTTCCGCCATGGCACGACAGAGTAAAGTGCGGCTAATTCTGACCCATCGGGCACGAGCACTACGCCTTGGCGGAAGTGCAAAGTCCGCGATGGCGGAAATGTCCCCAAAACGCCCCTCACCGCCGTCGTACGGCGACCTAGGTGCAATACCGCCACCGGACATAGCGGTCACCGCAAAGAGCGGCAATCGGAAAATACGGTGACCGTAAATATACGGAAACGGAAGCAAAAACATGGTCCCGGAACGGGAAACAGCACGCCGTACACCTATAAAATCAGAACATTCACACAACCATTAAAAATACTACCCTGAGAGACATCCCAACCCGACATCCACCCTAGTGAAACCAAAACAATGGGAAAAGTTGTGAAAAAAGCGTGCGACCGCAAGCGGCAGGTCCACTTCTCACGTGAGGAACTCACGGTGCTCACAGAGACCCTCCAGGAGAATGCTGCCGTCGTCTTCTCGACGCAAATGACCAGGACGGCACTTGCGAACAAGAAGGCCATATGGGCCCTGGTGGCACAGCGGGTAAGTGCGGTGGGGACCGCACCCCGCAACCCACAGCAATGCAGAAAGCGATGGGACGACCTGCGGATCTGCGTCCGTAGCATACTTTCTGCCAACCGAAACATTGCCACAGCTACCGGGGGAGGATCGGAATCACCCATCAAGCTGACCCCCTGGGAAGAAATCTGTGCCTCCACCATTGGAATGGAGACCATAGAGGGAGTCGGAGGGATGGAGAAAGGAGTGCAGACATCCGAAGAATCAGGTAGGTGGCCCAAATAAAACTATGCTAAAACCACAATGTCCAATCATGTGAAGTACCATGTGTCCACATAGTGCAACAGAAACACATGTCCAGGAGAACGTCCACTTACATTGGCCTGATAGCGGACATTAAAAGTCAAATTAAATAAATAAATAATTAAAATTCCTAAAAACACCCTCTACACGTGCAGCAGGCACCCCCTAACTGCAGGCTGCAATACAACTGCACCCTCAATCCACACAAAAATGAAACTACCTCCAAGGCCCTGACCCAAATCACCCTCAGGTACCACCCCAATGCATGTGATACATTGCCATTCCAATTTCCACAGACCCATTAATAACGCTCGCCCTCCTTTACTCCACCACAGGGTCCGATTCAAACGACGAGCTCCAGGACACCCCTACCAGCACACCTGCAAAGAGGGCCAAGACCAACGGCCAAAGACCCTCCACCTCAGCTGCATGCATCAAGACACGGCTGCAGCACAAATCAAGTGGCAGCACACAGGAGGGGACTTCAACAGGCACCCCAGCAGCCAGCATGGCCACAACACCACCACCACCACAGGCCCCCCCAATGGATGCCACAGAAGGCACTGCTTCTGGTGGCAGCAGCACCATAGGTGACACTGCATTAATGGCAGCATGCTCCGACACAGAAAATGGTGATGTCGAAGTTAGATCCATCCATGACCTGTCTCAATCCCCCTGTCTGTTCCATCCCGTACACCATGAGGATACCACGCAGGGGCACTCACAAGACGACGACTGGCCATCCCCCACAAGCCCTGTGTCAAGGCAACATGAGGTGATCAGCCCCTCTGTGACACCACCGCAAATGGCCATGGCCCAGCAGAGGCAACAGTCCCTCGACCAGGTGATCGAGCAACAGCAGCAACTGGCCACGCTCCTCAAGGAGCATGCTGATGAATGTGGGGGTACCAAGGCAGCCATAGAAACATGTACAGAGACACTAAGGGCAGAAATGGAGAGAAGCACCGAGAGCCTGAGAGTCCAAATGGAGAGAAGCACCGAGAGCCTGAGAGTACAAATGGAGAGAAGCACCGAGAGCCTGAGGGGGGAACTGCATGCGACGTCCAAAGACGTATGTGCTGAACTTGCCGCTGTGCGCCGTGTGCTCACTGAGCTCTCACAAACCCTCAGGGACATGCATGGATGTGAGCAGGCAGAGACATCATCCGTTGCAAGTTCCGTCCAGGGCAGCCCCCAACGCAGATCTGGGAGGAACCTGCGCTCCACAGGCAGGGGTGCCCCTGATACCCGGAGAGGGGGCTTGCAATAGCGACTGCCCACTGACAATGAGCATCTTTGGACACTGGTGTTCGGGGGGAGGTAGGAGGGTAGAGGGGGTGTGTTGGGCTTACTTGGGTGGCGGGTCGATGGGGTGTGTAACACAATTTCACATATGCTATAAACATTTCACAATCATCCAATGAGATGTGTGGACATTGATCTTTGTGTACGAGGCCATCATAGGCGTACAGTCCACATTGTGCATGTTCCAGACACACACAGTGCCACAACTCCCGTGTCCATGTATCAACCACCAGGCGTGAGTGCTAGAAGCATGAATCTATGATAATCTGACGAATTTCACGGCCCTCCTGTGCCTCGCGGACTCCTTCAGGTTCTGCCACATCCCCACCCACATCATGACCATATTCTGGTGCTTGCAGTTCTGCGTCAGGGGGCATGGGCACATTTCTACCTATGCACATGTTGTGTAGCATGACACATGCCATGACCATCTTAGCAACCTTCTCATGGCGGTACAGGAGTGCCCCGCCAGACCTGCTGAGGCAGCGGAAACGACCCTTCAGTAGGCCGAATGCCTGTTCTATGACTACACGGGTACGTGAGTGGGCATGGTTGTAGTCCTCCTCATGCTGGTCCTGTGGGTTCCGGAGTGGTGTAAGGAGCCATCTCTTCAGTGGATACCCGGCATCACCTGTATGTGGACAATAAAGGATGTTTGAGGAATGACATTGCTACGTAAGCACCCCCCCCCCTTCCTGCCAGGTCATTGCCGCATCACATACCCCACATTATCATGCATGAAATGAGACTCACCGAGTATCCAGGATCTGTTCCCTGCATGTCGCTCCATGTAGCGTGGTATTGTAGAGTTCCGTAAGACCATGGAATCATGGGTTGATCCAGGAAATCGGGCACAACAATGTGTAATGATCCCGTTTGAGTCACACACCATTTGTACATTAAGAGAATGATATTGTTTTCGGTTGCGGTACTGGGCCTCCATGGCATGTGGGACAAC
Source organism: Ambystoma mexicanum (assembly GCF_040938575.1). NCBI lineage: Eukaryota > Metazoa > Chordata > Amphibia > Caudata > Ambystomatidae > Ambystoma > Ambystoma mexicanum. The sequence goes on from NC_090941.1 coordinate 277,481,133, forward strand.
CAATTCCACATGGGTGCAGTCGATGGCACCAATGCAACCCGGTATGCCGGCAAGTGCATGGAATCCCACTTTTGTGTTGGTAATTTCCTGCTCCGAGCGTGGTAGAGAGATGCTTCAGGAGGGCATCGAGCACTTGCAATAGTGTCCGTGAGAACAGTGGCTGTGATATGCCATGCAACTGTCCGACTGTGTGCTGGTAGGTGCCTGTGGCCAGGAAGTGGAGTACAGACACCACCTTCAGTAGGGGTGGGATGGCGGTTGGGCTATCTATCATGCTGACAAGGTCAGCGTGTGTCATGTCCACAATGGCGGTTATGGTGTCCCGGTCCAAATTGTAGAGGGTGTGGATCTGCTCATCAGTGAGGTTGAACGGATGTGCTCGGAGGCGTGGGATTGCGGGCTGCCTGCGTGGTGGTAGTGGCTGTGCTGGTGGGCCTTGCTGGCCCTGCCTTGCCCTCCTCCTCCTCCTGCGTCTCCTCTGTGCGGCCGGTTGTTGTAGTAGTTGGTGTTCGTCTTCTTCTTGAAGTTGGAGTACTTGCAGTGCTATCAGGTCCCCCAGGGCCAACATCGCAAGTCCTGCCGGCAGTATTTAGGAGTGGGTGTGGTTGTGGGAGGGGGTTGGGTGTGCAATTTATGTGTTTCCAAGCTGTATAGCCTCCACCTGTGGTGATTCATTCCACCTGTGCAAGCTGCAATCCCCTTTGGGCGAGCACGTCCCGCACACAACGCTGCAAATCGACGCATGGCATCTTGCTATTACAATCATGTATTTCATCCCGATGGCAGTGAGATATCGCTTCATATGTTAATTCTGCTATGCTCCCATTGTTTCACATACTATATTTGCAGTCGGGAACAAACTTGTGAAGGGTCAGTGGAATGTAGTACTCGATTAACGGTGGACCCTCATGCAGCTCTGTACCGTGGTTCACCGACGGGCGGGGAGTCCCATTTGTGAGTGTAGCCAGTTGCCATTTTCACACACTGCCGCACTAAATGGATGGATTTGTGATTTCAAGCGGTCACAGATGCCTTTTCGACGTGATGTTGCAAATGAGGATTTCGAAGGACAGCGCTTTCGGTTTCCAGCTAGCGGCGAGGAGACGCCCACAGGTCTGACTGCAGATAGAAAGTTCTATTGTTTAATGTCCTTGGGACAGGGGCCATGCCGAGAATGCAATGATTGATATGAATAGTATGGGATGCGCAATAGCGTAGTGGAGGATGAGGCAGGACGTTCCCAAATACATGTTACTTCACAACACTAGAATTCCGGCCTGGAGCACAGTGGATTTTGCAGACTGCATTAGGCACAGATTCAATGGAAATTTCTAATGTGATGTGAGTAAATAATCAGGCGTTTTTATACCGGGATGAGGGAATGATGTATGGATGCATGGACAGATGATTTAATAGAGAGTCTGCCATGTACATGGCTTTTTGGAATCTATCAACCTCCTCTGCGCTATGTGATGCAGGGCTGCCATAGTGGGACCATCGTCTATCTGCCCTTGTTGAACCCTCCCTGTCTCGACGCGCCTTCAAACACTTGTGCCTATGCACGTTACTATTCCCATCTAATGGATTCAGTTTTAACAGACGCATGCACACAAACACTCGTTTGTAATAGTGTTTTCACCTCGATTTATATAGTTATGATTCGCAAGTGATTATTGGGTGCGAAAAATCCTTTTGAGTGGGCTAGCATGCATATGGCTGTGGATTTAGTGTGATCTTTGAAGTGAGTAATTCAAATGGAGTTCTGATGCCCATACTATTCTTTTTCGTTTCATTTGGGTGACAGGTATCTCCTCCCCTTTTGCCGCTGCCATCTGTATGCCACTCCTGCAGATGGCTTTTACTCCCGACACCTGCTGCTTCGTGTTAATCAGTGGAGCACCATTACGATCTTATGGGACGATCGCCAATGGCCCACATGCCCTTACGCAGTACTAGTGGCTAGGAGCAACATTTCGAGCTTTCAGCTGGACTAGTGCCTACCTAATGGGACGGCCCTGCGGTTCTAGGCGCTTCCATGTTGCCTTTTTGAACGTGGATGTAGCCCCTGTGTACCATGGAGGAACAGGGCGTCACACAAGAAGAAGCTGGTCATTTATTGCGGATGCAGCCCACAATTATGAGATATGATTTGGAGTTCATGACCTAATAGCTGTATGGCCCGGGTGATTTTGTTGTGCATTAAATTTTGATTATGATATTGCCCTTGTAGCGTTATTCTTTGCAAGTAATGTAGCATATTCCTATTTGTGGAGCGATGTATTGTGAGAAGATCTGCTTTGGGTTCGGCCTTCTGGGCATAGTTGCGTGGTACTGTACTGGGCGCGTTTGCCTACGAAGGCCAGTAAGGTCAGGGATAGGGGCTGCCATTATGACTGTTTTAATGATGTCATGCTCATGGGAGGGGGATTGGCTTTTGTGTAACAGATGCCGGTCGGCCAGGTGGATTGGTGGAATGATGTGATTTTCAGAATATGGCTGGTCACAGGTGCCTGTGTTTGCGTGCGTTTCTTGGAGGGTGACTGAGGTCATGTCCATTGGAATGGCTTCTGTATTCGTGCCATCTGTGCCCTGCTGCTCCCATTGGCCCCTCTTGAGATGTGCCTGGCTGCTCAGTCACTCTGCCAACTTGTGTGGTACATGCTTATGCTGCTGGTTGGTTTGTTTACTGGCTGGAGTACAGGGCTGGTGCAGTCTCACTCAGGATACTGCTTTGTATGTTGCCTTGCACTGGTGTCAAGCGATGGGGGGCCTGTTTTTGTTTGTCTCCGTTTTCAGTTCATGTTGCTGCACTTGGAGCTTCACATGCCTGTGCTGCATCAGTACGGCAATGGTGCCATGGCTAATATGGATGGCCACTCACAAGGCACTTGGAGCCCCTACATTCATTTGTTCGTTGGCATGCATGGGTGACTTGTACATTTGACTGGTTGCATTGTTTGACTTCATAGCACCTACGAGGAGTTGTGCAATGTGGCCAGGGAGTGGTGTACAGGCACTCAGTAGGGCCTTTTACGGTTGGTTTGCGATGCCGTACTTGTCACCATGGCGGAATGGTAATTTCCGCCATGCTTGATGGCGTTAGGTACATGTCCGCTAGGGTCAGAATTCCCGTACCGTTGCGCCATGGTGGTCATTACGGTTTCGCAGTGCGCGCGTGCGCGTACTTGGTGCAGTTAGCGTTGGCGTTCACTACGGTGTCGCTAATGGCATCGTACTTTACGGTGACGGGTCATAATCGCAACGGGCGGTATTCGATGGCGGTATTGCATTTCCGCCATCGTTTTTCGATTTCCGCCAGGGTCGTAATGAGGGCCAAGGTGTTTTGTACACACTGTCGGTTTTAAACCCCTTTATCAAATATACTGGGATCTTCATTGCCTTGGTATTGGTTTTAAAGACATGAATATATTCAATTATTTACTAATCTATTGTTATGTCTTTTTCAGTAAAGAATACATAACCAGAATTTGCCGCTACATGTACCTTATCAATGATATAATGCATTCTTCCTCTATTTGATTTAATGTGGTTTGTGTATGTCAGGAATCAACTGGAAGTGGTTTAGTTCCTGGCAGCCCCTTTTGCTGTTATACACGCCATTAGACCCACCTCCACTCTGATACAATTCAGAATAGAAAGCAAGAAACTCCTCTTCAAGGAGCATACTCTTAGTACCGGATAATGCTCAACCTGCAACCCACCCAGTCTAGTATCCCTCCTTCAGGCTCATTTCTAGAGCCCATGTCCATGTTCGACACTGCACCCATTATGAGCACAATGTTATATTTCCCACTAATTTCAAAGGTTAATTATTCACTTCTACCCTCAATGGTATGCTCAGAGCCACAGCAAGCGGGTACCAGAGGGGCATACCGCCCCATACCTCACAGGACGGGGTGGCTCATGAGGCTAGGATATCCCGTGCCGATCTCATCTCAACAGGGATATGCAGAAACCCATCAGGTCATACTTCTCGATGTGCATGTGCCTGACAGCATGCATGTTACATGGGTCCATCTCTTGAGTGCTGGCACCATCAGGCTATTGTGCTCTATTTCCCGGGCCATTAGCACCTGATTCCCTTCCATTTGGGTGCAGGCTGGCTACAAAATCAACATGAGTACCGGAAGCTCCCTTTTTGTTCTTCTCAGCTGCGTCCTGCACACTGAGATCACGGCTCTGCCATCTTCTGTTCTGCTGCTCCTTTGAGAGATATGATCATCAGCCTCACTGCTGTCTGTGCCCCTGACTGCTCTGTCCTCTATTGAGGCAGAAGCAGCACCAGAGGATGTACTGCTATCTGTCCTGCCATTTGTCAACAACCATGTTCGGATCTGATCAATTGATCCTAGAATGCATTCTGTGTTCTCTGTAGAGCTTCCAATTGTGCAGTCACTATAGAACGACATGTGAAGCACTGTTATCTTTCTCTAATGAATCTAATGCAATAATCGAAGGTGAAAGCATATTGATAAGTTTGCGCACCACCATAGATAAGGTTATAACCTGGTCAGTTTAGTACTTGTTGCAGAGATATGTGTTAATTTGCCTTATAATACCTCTCCCTTTGCTGAATTCTTCAACCTATCCTTCGACTCTGCTTGCTTTCCCTCTGTTTTCAAAACAGCCATGGTCATCCCTCTCCTAAAAAAGCACGGGGCTGACCCAAATCTACTGGCTAACTTTCACCCTTTGTCTCTCCTTCTCTTCTGCACTAAAGTGCTGGAACGGGTTGTGGTTGACTGTCTTACCAATTTCTTGGACATCCACAGCCTTCGAGAGCCCCTACAAGCAGGTTTCCACCCCAGTCACTCAACACAAACTAATCTCATGTATTTCTCCAACTTCATCGCCTCTGCTAAGGACTACACCCTATCCTCTATCCTCATTCCCCTTGACATGTCTGCTGCCTTCGACACTGTCAATCACTCTCATCTCCTTAATACTCTCTTTCTTTTTGGGATTCACTATCAAGCCCTTGCTTGGATTTAATCCTACCTTGAACCTCACCAATTATGTCTCCTGGAGCAACAACACCTCTCAAATCACTCCTCTAACTGTTGGTGCTCCACAAGGCTCTTACTTGGGCCTGCTCCTCTTTACACTCTAAACCTATGCTGCTGGGATACTAATTACCTCCTCTGGGTTCTCATTCCAACTCTTCATGGACAACACCCACATTAACTCTCCTCTGATCTCTCTATCAACATTTCAAACTGTCTCTCTGCCATTAAATATTGGATGGCTTTGCACTCTTTGATGTTAAACTCTACCAACACAGAGGTGCACTTCTTCCCTGCCAAAAAGCTCTCTCCGTCTCTTCTTCTGCCTATCCAGTTCCCACCTGACACTCTCCCCTACTCTTCTTCAGCTAGAAACCTCTGCATCATCTATGACCCTTCTCACGTTATCTCTACTTTCAACTGCAAAACTGGAACAGCAGCTTGCCTCAACCTCTTAAATATTAGGAAAATCAGGCACCTCCTTCTTTTCAACACTGGCAAGCATCTCTTAACTACTCTTGTCTTTTCCAAACTGGACTTCTGTGCCGCCCTCCTCTTTGGTCTCCCCAACTATGCTTTCTGTTCTCTCGACAAGATCATTCACTTTGGTACAAGGACTCTCTTTGAACTTCCTCACTTCACGCCTACTTCCTCGTACCAGCACCAGGCTCGATTGCTGACGATGCAAAACAGGGCCATATTTAAATTTCTTCTCCTGATTCACAAGTCCATCCATGGTAAGGCACCACTGCATCTATCCTCTTATATCCAACTCTACAAGCCTTCTCGTAATCTGTGCTCTGCCTTTTCGACTACCCTTGTAACTCCTCGTCCTCCCTGTGCTTCCTCTAACTTCTGCTCTTTCTCTCTTCTTGCTCCACTTGCATGGCATTCTCTTCCCCCAAACATCTGAGAAACAGTCCACATGGATTTGTTCAAAGCCAAACTGAAAGCCTACCTCCTCGTCTCTGAGTTACCCTCTTAACCTACCTCTCATCTGCCTGCTAGCTAAAGAATTTCCCCATGCCTGTAACTTGCCTCTGCCCCTCACTTCCTCTGCCTCCACTCTAGCACTTCACCCATCATGGCCACATACGAAGCACAGCTGACTGTACTGCCTAGCGGAAACATCCAAAAAGAATGTATCCATTCATACAAATGGTACAAAAGACCAACAAAGGCCTGTACCATTTGTACGAATGGGAAAATACCGAACATGAGGAGTAGGGGTTGTAGGGGACACCCGCAATGTAAAAAAAAAAACAAGTTGAAAAAATCAAAAAAAGAAAAGGACCCTGCGGCGCCTGTTTCCAAGGACGTAAGTAAAGGGAACCAGCGTTGCAGAAGGATGTTGGAGACAGCGGCACACAAGGAGGTGTGCCACCCACAGGTAAGTAGGGGTGTGTGGACAAGTGCAAAGTCTGAAATGTTCAGGGGAGAGAAGACCGAAAGTGATTTTTTGGAAAAATGTCTTTCAGCCTTTTCTCCCTCGACTATTTCAACTACGGTCTTCCAACACAAATCCCTACCTACCTGAACTGTAAAAAATGTCCAATGTTGGTTGCCCTTAATCTATCTATGAATGATATTTTGTTTATAGTGTGCCTATACACAAGTGTTTTAAGGCACGATGAGGCAAAGGAGGGGAACATGGGGGAACAAGACAACGGTTTTACTAGGCGCAGTGACATTGAGATAGCGCAAGTGCAGGGGAGGGGGAAGGGGAGAAGTGCCAGGGGATGGGGAGGAGGAGCAAGTGCAAGACATAGGATCAAACATTGAAAAACAAGAATTGCGGCCAGCAGATGGCAGTGCAGGGTTAAGTGCAGAAAAACAAGTGATAGATAAATGTAAATGGGTGGGAGGGGTGTAGGGTTGCAGATACAGCCCCAAGTTCAGTGTTGCCAGGGTGTAGTGCAGGTGTGGAACTGGTAGGGCTGGAACTTGGGCCCATGGTTCAGAGGGTAGCCGGGTAACCAGTGCAGTATCAGACAGGAGATTAGCAAGGTAGCTGAAGAGAGAAGGCTGAAGCAACGAGGAAAGTCTTGAGCTGCTTCCGGAACCGGAAATGGTTCTGCTCAAGTTTCAGAAAGACAGGGAGGCTGTTCCAGAGGGAGGTGCCAGCTGAAGGGTGAGATCTACCCCCATCTCGTTGCTTGGAAAAGCAACTGACCCTGAAGGAGTTGGAGGTGGAGGAGTGAAGTGCTTGAGAGAAAGCTGGAGATATTTTGGTCCCAGGCCCCAGAATGCCTTGTCGACAATGCAAAGGGCCTTGAACTTGGTCCTTGCAGCCACTGGGAGCCAATTGAGAGATTTCAGTGCTGGAGAGATGCGATCCCTGGGCTTGAGGCGAAGGAAAGTCTTGCAGTCCTATTCTGGATGAGTTGCAGAGGACGGAGAGTAGAGACAGGCAGATTTAAAAAGAGTCTGTTACAGTAGTCAAGCCTAGAGAGAACCAGAGCTCTAGATACAGTGCAGTGAGCTTCTGGGGGAAGGAGAGGAAAGGAAAATACCTCTGAGGAGGTGCAGTTGGTAGTTTGCATTCTTAGAGATGTAGGAAATATGAGGAGAGAAGGAGAGTGAGGTGTCGAAGATAACCCAGAGGTTCTTAGCCTCAGAGGTGGGAGCAAGAGGAGAGCCTAGGGAAGCAGGGGAGAGTGGCGGGAAAGAGGGGTGCGGGTGTGCCAGTGAGGAGGATCTCTGTCTTGCTTGCATTCAGGCAGAGATCATTGGCGGTGCACCACTCCTTAATTGCAGTCAGACAATCCAGGATGAGAGAAGGAGAAGAGGCGGCAGAGGGGAGCCTGAAAGCGAGATGGGTGTTATCCACATAGCACTGCAAGTTGGAGCAGAGAACGGCAATGCGCTGGGTGAGAGATGCCAGTTATTGGTTGAACAACGAGGGAGAAAGGTTAGAGCCGTGGGGAACACTGCAGGTGGAGAGAGGGATAGAGCAGAGGAAGGCCCCACGTTGGACCTGGGAGGGTCGGTCAGAGAGGAAGCAGTTAGCCAGGCCACAGCCTGATTAGTGATACCCAGGTTATAACCGAGCCGGTTAAGTGGGATGGCATGGTTGACCGTGTCAAAGGCAGAAGAGAGATCAAGTAGGATGAGGACAGAGGGGAGATTAGAATCACGTTTAGAGAGCAGGTCTTTACGGATGTTCAGGAGAGCAGTTTCTGTGCTTCTGGCTGCTCTGAAGCCAGACTGATGGTCATGGAGTTAACCAACAGATGCAGTGTGACGATGAAGCTGGGAGATGGCCAGCTTTTCTTGGAGTTTTCCCAGGAAATGAGTGATAGAGATTTGGCGATAGTTAGCTGGAAGGAGGGGTCGAATGTGGGTTTCTTGAGAAGAGGGTGAACAAAAGAGTGCTTCAGGGGGAGGGGAAGGTCTCAGAGGCGAAAGTGTGGTTACAGAAGTCAGCCAGGACTGGAGCAAGGGTATCAATGGGCCTCATTATGAGGAAGATGGTAGAGGGTTAACGGCGCTGGTAGAGCTGCCGGCACCGTTAACCCTCTACCGCCTCATTACGAGGTCAGCTTGCGGGTCCCGCTAAGGACGTCTGGTAAAACCAGGCGTCCTTAGCGGGACCCGCTAGCAGACCAGGATGCTAACAACGGGCCCATCATTAACGGGCCAGTTGTTAGCATCCTCCCCATTCCCATTGGGCCCTATGGGGGCTCAAATGGGAATGGGGATGTACCGGGTCTGGGTCCCAGGAAAGGGAATTACTGGGCCCTCCAAGGTCAGAATGGCCCGGTAATTCCTCATTCCAGGAACCCGGACCCGGTACCCGGTATGGGGGTAGCCATGCCGCTAAAAGCAGCAGTTTTGGAAGAACAGAGAAGAACCTGTTTTGAAGAGGTTTTCATAGAACTGACTTGTCTAGAAACCTTGTCAGGGGAGAAGAGAGGGAAGGCAGAGAAGGTAGGGGGAGGCCACAGGGGGGCTGGAGGAAGAGGAGAGACTGGAGGGAGATGCAGGGAAGGCTGAGAGGGTGAAAAGGATGTCCTGGGTTTTAGAGATGAACTGAGAAGCCAGGGTTTGGGAAGGGACAGGAGAGGTAGACACTGTGTCAGTACTGGCCAGCTTCTTGCAGATTTTAAAGAGTTCAGCCAAATTGTTAGCTGCCACATGAACAAAGGCTTGGATGTGTGCTCTCTTCTCAGTGAAGACAGAGAGTCGGTATTGCCTTTGGAGCAGGCGGCAGGCCAGTTTGTCAGAGGACGAACAAGACACTAACCATTTCCTCTCAGCCACCCCACACTTGCATTTAAGGGTGACGAGGTCTGAGTCGTACCAGGAGTTACACTTCATTTTGGGCTTCATGCGGATCCTCATGACAGGGGCAAGTACATCAAGCATATCAGAGATACCAGAGTGGAGCATGGAAAGGGCTGTGTCAGGGTGTGAGTCAGCCAGAAGAGGGGAATAAGGACGAGAGAACTATGTGGCGAAAGCCTCTACTGGCACACGCTTCATGGGTCGAGTGACTGAGAATGTGGTTGGCAGTGTAGGGGTAGGATTGCCCTTGGAGAGAGAGAGAGATGAGAGGAGAGGAGAGGAGATGTGGTCACTCCAGGAGAGAGGTGTGGTGAGAGGATTAGAGAGGGGGAGGTCTGAGGAGATCAGAACATCAAGAGTATTCCCTGCAGAGTGAGTCGGGCCAGAGGGAAGAATGGAGACAGAGAGAGAGAGAGAGAGAGAGAGAGAGACAGAGAGAGAGAGAGAGAGAGAGAGAGAGAGAGAGCGAGAGAGAGAGAGAGAGAGAGAATTGCAGAGGTTGCGAAAGAGTCCTGTGGTGGGACAGGAAGCATCAGGTGGATGTTGAAGTCTCCAAGGAGGGGCAGTTGAGTGGTACAGGCCAAGAGGGAGGAAGAGAGGTCCGCCTACTCAGAGAGGAAGGTGGAGATCTGATCAGGTGGTCGGTAGATAGTATCCACAGTGAGAGAGTGGCCAGGGGAGAGAGAAAGCCTACAGATCAGGCATTCAAAGGAGAAGTAGGTCTGCATATGAATGATAGAGGTTTGAATCCACTCCGGGAAGATAAAGGCTACATCCCACTGGGACGGTTGGGTCTGGGTGCAGAGAGGACCTTGTAGCCATCAGGAAGGAGAGTTCCAAAGCTTGTGACAGAGCTGACAGTGAACCATGTCTCGGTGAGACCGAGGACATCAAGGTCTAGTTCTTCCAGGAGACGACAGATGTCAGAGTAGTGTTTAGCGGCTGAGCAAGAGTTAAGAGTGGCACGGTGGAGAAGGCTGCCATCCTTGAAAGATTTCCAGGGAGGGGTAAAAATCAGAAGTACTCCCTGCGGTGGTGTAGAAGGAGCCTGCGGGAGGGCAGCGGAGGTAGGAGGAGAGGATTGGTAGCTGAGAGGGAGGAGGAAGGTGCCAGAGTAGTGGCAGAGCGTGGAGGCAAAGAAGCCGAAGAAAGGAGAGCATGGATAGTAGGGATAGTGGGAGAGGAAAGGAAATTGATAAGGCATGGGAAGTGTCTATCAAAGAGGAGGAGGTTGGCCTGAGGGCCTTGGACCAAGACATTGCCATTGAGGTAAACATTAATCATGACCTTAGAGGAGTGGAAGGAAGCAAGGAGGGCCTCCCGCCAGATGCCATCATTAATCGGAGAGGATCAGTAAGGAGAGAGCACAGAGACCATATGAAGAGTTCATAGGTCTGGCGAAGGAACGACAAAGAGGATGATGGTGAGGGTCTGTCTGCAGGAAGCGCTGGTGGAGGTATCAGCGATAGGGAGGCCTGGGTTGGAGACCAGGATTTCCTTTTTGAACTTCTTCCTGCCAGACCTAGTGAGAAGGGTAGGGTAGTCGACAGAGAAACAGTTGGAGAAGATAGGAGAAACAGAGAGCACCATAAGTGAAGTGGAGGTGGGGGAAAGGAAAGAGAGAGAGGTGGGTGGGGAATGAGAGAAGAGCATAGGGGGTGAAGACACCGGGGGAGAACACAGGGGGGTGCAAGCAGAAGAGACAGAACTTGACTGGAACAGCAAGGCAGATGGAAGTACAGTGGTCACCGGGCACAGCTAAATTCAAAAACAGCAGCAGGCAGATGAAAACACAGTGGTCAATGGGCACAGCTAAGTTCAAAAACAGCAGGCATATGAAAACACAGTGGTCACTGGGCACAACTAAGTTCAAAACAGATGAAAACAAAATGCAGATGGAATGAGGAAGGGAAAGTCAGTGTATGTGGGAAGTGATGTTGCAACTGACCCACAAGGAAGTGAAGTGTCACGAAAGGTTCAGTGGGCACCAGGAGAGTGCAGGATCAGATTGCTTCCCAAGTCATCAGGTGCGTGGGGGGGGCAGACTCATCAAGAAAGTAGAAAGGGAGCACACAGGGCCTTAGATATGGGCCTTTGAGGAAGGGCCTGCTCACGCCTCCTGGTGCCACTCATTGGCTAAAGAAGAAAAGAGAGTAGCCAAAGGTGGGCGCGCGGTCCAGGCACAAGTAAAGATATCAGGACAGCACAAGTAATGGTGCCGCCATCTTGGAAGTGGCCATGTGCGGGGCCAGCGGAAAGTGAAGATGGAAGGCCCTTTTCATTAAAAAAAAGCATCCCCTTCACCATGCGTGATAGATGGTCAAAACACGCTGTGAACAACCCAAATCAAACAAACTTTGCTTTTGAAGTGCGTGTTGTCTGTGGCGAAAATTGCTGAAATGCACTCAGAAGTAATTTAGAATTAATTTCAGAATGAATGTCATAATGCTGGGGTCACTGGGCAACATTGTAGGTGCCTCGATGGTTTACCTTCTAAGTGATGCACTCAGGTATTATCCCCAGTGACTGCTCCATTTTCATCCCTCCACAACCTGATCACAATGTTCCTCTAGCACACCGTTGTAAGAGGTTCACTGCTTACCATCAAATCTGATTTCTTATCTATTGTTAGTTTTTTTCGTGATCAAAGGGGCATTGTTCCTCCAGATATATGTAGATAGACAAATAATTAAATAAATAAATAAAACAGACAGCACCCAATTCCAGCAAGGACAACTCAGCATTTCCTCTCTCTAACAGTAACAATTTTTGAATGAGTGGTGCGCATAATAAAAGGGTAAAAGTGCTGTTAGGTTATTTTTTTATGCTCCAATTCGTTGTGCCATTCCAAGGCATAGGAGTGCCGCAGAGTTTGCATCTCCTCTTTGCATTCCTCCTCGTCTTGGGAGAGCACTCGTTTTACGCGTGTCTCATATTGTCATGGGGCGTAAAACCAAAGGGTGCCAATGGAATACATCTTGGTTCAGTACCTGCTAAAGTCCATGAAGATTCTATTAAAATCTATGATAAAACGCCACATGCCATGCGTTAATTTGCAAGCAGCATTTTACTTCTCACACAGTGGAGAGTAAAAGTGAAGAGTAAATGCAACTGTGCCTTCATTTCTATCTTCACATTTGCACTCCACTTTTTGAGTGTTGAAAATTGAAAGCTAGGAACCAGCAACAGGTAAGTGCATGCGTTGGTAGTGTCCTGCGTGCAATTAGAATTTTTCACAAAGTGACACCCTTACTGTGCAACAAAACAAAGTATCCGCAATAAAAGCACTACGTAAAAATGTACACAGTATCACTCTAGTGTCCTCCTTTAGCCTATTGCCTTCTCTTTTGCTTCATCTGACTCATTTGTGTAGAAGGGGTCCTAGACAGGAGAAAGTGGGCCAAATGTCAAATGCTCTGATGAGCTTATTTGACCCACACTATTTGTTTTTTTTCTATTATTTCAAATATTCTTCACCTCATTAGTTAGTATCTGCAAGTCTGTCTGAAAATAGGACTATAAGCAGGCGAACTTATTATTGCACAGATCGTTTTGTTGGGTGTATTTAAACCAACAAAATAGGGAACAATTGCACCTTGCTGCATTGCAAGAACTGGGAAACAGTGTAGTCAGGTGCCGAAATTGTATGCTGGGCTCAAATCCAAGACTCACCACTTAACCAAAGTGTGTGATCTTGGGCAACATATTTAGGGGGTAATTCATAGAAATCAGCGCACAAGTGGTGCACGCGGCTGGTGCACAGTGTGCACGTGCGGCAGTCTGCGCCAGCACCCATTTCAGCGCACAGCGTATTCAATGATTTCAACATCCAGAACCAGCTGTGGGGCAGAGTGGTGCTGCGACCCTGAAGCAGCGCCAGTTACGCCACCAACCCCACCCCGTGCGCCATAAACAGCGCACAAATCCCGTACATGGTGCACAGGCCAGTGGACCAGCATACAGCCCCTCAACCACGAAAACGTGTGAAAAAATCCCCGCACACCCCTCAGAATACACATACCCCTCTCACGCTAGCGAATTCGCGTGTAAAACTCCCCACGCACCCCCAGAATACATGTACCCCTCTCACACTAGCAAATTTGCGTGTAAAACTCCCCGCGCACCCCTCCGAATACACGTACCCCTCTCGCGCTAGCAAATTCACGTGTAAAACTCCCTGCGCACCCCAGGAATACACATACCCCGCTCGCCCTAGTGAAATCGCATGTAAAACTCCACCCTGTGATGTGGGCAGCCGGTGGGCCATGAACTGGGGTGATGTGCTGCCTTTGGTGAATGTTGAGGGTGGATGGGCTGCATGCATGTATTCCGAGGCGTGCATGTGGATTTTTACACGCGATTTCGCTGTCCGAGCGGGGTACGTGTATTCCTGGGTTGCGCGGGGAGTTTAACACGCGATTTCGCTTGGCGAGCGGGGTGCGTGTATTCCTGGGGTGCGCGGGGAGTTTTACACGTGAATTCGCTAAGCGAGCGGGGTGCGTGTATTCCTGGGGTGCACGGGAAGTTTTGCACGCAAATTCGTAAGCACCAGAGGGGTACGTGTATTCGGAGGGGTGCGCGTGGAGTTTTACACGCGAATTTGGTAGCGCGAGAGGGGTACGTGTATTTGAAGGGGTGCGTGGGGAGTTTTACACGTGATTTCGCTAGCACGAGTGGGGTACGTGCATTCTGGGGTGCGCAGGGAGTTTTACACGCGAGTTCGCTAGCGCAAGAAGGGTATGTGTATTCTGAGGGTTGCGCGGGGAGTACCACGCGCGAATTGGCAGTGTGGGTCCTCACAGGTGTGCCCTCTCCCGGCTCCCCAGGCCCTGCAAGTAGCCCACACCACAGGGGACTTCCCTGCACCCCTGCCCATGCCCCACAGGCAGCCCATACACCCTGGCCATGCCCCGCATCCAGCACACATGGCACCATGCACTAGTGAGCCCTGACTCATGTCCCCCTGCACCCCCACCCCCGCAGCATTGACAGGCACCTGCCAGCAGGCCCCAACTCATGTCCCCCTGCACCCCCACCCCCCCAGCATTGATGGGCACCTGCCAGCAGGCCCCAACCCATGTCCCCCTGCACCCCCACCCCCCAGCATTGACGAGCACCTGCCAGCAGGCCCCGACTCATGTCCCCCTGCACCCCCACCCCCCCAGCATTGATGGGCACCTGCCAGCAGGCCCCGACTCATGTCCCCCTGCACCCCCACACTCCCAGCATTGACAGGCACCTGCCAGCAGGCCCTGACACATGTCCCCCTGCACCCCCAAACCCCCAGCATTGACGGGCGCCTGCCAACAGGCCCTGACTCATGTCCCCCCCAACATGTCATCACGATCCACAATCATGGACCTTATGGCCACCCAAATCACACCCCACACCACCCCTGTCCAAACACCCAACCAAGTATTCCATCCACCCCACATAGAAATGCCAATTACATGATACAACCCAAATGGCAAGTATGCACATCAACACATGTCCGTCACACACACACAATGGGTGCAAGTGAATGAGAAAACACACATTGTGACATGCATGAAACCAATGACAGAAAACCATGCATTGAAGTAAGAAAAAAATATGTATTGAACACAAAAGCAAGGGGATTAAATGAAATCACACAACAATGGACATAATAAATAAAAAGCAGCATGTCCCAAAAAAACAAAAAAAATCATTAAAGCACAATCCAAATAAATCCAAATGAAAATGGGTCCAAAGAGTCCGTCCAGCAAACCAAATCCAAAAATAATATATGAATAATCCATTGCTCCATGGTGAACCAAATAAAATGTTGAGAAATGCAGTCTCCAACCATACAAAGATCAAATCCAGGGACTATAAGCCCAACTATAGAAAGAAAACCTACAAAAAACCCTATCTAATAAAGAACTATCTACAAAAAGGTGGGGCATAGTCCAAGTGCCCCAAATGAAAGAAAAACATAAATGAAACCTAACACTAACTAACTATATACAATGGCGGCAGGCAAGTCCTACGGCTCACTAGTTATTTCCCGGGCTTGGGCATCATTGAACTCCTGCTCAACGTCCTGGAGGCGGGCCTGTTCCCTGGCCCAGAGGTCTCGCAGGGATAACGCCATGTCCACCTCGATCCCCCTGCAAATTCCCTCAAGGCACTCAGCACGCCTCAGCGCCCTGCGCATGGAGTTCTCCGCCCTGACCATTGTGAGCCGTGCCTCCTCCACCTGCCGCCGCTCTGCATCTATCCGCTGGCCCAACCGCCTCCACACGAAAGTCACTCCCATTCCAGGGTTCTCCTGCCCTCCGGCCGATGCCTGCCCCTCTGATGTTGATGGCCCCAAGCCATGATGCCTTCCACGTTGAGCCTGCCGCTGCCTTCGACGCAACTGCTTCTGCCAGCACGATGGCATCCAGGCTGATGGAATCCACCGGTGCCGTCGTGCACGTTCCCTGCCCGATGCTACCAGCACATCCTCCAACTGCTTGGGTCCAGTTGCTGGGGTGTCCACCCCTGCTGGACCTCATACTCCCGACTGTGGCAGGGATGTGATCTCCACCGAGCTGACTGCGTTGGTCAGGGCAGGTCCACTGGGGGCCCTGGTGGCATCTGGGCTGGAAGACGGCATGGAGAACGACTGGCGCATAGCCTCCACAGAGGAGGAGAGGGCCGCCAGAGTGCCCGACACATGTACGAAACCCCCGACCAAGGACCCTCCCTACTGGGCCACATTGGCACGCAGCTCTTCGTGATGACATGTGTGCTCCCCCCATGAAGCACGCACGTCATCACGAATGTCACGCGTGCGCAACTCGACACCAATCAGGACAGTCTCCATACCGTCACGGGTCCCTCGTCCGCAGGTAGAGGAGTGTCAGATGACGTGGACCTCCCCCCTACATGTGACGGGCCTGGGATGGGGCATACCTGCTGGTGCATGGTGGTGCAGTCACAGTGTCAGGGACAGTGACATGCACAGGCCCCTCCAAGGCGACCTGTGCTGCCTCCTGCCCCTGACCCTGGACTGCAACACTTGCACCAGTGGTACCACCCCCACCAGGCCCCATGTGCGGCTCAGTAGCAGCCTCCTCCTCCTCTATGGAAACCACCAACCTGGATGGCTCCACACTTCTTCACTCACCGCTGTGTAGAGGGAGACATAGAACACAAGCATCAGGGTATTGTACAATAGTCCCCTAGACAGGAAGCAATAGCACATGAGTGGCACTGTCAAACGTCACTTCCATCAGGTACCTCCACAACACATGGGTCAGTGCAGGCAACACACATGCAGAAACAGCCATGGCGCATGCAAAGAACATTTGCATACATGTCCAAGGAACTGTTGAAACATACGATGGTGGTTTTGAAACTCACATGCATCATGGCTCATACTGATCACATGCACACACATCACCGTAGTCTCATCCATCTGGCCTCGTACACCTCAGACACAGTGGAGACAAGGATGACTAGGCTGCATCAGTGAATCGAACATTGTCACAGACATGTGTCATGCATCCATGGCGTTTACCAGTCACACACACGCTACTCAGACACATAGACATGTACACCATACATGTCCTTGACAGCAGCACCCATCTCTCACACCCCATCCATGTCCAACAACAGAGACAGGCATGCGTTCATGTGTGCATTCCACACCATGATGTCCCTGCACACACACATCCATACATGGCCAATGTCACACATAAAGGCAAGTAGCTGACTACCAGCACACTGCAACATGCCCTGTTTCACACAGCAATGCATGGCCACTTACCACTCGACTCCAGACGGGCCTGCATCCTGAGGATCTGGTGGCAAAGCACTGGGCGAATGCGCTCCAGGACCCTCATCAGCTGGTTGGTAAACTGGCCACAGTGCCCCACTGCATCCTCTGCCTCTAAGAGGTGCCGGGCCTTCATGAGGGTCCTGGACTTGTAGTCCTCCCAGCACTTCTGGACGTGTTTCATGTCATGGAGTACCACCCCCTCTGTGTTGATGACACCCACTATGTCCGTCCAGATCCTCCTCCGTCCTTCCTTTTCAGCGCGCGATGGTGTGAAGAAGGCATCATACTGCACCAGGACTTGCTCCACCAGGATTCCAACTTCTTCGGAAGTGAAGCTGGCAGCCCTCTGCCTCTTTGGCTGGGGGTTGCCACTGGTGCCGGAAGGTGTTTTGTCGGACATGGAAACCCCTGAGGCAGGTGTGGGTGGGCAACTGGGTCCTGGGGCTGGGCTGTGGGGTGATGGAACACCAGTCGGGAGTCTTCTGTTCCAGCAGGGGTGGTCACTGCAACAGGACCCCTGCAGATGGCAGATGCTCCGCTAGGACATGAGTTCCTATTCATGCTCCCTGTGTATTCCATGCATGCCCCCATGTGTCCTTGACTGGATGATCATTGTAGTACGTGTCCAGGATGACCTACATTTCTTTGCTTTTGATCATCCATTCCATGCCCACTCTGGCTCAGTCCTGCACCACACACATTTTTAGGGTGTAACAGTCTGTGCAGGGCACAGGCCTCACCCCGTTTCAGGCCCACTGACTCTGTTCAACTGGTGTAGGGGCTTCTGTACACATGGCTGTACTACTGAGGGATCATCATATGTCCTGCTTTCTGTCCCATCATCATCTGCTGTGTTGTCAGTTGACTCAGATGATGCAATTGATGCTAGCCAGCACTGTCTGCCAATGCACAGGTCTCCGGTCGCCCTTTCGCTGCCATGCAATGCATCTCTAAATTTTCACTTAGTGGGGGGGTTTGCTTGTAGCCATGCAATACATTGCATGCACATTGCACATGATGCCTGGACTTGCCCTTGCACTGCCTTCAAGTCAATTGATACACATGATGATGCACTTGTTCATGTAGATAGTGGATAACGTACACGGGTCCTGCACTGCATTAACCCACTTCTGAGCCGTGTTACACCGTTCTACATGCCTAGTCCCTGATGCTATGTCAAAGTGACCTTGCATGCATGCCAGGTTCACATTTGTGTGTGACATGTGTGCTTCATGTGTTGTCAGTCTGTGTGATGTCTATGTGTGTGTGTGTGTGTTATGTGCTTCTGACATGTGTACTAATATTCATTTTCTCCACTTTCCAGATGATGATGCAATGGAGCCAGAGGATGGTGTTGTCATGTCAGACACAGGTTTGCTATCACACCAGCAACCCGGCACAAGTGGGGCTCGTGGGGTGGTAGACCATGAAAACCCACATGTGTTACAGACCATCTTGTCTGTGGCTGGAAATGAGTCAAGCCCGGACGATCACTCTGACGACAATGTCGAGTTGGATGTGCATCGGGTCCATTCGTCTGGGGTGAGTGATTCTGATGTGGACGCTCTTCTGTCTGCGACACCTGCCCTGAGGGCCCAGATGGTGGTGGGACCTCTGCCTGTGGTGGATCGGGACGCAGGGTCACCTTCCACACCAGTCGCTGATGTGCCTGGGACATCACGTCGATGGGAGAATGTAGTCCTGCAGCCACGGGCAGTGCCAACCTGACAAGGACGGCTGGTCATTGGGACCCGCAGGTGTCAAGCCCAGCAACGCGATGGCCGCGCACCACTGAGGTATACTGAGTGGGAGCAAGATATGACTGCCAATTCAAAATGCCAGGGGGCAGCAATTGAAAGCATTGCTGTGAGCATGGAGCATGTGGCGCAATCCATGCTCCCCCTGCTAGACAGATGCTTCTCCAGCCCAGCAGCGGGCGGCACAGTCCACGGCCCGCTCGCTCCGGCTGGGCATGGCGGCCTCAGACAGGGCACGCCAGGCTGAAATGTCTTTGCATCAAGCAATTGCTGCTCACGCGGAGGCACACATGGAGGCACTGAGGGCTGAGTATGAATCCCTCAGATCCACTCTGGGTGTCCTCTTGATGTCCCAGAGGGAGCGGTCAGAGGAGAGGTTTGCGCAGCTTGAGTGTACCATCTCGGATGAGCTACGTGCTTGCGGAGAGATGTATCAGTTGTCCAGGCAGGCCACGCAGGAAGAACTCTGTGTTACACGTGCTACCTTGCAAGAGGAAGCACGCGTATCACGAGAGGTTCTGCATGCTTCGCCGCACAGAACCAGGCTCACCTGTCCGGCAGACTTGCTGCCGACGAGGGGAAAGCTGCACATAGGCATGGTCAGGCTCCTGTACCACGTCTACCTTTTCAGGAAGAGGCTGACTCGGACGACGAGATATCTCCCACACAGTTCGGGCTGTGCAGGCGTTGAGCCCATGGAGGGTTTTTTTTTTTGACTCAACATCGTAGCATGTGTGTGTTGAGCTGCACCCTGTACCTCCCCCTCCTGGGTGCCTCCCCCCGGGTCGTATGTGGCCATTTTTGATTTTTCATTTTAATTTACTTAGTTAACATTGTTTTTGATAGTTAGTTTAATTAGGTAATGTAGGTTTTTCATAATTAGTTTAATTAGTTAATATAGTTTAAAATTGCTTGTCTATTGTGCATTCATTTGACCGTGTGGTGCTTTGTGGCTTTTGAAAGCATCCACTGTCTGTTCCAGCTGGGCCCTTCAAGCTTGTCTCGTGTATGTGTTTGCAGCTTGGGGTCCTGACTCACATAGACCACTCCTGCTTCCCTTATCCATGGGCTTGCAAGGATGGTTCGGTGTTACAGTCATTTACACAAGGGCTTTGGACTGTCATATCTGTGGCCTGTCTGCTGCTGTACTACTTGTGTTAACACCCCTAGTGGGGATTGTGGGGGTTTTATCCATGGCATGTCTGCATTAGATTTGGGTGGGTTCATGATTGATGTGTCCATTAATTGATATACATTGAGCTGTATGTTTATTTTCTTTCCTGAACATGTGCTTGATGCACTTCATGCTGTAGACAGTGGCCGGCACCCTTTGCCTGTCAAAGTCACACTGATGGTGGGAGGAATTCTAATGTAGGTGTCTGACATGGCACAGTCACAACCAGCATGAAGAGACACACACAGGGAACTTTCCTGCGTAAATTATATGTTTTGTGCCCTTTCTGCAGGAGAATGAGCCTCCAGACCACCTTTGCCAGCACACTTGGGCCATTGTACGACATACAGCTGGCTATGGTCGGTGGGGCAGACATGCACATTTGTGCGCAAGCAGTGCCACAGGGCTTGTGCTCAGATGTCCAACAGAAGCAGACGTGTTTCCAGGCGCTCCAGGCAAGGTGAGCAGCACAAGGGGGCCACACCGCAACCAGGCTTCCACCAGGCCACTTGCACATGCATGCCAAGTGGCGCCACTGATGGGAAGCTTGGACAGATATTGTTGTTGAAGCGCACAGTACAGCTAAGATGTGTTGGGGGACAAATGGCAAGTTGCTTACCAAGTTGTCAGGGGCACACGCAGGGGCTGTCGCACATATCCTCCGGTCCACCCTGTTCCATAGAAGCAGAGTCATTAGCGCAGTAGCGTTCCTAGCCAGAAAATGAAGCAGCACACAGGGACACCCAGCGAGGCACAGACTCGTGTGCAACGCATATCATTTACATGTGCAAATTGACACGTGCACTACCAATTTTAATCTGCGGATGCCAGAACACAACTTGTACTGAAGTTGCACCTCGCTTTATGCGTCTAGATGCTCACCCAGGGACCATTGTATGATGTGTGATTGTTGACGCATTGGTCTTCCATTTGCTGCGCGCTCACGTTCGCCTGCTTTACTGCATTGACAGTGTATGGACCATCACAGGGGCAAGCTAACGTATGGGTACAAAGCTGCAGACAGGAGTGTGTTTGTTTGTGGAGGAGTCACTTACTTTGGGGCATTTATGGTGTTGCGTGTGTGTGTTGTAGGAACACACAGATTAGTAACTCACACTCTCTTTGCAGCGTTGAACTGCTCCTATTACCGGACCTGAGAGTGCGCAGGCAGGAGGCCAGCACTCACCCCAGAGAAAAGTCTTTCTTTGGCTTGCATTTGACTCATTTGGTACAATGTGCATGATGAACATGTTTTGTCTGATTGAGTATGTGTTATTGTGAATAGTTGTTTGTTGTATTTTCCCTACTTTCCCTTGACAATCCTACTCCCCTCTCCTGCCCCTCTTTCCGGTTATCCTGAATACCAATGCCTGTCCAAACTACATATCCCTGACCCTTCTTTCCCACCGGGGTCTCGGAGCCCTGTGTAAGTTTGACCTTGCAGGTGCCCAGACCACGGAGGGGGTGGTTGGTTTGTGCCACTCCTGCACCTGGACACCGGAGTTGGTGCATCATCATTATATATTTTGTACCGAACATGGTACCCATCCTGTTGTGGCATTGTTGATCTGTGCTACCTTGGTTGTTGTATCATTGTGCTTGGACATGTGCTTGGACATTTTCTGCTACTTCAAGTCATCTACTGGAGACTCTTCCAGGGTTTTTGGTTGCCTACAGACTTTTTCCATGGTTTGTGGGTTTGGCTCCTTGGAGTTCTCTGCAATTTGTTTTTTTTTTGCCAGTCAAGGTGGCCTCTGAGGGGGCTGGACCCTATTTACACACAAGGTAGAACATGGAGAACAAGGGGTAGGGTGATGCTGTGGCCAGGTATACTTGAAGGAAGAAGACTGCATGCCCCAGACACAGTTGTTCAGTAGGTCATGGTGATGTGTGAAGGAGGGAGGGCCTTTTGTTGTTGGACAGTTGGCTTCGGCTACAGTGCTTTGGGCACTTCGACCTTGTAATTGTGGGGTACTATGTACATGATGTGTTTTGCTGGTCAATGCCTGTTCCTGTGCTGTCTTTACTTTTCAGGTGTGAGGGGATTGGTGTGGTTTGACATGCTGTGTACACATGGGCAATGTTCACATGTGATGTGTACAGGACACTGAGGTTCACTTGATTTCACATGCATGTATTGAGTGCATGTCCCTACTGACACACACAGTTGCACAATGATCCACCACATGGACAACCAACCTTACATGGCCACATGTGCACACAGATTGCCTTCTGGGGCTCGCTTTGTCCCTGCAGCACATGATCTATGACCATTTGGGGATCCTGTACATGCGTCAATTGGTTATTTTTTAAATGAGTCCTTTTCATGTGATGCTCAAGGTGTATCTCCAACACAATGGCTGGTCACTGTGCTGTGTGCTGAGCAGTGTGTTGCAGGAGACACACACAGCACACAGGTTCGGGAGTAGGGATTTTGCCTTGCCCAATGTTCATGTGAACAGGCATTCAGTCTTATGTTCATGCTACAACTGGTGGAATGCATTTGTGTATGACTTGGTATGTGTGGGATGTTGTTGATCAGTCTTTCATGTGATTCCACGTCAGGCGTCATTGTCTGGAGCCACTTTCCATTTATCACATGTCACCTCGGATCTTATTGGTCATGTGTTGGCCTTTGGTATTGCTTGCCATGTCATGGTGTGGCAGACAAGGGTGATGGGGGTTGGGAGGGTTTGGGTGACATACCAGGGATTGTCATGGCCTGTTTTGTGGGGGTGTGTGATACACACCTTGCAAGTGTTCCTTTTGGTCACACAGGATTGGTTAGGTTTAAGTAGCTAGGGATGCACACAATGTACCACTTCCATGGCAACATTCTCAGGGTGTTAAGGTTGTGACAGTTGACTGTCTCTTTGTCATCATCGATTGTCACCTGGTATGTGACAGGCCTATTTGCACTCCGCAGGGGTGGGAGTTTAGGTGAAAAATGTGGCCACAAGCTGGTTCCGGGCTGCTCCGCCACGTGCCCTATCCTGTCCCATGGCCAGGGCCTGTGCCTGTGGTTGGGGATGTGGGGGAACCACCATGTCCACCGGTACGCCGTGCCGTGTTGCAACATTGTGCAGGACACATGCTGCCACAATGATCCTGCACACTACTGGGGGGGGCATATCGTAGCTGCCCGCCAGAGCGGTCAAGGGAGCGGAAGCGTGACTTGAGCACTCCGAATGTGTGCTCCACTATGCCCCTGGTTGCAATATGGACAGCGTTGTATCTTACCTGGGGTGGTGTGGTGGGGTTCCGGATTGGCGTCATCATGTGGTTGCTCAGAGGGTAGGCACTGTCCCCTGGGGAGGTGATAATGGTTGTGATTATTAGGGTTTGTGTATTTGTCTGTGTGTGACATGCATGCATGTGCACGGACATTTGTACTCACCTAGGAGCCATGTGTCGCCATGCTGCCCAGCTTCCAGTGCCCGGCTCAGGGTGGACATCCTGTATATGAAACTGTCATGGGTGGAGCCAGGGTAGTTTGCATAGACAGAGGTGATGATTCCCTTTGCATCGTATATGACCTGCACATTCATGGAATGCCAGTGCTTGCGGTTTCGATAGATGTGCTCAGTGGCCCTAGGTGGACGTAGGGCCACATGGGTGCAATCTATGGCACCGAGCACTTTGGGGAAGTGTGCCACCTTGTAAAAGTCCTGGACCACGGCCTGCCTTTCTGCAGGTGTTCTGGGCATGTATATGTGCCTGCGGACTGAGGGGCGCACAGTCATGATTGCCAACACCTGGTGTAGGCAGCGTGACTGCGTGGCCTGTGAGACCCCCCCACTATGGAAGTAGTCCGCTGAAATGACCCACTGGCCAAAAAATGCAGGACATTGAGCACCTTCTCCAAGGGGCTCAATGCTTCGGAGCACAGGGTGGGGGATGTAAGGTCATCTTCCCACTCCCTGACCAGGTCTAGGATGATACGAGGTGGAAACCTATATCTGCCATAGACCTGGTCGTCAGGCATCCCAAAAAAGCTAGTCCGGTGGGAAAAATGCGGGCTCTGGCTATTCTCCTCCTCCTGCAGTGTACCACGATCAGTGGTGCGACAAATGGGGCATTCATCGTAGCTATATATACGTGTTTGTTGTTTGCGCGTGCGCCGGGATGCTTACGCCTGCCTTCCTGTGGCAGATGTGTTGACGCCTGTGCGTGTATTTTAGTGTGCGCATGTTTCCCGTATTCGATTCCATGAATACGTGTTGTTCGCGTGCATGTGGGCGTTCCATCTATTTCCCTGCAGTACTTCCCTAGTTACGCCTTCTTTTTCATGCGTTGTTCCCCATTCTGCATGTTACACCCCGTGTCCCACCCCCTTTTTGGTGTGTGCGCCAACGTGGTGCGCTTTCCCTGTGCACGTTGCTCACGGCGTTCGGGATGTTGCAATGACGTGTGCGCCCGTGTGCGTCACGCACGGATTTGGCGCACATCCAGGGGGAAACACGTGCAGGACCTTCCTTGAATCTCACGTGTGCGCGTCTATGTCTAACTCTAACCTGTCAAAATGTCTAGTTCCTAAATATTCAAAAGTTGCCATTCACTAAGAATGATTTACTTTTTAGGGCCACATTTGTTGCTTAACTGGCTGTGGTGTTACTTCATATATTATTTGAGAGAACATTCATACATTTCACACCAAAAAGTAATTGATTTCTTAGCTCACTCGTGGCTACACCACTTGAAAAGCATGGCACTCTTCTAATCTCTATGTCCGGATAGGTGCGCCTTCCTGTTAAGCTCTAACCTGTATGCACTGTTGAGCCTATGGGATGTGTTCTTTCTTCGTTGCCGCCAATCTTCCAGCATTCCACCATCTTTTTGACCAACCGTGTGGCCAAATTATATTTTCCTGCATTTCTTTACTGCTTTTTTAACTGCAAATAGACAGATGGTGGGTTTGGATTAGGCATATAGAAAGATCGGGGAGAGGGCATGTAAGGGGTGTGTTGGGGGTCTCCTCCCGCCTTTTGCAGGAAAAGACTGGTAAAAGAAATTGACGAAATGTATTTCGACCAAAAAAGTCAAGGAATACTCATCGATTCGATTTGCCTCTTAAACCATGCTTGATCACTTACACATTCTGTAAAGCTGCTAACCTGAGACCTGTATTGCAATTGTGGGCTATGTGCACCATTTTCCTATGTCTACTCATTTGGCCTGCATGTATACTAATGATGATGATGTGTTGATGTGTGTATTTATATAGCGCCTTTATCGAAAGTGTTTTTCAGAGCACATATTTACATACAATATTACCCAACAGAAATTGTTACTCATTTATCGACCTCTGAAGGATGAAAGGCTGAGTTGGCCTTGCTGGGATTCGAACCTGCAACCTGCAGAACACGCTCAAATCGCAGCAGCGAGCGCTCAACTGCTGTTTATGAAGTTAAAGCACATGTCTCCACCTAACACCGGATTTCAGTTACAGATAAATTGAAATCTATTTCAACTCAATTGGCTGTCAACCAGAATGACTGCAACCCTTGAAAATTGGCGTCGCACGTTGCTCCCTTCCTTCCTACCCTGTCCCCCATCAGAGTTACAGTTCCACTACTTTTGGTACACTTCTATCACTGCATTAAATCTGCGCCCCTGTCCATAATCCCTACTTATTTACAGCGCTCCGCTGCTTCTTGTAGCAACATGTATCACCCCAAATTGAACATGCCTCCATGCCCTGTGAATCCTTTGTTGTCTCGTGTGTACATGTGCGCCCTGATGCCCTTGGGCTGCGGGGCGTTATAAATAAATACAAAATAGCTTTATATATAGTGGGTGGGATGCGGTAGTATGGCCTGGCTGAGCCAGGTGGTCACAGATGGTGAAGGGGTTACAGAATGTGTGAAGGAGTCACAGAGTATGTGAGGTAGGCAGGGCGGTGAATACTGTGTGGCTGAGGTGGGGAAAGTGAACTAGAGAGGCACTCGGTTTAGCGAGGCGACACTACAATTGAGCTGAGGTGCACAGAGAGGCAGCACCTGCCAACATATTCCCTGGGGGAAAGAGACGGAAAGGGCTCTCCTCCACCCACCCGAACCCCCAAGCGGGATTTGACCCGAGCCCACCAGTTCCCCATCCCCATGAAGTGTTAGCAGCAGCGACACTTTGCGGCTAGCTGCACCCCTGGCGTCTGGCCAGTTGTTCTTCTCATACCCAGGCCCGTTACGTATTTTACTCACATTCTCGCGCCCACTGGCCGCCAGTTCCCTCATGACAGAAGTCAGGAGTTGACGAGGTCCGCATGCCACTGTATGCGGGTTTTTTCTCCTCCTCAGCCTCCCCGCCCACCGCCCCCCATCCTCTCGACTCGTTATTGTTATAATGTGAAGAGCCGCGCCAGAAAGGCAATGAGTTAAAGATGTCGCTTTAAATGACAAAAGCCGAACGGTTTACCCCACTTTCAGTCTGCGTCTATTCACCCCTTTGAGTGCACGTTTGGCTAGTTCAGCTCTGGGAGCCCGTCCACTACCTGCCCCTCATTTGTATTCCTGGAGAGAGGCGCCGGCTGGTTACTTTGCATCTGAGTGCTAATGCTGATGAGCCTGCTTGTATAGACGGAGGGCAGGAAGCTTCAAAAGGAAGCTGGAGTGAGACCAGGGGGCCCTGGAGTGGGGAGGGGTGTGCATATGCAAAGCGCCCAGGGGTGAAGCAGAAAGCAGGGGGCTGCGCTGTGAAGGTGCCAGCATAGCCGGTGGAATGGAGGGAGGAGAGTCATGCTGCATTTTAACCCTGAATGCCTTCTTATGCAGAGCAACACAAAAGCCCCAGTGAATGCATGGAAAACAGCACGCTGTGAAAACATGGCTGTTTATGTACACCTTTGAGCAAATAACAGCGGCTGAAAAGCTGCGCTAATTAAATTACGGGAGATTTTAGAAAGTGTCAAAAGCCTAAACTTCCACTGGAGACGCTTGAAGAAAATCTGCCGGAGTAGTGATGTCGCTACAGCCACCTTCCAATCACGTGTAGCTCAGACGATATTCGGAAGGAGTCATGTTTGACACTTATGAGGCGACGCCACTACTGAACGAGTCCACGTCCTTCGTTCCTGCATTGGACAACATAAAGTAGACCCGAGCACCAATTTGAGGGGCCCTCGATTCTGAATCATCATTTTCAGGCCAAATTGTCTGAGCAAGTGCATGCACGTGATTGGTCAAATCTGTCCCAGGTGGTGTTGGGATAGTAACATTGGGCGAGACTACCAGATGCACACAGTGCAGTGCATCAAGTTATAAACACGTCACACGTTAGCCCACATAGTCGGCTAGCCTTGGTCTGTAAGACCGCGCTTCTGGCGATGCTCTTAGAGGCCGGGTCAGGGCTGCTGCCCCGTTCTCACCCAGGCTAACAGAACACACAGGGCCTTATTAACAGTAAGGGTTTAGGGATAGAGCAGGCAGTGTTGTACCACTGTGGCTGATAATCGGGGGTCAAGTACTAAAAATAATAGTGGGGGGACTCATAGACAAACCCAATGAAATGTGACCTTGCCAGAAATTAGCATATCAAGGTGAAATATGCACATTTAATTGAATTGGCTTTGCATAACCGCCCAAATTGCATAGGACAAATGGCATTTGCCTTTCATAAAATCTACACCCACACAAAACCAAGAGAGGATATTTTCTTCTAATAGTGTTTTTGAACACACATGTTTTCCCTGGAATTTACAGTACTGAAATGCGACATTTCACCTTTAGCTATTTTTCTTTCATCTGGTTATATAGTGCAGTGGCCAAAGTGTCCAGGCTGCAAACCTAACGACTGTGGTTCAATAACTGAGGTTCACAAAGAGGTTGAAGGTGGGCACCGCGTCCTGTTGCTGTAGTTTTAATCAATCGTAATTCGTTTTGTATTCATTGATCAAGTTTTAGCCTGGGGCAACCAGTCTGATGAAGGTCCTATGGCATAAGGACCAAAATTTATGAACAAAGTAAAATAGAGTGAAATAACTCTATTAAGACTGGTGCTCTCAGTTTGCTCTTGTAGTAGGGACCTTCCAATTCCATGCTGTAATTACTGTATTTTTGTAAAAATTCAATTTAGACATAGTCTATCGTTTTCTCAAAATATAATATTTATTGCACATCTATTAATGTTCTCATCACTCCTGAATATTCATTCTCATATTCAAAGTAGATGGGCTTAAAGATACTGGCTATAATATTGTGGACGTTAGCCAATGCATTTCGTTTTTTTTAACCTTCGTCAGGGCCGTACAATGATTTTAATATGCCCAATCTGTCGCCATTACAAAACCATGATTTAACATAATGCAGGGACAGCCATAGCACAAACAATTCAAAATCAAAGTTATATAGACACAAATACCAATTCCAAGATGTGTTTAAGTGTTCCAACGGTATAGTAGTGGTTGTCAGAGTGGAACGAAAAAGAAACAAGAAACATAATCAAAGATATGCAATAGGACTGTTTTAGTTGTCCTTAGTGTAGCATATTAAAATATGTGTAATCAATCAAATGTACCTTATAATCCATAGGACACTAATGTTCATTATGGACCAGTCCAGTCTGAGTAATCAATCGTGTTAAGGTTATGTGAAAAAGGTATCAGAATGCAGTCAATCTTTAAAAATGTTCTGATCTTGAGCGCGAAGAATCCGCTTACCGTTACTCAGCAGAAACGCTCCTTCAATGTCAGACGCTGCCGCAGGAGTGCGAGCGCGAATGACAAGGCCGTATTTATTGGTTGCCATGGTGATACCAAGGCGTCGCGTGGATGCACGTATGCCTTGGGTCCCGCGCCTGTGCGAGCACAGGAGGCGGGACTGTCACCATGACTACTGGACGCTTATTAAAATAGTGTACGGTTTTATAAGAACAAACGCTCTGTGCGTTAAGGAAAAGCCTAGTACCTGTGAAATGAATTAAAGTATATGGAGGATGGTATGGGTATGTCTCACCTGTTTTGGTAGAGAAGCCTATTGTTTACGTGATTAGTAGCCAAAGTAAATGCTGGGTAGAAAGTGAGTGCAAGTTATTTAAAGAGATACACTACTAGAAAATACGGGTGCAGGTTGCACTCGAACCTCACATAGGCGAGCAATGAAAACTGTTATTAAAGAGGAACATGGTGCTTGTGATGTACTTACTATCATGCACATACTCATTTAACTGTGGTATAGATGAATGAGTGCATTGTGTTGTTGCATGTACAAATCAACTGGGGTAGAATTTGCGTGCGTAAGGGCCCCCACCTAAGGTAGCAGCACCTTAAGGGATCCCAAAAACATTCTAAAAATAATAGCAGAAAAATGAAAAAATTTAAGAAAAATTCAACATCAAAAATCAAAATTCTAAATTCCAATTTTAAAAAAGGTAGTTTCACTCATAAGAAGCACATATAGTTTATTTCTTCATTCAATCCCCTGGGTCTCAGAGAGCTGAGCCGATCTATCCAAAATGTTTCTCGTTGGTCAAGTCTTTTTTGTAGATTTTCATACTTGTTGTATTTCTCCAAAATTATGAATCTGATCTGTGCCAAATTGTGGTGTTTTTCTTGCCAATGTCTAGCCACCGCTGAAGTCGCTGTGTTATTCCGTATGTATGAACGGTGTTCATTCCATCGAATTTTTGCAGTCTGTTGTGTCTGGCCAACATAGTATAGCCCACAGGGGCATTTTATGGCATAAATAATATTTTGTGTGTCGCAAGTGGCATAGTCTTTCAACTTGATCTTCGTTCCAGAATGTGGATGGTTTATGCTTGTTCCTTTGATGATATAATTGCAATTACTGCAGTTGAGACATGGAAAATCTATCGCAACAATTTACTACAAAGGTTAAGGTTCCATCAACCAAGTCTCATCAAGAATCTCCCTTACAGTCAGATTTTAAGGGTAAAGAGAATAGTCAGTGACGTTACAGAGTACCAAGAATCATTGAAAGAGATGGGGAACACCTTTCTAGAGAGAGGGTATTCTAGGGAAGAAATAGACAAAGCTGCTGTTCGCACTAGCAAACAAAGTAGAGAAGAATTATTGAAACCCAAAACTAAGACAGAAAAAAAGACGCATTTGGTCTTTGTGTCAAAATATTCAAGGCAAAGTAGTCAAATCAAATCGATTAATTAAGAAAAATTAGAACACCATAACCTGTGACCAAAGAATAGAGCATCTTTTCAAAGAACTCCCCACTTTCGCATATCAAAGGAGTCAGAACCTTAAAGACAAATTGGTCCACATGAACCAATTTGTCTCCATGCGGAAACAAAAGTTAACAGATCGGATTGGCCCTTTTCCATGTCTCAACTGCAGTAATTGCAATTATATCATCAAAGGAACAAGCATAAACCATCCACATTCTGGAACGAAGATCAAGTTGAAAGACTATGCCACTTGCGACACACATAATATTATTTATGCCATAAAATGCCCCTGTGGGCTATACTATTTTGGCCAGACACAACGGACTGAAAAAATTCGATGGTATGTACACCGTTCATGCATAAGGAATAACACAGCGACTTCAGCGGTGGCTAGACATTGGCAAGAAAAACACCACAATTTGGCCCAGATCAGATTCATAATTTTGGAAGTGCTCCAGAAATACAACAAGTATGAAAAGCTACAAAAAAGACTCGACCAACGAGAAATATTTTGGATAGATCGGCTCAGCTCTCTGAGACCCAGGGGATTGAATGAAGAAGTAAACTATATGTGCTTCTTATGAGTGAAACTACCTTTTTTAAAATTGGAATTTAGAATTTTGATTGTTGATGTTGAATTTTTCTTTTCTTTTTTCATTTTTCTCCTATTATTTTTAGAATGTTTTTGGGATCCCTTAAGGTGCTGCTACCTTAGGTGGGGGCCCTTACGCACGTAATTTCTACCCCAGTTGATTTGTACATGCAACAACACAACGCACTCATTCATCTATACCACAGTTAAATGAGTATGTGCATGATAGTAAGTACATCACAAGCACCATGTTCCTCTTTAATAACAGTTTTAATTGCTCGCCTATGTGAGGTTCGAGTGCAACTTGCACCCGTATTTTCTAGTATTGTATCTCTTTAAATACCTCGCGCTCACTTTCTACCCAGCATTTACTTTGGCTACTAATCACGTAAACAATAGGCTTCTCTGCCAACACAGGCGAGACATACCCATACCAACCTCCATATACTTTGATTCATTTCACAGGTACTAGGCTTTTCCTTAACGCACAGAGCGTTTGTTCTTATATAACCCTACACTACTTTAACAAGCGTCCAGTAGTCATGGTGACAGTCCTGCCTCCTGTGCTCTAACAGGGGCGGGACCCAAGGTGTACGTGCATCCACGCGACGCCTTGGTATCACCATGGCAACCAATAAATACCGCCCTTGTCATTCGCGCTCGCACTCCTGCGGCAGCGTCTGACATTGAAGGAGCGTTTCTGCTGAGCAACGGTAAACGGATTCTTCGCGCACGAGATCAGAACATGTTTAAAGATTGACTGCATTCTGATACCTTTTTCGCATAACCTTAACAGGATTGATTACTCAGACTGGACTGGTCCATAACGAACATTTGTTTCCTATGGATTATAAGGTACATTTGATTGATTCCACATATTTTTATACGCTACACTAAGGACAACTAAAACAGTCCTATTGCATATCTTTGATTATGTTTCTTGTTTCTTTTTCTTTCCACTCTGACAACCACTACTATACCGTTGGAACACTTAAACGCATCTTGGAATTGGTATGTGTGTCTATATACGTTTGATTTTGAATTGATTGTGCAATGGCTGTTCCTGCATTATGTTAAATCATTGTTTTGTAATGGCGACAGATTGGTCATATTAAAATCATTGTACCGCCCTGCAAAGGTTAAAATAACCGAAATGCATTAGCTAACGTACACAATATTATAGCCAGTATCTTTAAGCCCATCCACTTTGAATATGAGAATGAATATTCAGGAGTGATGAGAACATTAATAGATGCGCAATAAATATTATATTTTTGAGAAAACAATAGACTATGTCTAAATTGAATTTTTACGAAAATACAGTAATTACAGCATGGAATTGGAAGGTCCCTACTACAAGGGCAAACTGAGAGCACCAGTCTTAATAGAGTTATTTCACTCTATTTTTCTTTGTTCAATAACTGAGGTTGGCATTAATTCATAATTTCAAAAAGGACATTCAATGTTTCTCATTTTAGCTGGGGGAAACTGAGTCCACCCTCTGAAAAAAGTGGGTGGACTCTGTCCACCCACGTGTTCCCTCGACATGAGCCCTGCTGATAATGGGTGTGGAACCCCTAGGCAAGAACAACGCCTGATTGAGCATGGAAATATAACCTTCACTTACAATGGCGGCATACCTCCATGCAGTAATTGAGGGGTGGTGGTTTTACTGCCACTTCTAGATGAAGTACCAGGGAGTTTCGGGGTGTGGCGTAACATGCACCTCTCATCAAGTACCCGAGGAGATGGATAGAAATGGCCCTTTGATTGATGAAGACAAGGTTCCCACAAATGTGATACAATGAAACATGCCCGGTCACGACCCATTGTGAGTCTGATGTGCACACCCATGTGATACCGTATCAAGATGAACAATCCTTCCAGCAGCACAGGGGAGACAACAAGGCCCCTATTGTCAATGCAATGCATGCCACCCGGGAGGTCCAGGATATAACTACAGTGGGAAACCACGGCCCCAGTGTAGTCCAACGCAGAGCATGCAGACCTTGGACTAGGGAATGTATGATAAGCTATAACGACCATGGGGGGCCAAGAAGTGACACATTGTTTTTTACATGGGGTACCCAAATTACCCCCAAACCAATGAGAACCAAAGGATGCCCTCTTAAATAAATGCCTGCATTTCCTGTGACTCACTCAAGCTGGAACTTTGGGACCAAAGACCAGACAAGTTCTAGCAAACTGGTCATAGATTAATATTAGATAATTGTGCCTGCCTAGATTACTCTGACTGCAATTCTGGCTGTATTTTGATTTTCAAATCTAGATGTGCCAACAGACCAAGCTCTCTATGACCTTCTACCTCACATGCCTATCGTCATTAGATTAATTAGTCCTATCACTTAGACGCAGGGTACCACACACATTATACAATGTACCTAACATTGTCCAATCTAGCATACCTGGGCACCTTACTCATACTAATGGGATTACGTACCATGTCGCCCTTTACAGGAATTACAATAGACACCTTCAATAATATCCTAGTGCTGCCCATAATAGCTAACCTTCAGCATAATCCACAACTCATGACACAATGCAATATACCCACAAGAAATGTCAGACTATGTGCACAACTACCTAGAATCTTTGATCCTCTTATCAAATATGAAACTAACAACCACCAAACTAAAATGGCCACTGAACCCATTCCCAAACCAAGCTCTTATAATTACAAAAGGCGTAATAACCTTCAAATAAACAGAGACAAAACCACCACCCCCGCAGTGCCAATAAACCATATCTCACTCCCTCCAACTAATTCCATATCTAAACTTAAAGGAGCCCTAATAAACGCCAGATCTCGAGTCGCCCATGCTATAGAAATAGCTGAAGTCATCTCTACTGAAGACTACGACTTCCTAGGCATAACAGAAACATGGCTCCATGAGGCATCAGGCCCAGCACTATCCCTAGCTGTTCCTAACAACTACACTATCCTCAGAATGGATAGATGTGGAGCTCGAGGCGGTGGACTAGCCATCATCGCCAAAACTAAGCTTGGTATGAGACTCACTCCTTCACCGGCTACTGAATCCTGCGAGATAATGTCTACTAAAACACCTACAGCCAATTCTCAAACACTCAACCTCCACTTGATATAAAGACCTCCTGGTCCCATCAAGACTTTCATAGAAAACCTATCTACTATCCTTTCAGAAAACCTTAAAGACACCACCCAATCAGTATTACTTGGTGACCTTAATATCGGCTTCAATGATACCAATGACCCACAAGCCATAGCAGCTTCCAACATTCTGACTGAACTAGGCTACACCCAAAGAGTGAATGAGCCTACGCACATCAAAGGTAGAACTCTAGATTGGGTTGCTGACCACAACTGCAAAATCTCTACCCTTACTATCTCTCCTCAAATATGGACAGATCACCATCTGATATCATTCTCTTTAGATACTAAAACTCCTAAACTGTAACAACCTTGTGCACCACCTGCACTTACCAGAAACAAAAAAAATATGACACTAGACAAACTACTCCCTAGGATTATGCCCACTTTGAATGCTCTACCAAACAACTTAGACCCCAACGCCTTAATGGAAGAATTCAACAAAATCATGAACAAAACTCTTGATAATATTGCTCCACTAAAGCTTAGAAACAGTAAACCACATAGCCATCTGAACAATTGGTTCACCCCGCTCCTTAAAAACCTTAGATTAGAAAAAAGAAAATGGGAAAATACCTGGAAAGCTCACCCCACCCCGGAAAATAAATTGAAATTAATTAACATCTCATCTCAATATAAAAAAGAGATCATCTCAGCTAAATAAGAGACTTACAATAACAGAATTACACAAGCTAACTCAAGCACGAAAGAATTGTTATCCATACTTAGAGAACTGGAAAATCCCATAACGCCTCAAGACAACTGCCTTAAAGACAAAAAATGGTGCTCCGAAATCCAGCATGCATTATTTAACAAAGTCCTAAACCTCCAAAAGAAAATAGAACTAAAAAGAGAGACACTAGCCACCCCCACATTGCCCACTACTAAAATGCCGTCCAATTTTAAACCATCCACCCAATTGTACTTGTCCAAAGTCTCTACAATAGAGGTGGAGAAAGTAATACTTGGTCTAAAGCCTTCCAATTGCAAAGGAGATCTCTGCTCAGCACAACTTATCAAAGATGCTGTGCGGGACTTAGCACTTTTTATTACAAAGCTGATTAATGCCTCCTTTACCACTTGCACCATCCCGAGTAACTTAAAGGAATCTTGTGTGCTCCCACTCCTCAAATAGCAAACCTTAGACCCGGCTATACCTACTAATTATAGACCGATCACAACTGTGCCGTTCCTCCTGAAGATTCTGGATAAGGTGGCATATATCCAAATCCAGAACTTCCTTTAACTAAACCAACTACTAGGCCCCCGTCAATCCGGTTTCCACCCACTGCACGGTACAGAAACTGCACTGATTGATCTTAAAGCCCAAATAGATAAATTACGAGATTCTGGAAAACTGGCACTACTCCTCTTATTAGACTTATCTGCCGCATTTGACTTAGTGGATCACAGGATCTTGTGTAATCACTTCGATACAGTACCATAAGGGTCTTCTCCCCTACAGCAGCTGTAGACCCCTTCCCCATCACCTGCGGCGTGCCACAGGGCTCATGCGTCTCACCAACGCTATGTAACATCTTCACTAAGCCCCTGTTTGATGATCTGGACTATCTGGGTATCACGTATGCAGACGATACCCAGATCCTCCTCCCACTCACAGGGGACTATGAAAAGGGCCCAGCACTGGTGAACAGAATCTACAGCATTGTTCAGGCATGGATGGCCACCCATGGCTTATGCCTGAACGATGATAAAACTGAGCTTCTCATCCTAGGTACCGCATCCCTCATCAATAAACTAAGTACAAACTACTCCTCCTTCATCATCGATGAGAACTGCATCCAAGTAGCCAAGGAAGTAAAAACGCTAGGTATATACCTTGACTCTACCATATCATTTTACAAACAGGTAAAATACCCTAGCCTCATCAACAGCTTACACATGTAAACTAATCAGAGCAGGAAAACAATTCTTAGCACAGTTGCCTAACACTAGCCAGAGCTCTAATCATCTCCAGACTAGACTATTATAACGCCTTGTACATTGGAGCTACCAAATCCACCATCAACAAAATTCAGATACAGCAAAACAATGCTCTCCGAGCAGCACTGAACATTCCTAAGAAAGAACACATTTCATAAACAAGAAGGAAACATAAATGGCTTACCACCTATGAGAAAATCAGACTTAAAACTGCATCCCTCACACACAAATCACTATATAATAAAGCCCCACAATACTTAAAGAACAGATTCACCAGAACACACTCCATGAGACAAACGAGACTAGCCAACACAAATCGCCTTCAAGTACCCCGATTCAAACTCGCCACTATAGGTGGAGCCAGCTTCCCAGTCAAAGCTGCTCTATTGTGGAACAAGCTACCTGTCACAGTGAGACTAGAACAATCCTTTACCAAATTCAGGCAAAATGTGATCAACTGGTTAATAACAACAAATGTTAAATGAATGTATGAATTTGCTCCCGCCTGGCTTTACCCACCTGCCTGCTACAAATGTTACCTTGTCACATGTATAACATGCTTGTAACCTATGACCTTGTAACTTGTAACCTTGCTCTAAGCTGTACATTTTCTTACCTTCTGCGCCCTTATACCCTAGGGTCCGGTGCGCATAATAAATACTAAATAAACAAACAAAGAGTGGCCAACAGTGTTTTGGGTAGATTAAAGGGTCACGGCCGAATCACAATCAGTAAGATTGCAATAAACCCTACCGCATGTTAGCTCCGCCGGCCCACTCGGAAATGTTAAATACAATCCTGTTTTATCCGGTGCAAATCTTACACCCCTGGGGAAAAGGATAAATGGCAACCGTTGTGGAACGAGGGCTGAGGGGCTCAGAACTGTTCTGAGATCATAGAAACAAAGGGGTTTTCTCCTTTCTTCGAACTATTGTGCCCCAGTGTGACTAGCAGGACTTGAGGGTCACAACCAACGCTATATTGATCTTTTCCCTTTTTTGTTGATGCGGTGTAATGTTAAACTTGTTTCATTTTTGTTATGTTAGGATGTACTTTGATGGCCTGACGGCCGAATAAAGGTATTTGATAACGATGACTACTTACAGATAAAAGGGGCCAGGATTTTATCTATTTCCCTGTGGAGTATTTTTCCTTCAGAATTATATTTCCACTTGGAATTATACTTACATAGGAATTTATTTTGGCTGTCTCACAGACAGGGATGCACCCTCTTAAGGACTGATTTAATTGTCCCCCTCAGGAACACGTGGGTATCAGTCAGAAAGCCTTGTCAGGTTCCCTCCACAGTTTTGTTCCCTTTTTACTGTATTTGGGCACATCTGCTGTCTTTCCCATTGAAGAAGACCTGGGACTCTCTTACAGTGTACTACTTGTAATCCAAAACTGTATCCAAAAGGAAAGCAATCTATTCCATCTCCTTTATGTTGTTATCAATTCTCCTTTCTCTCCATCTTCCTCTCCATCAATCAGTGAGTGAGCGAGTGTGTCCACCAGAATCTATGGGTTTGAACCTTTAGAGAGAAGAAACAACACCCCGTAAAGTTGTGTATCATTTCTCTACTCGAATTGATCAATGTAAGTGATTGGAGAGTGTTCCAAAATTGACATCACACCAAACCAACCCCTCCATAGTCATTGGGTATATTAATGAAGGGTGAGTCTAATGGGAGTGGCTTCTAAAACCTATTTTCCTCCCATCTGATCTGATGCCATTTTGGAGATTTTGATATTAAACATTTGTAGCTTTCTAAAAACAGAATATTCCACACATATAATCATGTTAGCATTTGGTTCATCAGATTGCTCCCACTTAGTTGAACCAAATAATGCAATTTTCACCTTGACACAATCTATGGCGGATGGGATATGAATTTTGGCTTTTTGCTCACTAATACTTATACACAAATATTATTTTCCATCTCAATGTAACAGGCTCTCCAATATGAACGCTAGGATATATGATCACTCACGTATGCCGTGTCTGCGTGAAACAATCCACATTTTCCTAATTTGTATCATTTTCATACATACAAAGATTGTTTTATATCCATTTGATACAGCCTTTCAAGATGAAGATTTTTTTTTAAAAAAATTAACTCTCTAGGACATTTTGTTCAGTATACAAGTGAAATAAAATTCCCTATGTAAATTTCACACAGTGCATTATTTAATATAACGGGATGAATCATAATCTGAACTGGCATACCAGTTCCTGGTAGGTACAGCCAAATGGTGCCAATTCCTTTTGGAGCTGCTGGATGGGGCACTTATGACCCAATGACTGCTGTTGTCATGGTGCAAGTTATTTGAATTTAGGCTGGCATAGCCGTTTACGACTTCACGCCTCCTTTAGTGATTGCAGCATCTGCCTGTTGGAGCAAACTTTAGGTCTTGCCAGGTGTGAAGAGTTTCCTTCAGGAGAGGCCTGCCTGATTGAAATAACAAATTAGTTGAGAGGGGACTGTTGGTTAGGGTATATTCAATGTATATTCAATACATATTTAAGGAGTTTAGCCCAAGCTCAGAGACAGATGGATGTTGTAAATGGGCAGCCTTTGTTTTTTTGCTTTCCCCAGAACAACACTTTTTACAGTCCAGCCTCCATGCCTGAGTGTCATTTCCTTCTCTGGAAGCAAGTCACCCTCTCAGTCCTGTTGGTGTATTGCTATGGGTTGAAGGGAAGTAATACCACTTGGTTTCTAGGTCCAAATCAGGTGCTTGACACACAACATGTAGCAGTGACCCTTTTCCATGTTGCAATTGTCAACTAAAATAGAACATTGCAACTTTTTCTTTGTAATCAAAGTCCTGTCGAAGACTTTACATGTTTTATATTTCTGTAGATTTCATCCTACAAAGTTGATCCCCAGTCCTGTAAAGGAAAATATACACACTACAAGGCCCAATTACATTTTATCTTTGCTATTAATTGCTGTTCTTTTCATCTCAGATTGGACTGTTTCCCATTAAATAAAGGTTTCAGGATACTTTTTCTGTACTTTTAAATATTTATCTTGGGCCTTGTCAGTTACTTAGGACATACATTTGGATTGTAGATGGAATGTAAATATTGCACATTTCCTCGGCCATGTTTATTTTAAATGCTGTGCACAGGGTACAGCTCACATGTCCGTTTTCAAAGTGGCGCTTTTCTTCCTTTGCATACTTTTTTTGGATATAGATCTCTTTACATGACCATGGCAGAACGGTTTGCGATAAAGTGTCGATAAAAGTTGGCAAAGCCTGAACGGCTTTCACAGTTGTTGGCGAGCTCCAAATGCTGGAGAGCTTGAATGTTCTTTGGATCAATTGTGGGAGCAGGGATGGGAGGTAGCTGGGGGAGGGGAGCATGAAGCCTGGAGTGAGTGGACAAGGATGGTGTGTGGTCTGAATTTGAGCAATTATGGATGTGAAGTATGGTCAGATAGTAATGGGACTCATTTTCTATAATTTTGCCTACTGTTAATTTTCCCAAAAGCCAATGGCTGAAAACTGTTTAACAATCAGGCATTAGGTATGTTGTCCTTGCACTGCAATTGTATAGAAAATACATCTGTTCTTGTTTACCTTTCTAGTGATTAATGGACCATGTCAGATAAGAATGAAATGTTTGTGCAAGACATGATTTGTATCAGAGAGCATCTGTAGCCAACAGTGATGTACCAACTTCATTGTTTATAACAGGATCACATGAAGTGCTTCAGTGTGCCATTATCAGACAGCTTTCTTCAGATGTTGGGTAATTTCTCACCAACACTTGGACTGAACAACCAATGCAGAAACACATTTGCAATAAATGTCCAGTATAACAAGCATTGACAAAGCCAACAACTGGGATAGGCATTTTCCAGGCACTGCCGTAATGGTACTACCTAGTTGTAAAATGGCAATAGCTAGCAAATAGTATAAGTAACTGGGCATATTAAGGCAGTGCTTGGAAAATTTCTAGATGGTGCCGTACAAGGGCAGGAAATGTGGCTTTGTCAATGCTTGTTTTTAACACAAATTCAGTGCAAGGAACAGATGTGAAGACACAAATATTGTGTGTAAAGTGGTTGAAAGCGCACATGGTTAAACACTTTTTATTACACCAGAAGCTGGTTTACAACTGCATTTAAGCCATTACCTTTAACATCACTTCTTAGAAAATATCCCTTTAAAAGCACAGAGCTAGCTGAAACATATATAGGGGGGAGGGATGAACACATAAGGGGTTGGAATTGCCACAGAGGTTAGCATGGCCATGGATGGTCAATAGGTTGGTAAAATCAAACAACACCCGCAGGGCAGTGTGTCCCTCCTCACCTCCCATCCCTCTCTTAAAACAGCACCCACAGGCTGTGCGTCCCTCCTCACTTCCCATCTCTCTCTTAAAACAGCACCCACAGGCTGTGCGTCCCTCGTCACTTTCCAGTTCCCTCCTACCTTCACTTCCCATACTTTCAGCTAAATGTGGCAACGGGGACAGCACCACTGTATAGCCAAAACTGAAAACGACTTTGGCACTGCAAATGACCAATGCAAAAGCAACATTTTGCACTTCTTGCCAGGTGCAAATGGAAATGCAAAATTAGCCTGAACAGGTCAGATTATGTTATTCTGTGGTTTGTGAATATGGTGCAGACTAGCATGATTTTAATATAAATGACTGAAAACATGAATTTCATTAGGGCCCCATGACGAGTATGGCGGTGCAGTAAAAACAATGCTAATTCCATTACCGCTGCATCACCACACAGCTGCATCATAGGTTTAGTGTTAAGGCGGAGGATTTTCCTCCGAAAAAACGCTGGAGGTGAATCTGCCACCTTACTGCCAAAAAACGGCAAAATAGGCAGAATTACTTCTTCCGAATTACCGCCAGCAGTAATTCCACTGAAGTCCCCTTGGAGTCCTATGGAATCAAAAAATGGTGATTTACACCACCTTTACCATCACTTATAATCCTGCAGTAAGTCAGCGGGACCAAGTGACGGTATCAGTAAATCTGCCGAAATACCACCGCGATACCGCCAAACTCGTAATGAGGCCCACTGAGTAACATGAAATAGGCTCCATATTGTGGGCGTGACAGTCGTCCTCTTCTCTGCAAGGCTGAAGGTTAATTCGTGTGTAGCGGTATACTTTCCCTTTGCTCCGCTAAATGTGGTCACATGGTTCAACAGTGACCATGACAGATAATGGTGGGAAAATCTGACTGCATCCATATTTCACGCTGCCTTGTGACCTTGATCGGGAATCCCGAGTCCGCCGTGTGCCTTCCACATTAGCTCTGCTTGATAAACACGTCATCTGTTCCTGTGTGTTTAAAGGCCGCGGACGCAAATTTCTCATTATTATTCTAGCGGCTGCTTCTGCGAGCTGTGCCAGTGAATGGTACCATCCCAGAGCAGGAGGGGATGGGCACTAAGGACGTACCACAAAGGCGCACGTTCTTTCCAATCAGGGGCCAAACGACTTTCCAGTGCCGACCCATTCTGTACTGACAATTTCATGGACCCAACTGGCCCAGAACTGTAGTTGGACAGTCGGTGCAAATGTCATTTTTGAGAATGCCAGTTGGTGCAAATGTCAAGGTAAAACTTTCTGGAACTGGGCTAACATGGACTGTCAGCTGCAAACACGGTTTATGTAATTTGCCCCCTCATTTTACAAAGCCCCATTCCCGTGAAGCAGAATCTAAGTAGGCAGTGCAATAAGAGACTCTAGGGGCACTCTGAGCATAAATAAAGGTGCTAAATTCATGCGTAAAAGTGCTACACCCGTCTTAACACCATTTTGCACATTTTAGTGATGCAGTAAAACCATTGCATTCCTGTGGGATCCACCCGCTTTAGAATCTGCCAAAAGGCAGGCGGATTCTACAGAGCGCCTTTGTAAATGCTGCCTGCCATTCGTAAATGGCAGGCAGCATTTACGATTTTTCACTGTAAAGTGCAAAACAAGGTGTGAAGGCGAAAATGCCTGCGTTTACACCTTTTTTGCACTGCCGAGTGCAAATGACTACAATTGCTCACAGGGGCCCTTTTTCAGCATCAGTGCAAACAGATGGTACCCCCTCATTGCAATTCACTCTTTTTGCAAAATGAACCTGTGTCAAAATTCAGATTGTCAGGCAAGAGTACACAGAATACAACTTTCTATATACAGAGGTCAAGGCAGACAGTTATTTATTTTATTGATTTATTGTTCATTTAGAATGCGCTTAATACCAGTGAGTGGTTTCTAAGCGCGGGATCGGGATTCGAAACCTGTTTGCTTGCGTTTTTTTTTCTTCCAAGAAAAACACTTTGTCCCTGAGTTATCTTACCTCCCCTTCATTGCCCCATCACCCCCTTCGGGAATTAATAAAGTTCCTACTGACTGAATCTCTCTAGGATGTTCATCTTCCTTGGTGGTGTGTTCA
Source organism: Ambystoma mexicanum (assembly GCF_040938575.1). Taxonomy (NCBI): domain Eukaryota; kingdom Metazoa; phylum Chordata; class Amphibia; order Caudata; family Ambystomatidae; genus Ambystoma; species Ambystoma mexicanum. The sequence goes on from NC_090941.1 coordinate 277,523,409, forward strand.
TAGCATACTGTGACTGGACAGTTCTCCTAATTTCTTCATCGTTCTCTGCTTGCTGTTCAGCGTTCATGCTGCTGCTCTCCTCTTCGGCCTGTACTCTGGATTGCTCTATAGACCTTCATTGTACTTCTTCTCTCGAGTGAGGAATAACAATCTCGCTATTAAAGACACAGGGATTGGATTCTCAGTGTCTCCTTAAGTTGCTGAGTTCATTTCCTTTGTACAGTGCTACTAATGCCATGTTCCATTTCTTTCCTCCCTCTGTAGTAATGGTGCCTTGGCGTACCTCAGTAATGCGCACTGGGTCACTATATTTTGTTGAAGTCCGTTTGTTGTTTTCTGGCAGTCTTATCTTCACCAGGTCGCCTATGTTGAACCTATCTATTTTTGGTCAAGTTATTTTCTTTGGCATGATTGCGTGCAAGTCAGTTTTCCATGGATACCTGAACGCGTCCTTCCACTGTGTATATTCGTGAGTGTGTCCAAGGAGGACTTAGCTTTTGTTCTCTTTCCGTCCTCTCAGGAGTTGAAATGGCATAACTAGTGTGGTGGAGTTGACGGTCTGTGTCATCGCTGGCTTGTTGATTCTTTTATCACTCGATTTTACCTCTCCACTGGTCTGTTTCCCCTGGGGTGGTAAAGGGCTGTGCAAAGGTATTGGTTGTTGTTTCTCTCATGGAAATTTATCATGTCGTTAGATATTAACTGGACTCCATTGTACGATATTAACATCTCAAGAACATCTTTCCCTTCTAAATATATTTATGAGAGCAATGATGGTACTTTCTGTAGCAATTGTAGGCATGAACATCGCTTTGATCCACTTACATGTAAAATCCACCAATGCATATTTTTGCTGGGGGGGGAAAGGGTGGGGGAGTAGGCATATGTTCCATGGGTCCTTTAAAGTCTATCCCAATCATTTGCCAAGGAACACCTGTCCACTTAACTGATTGCATTGGTGGTGTGTGTGTAATGAGTCTCTTGTCCACTTCTCTGCATGCTTGACTATATGTCTCTCCATTTCGCTGTCCATCCCTGGCCACCAATAATGGTCTCGTAGCCTGCGCTTGGATAGAGGGCTCCCTAAACAACCTTCATGGACCAAGGACAATAGGCATGTAATGAGTAAGCCGGGACGGATGAGTTTATCATGTCTTTGTAGTAGGCCGTCTTCATGGCCCTAGAGTGGGGGAGAGGTCCTTCTCCGGTGACCAACGCCTTCTTGTTGTATTCATCAATTCATTGTAACGTGTGATCATCTTGAACATTCCTCGATTCTCTTGCTGGATGCTGGGCTTTTCTCCGCATCTTGTACCGGTGCGACTTCTGCAGTAGTATAAGACGTGACAGGCAAACCACCCGAGTGTCCTGCCACCCAGGTGCATTTTCTAATTTGAACATGAACTTCTGTGATTTTGCTGCTAGGTGTGTGTTATGGTAATACATGCAGAGGTCTCCTTAGAACCTTGTGCATGTAGATTCCATTTGAGAGTGCCTCGCCAGTTGATGCTTCCACTGCAGCTACCTGGGGGCCTCAAATAAAGCTCTTCTCTTCTCCGATACTTTGTGCCTCTTTATTTCAGTGTGCCAACTGTGATGTCACTTACCTGGTACCTCCAGGCGTTAGTAGGTGAACTATTAGTCTGCGGTCAGTGTGAAGAGTGAAGGCCCTGCCCCAGTTATGCAGTTATGGAAATGCTCCGTGGCCCATGCGCTTACAAGAAAAGTCCTTTTGAGGATCCGTGAGTGCTCAGGATGCAAAGGCAACTATGAAGTTACCATCTTTATCCTCTTGCATCAGACTTGCACCAAGGCCCTATGCACTGGCACCCGCGATGATAGTGGTAGGCTTGTCTGGAACAAATGGATGAAGAGTGGGGGCACTGATTATCTTTGATTTAATGGAGTCAAATTCTGATTGGCCAAACAATGTCCTCTCAGATGATACATTCTCTTTGAGGAGAGCTCAAACTGGCTCGGGCTTAGCTGAGAATGCTTCTACAATTTTGGCATAGTACTCTGATAGCCCTATGAGTGAGTAGCAGTTTTCTGTGTTGGCGGGCTGGGAGCATTTGTGATTGCTTCCACCAATGAGATTTTGTGGTGTATATTTGTCGCCGAACTGGTGTACCCCAAATACGCCATCTTGTGTTTTTCAAACTCGCGCTTTTCTTTTCTTAGTGTCAGTCTGCTGTCTTCTCGAGTTTTTAACACCCTGCCAAGTGTAGCACAATGCGCCGTGTCCTGACCATAGACTGATTGTCCTGAAAAAAGCGACATTTTACATCTCTTAGCAAATTTGTGACGAGTCTGTGAAATAAATGATTGTTTTCTAATGTGGCATTAGAATGACAGACAATGGTTTTGTTTGTCTACTACCGTGATGTCAAAGCATTGAACAACCCGGTTCAAATTCTGTTCTTGGGCACACTGGCTCCTTTTGGAAGCCTAACACGACTTATAGAATTGCAGATTTGGCAATACAGTGCATCAGCAAGGGGAATATTTTCAATGTCATGGTTCCAAGGGGTATTTTAGACAAGTCATGCAATCTCTGGAGTATAAAAGATAACATCCTACCTATCTACAATGCCATGTTGTGTATGTTGGTGTTTTACAAAAAATAATTATAGTGCCTGCTTTTTAAAATGGTATTTCAAAAATAAAGCCCGGAGCACATAGACACAGAACAACCCCTATCAGCCCCTCTTCTTTTTCACAGGCTGGCACCTAAGTAGATCTTGTCTGGAGATGGCAAATGTCACAGGAAAGTTGCAGGTCTGGGGTGGTCTGAAAAACAAAGGCAGGAAGCCAACCTGCAGGAATTTAAGTGAGCTGGGGCTAGCCAGGGGCAGAGCCCCGGCAGTCCCCAAAAAATGCAACTGCACCGGGGTCTGCCAGGGCTCACACAAACCCATCACTGGCCCCAGCCAGCAGTGGAGCACACACAGCGCTTCAGGGTGTATGTGTGATCGGTGCTTATTTATTTATTTGTTTCGTGCCGAAAACCCGACGGGCATCAAGGCGCGACAAGAACACATGGAACAGCACATGAAGCACAGGACAGCCTTTAAAGACCGCAGATCAGTCGTGGTTTATCTTTTGCAATTGGAGTGTTTTTTGTTTCTTTCGAAAGGATGGTAGGTTTTTTTCCAGACGTAGGGCTAAAAGCAGACGCTTCCATACACCTGCTGCCAGAAAAGGAAAGGATCTACAATTGCTCCTAACTCGATTAGTTCTTTGGCTGGTTAGCAGCTGACAATTGCTCGATCTAAGTGGTCTTTTGGGGTTTATAAAAGGTTCATCTGTGTTTCAGGTAGTCTGTTATCGAACCATAGTTTAACCTGTGTACCAAGACAAGGGTTTTACACTGCACTCAGCCCTGACTGCGAGCCAGTGAAGATTCTTTCAGTGCAGCACGATATGCTTATTAAGGGTGCACTTTTTTAATGATGTGGATTGCATCATTCTGGATCACCTGAAGTTCTTGAATGCAGCTCTTAGAAGCACCAACTAGGAGGGCATTACAATAGTCGAGTCTAGAGAGAATCGCTGGTCTAGCCAGTGTTTCACAACTTTTCTTAGTAATCAAAGGTTTGATGTATCTGAGTAGCTTCAAGTAATATGTGTTTTGTACTACTCCACTGACGTGAGCTTCAGGGCTAACAGAGAGGTCAAGCTATGTGCCCAAGGTTTTACTTTTTTTAATCGTGGTGTTGAAGCCATCCAACACAAAAGCTGTGTATCGGGGATCAAACCTGGACCTCTTGAGGTTAGAGCCGAAGAGCAGCAGCTCGGTTATGGTGTTAATGAGGCACATCCAGTGCCTGGGTCATCCACAGCTTTACAATGTTAAACGTAGAGTTTAATTTGATTGAATCCTGATCATAATCCCCTTCAGGTTTCTGCAGGAGCTGAGTATCATTAGCGTAATTAGTGAAACGAGTACCCACCCATCACTGCTAGCAGATCTGAAAGGGGGTTCGTGGGGATGGACATGCTCCCTGAGGCACTCCAAACATTATGGGTGTACCATCAGACGAGGCATATCCCCAATACACTGCAGAGACCCTGCTTGTTTAAAAAGATTGGATCCCCATAATAGCTTTATGCGAACATTCACCAATTCTTTTTGGCTCGGCTTGGAGAATATCGTTGTCCAACAAATCAAAAGCTGCTTATAAGTCAAGAAGCACCAGCAGGCCACAACCACCTTTGTCGACAATGTCTAGCATATCAGTTTGTAGGTTGAGTAATGCACTCTCCGTGCTATGGTGTTTTCTAAAGGCGGATTGCCTTGGATGTAGAATGCTATTTCGGTCCAATAATTTCTGGAATTCTTTGGTGGCTATTTTGCCCACTACTTTTAGGAGGAATGCATTTGGTGGAGATGGGATGAAGGAGCGATGAGACATCTCCCTTTCAGTTCCTCCCCACCAAACAGATGCTTTTCATCGTGCCGCATCATGCTCAAAGGCTGCCTGCGGGGGTCGGGGAGGGAGCACAAACGCTGGCTGCTGTGTGCCCCTCATCCTCCACCCACCTTGATTAACAAGGACAAAAGCTTTTGTCCTGAACTGCAGGTGGCTAAATTTTAAAAAAAGACCGACATGCAAAGGTGGTTTTCAAAAAGAAAGTGGTCCTTTTTAGGGTCCTCCCAGCTCCAGAAAGTAAAAAGTTGAAAGCAGCCATCAATTTATTTGCGTTCATTTTCTTAGAAATGATTTTGTGCTGTGCCACTGGGAGCCAAGCCACACATTGCTAGCTTATCTATATTTTTATTTGCGTCAGCTGGCCATTGCCTAAACTGCATGTCCCCTTAAGCTATCCCCCTACATCTTAAGGCACCGCCCTTGTTAGTGCCCCCCTTGATTTTTCACCCCACTGAAAGCACTGCCAACGCGTCCAACCACTGTGCCCTTTGGAGGACGAGTTACAATTTAAAGTGGTTAATAAGGAGAGGTCAGACAATCTCAGGGATATGCTGAAGGGTAAGGACAGATCTTGGACTCCATGTTTTGTGTGGGTTAAGGAGGATAGGGTGAGCAGATTTGCAATAAAAAAAAACCCGGCACTGGGCAACTAACACAAAAGTAGGACTAACTTTGGACAGTGGCTGTCAAGACACTACTCATCAGTAGCGGTTGGGGACAAGGGGGTTTTGTGTCATGCATTCACCATACTAATACAACACCACAATGGAACTTGTGTTCCCATTGATATTGCAGGTATTTCTGAATGAGTTTCAGAAAAAACACAGTCTCTGTGGTGCATTGGTTAGCGCCACAGCATGTAACTAAAAGTGATAAGTGTAGACAGTCTAAAGTCCGAGGGGAAAAGGGTGAGCGCAGCAGTCGAGTGCGATAAAATTAATCAGGGGAAAGGTTGAAGAGATACGTTTTCAGCCTTTTAGTAGTGGCTCTGAGGGTATAGAGAAGTACATTCCAGGCAGTAGGGGCTTGAACATCAAAGCTACGACCACCAGCTTTGGCGAATTTGAACCTTGGCTGCCCCAGTCTAAGTTGGTTCTTAGATCGGAGGGTGCGCGAGGGGACATAGTGCAGGAGGCGATCAGTGAGATATTTGTTAGTCAACGTAACGCTTACCATGAAATATTACTGTTAAAAAAATAATTATGCTATGAGTTCATTCTATCACAAACTACCACTATCTTACTTTGTAAAATGCAGCATTTCTTCTGTGCGAGATTGTGCATTTCAGCTGATGAAGACCTGCTATCAAAAAGCGGGGCGACTGGCTCTTCCAATGAAAAATACTTTCGAGGAAGGGGAACAGAGAACCCAATTGCGGGAGAGCGCCTGCAAAACCGGGGTCTCTGGTCACCCGAAAGGAGGAATATAGGCATTTGAAATATAGAAAATCTGTCTGTAAGGTGATGCAGACTTGTATGTGAAGCAAGGGTGATGCCCACAGTGCAGAAGGCGCGCGGCCACTCTTTCTGAGGCACCAGGTAAGTCTCTTCCTTATCTTCATCCAGTTCCTTCCAACAAAGGCAGGCCACAGATCCTTACTTGATCTTCTCGAAAGAAGTGTCTGAAAAGACATAGGGCCTCATTACGACCCTGGCGCTAAGTGAAAAACGATGGCGGTAAATGGTTACCGCCATCGTTTTCCGCCAGGTCCGATCATGACTCGTGACCGTAAACTACGATGCCAATAGCGGCATCGTAGTTAACGCTGCCGCTAACTGCGCTAAGGGTGCGCGCACGCGACCGCCCACACCGTACTTAGCGCCATGGCGGAAAGGTACGCAAATGCCGACCCAAGCGGACATGCACCTAACGCCATCACCGAGGCCGCTAAGTACCTTACCGCCATGGTGCAAATAACGCCATCGCGAACCAACCGTAAAGGGCCATGTCAAGTGAATGCAGCTGCCACAGGTGCACAGAAACAGCACAGGTGAAGGCAATACAGACTCAGGGGAGTACAAAAAGAGCACACCCCACCCCTACCCACACCCAGTCACACTCCACAATGATGCCAATACGACTAGCAATGTTGGGGCTGGAGGACCTGATAGCAATGCATGTGCTACTACAACAGCAACAACAACAACAGGCAGCACAGAGGAGACGCAGGAGGAGAAGGAGGGCAAGGCAGGCCCAGCAAGCCCCACCAGCACAGCCAGTGCCACCACGCAGGCAGCCCCCAATCCCACGCAGCAGAGCCAATCCAAACAACCTCACTGCTGAGCAGATCCACACCCTGTACCGTTTGGACCGGGACACCATCACCGCCATCGTAGACATGACACACAACGACATCGTCAGCATGATAGAAAGTCCAACCGCCATCCCCCCCCTACTGAAGGTAGTGGCTGTACTCCACTTCCTGGCCACAGGCACCTACCAGCACACAGTGGGGCACCTGCATGGCATTTCACAACCATTATTCTCACGAACACTCATCCAAGTGCTCGATGCCCTCCTCAAGCACACAGACGACCACATCTCATTACCACGGACTGCCCAGGAGATTGCAAACACCAAAGTGGGTTTCCATGCACTAGCCAGCATACCCGGTTGCATTGGTGCCATCGACTGCACCCATGTGGAATTGGTGGTTCCACGTGCCATGGAGGTACCGTACCGCAACCGGAAACAGTTCCACTCTATCAACGTGCAAATGGTCTGTGACTCCAACAAGATCATCACACATTGTTGTGCCCGATTCCCCGGATCAACCCATGATTCACTGGTCCTGAGGAACTCCACAATACCACGCTACATGGAGCGACATGCAGGCCCAAGATCCTGGCTACTCGGTGAGTGCAATGTCATGGAAGTGGGCATGGGAATGACGTACCAGTGCATACTCCACCTGGCAGAAAGGGGGGGGGGATGATGCATACTCCACCTGGCAGAAAGGGGGGGGGGATGATGCATACTCCACCTGGCTGTGAGTAACACAGAGAACGGAGACAGAGGAAGGGCACTCACAATGCACACAACCCCTCTGCATACATAGGGTGATGGCATGCAAAACAGGCCATGGCAGCAATGAGCATATACTGGTTGCATTGTGTGAATCAATTAGTGCATGTAGAAGTGAGCCAAGGTAACAGTTCCATGCCAGCCATGGTGGAACATCATGTTCCTGATCAGACAACATGACTGACACATACATTCTCGCCTACATACAGGTGATGCAGCCTATCCCCTGAAGAGGTGGCTCCTCACACCAGTCCGGAACCCGCAGAACCAGCACGAGGAGGACTTCAACCGTGCACATACACGTACTCGTGTGGTCATAGAGCAGACATTCGGCCTCCTGAAGGCACGGTTCCGAAGCCTCAGCAGGTCTGGTGGGGCACTCCTGTATGGCCATGAGAAGGTGGCAAAGATCGTCATGGCATGTGTCATGCTGCACAATATGTGCGTCAGACGGAATGTGCCCCTGCCCCCTGACGCAGAACTGCAACCACCTGACGATGAGGATGAGGAGGGTGCAGATGGGGCGCCACCACATGGAGGAGGCGATGCACAGGAGGGGCGTGCCATGCGCCAAAGTATCATCGACCACTGCTTCTAGCACACACGGCTGGTGTTTATCGCATGGAGACTGCACTTGGGGCACTGTGTGTCTCTGGGACATGCACACTGTGGACTGTACACCAATAAAGCACACATACGCAATGAAAATGTCCACACATTTCTTTTTTTGAAAGAAAAAAGTGTATTGGAACTATGAACTGTCGTGTCACACCCCCTCCCACCTCCCCCCTGCACACCCCAACACACCCCCTCCCACCTCCCCCCTGCACACCCCAACACACCCCCTCCCACCTCCCACCCCCCCCCTGCACACCCCAACACACCCCCTCCCACCTCCCACCTCCCCCCTGCACACCCCAACACACCCCATGTAGGTGTCAACAGATGCCTGTGACAGTGTCCACAGGCCGTCACAAGCCCCCTCTCCCGGCCCCCGGGGCACCCCTGGCTGTGGAGCGCAGGTTGCGTCCGGAACGTCGCACGGGGCTGCTCTGCGCAGAACTGGCAGTGGAGGATGTCCCTGGCTGCCCCTGTGCATGCAGCTCCTGTACTGTGTGGGTGAGGTCAGTGACCGCACGACGCAAGCCCGCAAGTTCGGCACAGATGTCCCTGGACATGGCCTGCATGGCATCCCTCAGGGTGGCAGTGCTCTGCGCCACTTCGGCCCTTAGTGTCTCCGTGGCCTGTTCAATGCTAAACCTAGCCCCCACACATTCCGCGGCATGCTCATCCAGCATTGCGGACAGTTGATGCTGCCGTTGAGTGATGTCCTCGAGGGACTGCTGGCCGTGCTGGCCCATGGCCAGTGCAGGTGGAGTGATGGAGGGGCTGCTCCCCTCCTGTGGAGTGTGGACAGGGCATGGGGTGGAAGGCCACTCCTCTGCCTCAGTGTGCCCCTGTGTGTCACCCTCATGGGGGCTGGCGTCTGAGAAACAGGGGGAATGTAGTTGGTCAGTGGGGCTTCTGACCTCCTGCTCTATGTCCGAGTCAGAACATGCAGCTGTTGCAGCTGTCTCCCCGATGTTGCTGCTGGCCGCTGACCCCCTGCCTTCTGTGGCAGGCAATGTCGGTGGAGGTGGAGCAGCTGCTGCTGGCCTGCTGCCAACAGGGGTGCTTGCCGGTGGGACCTCCGGTATGCCTGCAGTGGGACCTGCTTGTCGTGGGGTCTGCCTCACTGCAGCTGAGGTTGAGGGTGCAGGGACGTTGTTGTTGGACTTCGCTCTCTTCGGCGCAGGGGTGTCCTGGTCCTCTGGGTGTGATTCTGTGCCTGTGGTGGAGCAAAGGTGGGAGGGCGTTATTGATGGGTCTACGGACTTTGGAATGACAATGGTTGACATTATTTTGGCCAGTGGATGAGGCAGATTTCAGGCAGTGCCATGCAGGTTGTCTCCTTTTAGTGTGGTATGTGGATGCAGGTATGCGGGTGCCAGCAGTGTATGCAGGGTGGTGCTCGCATGTGGCTATGGGCAGTATTGATTTGTGTTGCATTTACACTCTAGGGCAACCTTGTGCTACACATGATTGGACTGCTGTGACTATGGCATGTCTTGTATGAGGCACCTACCTTCATCGCCTGATGTCGGGGCTCCCCTTTCCATCCCTCCAACGCCTTCGATGGATTCCATGCCGATGGTGGTTGCACAGATCTCCTCCCACGGTTGGAGTTTCAGGGGGGATTCCGACCCTCCACCGGTTCCCTGGGCAAGGTTGCGGTTTGCTGAGATGACGGCTCTGACCCGTATGCGCAGGTCATCCCAGCGCTTCCGGCACTGCTGTGGGGTGCGGGGTACGGTCCCCACCGCGCTGACGCGCTCAGCCACCAGGGCCCAGATGGCCTTCTTCTTCCCGATTGCTGTCCTGGTCATTTCAGGGGAGAAAACAACACCTGCGTTGTCCTGCAGGGTCTCCGCTAGCATGCAGAGTTCCTCCCGGCTGAATCGCTCCTGGCGCTGGCGGTCACATGCCTTTTTCACGGATTTTGGCATTTTCGGGAACTTGGATGGGTAGGTGTTTGGTTGGGACAGGTGTCAGGGTTGGGTCTGGTGTTGTTTGGTAGGATGGCGATGGATTGTGTTTTTAAAGATGGCCGACGGGCTGCTTCCCGTTCCGGCGCGATGACGCTATTTCCGGTTTGGCCTTTTACGGCCGCCGCTAATTACGGTGGCCGTAAATTACGGTGGCCGCTACTTACGCTGGCGGAAGGGCACCTTGCTCGCTTAGCGATGCCGGTAGGGGCCTTTTCCGCCATGGCGTTAATTGCATTACCGCCATGGCGTAATGCTCGTGCGCGATGGGTCGTGATGTGGCGCTCTTTACGCCATCGTCCCACGGCGTAAACGCTCATTACGCCATGGCGGTAATGACGGGCGATTACCGCCAGGGTCGTAATGAGGCCCATAAAGATAGTCTTGAACAAGTGAGGAAAACCACAGAACAGGTTATCATGCCATGTTCTTTCTAGAGAGGAGCGCCTGTTACCTTTTTTGTATTGTTGTGAACGTGTGTATCATTTCATCTGAGAACAATAAGAGACACTTCCTGCACTACTGCACATCGACTTTGGGGATATACTAAAATCTGTAAGTGCGCTCCCTCTTTCATCAAATCAGTATCCGGGTTTCTTCCACAAAACCTGCAATGGTTTCAAAGTTCAAATGGAATTTGTTATGACTAAATACATCTTGGTAAGAAAGCAGAGGAAATATATGTTCTTAAGGCTTCCAAGAGAAAACTAAATTTAGGCAGGACGGCCATCGTAATAACATTGACAGTTGAGTTGAAATAAGGGGTGACGAAGACTTAAATAGTTTCTTCTTCTTAAGCAACAGCATGCCAAAGTCTGATTGTACAGCAACAAATCAAGAGGCCGAGAGGAATGTGACGGGTGGGAGGGGGTTAAACTCGATTTTGAGATGTATTTTATAGCATCACAGTTGCAATCAGTGGCCAGATGGGATTCTTCACCACAGGGGGAAGTTTCAGGTTTATTAGGTGGAATACCGGCCCATAGACAAGCAATCAAATTATTGTGGTATCCCATAGGAGTGATGGGCGCCTCCAATTGTTTTACGGTAGTGCGGGAAGCATGGAAGCGATTGTTAGCTAAATTAAAAGTAAGGGGGTTATATAGTGCTGAATTACCAGTGGGATTTGATGCAACAATGCTGAAATCATGGAAGTCTATAGGACTGGATAAATTGGGGGACGACACTGAGCGATGACACTGAAGGATTATAGGGGACATATTGGAGGAAGCACAATTGATGACATTCGATCAATGGAAGTGTCACGGGTGTTGACCGCTGGCGGTTGTGGAAGAGGTGGAGGTTGGGCCGCCATTAGACCGTGCCGCCACGTATTCTATGTGCAGGCAGCGGTCTAGTGTTTTTTCCAAGATGGCCACCGCCGGATAGTATTTACTAGACGGAGTTATGGCGGCTCGGCGCGTTGCAACGAATTGTTTCCTCTCCGTTGCTTGCGCTCCATAGTGTTTTTCTCTGGGCGTTTGTTTCGCCAGTGTTTGTGGTTGTTTTTCTTACCTCCCATTTCCTCCCCCTTTTGCTTGCTTATCTTTGCCATTTTTGTTCCGCCAGCCCTTTCCTTTGATTTTTGGGTATTATGTTTCTGCTCTCTTTACATCTCCCTGCTCCTCTTACCATCTGTTCTTACTCTTTAGCTCGCAGGGGTTTTTTCCCCGTTTTGTCCTGCCTGGATTTACCTTTTGCTTACTCTCAGTTGCACACGGAGTATCCTGTAGTCTTTCTACGCAACATCTTCCGGTCCTGACCAGCCTGCATCCTTATCATCGGTCATCGGTCTGCTGCAGTGTCTTCTGTGACCAAATCCATTCCAACCAGGGGTTTTTTCTGCCTAAAACATTTTCCCCTGCTGGCTGTCACGGAGGAAGGTCACGGTGAGTCCCAGACACTGGGTCACTTTGGATTCTTTCCAAGGCAGACCTTATCTGCATGAAAAGAAAAAGCCTCTCTCCCAAAAACTTCAAAGAAGGAAGTCGGATTTACCCACGTCACCAGGTGAGGAGGAGGAGGTGGAGGAAAGGCCGGGGAAATTGCTGCATTCTAGCCTTGAAAACGTTAGCACTGAAGGTCAGCTACCTAGCATTGATAGTTTGCAACGCCACGAAGAAGTTATGGCCACCCCACAACAGCTCCAAGAGCTGGTGGCTGCTGTTCAAAACCTCAATGCTGAGGTTCAAGCTTTAAAGACCGACAATGCGGCTCTCCAGCAAAGAGTAGCCGCCAGGGAACAACAAGCACAAGATTTACCCCCTTTACCTCTGGTTTCAGGAAAGTTCGATGGCTCAGGATGTAAGGTGAAGGATTTCCTGGAAGCCTGTAACCTTCACTTTAATTTTAGACAGAATGCATATTCAACTGATCATACGAAGGTGGAGTTTATGATCACCCACATGACGGGTAATGCCCTGTCTTGGGCAACCCCACTGGTGTCCCGAGATGATCCAGTCCTACAAGATTACGCCGCTTTCACAAATCTGGTTCGGCAGACTTTCCTCCGAACTGAGAGCGCACTTGTGGCCAGCGAAGACCTTCTGGATGTACGTCAGGGTAGCTCGGATTTACTCACATACATATCCACCTTTAAGAAGTTGGCGGCAGAGGCCGGCTGGCGCGAAACGGTACAATACACCATATTTCGTAGGGGTCTTTGGGAGGAGCTAAAGGATGAACTCGCAAGAACGGCTCGGCCCGATACTTTCTAGGATCTCCTTTCTGCTGCTCAAAGGATAGATTTCCGACTCCTAGAGCGGAAGAATGAGAAGAAGAAGATCCGAAGCGTGTCATCCTATCCTGAACCATGCTCCTCTACCTCCTCATCTGCTACGCGAGCTACCAGTGATGAACCCAGGCAAATCGGAACCACTAGAGCACCTTTAACCGCTGAAGAGAAAAAAAGGAGAAGAGAAGGTAACCTATGTTTGTACTGTGGTTCTGCAACCCACCTGCTGCGAGATTGTCCTGATGTGCCCCCAAGGAGGTCGGGAAACGAACACCCTCGGTAGTTGGTAGGACGGACTATCGAGGGGCTTATGCTTGTTCCTATGCTAATCTCTCAGTTACCTCTTCTCAAGTGACAGATGATGTACGTTTTATGGTTATAGCCATTAAGATACGCTTCCGAAAGAAGGAAGTTGACACCCAAGCTTCACTAGATTGTGGGACAGCCGGAAATTTTTTGGATACCTTATGGGCCGATAAGGTGAGTCTTCTAAGGATTGCTAAGTAAGAAGACCAAAAGGTGGAAGGTGTTGATGGAACCTCTTTATGTTCTGGTCTTATTACACATACTACGGAAGAAGTAGTTGTATCCATACAGCAACATTCAGAGTCTATCACCTTTGACATAATCCGTGCAGCTCATTTTCCGGTCATACTGGGAATCGGATGACTCCGTAGACACAACCCTACGGTGGATTGGACCAATAATCTGCTGAGTTTTCACTTAAATTATTGTAAAAAAGAATGCCTACCTGAGTCTTCATCTAAAGAAGTAAGGACCGTGGCGGTTACCGATGGGAGCTCTATACATTGCATTAACGGGAGCTATACAGAATTTGCTGAAGTCTTCCAGGAGCAGGTTCCCATTCAGCTTCCCCCTCACAGACCCGAGGACTGTGCCATTGACTTAGTCCCCCAGGCATTGGTTCCTTTTGGGAGAATGTATCCTCTTTCTGTGTCCGAGAAGACTGAAATCCGAAAATATCTGGACGATAACCTTGCCAACGGACTTATACGCCCGTCAAAATCACCAGCTGGAGCATCTTTGTTTTTTATACCCAAAAGAGAGACAAAAGAACTGAGACCCTGCATGGACTATAGGGGGTTGAACAAAGTGACAATAAAGGACCGTTACCCGATGCCCATCATAGCAGAGATTCTGGAAGCCGTACAGGGTTCGATAATCTTTACAAAATTGGATTTACGAAATGCCTATCATCTGCTCCACGTAAGAACCGGGGATGAGTGGAAGACCGCCTTCCGCACACCCTACGGCCTGTTCGAGTACCAAATTATGCCATTTGGCCTGGTAAATGCACCCTCGGTTTTCCAGCGGTTTATGGACAGGCTATTTTTTGATTTGTTGGGTCAAACTACTTTGGTCTATCTGGATGACATTCTGGTCTTCTCACGCCATCAGGAGGAACAACACTTACATGTTAAGGAAGTCTTACGCCGACTACAGCATCACCATCTGTTGATTAAGCCAGAAAAATGCGCCTTCTCCCAATCTTCTCTGTCTTACCTGGGATTCATTCTGTCCAAGGATGGTATTATTATGGACCCTAGAAAGGTAGATGCCATTGTCTCCTGGCCGGCCCCTGCGTCAGTGAAAGACATCCAGCGGTTTTTGGGTCTAGCAAATTTTTATCGAAAGTTCATTCCTGAGTTCCCCAGGCTCACGCTTCCCATAAACTCACTGCTAAAGAAATCCTCTGGACCCTTTGTTTGGTCCAAAGAAGCTAATGATAGTTTCCTTGTTCTGAAGCACAGATTCTGCTCGGCCCCGATATTACATCAACCCGATCAGTTACAGCCTTTTATAGTGGAGACGGACGTCTCGGCAGCTGCTGTGGGTGTTGTTCTCCTTCAATGCAACCCTGACCAGGAGTATCCGATTGCATATTTTTCTAAGACACTGAGTCCCAGCCAACGTAATTACTCGGTCATTGAAAAGGAACTCCTTGCTATGAAGTTAGCATGCTTGGAGTGGAGGCATTACTACAAGGAAGCTATCATCCCTTCTTGATATGAACGGATCACAAGAATCTGCAAATTCTCAGACAGCAGGAATGTTATAACACTCGACAAGCAAGGTGGGCTGATTTCTTCGCCCAATTTGACTTCTCCATCACTTTTATTCCCGGTTCTCAAAATCAGATTGCTGATGCCTTATCTCGTCGAGACGATGTTGACACCTCTTATAAGAAGGAGCTGATGTTCCCACATACTCGGATCCTAGCTGTGATGACCTCCTTTTTGCAAGATGTTAGAGAAGCCACCGCTGTTATTCCAGTCCGAGGCCTCGGAGACCAGCCCGTCGAGGAGAAGGACGGCTTGTATTTTATAGGCGAAGACTATTCGTCCCCACCTAACCACTTAGACAACGGGTCCTTCAGTGGTGCCATGACTCCAAAACTGCTAGTCATCGAGGAGTGCGGGGTACCCTTGAATTGCTTCAGAGGTCGTTTATATGGCCCGAGATGAGAGCCGACACTCAGACTTATTTACAGGCCTGCTTGAAGTGTCTACAAAGTAAACATTCTACCCAAAGACCGTTGGGCGTTATTACAACAGGACCAGGCCCCTTCTGGTCCTTGGAAACGTATATCTACTGACTTTATCGTAGATCTGCCAGCATCTCGGGGTCACACCTGCATAATGGTCACCGTGGATTCTTTCACCAAACTTGCTCATTATTCCCCTCTAGCCAAGCTACCGTCAGCTTCGGAGATGGCTGAAGTATTCCTTAAAGACATCTTTCGGCTGCATGCCCTCCCTCAGAAGATCGTGTCTGATCAAGGGAGCCAATATACTTCCAAATTTCGGACTGCCATGTGTAGCTTGTTGGGTATTGAGAGAGCGCTGTCCTCGGGATTCCACCCCCAGTCTAATGGCCAAACAGAAAGGTTAAATGGGACATTGGAACAGTACCTGAGGTGTTTCATCAACCGGCAGCAGGACAACTGGGTAGACCTACTCCCCACTGCCGAGTTTGCTTATAATAACTCGGTACATACGGCTATCGGATTTAGCCCTTTTTTTTGCACCTACGGGTACCATCCACAAGCTTTTATACCTACCTATTGGAACGACACCAAGATTCCATCTCTTGAATCCACTTTGGAACAGCTCAAAGAAATCCAAAAGACCGCCAGAGATAGCCTTCTAGAAGCTAGCAGACATTACAAAGAGCAAGCGGATAAACATCGAAGGCCTGTACCTGCGTGGAGTAAAGGCTCCAAAGTCATGTTATCCACTAGGTTCCTGCCTCGTTGGGTTCGTCCTTCAAAACTCTCCCCTCGATTCATTGGTCCTTTTGAGATACAGTCAAGGGTTAATCCAGTGGCATACAGACTGAAGTTGCCTAAGGCTCTGAAAAGGATTCATCCTGTGTTTCACTCCTCTCTGCTGTGCCCGTATTTCCCGGACGTTAGGAAGCAGGAACTTCCAAAACTATGGACCTTACCAAATCCATCCTCAGATGAATATGAAGTCTCCCAGATTTGTGATTCCCGGTACTACAGAGGTCGTCTTGAATATCTAGTCCACTGGAAGGGATACCATTCATCTGAAGATACCTGGGAACCATTCTCTCATGTTCATGCTCCCCGCTTACTGCGCAGGTTTCACAGATTACATCCGGGTAAACCCGGGGGCCCTACCCTTCAGAGGGGGCATACTGTCACGGCTGTTGACCGCTGGCGTTTGTGGAAGAGGTGGAGGTTGGGCCGCCATTAGACCGTGCTGCCACGTATTCTACGTGCAGGCAGTGGTCTAGTGTTTTTTCCAAGATGGCCGCCGCCGGATAGTATTTACTAGACGGCGTTATGGCGGCTCGGCGCGTTGCAACAAATTGTTTCCTCTCCGTTGATTGCGCTCCATAGTGTTTTTCTCTGGGCGTTTCTTTCGCCAGTGTTTGTGGTTGTTTTTCTTACCTCCCATTTCCTCCCCCTTTTGCTTGCTTATCTTTTCCATTTTTGTTCCGCCAGCCCTTTCCTTTGATTTTTGGGTATTATTTTTCTGCCCTCTTTACGTCTCCCTGCTCCTCTTACCATCTGTTCTTACTCTTTAGCTCGCAGGGTTTTTTTTCCCCGTTTTGTCCTGCCTGGATTTACCTTTTGCTTACTCTCAGTTGCACACGGAGTATCCTGTAGTCTTTCTACGCAACATCTTCCGGTCCTGACCAGCCTGCATCCTTATCATCGGTCATCGTTCTGCTGCAGTGTCTTCTGCGACCAAATCCATTCCAACCAGGGTTTTTTTCTGCCTAAAGCTTTTTCCCCTGTTGGCTGTCACAGAGGGAGGTCACGGTGAGTCCCAGACACTGGGTCACGGTGGCTTCTTTCCGAGGCAGACCTTATCTGCATGAAAAGAAAAAGCCTCTCTCCGAAAAACTTCAAAGAAGGAAGTCGGATTTACCCACGTCACCAGGTGAGGAGGAGGAGGTGGAGGAAAGGCCGGGGGAATTGCTGCATTCTAGCCTTGAAGACGTTAGCATTGAAGGTCAGCTACCTAGCATTGATAGGAAGGCAACATATGGTGTCTCAGCTGGTTATTTCCCTGCATGTGCCAGGGTCGTTAGGAGACTGGCTGAGTTGTGGGGTAATATACCGGGGGAACCAGAAACCAGTGTATTGATGCAAAACCCTGTTAATTTTTGGGGAGGGGAGGCAGAGGATTTCCAAGGTATACAGGGCTTACATCTGCTGTGTTAAAGGAGGAGTTAGGTGTGAAGTAGGAATGGGAGAAGGATGTGGGTCATTCTATTACAGACAAACAGTGGTCCAAGATATGGGAATGGGTGAAGGTGTCTCATAATGCAAGGTTTTATTTAATTCAGTTTAATTATCTGCATAGGGTGTATATGACCCCGGCAAACCGGCATAGACTAAATCCTTTGGTATCACATGAGTGCCCGTGCTGTAGAAGGGGTTGTTCCAGTTTTTGACACATGATTTGGCAGTACCGGGTAATAATTAAATACTGGGAGGGGTGTTAGAGCGCCTTGATGCCTTGTTGAGCAGCAACTATACCCGCACTACAGCAATCTGTTTGTTGGGATGGATTCCTGAGAAGAAGTCACATAAAACTAAGAGAAAGATAGCTCGATTCATGATGGTTTTAGCCAAACGAAGTGTAGCGAAATCCGGGAAGTGCATGCTGGTCTATCAAGAAGGAAATGGCTTCAGGACAAACAACGATGAGGGATGGCAGAGGTGGAATGTCTGAAGAAATATAGGACTTCAGAGAAGGTAGAGGGAGTGGAAATGAACTGGGGACAATTGTTCAATGAACTGGCTTCCTCCCCAGATCTGAAACCTCCGTAAGATGGATTGAATGGTGATATTACTGATCCGGATACGGTGCAACGCTTGCGGGATTAAGGGGGTCGACACGTTGGAGGGAATTGTAGTGAATTCATGGTAGGGAATATGGGTAATGGGTATGTGTTGACGGTTTTGTTGGTGGGATGGAGACAGGGCAGGGTGAGATGGGGGAGGATGTTGGGCTAATGCTAGATGGTTGAACGTTTCTTGAAGCAAAGCGGGAACCTTTGTGGGGCCACTCATGATATGATCATTATTTGTAAAGAGTGGACATGGCATGTTTTTTAAAAAAAAGAATTAAAAAGAAGTTTAAAAAATAAAAGAGGCTGAGGTGTATTCCACATTGCAGGTTACAACTTACGGTTGGGCAGAAGTGCAATGTTCGAGCCAAGACAGCCCCCACAGTAGAAATGTATTCAGCAAATTTAAGCAACATCATCTGAAAAAAAAACTTAATTTCTTTCGAGCCAAATCACAGGGACGACAATGCTGTCCCACACAAGATGGTCGGGATCTTCCTGCTTTTCTTATTTAGGAAGCAGATACAGTGCTGTTGTTAGAGGCGGTTTGCTTTGTCCATGGTGAAGCTTGTCTTGGTTAAGGAAACCTCTAACCACCTAGCCCCTGAATTAGCCATTGTAGTTCCATTTGAAATGCCAATGTTGGATTACTGCTCAGTATTGTATAGTTGTGTGCTTCCTCTGGTTAATCTCTTGTACTTGTTGTCATCTTTGTCTGCTTCTCTTCTACTGGTGCCTTTTCCATTCTTAGGTTCCACAGTGCTTGGCCTTCTGGTTGTCGCTCTTGTGCCTATTCTTTCTTATGGTAGCATAAAGGCTGAATACTGGTATAGAGAAAGCATCCATGGAGTTCCCTGTTGGCAAACTGGGCTCATAATCGGATTTCGTTTGAACCCTCTATCCAAGGTAATGGTGGGCTAAATCTGCTTGTCTGTGTGAATGTCTTGCATATTGGTTCTAATGTCAACTTTGTAATTGCATGCCATAAGCACATACATGCATACCAGCAATGTTCTGAATACTGTAGTACGGTAATGGTTGCCCAAAGATCATCTGGCTGGAAACAGAGGCCAATTTTGTGCACATTAACTCCAGAGGCGGAAAGAACGATGTTTCAAGTGTCCATCTCTTGGGACTGAGTTGTGGCACTGCTTAGTGAGTTTGTCACCATTTGGAGGGTATTACAAAAGCAGTTTTTTATCATCTCCTTTTTCTTGTTTTGTTTTGTCGTGCCCTCTTTCCTCTCTGCATGCAGCAGTGCTTATATCTGCAAAGAATGAGGACCTCGAGGGACACTCTGAGAGAAATAACACACAGATTCTGGGCTTCCGGAACAAACCCAAAGTGGCAATATAGAAAAGGTCTGAAGCAATTCCATCTTGACCAGCTACAAAACCGCCTGGTCTCTTCACATTTTATCGTAAAGAGGGCACTGTAGGCCCTCTCCTGATCCAGGCCTGGATAGCTTGTCCTGTTATTGCACACTTGTGCCCAATCCGACCCCGTTGTTAATTTAATTTGGGCCCCACAGCCCGTGCCTAGCTCCTTCGTGCCCCTCTCCCCCTGAGCTCCCATTCCTGGTTCCCTGGCCCTCTCTCCTCCCTCCCCACCCACCGTGCTGTGATTGGCTTCTGCAGTTTGTGTTCTTGAGTCTAAGGACTCGTGCAGGCCCCGGCCCCCTCACTTTTTCCAGCGACCCCAGGTGAGTGAGTGCCGCGTTGTGCCCAATCCGACCCTGTTGTTAATTTAATTTGGGCCCCCCAGCCCGTGCCTAGCTCCTTCGTGCCCCTCTCCCCCTGCGCTCCCCTTCCTGGTTCCCTGGCCCTCCCTCCTCCCTCCCCGCACACCCATCTGATTGGTCCTGACAAGAGGACTCCCATTCATAGCCAGTCCCCTCAGGGCAGCCCTCTGCCCGGCAGCCCATCGGCTAAGGACCCAAGGCAAAGGACGGCTCCTTCAGCGACGGCTCCAGGCTGTATCGGCAGGTATCAGCCGGAGAAGCAAGAAGCCATCAATAAGTAAGTGTGGCAAGGGCGGGGACAGAAGCAATTACTTCACGCCATACTACCCTACCTCTCAACCCTAGTAGCCAAACTATTGTAAAAATCTTCATACTGTGGTGGCATTGCACTTAAAAAGGCTGCCTAATAGCATTGCTGTGATAGTGTTGCATCGAGAAAGTGAGCCTAAACAGCGTATCTATTGTATAGTTGCATCTAGAAAGGGGGAATTCACTGTTGACTTTTGGAGTATGCCTCATAATCTAGAAGTATGTATATTAGCGTGCCATGGTTGAATTTAGAAGTGTGCCTAATATCCTCCTGTGCAAAGTTGACTTTTGAAGTGTGCCTATTAGCGTGCCTTGGTTGAATTTAGAAGTGTGCATAATAGCCTCTCTGTGCAAAGTTGAATTTAGAAGTATGCCTAATATCCCCCTGTGCAAAGTTGAAATTAGAAGTGTGCCAAATAGTGTGCCTTGGTTGAATTGAGAAGTGTGCCTATTAGCGTGCCTTGGTTGAATTTGGCCTATTAGCGTGCCTTGGTTGAATTTAGAAGTGTGCATAATATCCTCCTGTGCAAAGTTGAATTTAGAAGTGTGCCTAATAGCGTGCCCTGGTTGAATTTAGAAGTGTGCCTAATATCCTCCTGTGCAAAGTTGAATCTAGAAGTGTGCCCAATGGTGTGCCTCGGTTGAATTTAGAAGTGTGCCTATTAGCGTGCCTTGGTTGAATCTAGAAGTGTGTCCAATAGCGTGCCTTGGTTGTATTTAGAAGTGTGCCTAATAATGTGCCCTGGTTGAATTTAGAAGTGCGCCTAATATCCTCCTGTGCAAAGCTGACTTTAGAAGTGTGCCTAATATTCTCTCTGTGCAAAATGAATTTATAAGTATGCCTAATAGCGTGCCCTAGTTGAATTTAGAAGTGTGCCTAATATCCTCCTGTGCAAAGTTGAATTTGTAAGTGTGCCTAATAGCGTGCCCTGTTTGAATTTAGAAGTGTGGCTAATATCCTCCTGTGCAAAGTTGTCTTTAGATGTGTGCCTAATGGTGTGCCCTGGTTGAATTTAGAAGTGTGCCTAATAACCTCCTGTGCAAGGTTGAATCTAGAAGTGTGCCCAATAGCATGCCTTGGTTGAATTTAGAAACATGCCTATTAGCGTGCCTTGGTTGAATTTAGAAGTTTGCCTAATAGCGTGCCCTGGTTGAATTTAGAAGTGTGCCTAATATCCTGCTGTGCAAAGCTGAATCTAGAAGTGTACCTAATAGCGTGCCCTGGTTGAATCCAGAAGTGTGCCTAATAGCGTGCCTTGATTGAACTTAGAAGTGTGTCTAATAGCGTGCCCTGGTTGAATTTAGAAGTGTGCCGTATATCCTCTCTGTGCAAAGTTGAAGTTAGAAGTGTGCCTAATAGCGTGCCTTTTTTAATTTAGAAGTGTGCCTAATATCATCCTGTGCGAAGTTAAAATTAAAAGTATGACTAATATCGTGCCTTGGTTGCCTTGGTTGAATTTAGAAGTGTGCCTAATATCCTCCTGTGCAAAGTTGAAATTAGAAGTGTGCCTAATAGCGTGCCTTGGTTGAATCAGGAAGTGTGCCTATTAGCGTGCCTTGATTGAATTTAGAAGCGTCCCTAAGAACCTTGCTGTGCAAAACTGAACTTAATTGCCTAATATCATCCCTGTGCAAAGTTGAATTTAGAAGTGTGCCTAATATCCTCTCTATGCAAAGTTGAATTTAGAACTGTGCCTAATAGCATGCCCTGGTTGAATTTAGAAGTGTGCCTAATTCCATCCCTGTGCAAAAGTGAATTTAGAAGTGTGCCTAATAGCGTGCCATGGTTGAATTTAGCTGTGTGCCTATTAGTGTGCCTGGTTGAATTTAGAAGTGTGCCTAAAACCATCTCTGTGCAAAGTTGAATTTAGAAGTGTGCCTAATAGCAGGCCCGGGTTAAATTAGAAGTGTGCCTAATATCATCTCTGTGCAAAGTTGAATTTAGAAGTGTGCCTGATAGCGTGCCCTGGTTGAATTACAAGTGTGCCTAATATCATCTCTGTGCAAAGCTGAATTTAAATGTGTGCCTATTACTGTGCATTGGTTGAATTTAGAAGTGTGCCGAATAGCGTACCCTCGTTGACTTTAGAAGTGTGCCTACTAGCGTGCCTTGGTTGAATTTGGATGCCTAATACCTGCCCTGTGCATAGTTGAATTTAGAAGTGTACCTAATACCCTCTCTGTGCAAAGTTGAATTCACAAGTGTGCCTAAAAGCGTGCCTTGCTTGCATTTAGAAGTGTGCCTAATAGAGCACCCTGGTTGAATTTAGAAGTGTGCCTAATATCATCTCTGTGCAAAGGTGAATTTAGAAGTGTGCCTAATAGAGTGCCTTAGTTGAGTTTAGAAGTGTGCCTATTTGTGTGCCTTTTTTGAATTTAGAAGTGTGCCAAATATCATCCTGTGCAAAGTTAAAATTAAAAGTGTGCCTAATATCATACCTTGGTTGCCTTGGTTGAATTTAGAAGTGTGCCTAATATCCTCCTGTGCAAAGTTGAAATTAGAAGTGTGCTTAATAGAGTGCCTTGGTTGGATCGAGAAGTGTGCCTATTAGCGTGCCTTGATTGAATTTAGAAGTGTCCCTAAGAACCTTGCTGTGCAAAACTGAAATTAATTGCCTAATATCATCCCTGTGCAAAGTTGAATTTAGAAGTGTGCCTAATATCCTCTCTATGCAAAGTTGAATTTAGAACTGTGCCTAATAGCATGCCCTGGTTGAATTTAGAAGTGTGCCTAAAACCATCTCTGTGCAAAGTTGAATTTAGAAGCGTGCCTAATAGCATGCCCTGGTTAAATTAGAAGTGTACCTAATATCAACTCTGGGCAAAGTTGAATTTAGAAGTGTACCTAATAGCATGCCCTGGTTGAATTAGAAGTGTGCCTAATATCATCTCTGTGCAAAGTTGAATTTAGAAGTGTGCCTGCTAGCGTGCACTGGTTGAATTACAAGTGTGCCTAATATCATCTCTGTGCAAAGTTGAATTTAAATGTGTGCCTATTACTGTGCATTGGTTGAATTTAGAAGTGTGCCGAATAGCGTACCCTCGTTGACTTTAGAAGAGTGCCTACTAGCGTGCCTTGGTTGAATTAGAAGTGTGCCTAATATCATCTCTGTGCAAAGTTGAATTTAGAAGTGTGCCTGCTAGCGTGCCCTGGTTGAATTACAAGTGTGCCTAATATCATCTCTGTGCAAAGTTGAATTCACAAGTGTGCCTAAAAGCATGCCTTGCTTGAATTTAGAAGTATGCCTAATAGTGCACCCTGGTTGAATTTAGAAGTGTGTCTAATATCATCTCTGTGCAAAGGTGATTTTAGAAGTGTGCCTAATAGCGTGCCCTGGTTGAATTGGGAGTGTGCCTAATATCATCTCTGTGCAAAGTTGAATTTAGATGTGTGCCTATTAGTGTGCCTTGGTTGAATTTAGAAGCGTGCAGAATAGCGTGCCCTCGTTGACTTTAGAAGTGTGCCTACTAGCGTGCCTTGAATTTAAAAGTGTGCCTAATATCTCTCTGGCATAACGGAATTTAGACAGTGTCCCTAATAACAGCACTGTGACAAAGTCTACAAAGGCTGCCCTATAGCTTATCTGTGTCATACCTGCATTTAGAAAGTCTGCCCCATAGCACATTGATGGCATAATTGCATTTACAAAATTTGCCATATAGCTTACCTATGTCATAATTGCAATCAGAAAATCTGCCCTATAGCATATCTGTGTCATAATAGCCCTATAGCTTATCTGTGACATAACTGCATTTACAAGGTCTGCCCTATAGCACACCGGTGGCATAATTGCATTTACAAATTCTGCCCTATAGCTTACCTATGTCATAATTGCAATCAGAAAATCTGCCCTATAGCATATCTGTGTCAGAATTGCAATTGAAAGTTGCTTTCAGAAAGCTTACCCTATAGCATATCTGGGTCACAACTGCATTTAGAAAGTCCTCCTAAATTGCCCTAAAAGTCTACCTAAAAGCATATCTGTGGTGCTGTTACATTCGAAAATTCTGCCTACTAGCATACCTGAATCCCAGCTTGCTAGAAGAAAGTCTACCTAACAGCGTAACTGGGCTGTAGTTGCAACCAGATAGTTAATAACCCATCTATATCACAGTTACTAACCATGAGTGCACCTAACCCACCTAGCTCTGCCGGAAACGACCCTCGTGCACCGCCCCTCCATTCCTGCCAGCCCTGCCTCCCATCCCCTCTCCCCAAATCATCCCACCCTCCACCACATACCCTACCCATCCCCTTTCCAAACACCAAGCCAGAGGGGCACGATGGTGAGCCAACCACCCTAAGATCACTGCTCCTCCAAACCCCTCCACCGATCAGCCTACTATGATCATACCCACTCCCCTCACTATCCCCCCAGGCACTCCCTGCCCAACAAACATGCGCCCCCAACCTTTCCCATCAACCCCCTCCAGCATCCCCCCCGACCACACTCCTTCCCCTCCCTGAAAACTGCATGCCTAGCCCTAGCAAGAACAGAAGCCTCATCCCTCTCCCCCTCTGACACCGTGACCTTCTCGCACACACCAATCTCAACAAAGCTACTTAAGAGGAAACATACCTGGTCCCCCTCAATCTCACAGTACTCATCACCTCCCCTGTCTCAACCCTCCACCTCATCCCCCAATCACCACCCTCCCCCCACACCTCACCTTGCCGAAACCCCTTTCCCTCAATTTCTCACCTTCCACAACTGAAACTCCCAACCCCCCACATCCCACCTTCACATCCTCCATGCCAAACCCAATCATCCCAACACACGCGCCCATCCACTCCCACCCGAAACCCACCAACTTTTCTGCTTGCCCACTCTTCCCATCGACCATCAGCCAACCCACCCCTCTCGCTCTCCAGTTTCCACCCTCTCCTACCCCACCCCCCACTTCTGCAGCTCTGTCATCAACCCCATCTACCGAAGTGAATTGCATCCTATTCAATGCCCGTTCCGTAGCGAAAAACAGACACAGCATTTTTGACCTCCTCGCCTCTGACAAACCAGACC
Source organism: Ambystoma mexicanum (assembly GCF_040938575.1). Classification (NCBI taxonomy): domain Eukaryota; kingdom Metazoa; phylum Chordata; class Amphibia; order Caudata; family Ambystomatidae; genus Ambystoma; species Ambystoma mexicanum. The sequence goes on from NC_090941.1 coordinate 277,548,605, forward strand.
TGGTCTTCATCACCGAAACCTGGTTCTCTGACGACCTCGCCCCTATCGCCAATGAAGCCTTCCCGTCCGACTACTCCCTGATCCCACTGAACCGTCCCTCCAGAGGAGGAGGAATGGCATTCGCCTTCAAGTCTCACTTCCACGCCTCAATCATCGACAACCAACCATCCATCCCATCCTGCGGATCTAGGAGATTTCAACATATGGCTCGACATTCCCACCAATCCTATGACACACTATCTGGTTGACGCCCATTGTTTCTTTCACCATTCACTCACCCAACCCGCTTCCCGTACCCGAACCTGAACCTCTGAATCTTTGCAAATGCTGGAAGAAACTAATAATCCTTCCCGGCCTAGCCGTCGCACTCCTCCAGTCTCCTCTGCCTACCTGCCTACCCAATAATCAACTAACCCCCAATGCCTTTGACTCATGGCTCAACACCTCACAAATGCGTCTCACACCATCTTGCAAACCATCAGCCCGCCGTGGCCTCTTCCCTATATGGTTCACACCTGAATTGAAGACCAGTAAACAACTATACAAATACCTTGAACGCAAATGGCGGAAAGACAAAACTCCCCTGAACAGATCCACGTTGGCCCGGCACCTTCATCAGTACAAGGGCGAAATCCGGAAAGGAAAAAAAAGCCCATTACAACTCCCGAATCCTAAATTGTAAAAACCCCAGCAAAGAACTTCATAAAATCATCCGGGAATTCACCAAACCATCATGCACCACCACTACTCCGACCCCCTCACAATCGCTGTGCGACTCACTCTCGCTCCACTTTTGTACCACAGCTCTCTAAAGAACAAACGCTCTATCCAACAAACTAGCTCTCCTACACCCACCGGGCAACCCACCCTCCTTACAGGCCAACTCACTGCCTGCGACCACTACCCAACCAACGTTCGACTCCTTTAGTCCAATATCAGCCGACCAATTTCTCAAACTTCTCTCTGCCCGTAAACCATCTGGCTCTCCGCTAGACCCTTGCCCGGCCACAACCCTCAAAGAAATTTTCGCTTCGACCTGCTCAGGAGAACACGCAAGAACCATCATAAATGACTCCCTTCCCTCTGGAATTTTTCACGACGCATTCAAAACAGTTCATGTCAAACCTCTAATAAAAAAAAACTTCCCTCGACCCCCTTGGGCCCAAAAACTACCGCCCCATCTCTAACACCAGGTTCCTTGCCAAACTCATCGACCGAACCGCCTACTCCCAACTAAATGCCTTTGTCGAAGCCAATCATCTCCTAGGCCCCGCTCAATCAGGTTTCAGAGCCTGACACGGAACTGAAACCACCCTAACCTCAATCTGGGAAGACCTTAAAAACACGGCAGACTCTGCAGGATGCACTGCATTAATCCTCCTTGACCTATCCGCCGCTTTCGACACAATCAATCACTCAATCCTCCTTGACCGCCTCCACTCCCTAGGAATTCGTGGAACCGCTCTCAAATGGATAGCATCCTTCCTCAAAAACAGGAATCAAATAACCCTACTCTCAACCTATTCCTCCCTAGCCCGATCTGTCGACACGGGAGTTCCACAAGGAGCATGCCTATCAGCCCTCCTGTTCAATCTCTACATGGCCACCCTCCCACGAATAATTCGCTCACACAACATCCTGTGCTACAATTACTCTGATGACACTCAACTACTTCTGAAACTCCTGAACTCAAAACCCAACTGCCGACCTAACCTCACTTCCTGCCTCCTCGACATAGAGCTCTGGATGACCACAAACCACCTCTTGCTAAACCCCTCCAAAACCGAAATCATGGTATGTGGCAACACCGGACTTCTTCCAAATCCACTACCCTGGCCATCTGACATGGGCAACTCACCGACCCCCTCTAATTCAGTAAAAAACCTTGGATGCACCCTTGACTCTGACCTAACACTCGCGCCAAGTCAACAACGTCTTAAAGTCCTGCCACTACCACCTTAAAACTCTTAGGCGCATTTTTCCACACCTCTCCTTTCCCAACAGACTCTCCGATGTCCAATCAATTGTTATATCAAGACTGGACTACGCTAACCCCCTCTACCTCAGAGTCCACGCATACCAACTGACTAAACTACAAAGAGCACAAAACGCCACAGCCAAACTGCTACTAGCTCTTGGCCCGAGAGACCACATTTCCCCAGCCCTCAGCCCTCAAAACTCTGCACTGGCTTCCGGTCGCCCGAAGGGTGACTTTCAAAACCTTATGCATTTCTCACGAGCACTGTATAAAACCAGACCACAATATCTTCAAGACAAGCTAAAACCCTATCACCCTGCACGTACTCTAAGATCTAACTCAGCTGGCCTCCTAGTCATACCAAAAACAAACTCAGTCAGGTTAGGCGGATCATCATTCTCAGCCTTGGCGCCCACGCTGTGGAACGCACTCCCACCCCACATCTGACTCACTGAAGACCTCATGTCTTTCCGCAAATTACTGAAAACTTGGCTCTTCTCCTAAAACCGACCCCGAACTCAATATAACTCAAACTGGATAAGAGCATCTCAAAGACTTTTGCCAAATACTAGATCATAAATAGCAATGAAGCATCATGATCCAAGCAAGAAATCGTAAACTAATAATCCCTACTGATTAGCTAAAAAGGACAAACAAAATAGATTGAGTAAAAACGACCAAACCTGCGAAGTTAATAAAAAGAATAAGTTGTATGATGGCAGTAAGGCGGCTAATATTAATGAAATAGACAAATAAATGTAATGGACAAGAGGATCAATGTGGATGTGAGGAATAAAGTGGATAACAACTACTAGATCTTAAATAACAATAAAACAAACAACAATACAACATCATGAACCAAGTGAGAAACTGAAAACTAATAACCTCCAATGTAAACTAAAAAGGACAAACAGAATAGAATGAGTAAACTAGATCAAAGCAGTGACACAAATAAAAAAGAACAAACTGTCCAAAAGCAGTAAAGTGGTTGAATTTAATGAAATCAATGAAATGATTGCAATGGACAAAAGGAACAAAATGGACAAAAAGAATAAAGTGAAGAGGATGGAAAGATGGATACAGGAGAGGGATTAGTGCACAGACAGATGGCATGGATTGTATGAGTGCATAGTATGAATGGAAAGTACAGAATAGACGATTCAAGTAGATGAGATGGGTGTAGTGCATGGGACTGATGGAGAGCACGAAACGAATTGAATGCGTACAACAAGTGACATGGGCTGAACCGATAATGTAGGATTAATGAACGAAGTGAGTGGAGCGGATGAAGTGGGTGGAGCGGATGAGTGCGTTGAACAGATGAGTGCATTGAGCAGATGAGTGTGTAGTGTGGATGAGTGTGTAGAGCGGATGAGTGTGTAGAGCGGATGAGTGCGTAGTGCGGATGAGTGCGTAGTGCGGATGAGTATGTAGAGAGGATGATTGCATAGAGCGGATGATTGCATAGAGCGGGTGAATGCGTAGAGCGGATGAGTGCGTAGAGTGGTTGAGTGCGTAGAGCAGGTGAGTGCCCAGAGCGGATGAGTGCGTAGAGCAGATGATTGCGTAGAGTGGATGAGTGCGTAGAGCGGATGAGTGCGTAGAGCGGTTGAGTGTGTAGAGCGGATGTGTGCGTAGTGCGGATGAGTGCGTAGAGCAGATGAGTGCGTAGAGCGGGCGAGTGCGTAGAGTGGGTGAGTATGTAGAGCGGGCGAGTATGTAGAGCGGGCGAGTACGTAGAGCGGGCGAGTGTGTAGAGCGGATGAGTGCACTGAGCGGATGAGTGCGTAGAGCGGATGAGTGCGTAGAGCAGATGAGGGTGTAGAGCGGAAGAGGGCATAGAGCGGATGAGTATGTAGAGCAGATGAGTATGGATAACAACCTGCCAGAACAAACACATACTCTTGATCTCTCAACCACCACACCTACCGCTAAGAAGCAGCTATCACACAAAAGCCACACCGGCTGCACACATATCCGGTGCTCACATGCACCTTTTTTGACTCCCTCTACTTCTCTCTACTGACTTGAACTTCGGTTCCCGAGGGCGTTCAACCTACCAGCGCCTTGAGACCATACCAATGGTACATAGGGCACTATATAAATGCAAAGTAACATAACATAACATCCTTAACTACCAAGACAGACCTGTATTCAAGAAATCATCCCAAGACATTTCAATATGATATCTCCATGCTCACCATCTTTCCCAATTTTAGCCCTGATTTACAAGATGCCAGAAAGAAAATGCTGCATGTACAAGCTCTACAATATGCCATGATATATCCACTGAGCTAAAAGTGATCAAAAATGGAAAGCTGTTCTATTTCAAATAGCCCATGGAGGTTCCGGACATATCAGTCCCAGCCACAGGTTTGACCGCCACCACATTGCGGGAAATACCCCAAAAGAGTAGTCTGCCACTTGAACTAACCTAAACATTACAAAATCAAGTTCTTTCCATGAAGTCTGTCTTCGACTATGATTGTGCTGTTCAGGAAATTCAGTTACACTGTGGGCCATAGGTGGAGCTATGATGGGTCTTGCGGCAGTCAATGTGCTCTTTATCAATCTTTTGCTGTGGTTACAAAATATCGTGGCAAAAATGCTATGGTTTTGCCGCTGCAATCCATGTAAAGGATGCGGGGGACAACCCCGCAACCCCTGGACCCATTATACCATTTAACGGTGCAGGGGACTGTAAAGTCTGGTAGAGGGTGTATGTACTTCCGCTCTCTATATGGTAGAGGAGAGGCACAGAGGACCCCAGCCAAGATTCTCTATTATTGGTACGTGGTCGAGCAATCAAGGCCTAGCTTCTTAGGAGGTGATGCAGGCTGGTTCTTAAGTACAGTGTAGACCCCGAACCCCCACAAAGGAATGTCCACACACTGTATTACTGAAAACACAGTCTTTATAAAATTAATATTCAAGGGTATGTACACGATCACAATAACGCACTTTGTACTCGGAGGTCAATAATGATAAATATATACAATTCTAAAGTGGTACCACCAAGGTTATCGAATCTCATTAAAGTGCATCAACTGAACGGTTAAAATGTCACACAGATCAATAACGAGTAAACCAGCATTAGAGATAGGAAGGAACGCAAGATGGTTGAAACAATAGGCAGAATGGTGATCCCTACCACGAGGTACAGTTCTGTGTGGAGATCCCCCAACCTGGGCAACCTGTAAATAAAGATATATCGCACAAGCCCATTCCATATAATGTTCGATAGTCTTACTTCTTCCTATTAAGGTTTTACCCCCCAATGTACCTGGTTGAGTAGAGTTCTCTGACGCTGCGTTGACCGATCCTTCTTGAGTGCCTCCCTTTCAGGCGGGAGCCACGGATCGTCGAGAGGTGTCGGGGAACTTGGTGTTCGGTGTTGGGGAATCGACGGCCCTTCTTGAGTGCCCTCCCTTTAAGGCAGGAGTCACGGGTCGTCGAACGTCCGACAGTGAACAGGTTGAACTACGGCAGTGAAGTGGCAGCTTTGTTCATAGTGGTGCTCATCGACGACAGAGCGCTGGCATCCTGCAAGGAAGAGGCGTGCGGGGCACCTCGGTGACGATAGTTCTGGACCACGAAGAGGTGATGAAGAACTGTGGCCCAGCAAGGGCGTCGAGTCGTCGGCGTCTCTGTGGTCTTTAGGTGGCGGGAAACCCACCGGTGGATGCTCCTCGGCGCGTCGACGGTCAGGCCTTCTCCAGCGGGAGACAAGCGGGTGATGATGCAGACGAGAGCGTCCGATGATCAATGGAAGTTCTTAGGCAAACGGGAGCACGGCGGCTCCGGTCGGCGACGGCGGTCGTCGAAAGTGGCGGACAACAGTCCGAGTGCTTCTCCTTGGAGTTCCGCAGCAGTCCCTGTCTCGGGTCGGCAGCCTGTCGAGGGTCTGTCTACCAGGGAGCGTTGGCAAAGATCAGATGTGCACGATGGTCCCTCGTAGCTCGGGAAGAGGGTGCCTTACCAGGTCCTCTCTGGGTCGGTCCTTGGAAAAACAGCAGCTTTCAGATTGCGGAGGAGAGCAACAGCAATTCTTCTCGTCCAGCAGGGCTACAAGGTCAAGCATCAGTTACTCCAGTTACTCGTCGTAGTGGACGTCAGCTTCTGACCATGATTCCTAGCAGTGAGAGGTCCCAGATATACTGTTGATCTCCTATTCATTCCGCTGGGTCACACTCAAGCATCCAATTACGACTACGGACATTCATGCAGGCAGGCAGCCAATCAGGCACACGAGGTATTCAGGCCATTCATTTCTCTCCAGACACTCACAACAGTTCATGTGTATTGGGACAAGTACCGAGCCATTCAACACCCCAAGCTGCATTCATACTGGTTTCGGGCAGGGTTGTCTCAGTCATTGTGTCAACCACCAGATACTAGACACCAACAACACAGAATGCATATTCGTCACACACTCTCTTCACCCAGGTCCCACCCACAGGAGGTACCCACAACATACATCACCGGGAAGGCTCCAGCTAGTCTGGCCGGGCCTTCACAACAACACCATATATGGCATTTCCACCCAACAGCCAGTCAGGGGGAAGGGACAGAGTCAGGGCTTCCCAGGACTTTGGGAAAACAAGGTAATGGGTAATAGAAAGCAAGAGGCCACCGGGGCCATCTTGTTTTCCATCCGGAATCAACTGATCCCAATGGCAGGGCCAGGGTATCTGAAAATGGAGGATACTCCGCGCACCTGTCAAATTCAGCATGGAGCTGCCACCAGCCCATACCCTGCTCTGCGGGCCACCCACAGGTGCCCGAAAACATACACTAGGGGCACAGGGTTGTACCCCCACCCATGGGTGCCATAAGGGTATCCCACGGGTCCGTTCACCAAACCAAAAGAAAGAGAGCTGCACCCCTAGGAGTCCCACATGAACTCCTGCGCGGATAACATGACAGAACACATGATAAAAAGCAGTAAAGGACAAGGATACGGAGGCCCTGTCCCTCCGATGCATTTCCAGCATCACAGTCACCACCCCCCAGACTGAGGTGGAGGGTGCCTAATCTCCCACGGGATAGACACCCTCATCCAGACGGTCAACATACCTTCTGGAAAGGCCATCTGCATTATCGTGACTCTTCCCTGGTCTGTGCTCTGTGGTGAAGTCTAGCCCTTGCAGGCTAATGGACCACCTGAGCAGTTTCGGGTTTTCACCCTTCATCTGCATAAGCCACTTCAGGGACTTATGATCTGTTTGGACCTTGAAGGTAGACCCCGTAAGGTAGGGCCTAAAATGCCTAAGGCTCCAAACTATACTAAAACATTCCTTTTCAACAGTAGCCCACCTAAGTTCTCTACCCTTGAGTTGTCTACTGATGAATATGATAGGATGTTCTCTCCCTTTGTCATCTAACTGGGACAAGACAGCTCCAATTCCGGTGTCGCAGGCATCCATCTGGACGATAAAGGGTCGGCTGTAGTCAGGCGCACACAACACGGGTGCTCGACACAGACTTTCTTTCAAGCCATCAAATGCCCTCTGACAGTCTTCAGTCCAATTAACCTTCCTATGCTGTTTGGGTGAAGTCAGAGCTGTCAGTGGTGCAGCTATGGTTCCATAGTCCGCCATGAAATTGCGATAATACCCGGTGAGGCCCAAAAAGGCTCTCACCTGGTTTTGAGTAGTGGGAGTCTCCCAGTCCTGTACATCCTGTACCTTATTGGGGAGAGGTTGGATTTGACCCCCTCCTACCTCATGACCAAGATACGTGACTTTCCCCTGAGCTATCTGGCACTTGGTGGTCTTGATAGTGAGGTTAGCCCTTTTTAAGGCCTGCAACACTCTACCCAGATGTGTCAAGTGCTCTTCCCAAGTGGAACTGTAGACGGCAATGTCGTCTAGATAAGCCACACAAAAGGCTTCCAGCCCACTGAGAGCATGATTGACCAATCTCTGGAAGGTGGCAGGGGCATTCTTCAACCCAAAAGGCATGACCCTAAACTGGTAGAGTCCCTCTGGTGTTGAGAACGCTGTCTTTTCCTTGGCATGGTCCATCAGAGCTATTTGCCAATAGCCTGAGATGAGGTCAAAGGTGCTCACAAATTTGGCAGCACCTATGGTGTCCACGAGCTCATCAGCCCTGGGCAATGGGTGCGCGTCAGTTTTGGTGACGGCATTGACTCCTCGGTAGTCCACACAGAACCTCCAATCCTTGGTACCTGCCTGGGAACTTGCCTTGGGGACAAGGACCACGGGACTGGACCAGGGACTGGTTGAGGGTTCAATAACACCCAGATCCAACATCTTGGCAACCTCAGCCTGGATGTGGTTCTTAACCGTATCTGACATTCGGTAGCTCCTGCTCTTGACAGGCACGCTGTCACCAGTGTCAATCTCGTGCTTACACCACGGTGCAAGGCCTGGCGTCAGCGAAAACAGAGAGGCATACTGCTGGAGCAAAGTCCTGCAGGCCCTCTGCTGCTCGGTTGTCAAATCTGCAGAGAGCTGCACTCCCTCCACTGAGCCATCCTGAGGGTTGCTATGCAGCAAATCAGGAAGGGGCTCACTCTCATCCTCTTCTTGCTCTGAAGCTAGCAAGAGACATGAGACTTCTGCTCGCCGGTAGAAAGGCTTGAGGCTTGAGCCTATTGACATGGAATACCTAAGGGGCTACCCCTGGGACTCCCATGTCAACCAGATAGTTGACCTCGCCCATCTTGGAGATTATCCGCAAGGGTCCAGTCCATTTATCTGCCAATGCCCGAGGCTTGGTAGGCTCCATCACGAGGACCTCCTGTCCCGGAGTCCAATCCACTTGCGATGCTTTAAGGTCATGCCAGTATTTGTTCAGTTCTTGGCTGGCCTTGAGATTCGCCGTTGCTTGACCCATCATCTGTGTCATCCTCTGTCTGAGGCCTAACACATAGTCCCCCACTTGCTTGGCGGGACCGGGAGGGGTGGCTTCCAAACCTTCTCTGATCAAGGCAAGGGGCCCCCTCACGGGATGTCCAAAGAGTAACACAAAGGGGCTGAAACCAACACCTTCTTGAGGTACCTTTCTGTAAGCAAACAGCAGGCATGGCAGGAGGAGATCCCATTTCCTCCTTAGGGACTCTTCCAAAGCACCTAGCATGCCCTTGAGCGTTTTATTAAATCTCTCAACCAGACCATTGGTCTGGGGTGGTAAGAAGTGGAAAACTTGTAGGTTACCCCGCACTCTTTCCACATGGTTTTCATGTAATTAGACATGAAGTTGGATCCTCGGTCAGAGACAACCTCCTTGGGGAATCCAACACGGGTGAAAATGCCCAGGAGAGCCCAGGCAACCACCTTGGCCGTAACAGTTCGAAGGGGTATAGCCTCAGGGTACCTGGTGGCATGATCTACCAAAACCAGGATGAACCGATGTCCACCTGACGTGGGAGGGTCAAGGGGACCGACGATGTCGATGCCCACCCTCTCAAACGGTGTGCCAACCACTGGCGATGGCTGCAGTGGGGCAATGACACTGCCTCCAGTTCTGCCAGACAACTGACAAGTTGGGCCGGTCCTGCAGTGGGACTCCACTTCTACTCCCATCCGAGGCCAGTAGAAATGGGCAGAGAGCATCTGCTTAGTCTTCTTGGTAGCAAGATGACCAGCCAAGGGCACCTCTTGCGCCAACTGCAGTAGGAAGGGCCTGTAAACCTGGGGTACCACCAATCTCTTGAGGGCGCCAGGTTCAGTCTTAGTTGGCTCACTAACAAGGAGCTCACCCTCCCAATAAATCCGGAAAGTCCTAGGCACTTCTCCTCGTGCCTGGGACAGGGCCTGTTTCCTCAGACCCTTGTGAGAGGGACACTCTCTCTGTCCTTTACAGAAGTCTGCCCGGGAGGGTCCCCCTTCAGCTAAGAAGTATTGAAGATCGGGATGATCCTCCGGGTTGAGAACCTCTCCCACAGGAGAGTCTTCTGGCTCTTCTCCCACAGGAGTTGAGACGGGGTTTACCACTGGACCCAGCCCGTCCGGAGCATGGATCCCAATGGGTGCTGTAGGAACAGCAGGAAGAGAAGGAGCTCCCTCCACAGAGGTGGCCTTCTTGCTCTTCCTTCGTCGTGCCTTCGGCCGCGCCTTCGGCTCGGGTACCTGACTCACAGACAGACCCGGTGTCACCTGTGATCTAGTGACCGCAGCAGCAGTCATGGGAAGACCATCCGCGATCAATCCCAACTCGACTAGATCGTTACAAACAGAATGTTAGCAGGGACATTGTCCTGAACCCGGACAGGAAGCTTTGCTGTCTTGTCTCCAATTACAAGTGTGACTTGGGCTACAGGCGATAATTTGGGAGGCCCACCAGCTAACCTGGTGGTTCTCAGAGGAGCATCTACATAGTCCTCTGGCTTGAGCAGGGTCCTGTCCACCACTGTCATGCTTGCCCTAGTGTCTCTCAAACCAGTAGAAGGCTGGCCATTCAGGAGGACACTTCTCAAAAATCTACGGGTGTTCTGTGGGATAGTCGCCAGTACTTCTGCGTACTGGTCCCAGGCCCCAAGGGACACTAAGGACATCTCTACGGGAGCACCAAAGGTGATCCCTGTAGAGGAGGGGAGGACAGTGGCCTCCACCTCAGACATGGGGTAAGGGTAGGTCAGGCTGACAGCCTGTACTCAGAGTGCCTTACCTTTACACTTGGAGTCACCCCTTTTGTGATCCAGAGCCCCACAGTCCCAACAAGTGCCGGGAGTGCAGGGTACGGTACTGGAACCACCGGGAGCCTGCTTTGCAGCAGGTGGACCACTACTCTTATTCCCACCCACAGATGACTTATCCTCACTAGATTTTTGGGTTTTAGGAGAGGAGGGTTGAAGGTTTATTCGACTGTGACTGCTTTTGGGACTCCTCAGCTTTCTGAGAGGCCCCTTTTTTTGTCCTTGTCCTTCCCACTGGAGTCCTTAGGGGACACCCGGTGGGAGACCCACTTGTCAGCCAACCTAGCCAGCTTAAAGGAATCCAAAATGTTCTGGTCAGCAACATACTGACGCAGCTCTGGTGAACAGGCTTCAGAAAAATGCTCAAAAAACAACAGGTGGGACAATTCAACAAAAGTTTTCACCTTGTAACCATCAATCCACCCCATCATATTCATTTGCGCAGCACTCACCCAGTCCACCCAAGACACATTGGCCCTCATTCCGAGTTAGGGCTACACCATGGAGTAAATAGCTCCATGGTTGGCAACCATGGAGCTATTTACTCCATGGAATACCGGCATGGTGAATGGAGTAATTACCGGTCCATTCCAAGGTTGGATGGACCGGTAATTCCCCATTCACCATAGCCCTTCCCCATCCCCATTTCTGCCCCCATAGGGCTCAATGGGAATGGGAAAGGAGGTAATTACGGCACCGTAAATTACGGTGCCGTAATTTACTCCAAGGTCACTTTGCGGGTCCCGTAATTTATTCCTGCTAAAAGCAGGAGGTAAAGATGGACCCGCAAAGGGAACTCGGAATACGGAGGTAAGGGATTACCGCCATCGGTGCCCTTACAGGCGCTGGTAATCCCTTACCTCCAACCTCGGAATGACCCCCATTCTCTTTTTTCTTAAAATCCCTGAACCTTTTAAGGTATTGGGTATGCGTCTTGCCAAACTTGGCAATCAAAGCAGATTTCATACACTCATAGTGACCCCTTTCTTCCACACTCAGCTTCAGAATACAGTCATATCCAGTTTGAGGCACTCTGCTTAGCAAACACTTAGCCCAATCTCTTTTGTCAACATCATGAATTGCACAAGCCATTTCAAACGCTTCAATCCATTGGAGGATATCAGAACCCTCCGAAAACACACCAAGCAAATCCTTTATTAATTTAGTTGCTGAGGACCTGACACTCTCACTGGGTATCGCTGAAGTCTCCACTCGAGCTTTCTCTAGCTGGATTCTCTGACATTCAGTGTCCTTGTCTTTGAGTTCAAGATCCCTATTCTTGAGTTCAAGATCCCTATTCTTGAGCTCCACTTGTTGAGCCAACTCCTCCTTCTTGAGCTCAGCATCTATTTCCGACTTGCAATATTCAAAGGCCAATTTCATCCTTAATAACTCAAGTTCCAAGGAATTGCTGGCGTTCGGAACAGAGGCAGCAGGAATGGCGGCATTCCCAGAAACAGATTCAGTAGAAACCCCAGGGGCAGAGTCCTCATCGGTTGCATTCCCCCCCTCATCAAGAGTTTCACCATCGGTCTGGTAGTCCACCAGGGCAGCTATCAGCTCAGCCCTAGACTTATCCACAAAGTCTAACTCCCTGGCTTCACAAGCACTCTGGAGAGCCTCTAAGCTCATCCGAGTCAATTTACCATTCGCAATAGACTCCATTGCTTGTAATGCAGTTATTTTGTACACACCCAAACCTTAATCTAATAAAGTGCAGATATTTTATAAGTGGCACGGTTATACACTGATTCTTAAAACCATAAGCATCCCACCACTGCCACCAGTGTAAAGACTGGTAGGGGGTGTCTGTACTTCCGCTCTCTATATGGTAGAGGAGAGGCACAGAGGACCCCAGCCAAGATTCTCTATTATTGGTATGTGGTCGAGCAATCAAGGCCTAGCTTCTCAGGAGGTGATGCAGGCTGGTTCTTAAGTACAGTGTAGTCCCCGAACCCCCACAAAGGAATGTCCACACACTGTATTACTAAAAACACAGTCTTTATATAATTAATATTCAATGGTATGTACACGATCACAATAACGCACTTTGTACTCGGAAGTCAATAATGATAAATATATACAATTCTAAAGTGGTACCACCAAGGTTATCGAATCTCATTAAAGTGCATCAACTGAACGGTTAAAATGTCACACAGATCAATAACGAGTAAACCAGCAATAGAGATAGGAAGGAACGCAAGATGGTTGAAACAATAGGCAGAATGCTGACCCCTACCACGAGGCACAGTTCTGTGTGGAGATCCCCCCACCTGGGCAACCTGTAAATAAAGATATATAGCACAAGTCCAGTCCATATAATGTTCGATAGTCTTACTTCTTCCTATTAAGGTTTTACCCCCACAATGTACCTGGTGGAGTAGAGTTCTCTGACGCTTCGTTGACCGATCCTTCTTGAGTGCCTCCCTTTCAGGCGGGAGCCACGGATCGTCGAGAGGTGTCGGGGAACTTGGTGTTCGGTGTCGGGGAATCGACGGCCCTTCTTGAGTGCCCTCCCTTTAAGGCAGGAGTCACGGGTCGTCGAACGTCCGACAGTGAACAGGTTGAACTACGGCAGTGAAGTGGCAGCTTCGTTCCTAGCGGTGCACGTCGACGACAGAGCGTTGGCGTCCTGCAAGGAAAAGGCATGCGGTGCACCTCGGGGACGATAGTTCTGGACCGCGAAGAGATGATGAAGAACTGTGGCCAGGCAAGGGGGTCGAGTCGTCGGCGTCTCTGTGGTCTTTAGGTGGTGGGAAACCAACCGGTGGATGCTCCTCGGCGCATTGACGGTCAGGCCTTCTCCAGCGAGAGACAAGCGGGTGACGATGCAGACGAGAGCGTCCGATGATCAATGGAAGTTCTTAAGCAAACGGGAGCACGGCGGCTCCGGTCAGCGACGGCGGTCGTCGACAGTGGCGGACAACAGTCCGAGTGCTTCTCCTTGGAGTTCTGCAGCAGTCCCCGTCTTGGGTCGGCAACCTGTCGAAGGTCTGTCTACCAGGGAGCGTTGGCAAAGATCAGCTGTGAACGATGGTCCCTCGTAGCTCGGGAAGAGGGTGCCTTACCAGGTCCTCTCTGGGTCAGTCCTTGGAAACACAGCAGCTTTCAAATTGCGAAAGAGAGCAACAGCAATTCTTCTCGTCCAGCAGGGCTTCAAGGTCAAATGTCAGTTACTCTAGTTACTCGTCGTAGTGGACTTCAGCTTCTGAACACGATTCCTAGCAGTGAGAGGTCCCCAGATATACTGTTGATCTCCCATTCATTCCGCTGGGTCACACTCAGGCATCCAATCATGACTACGGGCATTCATGCAGGCAGGCAGCCAATCAGGCACACGAGGTATTCAGGCCATTCACTTCTCTCCAGACACTCACAACAGTTTATGTGTATTGGGACAAGTACCGAGCCATTCAACACTCCAAGCTGCATTCATACCGGTTTCGGGCAGGGTTGTCTCAGTCATTGTGTCAACCACCAGATACTAGACACCCACAACACAGAATGCATATTCGTCACACACTCTATTCACCCAGGTCCCACCAACAGGAGGTACCCACAACATACATCACCGGGAAGGCTCTAGCTAGTCTGGCCGGGCCTTCACAACAACACCATATATGGCATTTCCACCCAACAGCCAGTCAGGGGATAAGGACAGAGTCAGGGCTTCCCAGGACTTTGGGAAAACAAGGTAATGGGTAATAGAAAGCAAGAGGCCACCGGGGCCATCTTGTTTTCCATCCATAATCACTGATCCCAATGGGAGGGCGGGGGTATCTCAAAATGGAGGATATTCTGCGCACCTGTCAAATTCAGCATGGAGCTGCCACCAGCCCATACCCTGCTCTGCAGGCCACCCACAGGTGCCCAAAAACGTACACTAGGGGCAGAGGGTTGTACCCCCACCTATGGGCAGACCCAATCCCAACATACAATAGGATTTAACTTTGGGATTTTCACAACTGTATAACAATACTGGTTACTTGCTTCACTTGTGAACTTCTAGCAAGAACACAGTCATTTTCAGGATAATTGTTTTTCAATCCTAAACCTATATTCTTTCTGGTTTGATTGAAACTGAACTTTAAAGTGATTAATGAACTAATTTATGTTAATGCTCAGTTTTATTTCATATTTTTCTTTCATGCACTATTCTCTGTTTTTATTGTCTAAAGGACTCCACACTCAATATTTGTATGTGCCAATTATATTATTGATTATATATGTCTTCACATGTCAGATTTCACCATGTGTACTACCTTTTTGATATAAAAGTTTCATTTCAATTCTAATAAGTTTTCATGTTTCATTTGAAGGAGTGTCTGAACACACATTAACGCATGCAACATTTATAACTTGAATAGTTATACAGGATTGGACCTTGTGAATGACTCTAATTCCTTTACACTTCACATGGGCCAACCTATGATGTACCAGGACCTTTGTTTTGTTGTGAATACCCCCACCCATGGGTGCCATAAGGGTATCCCACGGGTCCGTTCACCAAACCAAAAGAAAGAGAGCTGCACCGCCAGGAGTCCCACATGAACTCCTGCGCGGAAAACACGACAGAACACACGATAAAAAGCAGTAAAGGACAAGGATACGGAGGCCCTGTCCCTCCGATGCATTTCCAGCATCACAGGGACACCCCTGCAATCCCTGCTCCCCTTAAATGGTATAATGGCGTACACTTTTACTGGGTCAAACCACGGCATTTTTTGCCGTGATTTTTTGTACAGGTGACATTTTTGCCGTGATTTTATCACTGCATACCCAATTTTGTTGATATATACTAGTTGTACAGTGTTTAAGCAAGTATGTTGTGGTTACTATTGCGCATGGAAGAATGGATTGAAAATACAGTTGGCAGAATGAGTCAACCACAAGTATATAGATCCCCAAAAAAGTACTGGACATGTGCAATGGTATTGCCAATAGACCTTACAATGGAGCTATGGCCATTACATACAGATGACATGCAACGCCTGCCAATCCCTGTCTGCAAATGGGAGGTTTTGAGTCCCATAAGGGGGGTATTTGGAAGATATTTTGTCACAGAGAAGTGAGGCCTAGTGCAGGAATTGCGAATGCTTTGTGGGATGCTCTGTGCCCAGTTGATAAAGATCAGCTTTATTCCTCTGGGCCTTTGCCTCGTGGTGTCTCAAGGGAGCAGACCAACATGATTTGGTTGTATTAAATGAGGCCTAAGCTGTTCTATGGGCAGCTGACAGGTTTATGTTTTATTTGTGGGGAATTTCCTTTGTGACTCAGACTTCTAAGCCCCTAATCCAAATGTATTCATTTGAAGGTTGGCAGATGGCAACACCTTGTATATTTAGGTGACCTTAAGGGTTGTTAGTGCATAACATTGACGTGGTGTGCCTTCCACGTGAAAGGAACACAGCAGCAGTTTCTTCACCTCGTTTGTAGGAGTATGCTAAAAGGAACCCAAGATGGTGGGTTGGGAAGAGGTTGTGGTGGCTAGTGCAGAGCATGCTCTGCCTATTAGAGACTGGAGAAAGGATGAGGGTGGCGTTCTGAAGCAGGTTACATGTTGAAATGTTGAAGGTTGGCCTGGCCCTGAATGGGGAGTCTGACCAGAGTGTGAGGAGTTGGGTATTAATGAGCATAGGCTGTTGTTTCAAAGTGTTACCACCCTGAAGGAATGACGAGGTTGATAATCAATAGGCGCCACCAAGGGCATTTGGGAAAGCATACGACGAAAAACAGAATAAAGGAATTGTATTGGCGGTTGTGGATGGAGTCTCAAGTCGTGAGAGACTCTGCAGAATGTGCTTGTAGTGGCATGGTTAGGAAGACTGAGACGGGACCTTTGGTTCCGCTGGTGGTACCCAGGGAACTATGAAACAAGTTAACAATGGACATAATGGTTGCTTTCGGGAAGTTTAGCGGGACGGGGTGGGGGGACATGCTGTATTATGGTCATAGTGGACTCTCATTATAAGTGCGAGGAGTGGAAAGCAGTGCAAGAGATGAGCACTGAGAAGTGATCACATTTTTTGGGGGAGGTGTTTTATCAGGAATGGTTACCAGATGAGCTTATAACTGACAATGATGTGCAGTTCAGTTCCAATGAGGTGCAAGCATTTTGGAGTGATGCGCAATTGGTCAATGAGGCACTGCTCTGTATTATCCCAGAGGTATCGGGTTTTTGGAGAGTGTTAATCAAGTAGTACACATTCTATTCAATTGGCATGATGAGCAGTGTTGCTGCATAGAATGAGGTTCTTAAAAAGAAGCTTTGGACCACTCCTCACTCCTCAATTTGCTTTTCTCAGGGGCAGGGAGCCAGCGACCTAGTTACATATAAGTTGGTTAGGGGCAGTCAAGGATGTGGAGATTTTGTGAGAACCAAGATAACTATATGCAGTGGTTTCACGTGAACATTAACGTGTGTGTACAAGAACAGAGAGTTGGCGAGTTCATGGTGCAGTTAAAGGTGGCTGGTATAAAGGAGACTGTGCTTGCCCTGAAAGGGCAGCAAGTGTGGCCAATGAAAGCCATGTCAAGGTGTAAGAGGATTGAGAGCTGGTGAGAGCTGGTGGCTGTGGGCGTGAAGGACAGATCAGATGGTATACAAAATTGTAAAAAGGAATATTCTAGAGCCTATATGAATAAAGCATGTCATATATTCTTAATGTGTATCAGTTTATTGTATTCCTGTGCATATTTTTTTTGTTGTCTCATATATATTCACTTCATTTCCACGTGCTACGTATATGATGTTACTACAACTATTGCTACTATGTAATATTTTCTCTAGGAGTTCATTTCCCTTTTGCTGAAGTGTAAATGTTATGTTTCTTTGGGCAGAAGCTGTGTTAATGGGGATTGTTGGTTCTAGTGAGTTGTTTGAATTACAAGGTTCTGAGGTTTTGTCTACGCCCCACTAACAGCCGCTGGAGGTCAATTGGAGGAAGGAGCTGGAGTATGAAGAATCAATATGATGACTCCTGACTCTGACGTTTCTAACACACCTCTGCTATACCCATCAGGAAGCATCCCCGAGAAACTGTGGCCAGATAAACTGAAGGCATCGAAATGGCGCCTTCACAACTCTTCCACGTGCTTCTTTGTTATAGCCGAAGTGATGGAGCTCCACAAGAGATTCACACAGCAAGTAGCTCCAGTGTGCCCAAACCTGCGGTGACTAAAATCACGCAGCTACATGTCAGTGGCTTCCAGAACCATTGACACGGTTCCATCATGCTGAGTGAGTAATCATTACATCACAGAAAGGGGTAATGCAGCCTACCAGTTGGAGTCTACTTGTCTGGGATCCACCACTCCTGCTGTTCAATGCATACGAGCACTTTCAACTGTTTTCCTGTGGGCCTTATAGGACTATGCTCTCAACTGATCTCATAACAGTGTAAGAAGGCGTATCGTGTGGCTGCAACGTGAAGTACTTATGCGTTATGTGTAGGTTACACCAGGTAACTATGTACACGGTTTCGTCCTGCAGGGGCGCTATTCCTGTCCCTGAAACTGAAATATGCTATATTTGATAGTATTTCTTGTGGCAGCACTTTTAATTTAGATACGTTTGGTCTGCGCTTACTTCTGCCAGCTCTGCTTTTACCCATCGAAGTAGTGCGCATCAGCAGTGTTATCAGCAGTGTTATCCACCGGCTGAAACTGCTGTACTACATTTCATTTCTAAATTATTTGAATCCAGTGCTGCTAAATGACAGGCGGCAGTGCTGCTTATGGTGGTGGTGTATCACGAGTGGAACAGCTTGCACGTTGCACTTGGGATATACATGTTTTTAATGTATAGGCACGTTTTCCCACATCCACTACACAAATAAAGCATTTACAAAATCACGCAATTAAATGCACAAGTGGGATATGTCACCTAGTGCATTTGACCACTGCCATGGCAATATCACCCTCTGCCATTTAGCATCACGGGAGCAGATATCCATAGAAAATCAAGTAATCACAACAATCTTAGTTCATAGCTATAATCTGGCCTGCCCTTTTCATTGCCAGAGACTCAAATATGCAAAACTTCAAAGTCCATAGGCGGAAATATCGATTTGATGTTATGTTATCTTATGTGATGTTATGTCACTGGGGCTCATTACAGTTTCTCCGATCTGGACAAAATCCCGGTAAAATTGTTGGTAATTCCGGCACCAGCATTTTTACCAGAGCGGGGAAACACAAGTTTGCCAGTGGGGACCACGGATCTACCTACCTCCAGGCCTGACCTGCCGATAGATGAGGCCCTCACCGGCAACAAAAATGCTGCAATTACTGGCACTGGCACTACTGGTGCCGGTAATTGCAGCAGTTCCCTCCATGGAGTTACCATCATTCTCGCCACCCGTAATATCCCGGTAATACTGGGACATCAGGTTGCAGGGATACCACCAAACTTAGAATGAGGCCCATTGGGTATACTATTGTGAAGCCTCTGGAATTTGCATGGCCTTTTGGCGCTTTGAGTCCTGCACTAGAGGGATGTTCGTTGCCAGTGGACGGGGTATCATTCAGAGGCATCTTCCAGGTCTGCACAGGCATAATTGTGGGGAGGCAGCGGGTTTGTTGGTCATTGTGCTATGTAAAGGTCAATGCAAGGGTATTGCATGTGAGTGGATGCTTGTTAAAATTTAATAGTAAAGAATAGATAGATAGAATAGTAAGGTAAGGTAAAGTTGTCAAGTTAGGGGGATAGTGGGCTAAGCAACAAGCGGGAAGACTGTGGTGTTGAGGAGTGCAGGTTGAAAGCACTCGCTACCTGTGTGCGGAATATGGGTTCCACTGTGTTCCGGTGTTGAGGAATGCAGGTTGAAAGCACTCATTACCTGTGCGCTGAATATGGGTTCCACTGTGTTCCGGTGTTGAGGAATGCAGGTTGAAAGCACTTGTTACCTGTGCACTGAATATGGGTTCCACTGTGTTCCGGTGTTGAGGAGTGCAGGTTGAAAGCACTCATTACCTGTGCACTGAATATGGGTTCCACTGTGTTCCAGTGTTGAGGAGTGCAGGTTGAAAGCACTCGTTACCTGTGCGCTGAATATGGGTTCCACTGTGTTCCGGTGTTGAGGAGTGCAGGTTGAAAGCACTCGTTACCTGTGCGCTGAATATGGGTTCCACTGTGTTCCGGTGTTGAGGAGTGCAGTTTGAAAGCACTCGCTACCTGTGCGCGCAATATGGGTTCCACTGTGTTCCGGTGTTGAGGAGTGCAGGTTGAAAGCACCCGTTACCTGTGCGCTGAATATGGGTTCCACTGTGTTCCGGTGTTGAGGAGTGCAGGTTGAAAGTACTCGCTACTTGTGCGCGCAATATGGGTTCCACTGTGTTCCAGTGTTGAGGAGTGCAGGTTAAAAGCACTCGTTACCTGTGCGCTGAATATGGGTTCCACTGTGTTCCGGTGTTGAGGAGTGCAGGTTAAAAGCACTCGTTACCTGTGCGCTGAATATGGGTTCCACTGTGTTCCGGAGTTGAGGAGTGCAGGTTGAAAGCTCTCGTTACCTGTGCGCTGAATATGGGTTCCACTGTGTTCCGGTGTTGAGGAGTGCAGGTTAAAAGCACTCGTTACCTGTGCGCTGAATATGGGTTCCACTGTGTTCCGGAGTTGCGGAGTGCAGGTTGAAAGCTCTCGTTACCTGTGCGCTGAATATGGGTTCCACTGTGTTCCGGTGTTGAGGAGTGCAGGTTAAAAGCACTCGTTACCTGTGCGCTGAATATGGGTTCCACTGTGTTCCGGTGTTGAGGAATGCAGGTTGAAAGCACTCATTACCTGTGCGCTGAATATGGGTTCCACTGTGTTCCGGTGTTGAGGAATGCAGGTTGAAAGCACTTGTTACCTGTGCACTGAATATGGGTTCCACTGTGTTCCGGTGTTGAGGAGTGCAGGTTGAAAGCACTCATTACCTGTGCACTGAATATGGGTTCCACTGTGTTCCAGTGTTGAGGAGTGCAGGTTGAAAGCACTCGTTACCTGTGCGCTGAATATGGGTTCCACTGTGTTCCGGTGTTGAGGAGTGCAGGTTGAAAGCACTCGTTACCTGTGCGCTGAATATGGGTTCCACTGTGTTCCGGTGTTGAGGAGTGCAGTTTGAAAGCACTCGCTACCTGTGCGCGCAATATGGGTTCCACTGTGTTCCGGTGTTGAGGAGTGCAGGTTGAAAGCACCCGTTACCTGTGCGCTGAATATGGGTTCCACTGTGTTCCGGTGTTGAGGAGTGCAGGTTGAAAGTACTCGCTACCTGTGCGCGCAATATGGGTTCCACTGTGTTCCAGTGTTGAGGAGTGCAGGTTAAAAGCACTCGTTACCTGTGCGCTGAATATGGGTTCCACTGTGTTCCGGTGTTGAGGAGTGCAGGTTAAAAGCACTCGTTACCTGTGCGCTGAATATGGGTTCCACTGTGTTCCGGAGTTGAGGAGTGCAGGTTGAAAGCTCTCGTTACCTGTGCGCTGAATATGGGTTCCACTGTGTTCCGGTGTTGAGGAGTGCAGGTTAAAAGCACTCGTTACCTGTGCGCTGAATATGGGTTCCACTGTGTTCCGGTGTTGAGGAGTGCAGGTTAGAAGCACTCGTTACCTTTGCGCTGAATGGGGGTTCCACTGTGTTGAGGGGATTTCTTTGGGTTTGTTTTCATGGCAAGCTTTCTTTGTTTTAGCAGACTGGTTTCCTTTGTCTATGGTAAGGTGGATTGGCCATTTTGGTGCCAATATGCTTTATGGTTTGGGATATTGGCAAACCCGCGATTCCAGCTGGGTTACACTGGGTTTGTTGTCGGTTTGATTAGTTTAAGAGCCATGTTTTGAGTTTTGTGGGACGGAAGATGGGTGCTAGGTAATTATGGGCCTTTTCAAGGCACTGAACCTGTGTGTCAGGATATGTAGCTGAGAGGTAGATGTCACGATTTGGACGCAACATTCTCCCTATGGCCTCCCTTCTCTCTCTCTCTCTCTCTTCCCCCTCTCTCTCTCTTTTTCTCTCTTCCGCTCTCTCTCTCACTCTCCCTCTTTCTCTCTCTCACTCCTTCATGTTTACTACGCTTTCTTCCTTTAGATAACACCAGGTGTTATCCCTAGTTCTGTCAAACCTTTCAAATTACCATTTTGTTTTTACAGTTGGTGACAACAAAAACACGTCTATATCAACCAGGCCCTGCTGGCATGTGTCTTTCTACCTTCTAAAACGAACACTGCAATACACGTCGAAGTCTGTACTGTCCACCAATTGGATCCCGTCTGCCATGGCACAGAATTACGAAGGGTTAGTACACACAAAAGTGCACGCTGGCCTTAAATAAATACCCAGCATCCAGATTTGCCTTGCTCAGCACGTGGATCAGGTCCCCAGGCAAAATGAATCACAGATCCGCATGGCTCAGTGAATGCGAGGGCTAAAGGCACAAGGAGGCCTGACAAACACTGTGATCATAGAAACCGCCCACACTGAGCAACTGCTGAATCAAAAATTGGCTCAGGCGGCACAATTGGTTTTACTGAATTGGCAGCCGTCCAGGGGCATTAGAGACAACCAATGGACATAGAAAAAATGAAGGCACTGCAGTCAAGCTCTCAGGCAGTTTCAGAATTCTGGCCAAACTATCAAGCATCTGCATTTATTGTGGCTGATTCAAAGATTTGAAGCAAAGGGCATTTCTGTGAGGAATTCTCGACGCAATAATTGGTGCATAGTAATATTAACAGCATTTTACTTCCATGTCTTTGTGGGGAAGAAGGTTGGGGATAAGACATCTAGCATGCACTCAAATCCGAATCTCTGGCGGTGAGTCTTGTGGGAAGACTTGATGGTAGGAAGAGGGCCTTCAGGGTGGGCAGTAACGTCAGGGTGTTTCAGCTTAGAGGGTCAAGCAATTCTAAGGATCTGATTTAGATGAGACAACCGATGGTTTGGGGACCCTCCAAATGACAATTTCTTCGAGGCATAAATTAAAGTAGGGGTTGAGATAGAATACAGATCAGATTGATCACTTTTAAAAACGTACACAATTAGCAAATGGGTATTTGGAAGGACATACCATTTATAGTTAAAAGGACAACACATTGGGCCTCATTACGAAGTTGGAGGTAGCCTTGCCTGTAAAACCGGTAAGGCTACCTCCAAACTCGCAACCGGGTCCGGCACCTGCGAATGGGCAATTACTGGGGTATTCCGGCCCCGCCGGACTCGGTAATTGCCCTTTTGCGGGTGCTGGAACCGGTACATCCCCATTCGAGCCCCATAGGGCTCAATGGGAATGGGGACGTTGGAATCCCGGCACCGTTTACAGCGGTGCCGGTGCATCCGACTTGCTGTGCTCGTGGGTGCTGCTCTGCCCGCCAGGCGGGCTGACAGGCACTCACGAGCACAGCTCACAGTATGGCGGTACGGTAGCAACAGTGCCGGTAGCGCTACCTGCACCATTGTTACCTTACCGCCATACTTATAATGAGGCCCATGTCTTGGATCACAGTAATGTGCTTTAGATAGAACTTTGTTTGGGTTGCCAAAATTAACTACTTGCACACGTAGAATCCTATTGGTCCACATGCCTGCACATTCATATAGTGCTCGCAAGGTATATAAGAAGCTCAAGGACCATGTCCGTCAAACCTCCAAATATTTAGAACTTAACAGCCAATTCATGACTGAGATTTCACTGCAGCTCTTTGGGGGAAGGGTATAGGGGCTTCATTTGCAACAGGATCGCTCCATCTACCTGGGAAATGTACTGATCACAAATTTCCATCCCTGCAATTTCCATAAAAGGCAGA
Source organism: Ambystoma mexicanum (assembly GCF_040938575.1). Classification (NCBI taxonomy): domain Eukaryota; kingdom Metazoa; phylum Chordata; class Amphibia; order Caudata; family Ambystomatidae; genus Ambystoma; species Ambystoma mexicanum. Next base: position 277,572,016 of record NC_090941.1, read on the forward strand.
CCTACATTTCCTGTGACTATGTGCAATCTTTATACACTGCAGGATAGTCTGGCATGGAGCAAATAGCAACTTGGGAATGTGGTCGTGGTGAGAGATGTTAATTCCAAGGAGGATGTGCCTTGCTCTTAAAATCTAAAGAAATCCAATCACGTTCACTCAGGAGTGGGAGGAATTAAAATAAATATGTTTCCTGCAACGGAGTAGGTTGTCTTTTTTTAGATGTCCAGAGGAAGGGAACTTCATATCTTTCTGCCCTTCACTAATAGATAGTTGCCACCAAACTTGTTGATTTGGATCCCCAGTGAGGCCTAGAATCCCTGGTCCCGCAGCATCGGAGGTGGCTGCTAGCAGTGTTGTGGCTTGAGGCTCTCAGGGCCTTTGCTCTAACTCCAGCATCCAGCCTTAGTGAGGAGCAGAGGGGGAAAGAAGCGGAGTGATGCAGGGCTGGGTTGAGGGGTGTCATCGACCCATACATGAGGTGCAGCAACTTTTTATGGAGAGCTAGCAGGATGGCAGTGACAAAAGCAGCAGTGACAGGTAGCACCGGACAGCATTCGGCTGTAGCAAGGTGAGTTGCACTCAAGTCTGAAAACAAATTAGACAAGTTGGAGAAAATGCAGCTTTCCGTTTACTTTGACTTAATTTGCCACAAAGACCTCTGTGGTATGGTTGAGTGTGTTGAGCGTGGGAGTGATTCCAGCCTAATTTTGCTTATTTGGCAGCTTGTTTGATTGTATGACTCAGGCACAGGCAGTGTTTGCTTTCACTGCTGACACAAGTGTTATTACCTGGCTAGACTGTCCTACATTGAATGTAGGCCAACCTAGCCAGGTAATAACACTTATCATATTTGGATTACTTTTGATTACAAATAAAAAATGCTATGCCACATTAAGAATATATACGGCTAGCACTACTAGTGTTAGTTGCTTATACGTACTTATGTGGCATGGCTATTTTTACTTGCCATCAAGGGAAAAGCAAATATAAGTGTTCTTACATGGCTAGACTAGCCCACATTAGTAGTGCCAGTATGCATTTACTTTCACAATGTGGCATGACATTTTCAATTGGCATCGTGTAATCACACTTATGTTTGCTTTTAACCTTGATGCAAAGTACAAAACTGCCCTGACACACAAAACATACATGGCTAGATTGGAGCTACCCATGTAAGCTAGTTTAACCACATAATAACACTCATCAATCATGTTTGCTTTCAATTGGAGGCTCCAGTCTAGTCATATATGTTTTCTGTGTCATGGCATTTTTGTACTGTTGGGAGTTCTTATGTGGCAACACTGGCATATATATGGGCAGCATGCATGGACAAATGTGGGCACAGCCAGCATGAAAATGGTTTATATACCGACATATGTTGTGGACAAAGGAAAAATGAAAATACGTTGGAAAATTGTCCTGTGCATTGTAGGTCACTTGCATTTATTGGGATTTTATGGGCTAACATACAAAACTGATTGAAAACTGTACGACTTTTCACCCCATTTTTCACAGAAAGTGCTGTGAAATGCACCATTTTAACCCATTATTTAAAATGTGTTCTCGGTAGGAGAACACCCCAAACCCGTCTTGTTTGGTTTGGAATCCCTTGCTACGCTCAGTCCCTCCTGCATATTAGACACATGTATTTACGCCCCTGCAGCCGCCACAGGGCTACCCGCAATCAAATGCCTTAAATACAATTACAAAGTAAAATGAATGAAAATGGTGCAGAATGTTTGCCATCACTAACACATGCAGATCATTAAACAACAAGTACACAGCAAGTGCGTCATGATGACACGTAGGTCAACATAAATAACATGTGGCCTGAGTATTGACAGTCGTCTTTCCATGCACAACATAACTGTGATATTTATGTGAGCAGGTGTCAAAAGGTCGAGTCTTAATGCTGTAAACAAATCTATGTTGAGCAGGACTGCAGAGGAAGGAAGTACACCTGTGACATTGGGATGACCTGTCCACGACTGGAGGTAGAAAGCAAGCATTAGCAAAACAAATAATTTGGTCTTTTGCGTTTAGTCTCTGCATTTTAAAAGCATATAGGGCTTCATTATAAGTTTGCCGATCCGGGAACTACGGTACCGGTAAGCATGCTGGTACCGTAGTTCCCGGACAGCAAACTATGAGTTCTGCTTGCGGGTGCCATTGTGACCGCCAGGTCTGACCCGGCAGCTGCAATGACACCCGCGAGCAAAGCATGTCGGATGCACCGGCACCATTCTGAATGGTGCCAGTGCATCCAACCTCCCCATTCCCAGTGTGCCCTATGGTGCTCAAATGGGAACGGGGGAAGAATCTTTTCCGGCAGCCAGGAATGGGCAAATAGCGGGTCTGGCAGGGCCGTAATGACCCGGTAATTGCCAATTTCTGGGCGCCGGGAAAAAAGAATACCGGCGGCAGCCATGTCTGTAATGGGCCTCACGGCTACAGCCTGCCTCGTAATGAGGCCCATACTGTTTGTGTTGGCCCTGTAAAGAACAAGCCCAGCTAAAAAAAATGGCACACTGTAGGGCTGGTCATCACGTTACTATTATTATGCGAGCTGTTAGCCTCTGCTAGCTGATTAATAACTTCTTGCATTCCATATCAGAAGCTGGGGCACGGAGCCTCACTCTTCCGCAGGATAATACAAAAGCCATGAAAATGCTTTCGATATAAAGTAACATTAGATTTCCAATTCAAATCTAATGTTACTTTAGAGAAAGAGGTCTGGTTGAATGAAATGCTTAACCTGGCAGATGTGGAAAGATTTATATATAAGAAACAAGGCAAGATTGGGTTATTTATGAAGATCTGGGGTGAACGTCTTGCGCTGTATTGAATCGAATATTTTTATTACATGACGTGAAGTGTGGGACTGGGGGGGGTGTTTCTATATTAATATGTAATTATGTATATAGTTTTTGTAATTTTGTTGTCATTCCATGTATTGTTGTTATATTTACAATGAAAATAAAGTTTAAAAAAAAAGAAAATGCTTTCGATCTTATTAGCTTTGCTTCATCAATATTGGTAAGTAAGTGGTCTTGCAAAGTGTCCTTCTACTAATAACCTCGGCCTTGGTACATGTGTCTCTGTAAGAAAGATGGGTGCGGCTGGGACTGTTAGTGGAGGAGTGGGAGAGGCAGAGGCAGAAAACTGTTGTGTTACAAAATGCGGGTCAGAAGCACCCATTAGCAGTGTGGTGGTAGGGATGCTCTGTTTTCTGCGGAAGAAAAGACACTGAGCGGGTTATCCATAAGGGAGGCCTCAGGGTCGGGAGAGCTGAGATGGTGTTGATAGCAGCAGTGCAGGGTAGGAGTCTGTCATTTGTATGCCAGGCCTTGTGGGGCATCTCACAGGATGTTAGAGAGTCAGAAAACATGGGAAAAAGAAGGCCACGCAGTGAGGGCCCCGATAAAAACCATCCTCAGACTCAATTTGAAGTCCTACCTTGGTTGTAGTCCAGTTTGGCGATTGTGGCTAGGGCATAAGCTTCCAGATAAAGGAATGTAAGTTGAGGTCTGTCAATGGGATGTATAGCAGAGCAAATCCTTGCTCAGCTTTAGATATGAGGTTATTGAAGTGTTTACTGAAAGTCAGGTGGTCCTCTTCAGCGCAAAGTTGCTTTGGCAGTGGGTTCCAATTTGGTGGCCATTAGTGAGAAAGTGGATCATTCCTGCCTTTTGCTGCTGAATGTAAGTTCTAGTGCTAAAGCAGAGTTAGCGGACCTTAGAGTTTGTAATGGTGTGTAGTGTTGGAACATTTGTATGAGGGAAACTGGGCCATTTCTATGGGAAGCATGGTGGACCTGTGGAGAATGCACAGCGCCGGGGTAATGTGTTTGAACCAATACATTCTAAGGAGTAGCCTGGCTACTGCATTTTGGACTCTCTGAAGTTTTACATTGGGGTATTCCCGGGAGGCTCACGTTAGAGGCTGTTTGCATAGTCCAGTCTTGACAGAACTAGTCATTTTATTGCCATGGTCCTGTGGGTAAAGGACAGATAAGGCATTATAATTGTAGATCGCGATGTTGAAAAAGCAACTTTTAACAATAGCTCTCCGCTGTGGTTCAAGCATGAGGCTGCTGTCCACAGGGCTCCGAGGCTCTTTACTGAGGATGATGACCCTGGGCACAGGCCCATCTTGTTGAGCCAAGAGGTTCAGTGAGGTGGTGTTTGATGCATGTGCACGGCAGATCATGATTTCCCTTTTGGTGAGGTTAGGCCTTAATCTGTCTATTGTCATACAAACGTCCACCTGTGCAAGGCATGATTTTAGGGTCGTGAAAGTTGAGAGTTTATTTTGAGCTTGTAGATTATCTTTGTGCAATCTGCCTAATTGTACCAGGTGTTTCCAGCCAGCCTGATGGTGTCAAATGCTGCCGAGATGTCCAGTAGGATGAGAGTGCTCTGAGAGTTGTCATATACATTGTTCTATTGTGTGTCCCAGATCAAGCAGATAGTCAATTTGTTACCCCATATCAGCCTAAAACCATCCTGGCCCCCCTGTGATAGGTAATTTGTGTCTACGTAGTGCCGTAGCTGGTGGTATATGAACATTTTCAGAACATTTTCAATGAAAGAAGTGTTTGAGATGAGGTGGTAGCTTGCCAGGTCACTTGGGTCAGCAGTGGGGTTTTTGAAAAGTGGCCTGACAAAAGCTGACTTCAAAAATGATGGGTCACATGCAGTAGTTATTAAGCCATTGAGGATGGATAAGAATACAGGTGTCAGATCTTGTTTAATGTATACGTTGGAACTGCATCAGTCTCTTGGGAATCTTGATGGGTTCCATGAGTCGATATGAGACAGTAGGTCTTGTATGACGGAGGGGTGGAATGATATCAGAGAAGTGGAACTTGGTCCAGTGTGTGTTGGTTCCTTGGTTGTGCAGAGTGATGTGTTACTTTAATGTCCAGGTGTCCTTGACTTTGTATGATCTGTATTCTAAAATGCACAGTAATTTGGTCATAGAGTTCTTGAGTCAATGTTGGGGTTGTGTTACAGACAGCTGGATCTTTACCTTCTTGGATGATATTAAACATTTCCTTTTGACTGCACTGTGGTACTTCTACATGTACGTGTGTGTGTGCTTTCTTGCCTTTGATAATTTTGGACATGCCTGCTGGTGTTAGGCAAGACTGTTTGCACGTGGTTTGTTTTTCCTCCAGATGTATTACCAATTTTCGATTTACTATTTTTTTTGTTTTAATTTTGAAGTGAAACATTTAACAATTTACTTCTACGAGCTTTCGAATGTTTTGGTTGCTGACTGAGAGTTTATCCAGTTGTGAAGGTTGTGGAGTTGTTCTTCTGGCGTTATAATTTGCGGATCCACTACAATGTTATATTTGTTCTCTTCAAGTCTCTTCATTAGAATGTTAGGTTTTATGTTTCTCTTTGGTTTAGTTGGGACATCTGGTATTTTGGATCGTTCTGCTGACACCGGGAGAAATATGCCAGTGGACATGGCCAAGGAAATGTGCACTAGACCACACAGTGAACAATACAAATAAAAAAAAAACATGCATTCGGGCACCAAGAAACATCCACGCTAACCCCAGGATATGCAAGTTGGACACAATACAAATATATCAAAAGGGATGTCGGGTAAGCACTTTGAAATTCATAATGATTACAAAGAAATTCGACAAGTTCCTCAGCCACAATTGTTGTTACAGGTACTGCCAGTGATAAGCCCACATGCAGGAAATGCAATGACAGGATCTTTGAGCTAACACCTGTGTTGGTATTGTATAAAGTAACTTAAAGACTATAGTCACGAGGACGAGAAGCACCACCTGGAATGTCAGCGAAGCCCACAAACCCTGCTGATCAAACAGGGACCCAGAAAGGCTAGAACAGCAAAGGGAGGATAACTTACTGCATCAGAATCCTGACCAGGAACAAGTAGGAATAGTGCATACAGAATAGTGAGGAAAGCATAGGCATTCACACAGGAGCTGAACACAAAAGCCCACCACACCTAATAATCAATAGGGAACAAAGGGAGAAGTACAAGGGAAAACCAGAAACAGACTCCAAGAGAAAGTAAAGGAATAAGAGGTGGGAAAATAATATTAAAAGTGCAAAACCTCCCCCTCCCAATCCAGGGAAGGAAAGGTAAAGGGTACAACATAGGAAATCTGTCAATGAGGGGAGTCTAAAAGATCAAGGTTACACTGCAGAACTGGGTAAAGTCAAAGGAGCAAAGAAAACAGACAAACTGGGCTGCACAGGAAAAGGAAAGCACTGGAAAGTGCTGACTGAAAAACAGAGTAAGACAGAAAGGGAATCCAGGAAGCAGAAAATACTAATAAGCAAATACAATTTGTAATCCAGGAGCAAGAGATAGGAAACTAGGAACTAGACACTAAGCATAACAAACAGGCACAAGGGACCAGTCATAAACAGGAACACTCAACAATAACCAGCGCTGGACTGGAGCAAACAGAGACATTTAAAGATGGCTAACGAGTACTTGCCTCAGGTGTGCTGTTTGCTTGCACCTGCCCGCCACAGGTTAGCCATTCTAATATTGCTTAGCTAGATAAATAGGTGTTAAGAGTACTTGCTTGAAAAGACACTGTCCTGTTCACTAGGTTGTATATTATTCTATGTAATGCCAGGCCTGTAGCAACCCTCTTAGCCACCCTCTATTAGCTAAGTAGGGAGACTGGGGCTCATTAAAAGTGAAGCTGTAAGGGGTTAACAGTGCCGGTAAAGGTGCCGGCACCGTTAACCCCGTACCGCCTCATTACGAGGCCCCCTCGCGGGACCCGCTCTGGACGTCTGGTCAGACGAGACGTCCTTTGCGGGTCCCGCGAGGGGAGAAGCATGCTAACAACGGGCCCATCATTAACGGGCCCGTTGTTAGCATGCTCCCTATTCCTATTGAGCCCTATGGGGGCTCAAATGGGAATGGGGATGGTCCGGGTCTCGGTTCCCTGAATGGGGAAATACCGGGCCCTCCAAAGTCGGAATGGACCGGTTTTTCCTCATTCAGGGACCACAGACCCGGACCCGCGTTTGGAGGCAGGCATGCCCTTACTAAGGGCATGGCTGCCTTCAAACTTGTAATGAGGCCCCATATATTAGGGTTCAGGAAAGGTTAATCAATGTCCTGTCGTGTCACCAAAGTGACGTGATTCTTATAACATATATCTCAAGAGCCTTTCCTCCACCCAGAGGGGAGTGTCCTAGACCCCTTAAAAGGCTGTGGTAGGAATATAGATAGAGAAAAGCATATACCTGTCAATGTCCATCAGTAAAGAGAGCAGGCAAACATGCCCATGGAGTGGGTGGATGTTTCCAATTCATCTGCACAGTAGTGGTTGACTAATGTCACATATTTTATTATTGCTAGTCCACTGCTCATACCCTCCAGTAACCCTTTGTGTGTGTATTAAAGACATGCACCATGTGATGCTGGAAATGCATCGGTGGGACCGGGCCTCCGTATCCTTGTCCTTTACTGCTTTTTATCGTGTGTTCTGTCGTGTTTTCCGCGCAGGAGTTCATGTGGGACTCCTGGCGGTGCAGCTTTCTTTTGGTTTGGTGAACGGACCCGTGGGATACCCTTATGGCACCCATGGGTGGGGGCACAACCCTGTGCCCCTAGTGTATGTTTTTGGGCACCTGTGGGTGGCCCACAGAGCAGGGTATGGGCTGGTGGCAGCTCCATGCTGAATTTGACAGGTGCGCGGAGTATCCTCCATTTTGGGATACCCCGGCCCTGCCATTGGGATCAGTTGATCCCTGATGGAAAACAAGATGGCCCCGGTGGCCTCTTGCTTTCTATTACCCATTACCTTGTTTTGCCAAAGTCCTGGGAAGCCCTGACTCTGTCCCTTCCCCCTGACTGGCTGTTGGGTGGAAATGCCATATATGGTGTTGTTGTGAAGGCCCAGTCAGACTAGCTGGAGCCTTCCCGGTGATGTATGTTGTGGGTACCTCCTGTGGGTGGGACCTGGGTGAATAGAGTGTGTGACGATTATGCATTCTGTGTTGTGGGTGTCTAGTATCTGGTGGTTGACACAATGACTGAGACAACCCTGCCCGAAACCGGTATAAATGCAGCTTGGAGTGTTGAATGGCTCGGTACTTGGAGAGAAGTGAATGACCTGAATACCTTGTGTGCCTGATTGGCTGCCTGCCTGCATGAATGCCCGTAGTCGTGATTGGATGCTTGAGTGTGACCCAGCGGAATGAATGGGAGATCAACAGTATATCTGGGGACCTCTCACTGATAGGAATCGTGTTCAGAAGCTGAAGTCCACTACGACGAGTAACTGGATTAACTGACGCTTGACCTTGAAGCCCTGCTGGACGAGAAGAAGTGCTGTTGCTCTCCTTCATAATCTGAAAGCTGCTGTGCCTCCAAGGACTGACCCAGAGAGGACCTGGTAAGGTGCCCTCTTCCCGAGCTACGAGGGACCATCGTGCACAGCTGATCTTTGCCAAAGCTCCCTGGTAGACAGACCTACGACAGGCTGCCGACACGATACGGGGACTGCTGCGGAACTCCAAGGAGAAGCACCCGGACTGTTGTCCGCCATTGTCGACGACCGTCGTCGACGACCGGAGCCGCCGTGCTCCCGTTTGCCTAAGAACTTCCATTGATCATCGGACGCTCTCGTCTGCATCGTCACCCGCTTGTCTCCCGCTGGAGAAGGCCCGACCGTCGACGCGCCGAGGAGCATCCACCAGTGGGTTTCCCACCACCTACAGACCACAGTGACGCCGACGACTCGACGCCCTTGCCGGGCCACAGTTCTTCATCATCTCTTTGCGGTCCAGAACTATTGTCACCGAGGTGCCCCGCACGCCTCCTCCTTGCAGGATGCCAACGCTCTGTCATCGACGAGCACCGCTGGGAGCGAAGCTGCCACTTCCTTGCCATAGTTCACCCTGTTCACCGTCGGACGTTCGGCGACCCGTGACTCCTGCCTTAAAGGGAGGGCACTCAAGAAGGGCCGTCGATTCCCCGACACCGAACGCCAAGTTCCCCGACACCTCTTGACGATCCGTGGCTCCCGCCTGAAAGGGAGGCACTCAAGAAGGATCGGTCGGAGCATCGTCGGAGAACTCTACTCCACCAGGTACATTGGGGGGGTAAAAACCTTAACAGGAAGAAGTAAGACTATTGAACATTTGGACTGGGGTCAGTATTCTGAATATTGTTTCAACCATCTTGCGTTCCATCCTATCTCTATTGCTGGTTTACTCGTTATTGATCTGTGTGACATTTTAACCGTACAGTTGATGCACTTTAATGAGATTTGATAACGTTTATAGTGGTACCACTCTAAACGTCTATATATTTATCATTATTGACTTCCAAGTACAAAGTGCGTTATTGTGATCGTGTACATACCTTTGAATATTAATTATATAAAGACTGTGTTTTCAGTAATGCAGTGTGTGGACATTCCTTTATGGGGGTTCGGGGACTACCCTGTACTTAAGAACCAGCCCGCATCACCTCCTGAGAAGCTAGGCCTTGATTGCTCGACTATGTTACCAATAATAGAGAATCTTGGCTGGGGTCCTCTGTGCCTTTCCTCTACCATATATAGAGCGGAAGTACAGACACCCCCTACCGGTCTTTACACTGGTGGCAGCGTTGGGATGTTTATGGTTTTAAGACTCAGTGTATAACCGTGCCACTTACAAAATATCTGCACTTTATTCGATTAAGGTTTGGGTGTGTACAAAATAACTGCATTACAAGCAATGGAGTCTATTGCGAATGGTAAATTGACTCGGATGAGCTTAGAGGCTCTCCAGAGTGCTTGTGAAGCCAGGGAGTTAGACTTTGTGGATAAGTCTAGGGCTGAGCTGATAGCTGCCCTGGTGGACTACCAGACCGATGGTGAAACTCTTGATGAGGGGGGGAATGCAACCAATGAGGACTCTGCCCTTGGGGTTTCTACTAAATCTGTTTCTGGGAATGCCGCCATTCCTGCTGCCTCTGTTCCGAACCCCAGCAATACCTTGGAGCATGAGTTTTTAAGGATGAAATTGGCCTTTGAATATCGCAAGTTGGAGATAGATGCTGAGCTTAAGAAGGAGGAGTTGGCTCAACAAGTGGAGCTCAAGAATAGGGATCTTGAACTCAAGAATAGGGATCTTGAACTCAAAGACAAGGACACTGAATGTCAGAGAATCCAGCTAGAGAAAGCTCGAGTGGAGACTTCAGCGAAACCCAGTGAGAGTGTCAGGTCCCCAGCCACTAAATTTATGAAGGATTTGGTTGGTGTGTTTTCGGAGGGTTCTGATATCCTCCAATGGATTGAACCGTTTGAAATGGCTTGTGCAATTCATGATGTTGACAAAAGAGATTGGGCTAAGTGTTTGCTAAGCAGAGTGCCTCAAACTGGATATGACTGTATTCTGAAGCTGAGTCTGGAAGAACGGGGTCAGGATGAGTGTATGAAATCTGCTTTGATTGCCAAGTTTGGCAAGACACCTACCCAATACCTTAAAAGGTTCAGGGATTTTAAGAAAAGAGAGAATGTGTCTTGGGTCGACTGGGTGAGTGCTGCGCACATGAATATGATGGGGTGGATTGATGGTTACAAGGTGAAAACGTTTGTTGAATTGTCCCACCTGTTGTTTTTTGAGCATTTTTCCAAAGTCTGTTCACCGGAGCTGCGTCAGTATGTTGCTGACCAGAACCTTTTGGATCCCTTTAAGCTGGCTAGGTTGGCTGACAAGTGGGTCTCCCACCGGGTGTCCCCTAAGGACTCCAGTGGGAAGGACAAGGAATAAGAAAAGGGGGCCTCTCAGAAAGCTGAGGAGTCCCAAAAGCAGTCACAGTTGAATAAACCTAAACCCTCCTCTCCTAAGACCCAAAAATCTAGTGGGGATAAGTCATCTGTGGGTGGGAATAAGAGTAGTGGTCCACCTGCTGCAAAGCAGGCTCCCGGTGGTTCCAGTACCGTACCCCGCACTCCCGGCACTTATTGGGACTGTGGGGCTCTGGATCACAAAAGGGGTGACTCCAAGTGTAAAGGTAAGGCACTCGGAGTACAGGCGATCAGCCTGACCTACCCTTACCCCATGTCTGAGTTGGAGGCCACCGTCCTCCGCTCCTCTACCGGGATCACTTTTGGTGCTCCCCTAGAGATTTCCTTAGTGTCCCTTGGGGTCTGGGACCAGTACGCGGAAGTACTGGCGACTATCCCACAGAACACCCGTAGATTTTTGAGAAGTGTCCTCCTGAATGGCCAGCCTTCTACTGGTTTGAGAGATACTGGGGCAAGCATGACAGTGGTGGACAGGACCCTGCTCAAGCCAGAGGACTATGTAGATGCTCCTCTGAGAACCACCAGCTTAGATGGTGGGCCTCCCAAATTATCGCCTGTAGCCCGAGTCACACTCGTTATTGGAGACAAGACAGCAAAGCTTCCTGTCCTGGTTCAGGACAACATCCCTGCTAACATTCTGTTAGGTAACGATCTAGTCTTGTTGGGATTGATCGCGGATGGTCTTCCCATGACTGCTGCTGCGGTCACTAGGTCACAGGTGACACCGGGTCTGGCTGTGAGTCAGGTACCCGAGCTGAAGGCACGGCCTAAGGCATGACGAAGGAAGAGCAAGAAGGCCACCTCTGTGGAGGGAGCCCCTTCTCTTCCTGCTGTTCCTACAGCACTCATTGGGATCCATGCTCCGGATGGGCTGGGTCTAGCGGTAAACCCCGTCTCAACTCCTGTGGGAGAAGAGCCAGAAGACTCTCCTGTGGGAGAGGTTCTCAACCCGGAGGATCATCCCGATCTTCAATGCTTGTTAGCTGAAGGGGGACCCTCCCGGGCAGACTTCTTCAAAGGACAGAGAGAGTGTCCCTCTCTCGAGGGTCTGAGGAAACAGGACCTGTCCCAGGCACAAGGCGAAGTGCCTAGGACTTTCCGGATTTATTGGGAGGGTGAGCTCCTTGTTAGTGAGCCCACTAAGCCTGAACCTGGTGCCCTCAAGAGGTTGGTGGTACCCCAGGTTTACAGGCCCTTCCTACTGCAGTTGGCGCATGAGGTGCCCTTGGCTGGTCATCTTGGTACCAAGAAGACTAAGCAGAGGCTCTCTGCCCATTTCTACTGGCCCCGGAAGGGAGTAGAAGTGGAGTCCCACTGCAGTACCTGCCCAACTTGTCAGTTGTCTGGCAAGACTGGAGGCAGTGTCATTGCCCCACTGCAGCCATTGCCAGTGGTTGGCACACCATTTGAGAGGGTGGGCATCGACATTGTCGGTCCCCTTGACCCTCCCACGTCAGGTGGACATTGGTTCATCCTGGTTTTGGTAGATCATGCCACCAGGTACCCTGAGGCTATACCCCTTCGGACTGTTACTGCCAAGGTGGTTGCCCGGGCCCTCCTGGGCATTTTCACCTGCGTTGGGTTCCCCAAGAAGGTTGTCTCTGACCGAGTATCCAACTTCATGTCTAGTTACATGAAAACCGTGTGGAAAGAATGCGGGGTAACCTACAAGTTCTCCACTTCTTACCACCCCCAGACCAATGGTCTGGTTGAGAGGTTTAATAAAACTCTCAAGGGCATGCTAGGTGCTTTGGAAGAGCCCCTGAGGAGGAAATGGGATCTCCTCCTGCCATGCCTGCTGTTTGCTTACCGAGAGGTAACTCAAGAGGGTGTTGGTTTCAGCCCCTTTGAGTTGCTCTTTGGACATCCTGTGAGGGGGCCCCTCGCCTTGATCAGAGAAGGTTTGGAAGCCACCCCTCCCGGTCCCGCCAAGCAAGTGGGGGACTATGTGTTAGGCCTCAGACGGAGGATGACACAGATGATGGGACAAGCAACGGCGAATCTCAAGGCCAGCCAGGAATTGAACAAATACTGGCATGACCTTAAAGCATCGCAAGTGGATTGGACTCCGGGACAGGAGGTCCTCGTGATGGAGCCTACCAAGCCTCGGGTATTGGCAGATAAATGTACTGGACCCTTCTGGATAGTCTCCAAGATGGGCGAGGTCAATTATCTGGTTGACATGGGAATCCCAGGGGTAGCCCCTCAGGTATTCCATGTTAATAGGCTCAAGCCGTTCCACAGGCGAGCAGAAGTCTCATGTCTCTTGCTGGCTTCAGAGCAAGAAGAGGATGAGAGTGAGCCCCTTCCTGATTTGCTGCATAGCAACCCTCAAGATGGCTTAGGGGAGGGAGTACAGCTCTCTCCAGATTTGACAACCGAGCAGCAGAAGGCCTGCAGGACATTGCTCCAGCAGTATGCCTCTCTGTTTTCGCTGACGCCAGGCCTTACACCATGGTGTAAGCACGAGATTGACACTGGTGACAACGTGCCTGTCAAGAGCAGGAGCTGCCGAATGTCAGATACGGTTAAGAACCACATCCAGGCTGAGGTCGCCAAGATGTTGGATCTGGGTGTTATTGAACCCTCAACCAGACCCTGGTCCAGTCCAGTGGTCCTTGTCCCCAAGGCAGGTCCCCAGGCCGGTACCAAGGATTGGAGGTTCTGTGTGGACTACCGGGGAGTCAATGCCATCACCAAAACTGACGCGCACCCACTGCCCCGGGCTGATGAGCTCATGGACACCATAGGTGCTGCCAAATTTGTGAGCACCTTTGACCTCACCTCAGGCTATTGGCAAATAGCTCTGACGGACCTTGCCAAGGAAAAGACAGCGTTATCAACACCAGAGGGACTCTACCAGTTTAGGGTCCTGCCTTTTGGGTTGAAAAATGCCCCTGCCACCTTCCAGAGATTGATCAATCATGCTCTCAGTGGGCTGGAAGACTTTTGTGTGGCTTATTTAGACGACACTGCCGTCTACAGTTCCACTTGGGAAGAGCACTTGACACATCTGGGTAGAGTGTTGCAGGCCTTAAAGAGGGCTAAACTCACTATCAAGGCCACCAAGTGCTAGATAGCTCAGGGGAAAGTCACGTATCTTGGTCATGAGGTAGGAGGGGGTCAAATCCAACCTCTCCCCAGTAAGGTACAGGATGTACAGGACTGGGAGACTCCCACTACTCAAACCCAGGAGAGTGCCGTCTTGGGTCTCACTGGGTACTATCGCAATTTCATGGCGGACTATGGAACCATAGCTGCACCACTGACAGCTCTGACTTCACCCAAGCAGCCTAGGAAGGTCAATTGGACTGACGGCTGTCAGAGAGTCTTTAAAGGCTTGAAAGAAAGTCTGTGTCGGGCACCCGTGTTGTGTGTGCCTGACTACAGCCGGCCCTTTATCGTCCAGACGGATGCCTGCGACACCGGAATTGGAGCTGTCTTGTCCCAGTTAGATGACAAAGGGAGAGAACATCCTATCATATTCATCAGTAGACAACTCAAGGGTAGAGAACTTAGGTGGGCTACTGTTGAAAAGGAATGTTTTAGTATAGTTTGGAGCCTTAGGCGTTTTAGGCCCTACCTTACGGGGTCTACCTTCAAGGTCCAAACAGATCATAAGCCCCTAAAGTGGCTTATGCAGATGAAGGGTGAAAATCCGAAACTGCTCAGGTGGTCCATTAGCCTGCAAGGGCTAGACTTCACCATAGAGCACAGACCAGGGAAGAGTCACGATAATGCAGATGGCCTTTCCAGAAGGTATGTTGACCGTCTGGATGAGGGTGTCTATCCCGTGGGAGATTAGGCACCCCCCACCTCAGTCTGGGGGAGGCGACTGTGATGCTGGAAATGCATCGGAGGGACAGGGCCTCCGTATCCTTGTCCTTTACTGCTTTTTATCGTGTGTTCTGTCGTGTTTTCCGCGCAGGAGTTCATGTGGGACTCCTGGTGGTGCAGCTTTCTTTTGGTTTGGTGAACAGACCCGTGGGATACCCTTATGGCACCCATGGGTGGGGGTACAAGCCTGTGCCCCTAGTGTATGTTTTTGGGCACCTGTGGGTGGCCCACAGAGCAGGGTATGGGCTGGTGGCAGCTCCATGCTGAATTTGACAGGTGCGCGGAGTATCCTCCATTTTGGGATACCCCGGCCCTGCCATTGGGCTCAGTTGATCCCTGATGGAAAACAAGATGGCCCCGGTGGCCTCTTGCTTTCTATTACCCATTACCTTGTTTTCCCAAAGTCCTGGGAAGCCCTGACTCTGTCCCTTCCCCCTGACTGGCTGTTGGGTGGAAATGCCATATATGGTGTTGTTGTGAAGGCCCAGTCAGACTAGCTGGAGCCTTCCCAGTGATGTATGTTGTGGGTACCTCCTGTGGGTGGGACCTGGGTGAATAGAGTGTGTGACGAATATGCATTCTGTGTTGTGGGTGTCTAGTATCTGGTGGTTGACACAATGACTGAGACAACCCTGCCCGAAACCGGTATGAATGCAGCTTGGAGTGTTCAATGGCTCGGTACTTGTCCCAATACACATAACTTGTTGTGAGTGTCTGGAGAGAAGTGAATGGCCTGAATACCTCGTGTGCCTGATTGGCTGCCTGCCTGCATGAATGCCCGTAGTCGTGATTGGATGCTTGAGTGTGACCCAGCGGAATGAATGGGAGATCAACAGTATATCTGGGGACCTCTCACTGCTAGGAATCGTGTTCAGAAGCTGAAGTCCACTACGACGAGTAACTGGATTAAATGACGCTTGACCTTGAAGCCCTGCTGGACGAGAAGAAGTGCTGTTGCTCTCCTTCACAATCTGAAAGCTGCTGTGCCTCCAAGGACTGACCCAGAGAGGACCTGGTAAGGCGCCCTCTTCCCGAGCTACGAGGGACCATCGTGCACAGCTGATCTTTGCCAACGCTCCCTGGTAGACAGACCTACGACAGGCTGGCGACCCGATTCGGGGACTGCTGCAGAACTCCAAGGAGAAGCACCCGGACTGTTGTCCGCCATTGTGGACGACCGCCGTCACCGACCGGAGCCGCCATGCTCCCGTTTGCCTAAGAACTTCCATGGATCATCGGACGCTCTCCTCTGCATCATCACCCGCTTGTCTCCTGCTGGAGAAGGCCCGACCGTCGACGCGCCGAGGAGCATCCACCGGTGGGTTTCCCGCCACCTACAGACCGCAGAGAGGCCGACGACTCGACGCCCTTGCCGGGACACAGTTCTTCATCATCTCTTTGTGGTCCAGAACTATTGTCACCGAGGTGCCCCGCACGCCTCCTCCTTGCAGGACGCCAACGCTCTGTCGCCGACGAGCACCGCTAGGAGCGAAGCTGCCACTTCCTTGCCATAGTTCACCCTGTTCACCGTCGGACGTTCGACGACCCGTGACTCCTGCCTTAAAGGGAGGGCACTCAAGAAGGGCCGTCGATTCCCCGACACCAAACGCCAAGTTCCCCGACACCTCTCGACGATCCGTGGCTCCCGCCTGAAAGGGAGGCACTCAAGAAGGATCGGTCGGTGCATCGTCGGAGAACTGTACTCCACCAGGTACATTGGGGGGGGGGGTAAAAACCTTAACAGGAAGAAGTAAGACTATTGAACATTTGGACTGGGCTTGTGCTATATATTTTTATTGACAGGTTGCCCAGGTGGGGGGATCTCCACACAGAACTGTGCCTATTGGTAGGGGTCAGTATTCTGCCTATTGTTTCAACCATCTTGCGTTCCTTCCTATCTCTATTGCTGGTTTACTCGTTATTGATCTGTGTGACATTTTAACCGTACAGTTGATGACCTTTAATGAGATTTGATAACATTAGTGGTACCACACTAGACGTGTATATATTTATCATTATTGACTTCCAAGTACAAAGTGCGTTATTGTGATTGTGTACATACCTTTGAATATTAATTATATAAACACTGTGTTTTCAGTAATACAATGTGTTGACATTCCTTTGTGGGGGTTCGGGGACTACACTGTACTTAAGAACCAGCCCGCATCACCTCCTGAGAAGCTAGGCCTTGATTGCTCGACTACGTTACCAATAATAGAGAATCTGGCTGGGGTCCTCTGTGCCTCTCCCCTACCATATAGAGAGCAGAAGTACAGACACCCCCTACCGGTCTTTACACACCATTTATGACATATCAATACACAGTACTTCAAATAGATGCCCCACTCTTAAAGTTCATGTTAAAATGCTTCTGAAAAAATTCTCAGTAATGAACACTCAATGAACGCTCATGTATAATGTAATCTTTTACTGATAAGAAATAAGTAATAAAGAAACATTGCTACCATTATGATCACTACACACAACACACGTAAAATGCAAAACGTCATTAATGAATACGCAGCAATCATTGTCATTGCCTCTACGTCTACTCAAGACTCAGAAATATCAACCTTCTAGTAGATATCATAGCCACTTTAAAAACAACTACCTGTCTCAGCAAGTCTTACCAGGCAACCTCACACATCTTGACAGGCAGTCGTCATAGAAGCACCTGTCCTTTAAATACCACAACACCTTTCTCAATGTGAAATCAATGATGGGTTCAAAACCTCTCATACTATTTGTAGAAGGCAAGGAGATGAGAGCCCGAGAAGACTGGAGGCCTGGAGTGGTTTGTACAGTCCAAGATAAATGCCAAAACATATCAAAAACCACCCATTTAAACTCCATGCTCTTATTATCAAAGAAGCAGGAAAATAGTAAAAAATGCTTTAAAAATAGTTAATATCTCCAGCATAAGGCAATCAAGAATACGATCTGTTTATAGGTGGTGAACCAATTTACCTTGGGTGGAAATGTAAGAATATTCCCCATAGAGCTCAGTCAAAATCAATAGTTAATCTCAAAAGCAAATAGCCAGAGTCCTCTGGGGACTCAAATGCCTCTAAAAAAGCAAAACATCCAATTTAGTGGCTTTAAAACCAAGAAAACAAAAAAGAAGGGACTTCGACCCCTCCCTTCTCCTTAGAGGATAATGGCCCCAGTGCTTCTCCCTTCCACCCTTCCGTCTGCCTCATCTGCCAACTCCCATCTGATCCGCACACAGCTAAACTCCTGCTCTACCTTCCAAATCCAGCATTTTATACTTTTATCTGCAGTCCCCTTATTAGCAAAATATCTAGCATAAGCAAAAAGCTGTTTAGACTTTTGGGCCAAAAAAGTTGTTCACCTTACCGGCTCAGTATCAGTGTTCAACATCTTTTCCAGGAAGCAAAAAGCTTGTTTCTGTTAAAGGCAAAGCTGGAAGATTGATGCAGTCTGACAATACCTTTCACTTAATTATAGAAGCTGTTCAGCAATTACAAGCTTCACAGGAAGTGCTGTAGTTTACCTAGGTCTTTACATTATATGTATTTTGAGTTTTATTTACTATTACCGAGGCACTTGGAACACTGCCCAGAATGTCGGGACTACAGTCAGTGACTTGCTTTACGCGATGTACTTGCAAGAACCACAACAAAGATAAGGCCCTGAAATCCAAACCCAATGTTATTCTCTGCATTTAATTGTCAATCCTACTCTTTGCCTGAATGTATCAAATGCATTACATTAGGTACCCATGTTAATGACTACATGACTGGGAATTACGCTCAAACAATGTACCCCAAGCATGGTTAAATCTAAAACTACATAACAACCCCCGCCCACACCGCCCATGAGTCATAAAACAAGCCATGAAGTCATCTTAGGAGTCATGGAAATGAAGGTGAAGAGACAAAAGAACATGAAGAACATCACATACTACTTGTTGCTAAAAGTGGTTCACTCAAGATCTTCACTGGTTACCAAATATTAAAACACATATATCTTCTTGAGAAGAGCCAGCTTCAGCAGGTGCTGGTCAGTGGACAACTTCCAGTCAGAATCAGAGATCTGTAGTTGTTTGTTACACGAACATTTTTCAAACAGTTCTCATCTGTCAATCAGGATACTGCTTTGGTGCCTTTGTTACTTATCATGACAAAATAAAAAGATGATCAGGATGAACCCAGCTGCGAGGATGTAGAACACAGGTGTGATCCCAGAGCCTATGTTTCCTAAGCAGTCCAATATACTTTTCAATGGCTTGAAAGAAAAGACTGTATTCATCAGTCAGTTCGTGATGGATTCCAGGATGGAGCTTCCCTTTTTAGGATGGGAACTTTCCAGTAGGACTTTAAGCACCTTTAACCAGTGTGGTGTCCTCTCCAGCAGGTTTCTGGCTGCTTGCAGTGCTCTGTTTGATACTTCCACAAAGGTTTCTGTGGTGCTAGTGATGTGTATCTCCATATCCAGGAGATATGCCAGTCTCAATGACACCTACAGGAACTACAGAGGTGATAGCTTCACTTCAGCCCAATTTAATAGCACTAGTTCAGTCTGCACTGGTGGATGAAGGATAATGTTTCAACATTTCACAACCTTTGAGACAGTGAACAGGCTGGTAGCCCCCATAGACTGCTCACAGCATGAATCTATGTACTGCATTCGGTAGTAATACAGCTTTGCTTCTAAATGTTTCCATTCAAATTGCACTCAACGTACATTTGGTGGAGGTCTAATTCTACTCACATGGTCTGATCTTAACAATGTCCTGGCATCTTGCATGAAGCATTCCCACACACCTCATGCGTCACACAGGCATGGTTATAAGGCACCTCATAGAAAGTTTGTATCCATTGATTTTCTACTTGGTGTATGGTGTCCCAGGACTGCAATTCTTCACACAGCAGAGGTGTTCTTGCAGGCACAGGAATGTTCAGGATCCCATGTGTCCCACGCCAATATTCCATAGAATGTCTTTTTGAGAACACTCAGCAGAGTTAGGTGGACTCTGAAATGGCCTGTCTTCATAGGTTAAGTTCTGTCAGTTGCTCTGGCCACGTGATGGAAGTCCAGTCTGGAACGCCTGTAGATAGTGTGTCCAAGAAGTCTGTGACTTTCAGAAGTTCAACCATTGCTTGTTGTTCATCTTGTAAAGTTGTCAAGTCTTTTTGGATGACATGCACCATGACTACGACCACCTCTCTCAGCTGGTAGATTCCCTGGTTGCAATGCAATGAAGCTGTCAAAAAGGCTCTTCTCTATGGATCTTCCAGCCATTCTCTGGATTTCCAGGGCAGCTTTTTTCAAGGTGTAGGAGATGTCTTTTTTTTACCTCTCTTTTGGTACTTGCCTTTTCTAGTGGTCCTATCCTGTCTAGGATTGCTGACCAATTCCCTGGCCTTTCCCATGTATCTATATCACTTACAACCTCATTTGAAGATGTTTGTTTTTCCATTAATTGAGATGCTTTGCCTACGGAAATGGCATAGGTTTGCAAAATGTTTTGTGAAGCCCAGGCTTTGTATGGACCTACCCCTCTACCTTTGTGCCTTTTATGACACTCATTGCCATCGAGGCTACAGCTTATTGGAATTCTTAAGGCATTTACAATGTGTTCACATCTGTTTTCCTGCTTTGCTTCTTTAAGCTGCTTATGCGTCCACCAAAGCAACCCTCTTTGGCCACTCAATCTGGATAGTCGAGTTAATGGGCTGAACTACACATTACTGCATAATGAGTGCAATTGAGGAAATACATCAAATGTGGATTCCTAAATGCTAAATCTAGAGTACATGTTCTGTGTGTTTACCAATGTACACCCCTTATGTGTTTACAGGTATTGTCTCTTGCCATGTTTCCTCTGTCATGGTGGCATAGAAGGTTTTATCATACACCACAGAATGTGTAGACAACACATACTGGCCATTTGTAGGAGGTGGGAAAATGTATATCCATTCATTGCTATACACCCTCCTCCACCGGGAGTTTTGGTGAATAAGAAAATTGTGCCCTAATCTCTGGTGGAGAATTCTAAAGGGGAACAGGACAATGCTCCCAGTAGGTTTTGCCTAGCCATCGCACTGCTCCTTGCTTGTAGAAAGGTGTCAAAATATTTCACAAAACAAACACGGTCTTTTAGGTCAATTAACATTTCTAGATCATCTTCAGGATCTAATATTGCTCTTTGACCAAAAGCTTCTATCTTGGTTCTCAACAGTTTCCTCTGGGTGTCTGCTATATGCATCTAAGCGGTCACTAGCCCGGATTCATCTATCACCTACAGTGTATATAGCTGGAGTTGCATACTAGGCCCACTGTAAATTTAAAATCGGTGATTCCAGAATTGCTCTAACTCTAGTGGGTATATGCATATTTGTCTTGAGATTCCACCCCCATCAGCAGCCTACACTTCCCTCTTATGTATTGGGAGTAGTGTACGCACTACATCTAAAGCTGAAATGTTGAACTGTCTGCTGATCGTTGGGATCTCCATCGGGATAAAAATAAATCCTGAAGCCAATAAGACAGAAAAGGTGAGAAGACCGATCCACAGCAAGGTGTAGAACATGATCACTGCTCCAACAACATATTTATAGTACTTGGTGCACTTTGGATGGTCAAAACTCCTTCACTCATCTGTTCCCAGAAAAATAGACATATTCTCATAGGTTTCTGAGGTTTCTGGAGTTATTGCTAACATCACATGTTCTTCTGTTCTTGCCTGATGGTCAGGTTGTTCAATATATAGAGTATCCTCCCTTGGGAACAGGGGTGTAACACTCTGGAGCAGTCTTAAGATAGTCGACGGACACTAGATGACTATCATTCTTAGGATGCAGGGCAGATAGGACAGCTGTTCTTGAGCCAATACATTTCTCCTTGTGCCGATATATCTTTTAATAGCTTATATATCCCTACTTCTGCAATTGAAAGAACACAAACCATGTAAAGGGCTGCAAGATAACTCTCCCTATGCTATCAAACACTACACTAGCTGTCCACATTAACTTTTCTGCAAGAGTAAAGGGGCTATGATTGACTTTAAAATATGTTGCATTTAGTTCTAACCCTGCTGTTTTAGTAGATTCTCATTATCCAATTTGAGCTTATGACCTGCAGTTTTTATTGACTTTCCCACAACAAATTTCATTTTCATGTCTACTATCTATGATACCCTTATGAAAATGTATTTGTCTGCTCATATGTGTATATATTTATATGATGCTCCTTTATGGTTTTATGCCAAATAAAGAATTTTGCTGATGATGATTTCAGTACCTTCATCGGAGGTCTATAACATGGTCCAAGTGCTTCTTTCTCATGAATCCTTTCCAGGACATAGTCCCCAGATTTCTGTGTCTTGTCTTTGTCTTGATGCTGTGGAAATGCTTCTTCACCATGGATGGAATCTCTCAGGAGACTTATGAGGAGCAGCTGGTCTGGTCAGAGAACTACAACGTTTGTGCAAGTCAGGCATATACATAGGAGCACCAAACAGCAACTCATAAGTTGTTTTACTCTCACATTGAGAAAGTCAAAGTAAATTATTTATGCTACGCTGCAGTATAGGTACAAGATTCACCCAATTGCCAACAGAAGAAAGAATGCATTTAGTCAAGGCTTGCTTTACTATCCCATTGGCTCTCTCTATGACTCCATTATCTTGTTGGTAATATGGGTTAGAGAAATGCAGAGTACAGCCCCAGCTTGACAAAGCCCCTCTTAAGGTTTTGCCTGAAAAGGCTGGCTCATTGTCAGCTTGGAGTAATTTCAGTGCAGTCATAGCTACTAAAGGCAGCAAACCCCTTATGACCTCCTTACAATCATCTTTCTTCTGGACAATTATCCAAGTTAATCTTATGTACAAGCCCGCCACGAATAATGAATATTTGCACTTGTTGACGGGTGTCAGTGGACCTATGTGGTTCATATGCATGCATTCAAAAGGCACTGTTGTCCTGTTTACTGTGCTTATTGGTGGCTTTCCAGAACTGTCCACTATTGTCTGCAGACATTTGGAACAATTTGCTATGTACTGTTGTACATAACATGCACTTCATGTGCACATACATTCACTGCACTGTGCACATAATCTCTTCATTGTGCTTTTGTGTGCATAAACCAGATGAGAGGCCTAGCCATTTTGATGCAGTTATTGCATACCTATTGACTATATTGGCTTGCCTTTAGAATCTCTGAAAGAGTTGGCTTGATACCATTGAAGGTCAACATTATAATCTCGTACTACATAATCTTAATCAGACCCGAGTGGCCTTATGTTGATGAATTTGTTTTAGTGCCAGGAGGATGCCTTGTAACTCACCAACCTGAGCTGATGTATCCGCAAAATGTTTTGTTTAGGTATCTTGGAATTCAAACTCATTATTACGGTTGAATTGTCCTTTTACAGCAGCACAGGCTGCAGATTAGTACAGAATACTTAGAGCATGTCCCAACTGCAAGAACAGCACTTCCATCGCAGTATAATACATTTCCAAACATCCAAAGTGGGATGTCCGGTACCGCTGCATCTGGTTCTGATTTTAGATAAATTCCATTTCATACATTTGTAGTAATTCTGGTTTATAGTGATACTTTATATCTTGTGCTGTCTGTGTTGTGGTCCATTGAACCCCCTGAAGCCATCTGCAGTGTTGTGCCTTTACAATACTGGAGTGTGTAGCTACTTCTAACTGTACTAACAGTGTGTGTAGGTGCATAATTTTGCTTGCAGCTAAGGTGTGTACCTTTTGCAGTATTATTTGTATCGCTGCCAGAATCTTTTCTTCTGCAGCAAATTTCAGCTCTGGAATTGTATAAACGTGTGATGGTATGCTATGGGTTTTGTCTCCCCATACTTACATGCTACATATGTAAACGCTTTTGGACCAGGAAACAGTGTCACTTCTAAGTCCTTATCTGTATTTCTGTCCTGGAGAGGACTACTTTGAGTCATCTGTTGGTAGACATGATGCAGGATGCGTGTGTGCTCTTACGTCCAGGCTGTTGGATGGAAGCTGGGCTTCAATAAGTCTTATGCAAGTTTCACTAATGCTGCATAATCTGCCATAAGCACCCACAATTTAAAGGCCAAGTATGGCGTGTAACTGCTTGAGTGTATGTGGGCTTTTCAAGTGTGCACATTTCTCTAGGAATTGTGGAGTATGTTCCATTCCCTCATCAGATAATTAAACCCCCCGAAATATGATTTGTCTATGGGCTATTTTAGATTTCTTGAAGTTAGAAATGTAGCCTTTAGTTTCTACTGTCCTAATCATAAAGTCCACCTTCTCTAAGTGTTTATTTAAGTCATCATCTGTACAGTATATGTCATCCGCAGATGGCCAGCATGTCTATATGCCTTCTAAGAGGGACTGTATTCTACAAGAGATTAGCCCAGCACTGTTTCTGTACCCCTGTGGGAGTATTGCAAAGCAAAGCTGTTTTCCCCTAAATGTTACAGCTGTGTATGTATAGCTCTCTGAATCCAAAGGTTGTGCAAAAAATCCATTTCCCAGATCCAATACCGACTTATATTTGTATCTCGGTATGTTACTCAGAAGGCCTGGACTATGCATATTCTGTACAGCCTATGTGCATGTATTGGCATTTAAAATCCTAAAGTCAATTACCTGCCGATACGAACCATCTAGCTTAGATACTGGAAGTAATGCTGTATTTTAGGGGCTGGCCTGTTGTATCAGAACCCCTTGGTCTAATACCCTATCCACAATTATTTTCAAATGTTCTATAATCTGCAATTTGATAAGTTATTGTCGCTGAGGCTTTGGTGTTGCGAATACTGGCATGTTATGTGGAGGGCAGTCTATGTCATGTCCTACATGATTCTTGTATAACTGTGCTGCCCGCAGTACTACTGATGAGGCTTCATAGGAGCTCATTTCATGTTCCTTAACTTCATCTGAAAAAGCTGGTTCAATCACTTCCTCCCCTACTAGGGTTTTCCCTAACATGTAGTCTGGGCCAATCATGTTTTGCTAAAAGGCCATCTTGTGTTAAATGCAAATTGTAGCAAAATAGTGCCCAATTTCCTTTGGATGTTCCCCTTCAAGTTGAATTGTAAATATATACACATGATTGTCCTCAACCACTTCTGTGGGAGTAATGACCTCTACATTTTGATAAGTAGAAATGTGATCTAAATGCTTCTTGTGTCTTTCTTTAAATATGGAGACTTTTGTGCCAAAATCCAGTTGTGCCACTAGGCAATCCCTTGGATCTTTAGTCACTGGTATTATCCTCTGAGTCTGGTTTAGAGCTTCTGCCATTGTCCACGTTTAAAGCTGCAGTTTGCTTCCTTTCTTCTTTCTTCTCTCTCCTGACGAGCTTCTGCTCTCCCATGCGTGCTGAGCCCTATTTCTTCTCTTTCTGTGAAGGAAAAGCAGGATAGTATTCATCTCTGTATCTTTGTCAGTCAGTCAACATACCTTTATTCAATATAAAAATCTTCAAGACATTACATAACATATTTCCATTAAAAAAAGTTACAATCACTAAAATTCATCATGAGCTGTTTTTCCAAATCCAAAGAAAGGAAGAAAAAATAAGAAAATAAGAGAAAAGAGAGAAACAGCATAGGAGAGTCTTGCTTGCAGCCTCTAGCGCACTTTGATAAAATCTTAAACTCAGTTAGCAATTGAATTCAGCAGCTTCTTCCTTATATGCCAGGATCTATGAGTAAATCGAGCTGTAGGCACTGCCGTAGGAACATCATGATTAATATGGTATCCCTGATCCCCACCTCATTCAAAATTGGTTTCAGATACCTGCTCCTCAGGTGCATCGTTTTACACAAATTAACATAAAATGCAGCAATCTCACCTTTCCACACATAATGAATTGTCCGATATGGACCGATATGAACCCTTTCCCAGATTGCGTAAAGGCAGCCACAGGAAGAATCCCCAGTCTCACTTGTATGTATAGAGACTTTTGATATGGTGGTGTAATACAGTCTAAATAGGGCTTTCTGCCTGGTGTGCAGAGTTCTAAGTATGCAGGCCCTTGTTTCAAGTTCATGGCATCAACCATCGACCGATGACTCCATTTCTTATTAATTTCCTCTTTCCTCTTTCCCCTAGGCTGGTTTTGTGGGCCATCCCAAACTTCACATTCTTCTGCAGCTTGGAGATACAGTTTAGCATGGATGAGCCAGTCAATTGATTTTTCTCTGTCCATGAGCATCAGGTGGCATAGGGCATCTCAGTTTTTTTCCAGCACTTCCTGGTTTCACAGTTTCAGCCATAATAACACTGGACTAAGTGACCCCAAAACCCCCACTGCGGTTAACTCTAATTCTAGGGCTACCAAAGCGGAGGGGGTGCTCCCTTAACTGAGAGGTACTCTTCTCACCACTTCTGTCCTTGTAGGGTCCCCTACCACAACCAGCTTCTTCTCTAGAGCTTGTATTGTCTCTTTCTACAGATATTGCCCTGCTACAAAAGGTCTCCTTTTCTTCTTTCGCAGGGGGCCTACTGGAAGCCTGTGTCCTTCCCTTTTTCCGCCTCTAGCTTTCCGCCTCTAGCTTTCTGCCTGGTTTCATTGCGATACCAGTGGTACTATTAGGTGGTGCCCTTTTACAGTCCTTACTCTCACTTATTCCTTCCTCTTCTACCAGGTGATCATTGCCTGGGGACCTGTAAGTAGCTGTCACAATGGGACCAAACTGAAATTTCCTTTCTTGGTCCCTGGACAATACTGCTAGGCGTCTAAAGACTTCTAGTCTCACTGATTCGCCTTTTATGAGGGGCATCACTACTTCCTCTCTCATGGAATAATTGCTCCCAGCTTCTGCCAGTCCTAACTGTGACTGATATGTTTTGGATATTTCTCCTCTGTGAAAGATAGTGCGCTAAAGAATCTGGGTAAGGCTCTCTTAACCAGGACTAATGTTCGGCAGAGGAACTTCCCAGGACTCCCCTTTGCATATTTTAAGTAACTTTGGGTCTCACCCTAAATTAATAGGGGAATCCAGATGTGGACCCCTTACTCACTATTCTTAGAGAGGCACAGCTCCACCCCACTGATGAGGTGAGGAGAGACAAGAACAAACTGAGGGACGGCAGGAAAGCATCTCAATAGTCGTCTGGGAGCCGGAAACCCTGAAGTCAAGAGTCAGTGTGGTACTGATTAGAACTGGGCGAGCACCACCTAGGGCTCTGGCCCGGCCCCCACCTTGGGCCATTGCCTGCCCAGAGTAGGGGCCAGCCACGAGCCCCACCGGGTGCCCGCCCACTCCCTTGGAAAAATGAAATAAAACGCACTCCCGTAAGTGTTGCCAGAACACTTAGTGCATCTGCCTGTCTTCCGATCCCGGGTGCCTGACTGCTGGTCCCTCCCCAGCCTTGGCTTCATTGGCTGGGGCAGGACAGGAAGTCGGGTGGCAGGCTATGAGGTCAGGCAGTGTTGTTGGCCGAAGAAACAAACTGGGAAGAAAACGAGGCTGGTGCGCTGAGGAGCAGGGTTTCAACGTGGAGGTAAGGGCATGCTTTCTATTGTGCTTTCTATTTTTCCAATCCCTTTCCTTCCCCACAGCCCCCTTTTTGACCCTGACACTGCCCCCCACCCCTTCTTGTTTTGCACAGCCATTTCCCGGGCTCGGCCCATGTTAGGCCTCTAGAGCCACGCTAGAACCCCAGTCTCCTCCCTGGCTTAAAGATCCCCGGCTTCCCCAGATCTAGTACTGGTGTGACCTGTGGTGGGTGGACCGTGGCGTCCAAGAACTACGCTGAGATTGCCAACAATAGTATACTGCAAAGCCGCGTAAACAATTGAATGGGAAGTACAAGGAAGTGTGTTGGATGTACTAACTGTAACGGGTGGACCAGCTGGTCTGAAATTTGTGCCCAGACCGGCAACAGTAACAGACTGCAAAGCCAAGTGATTCAACTCTTCTATGACCACTTTGACATCTCTTGCTGGCCTCCCTGGGGCCTTTTGGTTCTTGTAGTTTTCTCAGTTCAACATATCCTCCTTGTTCACACACTTGTGATTGCCTGGTATACTCTCTTGCCAGGGCTTCAGTATTCACACACTTGCGATTGCCTGGTAAACTATCCTGCCAGGATTTCTGCTGTTCACATACTTGTAATTCCCTGGCACTTTTCTACCAGGACCTCTTATATTCATAAAGGGCTTCTGCCCTTCCCCAAAGTTGCATATACACATTGGAAGTCAATCTGTCCTCTGGATATATTATCCGGTTTGGGTTTTCCCTATAAGTGCATAACATATAACCTTTTTGCTTGAAAGGGGTTTGTTTGTTGCTTAATCCCTCTTTTTACATCAAGTTCATTCATTCTCTCTTTATTGGTTATTTGTGCATTAACCACATTCACACTATTTTTCTGCTGCTACGCCCCGGGGTCCCCACTACCTCTGGGTGGTGTGAGAAACCAGAAGGTGTCTCAACCCCTAGTCCCTGGGGATCTGTCATCCAGGTGGCCATGACATGGCTATCGCATTTGGATCCAGTTCCTGGGGGGTGGACCAGTGCGGGAGGATCACCTGGGTGAGGGGTCTTCGGGGAGTGGGAGTCGGACACCAGATGTTGAGATGCGGTATCCCCTTCCCTGTAACACCTTTACGCCATCATACCAGGTGGGATATTTAGGAATACAACCTCCCTTTTTAAAACACAAACACTTTTTCACAGACAACCCGCGATGAGAGAAATTTGACTAACACCCAAGCCGTATACCTGACGTGTCCCAATACAATGGTCAGACATGTCAGGCAATTAGCGACCATCACACACACCTGACTTCCAATACACTTCCCCGCATGGATAAAAGGTGGAGCATGAGAGCACACTCTGAGTGAGGCAAAGCACACGAGGAAACATCAGTTCCAAGATAGAAGTTTAACACGAGGATAAAGATGGCGAAACAGAAGGGGATAGCAAGGAGGGAAGTTCCCTTGACCTTTTCGACAAGAAACTGTTACTTTCACAAAGCCTTGAGAATAGAAAACATAAGACCAGGAAAACAGGCTGTGGAATCCTGTATTGTGTATCAGAGGTACCTGGGGCCCTCCCGCATCGATAATCAAGGCAGGGACAATCACCAGCTGCCATGGTACTGTCCTTTGCCCCAACAATAAAGGAGCATCAGTGAAATCAACCCAGCCGGTGAGTTGGAGCGACTGATACAAGACCAGTCTGGATTGAAGCCGAAGATGCAAGCAACAACATTGTATGGCAAATGCTGGAATTAACACTGTATGAACGGAGGGAGACTGATTGAATATTTTGTGTCAAAGTGGATCTGAGCCCGGCAGAGGGGGATCCGTGGTGAACCATGAGTCACCAGAGAAATTGGATACGTGACAATCTTGAGAACAGTGTGTAAAAGTAGATCTGAGCCTGGTGTGGGGGGATCCTAGGTGAATAGTAAATCACCTAAGAAAATTGTGTATACATGAAATACATAAAAGGAACTGTATTGTTTGTTGAACCAGGCCCTTTGAAAGAAGAGACTTTGAATGGCAAAGAGACTTTGGCACAAACGGCAATGATGTTGAAGTTTTGAACTGCACCCTCATGCTAGAGAATCCAGAGACTGTGCTAAGCTCGAGTGTACGGTCTTGTCCCGTGCTGAAAACGTGGGGAAGGAAAGCCAAGGCTTGAATATTCTGACATATCATTTCTTGAACACTTTTCTTTTGCATAACATTATTTTCCACACTATTTGTATTTAGAAGTACGGACTGGAAATACCTTTGTCAGTATAGGCCAGTATATGCCCTTTTATTTGACAAGACTCTACTAGGACTGCATTATTTTTATTTGATGGTCGTAGCTTGCTCCCATCTTTAGATTTTGGATTCCAACCCAGTTGAAGTTCAATAAACAACCTTGAATTGTGGTCACTTGTGTCTGTCTTACTGTTGATACCATGCCTTCCTTACATTGGACTCCATGGCTCTTGTTGGCATCTTTAGTTTCTCCCACGGGCAACCAGTGAAGCGTCTCTGTCTGCTTCCTGCTGGTAACCACCACTTCTTCATTCCTTTGTTCTCACAGCTTCGACTTCACACTTCTGCTTTTCTCCAGGCTCTGGTAAGTAAAGTGTTGCTCTCTGTCACCTGCAAACACCCAGGAGTCTCTCACCGGCTCATGGCGTTCCCGTAGCGTGTCCTTCTCACACAGCCTCTCCTTCTTCGTTGGTGAGCCACCTGGCTCCACCATGCCGCTAACTGTCTTTCAGTTTCTTCATCTTCAAAGGGAGACGTGGCTCTCTCCCACCAGCACCAGGCTGCTTCAGTCTTATTACCATAAACCTCAAAGGGCATCACCCCAGCTGGATATGGAACCACACTCTCTCCAGCTTCCATATGAGTGAGGGAGTATGCATGTTCTTGTGTTTGGGCTATGGCATTCTGCTGATGCTGAGGGGTTCCCCTTCTTTCTGAAGGGGATAGACTGGTCTCCTTGACTCCTCCAGTGCTTCCCAGGTCCCCACAGGTAGTTAGGGTGCAGGGGTTCCCCCTTCTTTCTTCTGGCACAGCAGTTCAAGGGCCTTATCTCTGCAATATATGATTCCTGCAGCCAGGACCTCCAGGGAGGGCCTCTCTCACACTTCCTGAGTCTTTACTTGCTTTTATAATGGCTCTAGCCAATAGAATATGGGGAAAGACTAGACAACTGACAGTGGGTCTTATTAGGAGTAATCATCATTGCTCCTCGCCTCCTTCCCGTCTCAGTAGTTGGGAAAAGACTAGACTGCTGACAATAGTTTTAATTAGGAGTGATCATCGTTCCTCAACGCCTCTCCCTCGTCACAGTACTGGGAAAGTGATCTTCATTGAGGTGACTCTTATTCTTCCTTGTGTCAGTACTTTTCAGGGGGTTTGGGGTTTGGGAAGGGATTGTTCTTTGGGTCATAGGAAGGTGGTTTAAGGTCCCTTGATTGGCGGGAACACTACATTCCATCTGGACAGTCCACTTTACTCCCATTAGGATTGTCTCCCTTCACATGGTCTACCCTCAGGCAGCCACCCCCCGGGTCGGGATCAGGTAGCGGCCACCCTTCCATGACCACATGGGGAGAGACCTTGCCAGGGGAGATAGTGGTGACATTGCCAGATTCATCACAGAGCATGATAGTACGAAATATCCTTTGCTTGTCAGAACATACTCCTTCAGTAGAGTAGAGGTACCATTGTGAAATAAACAGCTGGGACCTTCTTCTGTGTGGATCTCACAATAACTGTGAATATCACTATCAGTGTTCCGTTGGTGAGTGAATACGGGAGATGGGATTCCTGGGGATGGGTAACATTAGTTGTAATGTAACAAACACGTAGTTGTATCTATTTTACGGTTTGTATACATATTTCACATTTCCTTTCCTGTGAATAAAAACAAATAGATAGCATATTAATATTATGACATTAGACAACTTACACAGGAGGGCTTGAGCCACTGTATTTCTTCTGTAGATCTTAAACTCTATGAGGTGCAATGGAGTTGTGCTGCATTGTGGGTAAAATGGATTTAGGCATAACATTAGTAGATATCATTTTCTGGTATGTTTCATGTGACACTCAATTAGGAAGAGCATAACTACCTGGGGAATCATTTCCATCTGCAGACTCTGCTCCAGTAGGGATACATCCTTGGGGCCCCATCTTAAGAAATATGAAGAAAAAAAAGTTGGAGTGACGTCATTGTGGGATATGTTCAAACACATCCTTCACTTTCTGATGCAGTCGCAATGGCCATAGGTTACTGACCCTAGCATTTATTATTTTTATTTTATTCTTAGCATGCTTTGATGGGGGATTCCCCAGGGTTGTTGGCTGAGGGTATTGTTTGGAAGTCATAGGAAAGACTGGGCATGCTTGCCCTAGGAGCTGCAGAGCTTATGGCGTTCTGCTGTGCTTGGGTTCACTGTGCCAAGGCCATTGGCCTGCTATTTTGTGTAATACACCAGTTCTAGTGGATCAGACATTCAGCTCCTCATGGGGCACCGGATCTGCGTTTTGTGGTGGAGGGCCTATCCAAGATAAGACTGGAGCATGTCAAATTCATCATCACGACCTGCAGGTCAACTACCACGTAATTCTCAGGAACAATGGCAATAGAAGACAGATTCTCGCAAAAGTACAATGATGTCTTTTGTCACACAGAGGTGGGAACTGCATGCCGGAATGTCTCCACTTAGATATGAGGTCGACCTTATCAAAGGGGAATAAGGGGAGCAAAGTTGAAGGATGCAGCAGGTTGTTGGGTTTCAGGGTTGAAGTGGGATGGGATCCATTTTTCTTGCAAGAAAACCGCTACTAATAAACCTTTGCCTGTTCCTCTAATATGATTTCAAACTACTGTTCTTTCCATCACGTTTACAATCCTAAGACATATCATAACCCCCAAAATGATGTTTCACCATACCTCTTGCTACTACCCTGCCAGGCAACAACCTGGTACTTCTTTCTCCATAGCCAACTGTCCACCTTAGCTGGTGTTTTTATATCGGTAGTGATTATGGTCCAAAAATGTCATTTAAAGTTAGTTTTCCAAGTTGGAGTTACAGTTTCAACCCACCCATTAATAACAGCATACATGAGCATGTGATTAATTTTGGGAGCCAGTAAAAAGGATATAAATAGGACCTTGGGTACTTGATGAGGACGGACCATCTTCAGAAGCTGGTGCATTTGTACATCAGCTAACATAAATCCAGACTGAAACTCCTTGGTATATCATTGCTGTGGTAGAAACTAAGAATATCTGACAGGATCCCTTCCACCTTGGAGCTGATGTAGTCTTTCTCTATTGAACTTTGACATGTATGCAGTCTCCAAGTTCCAGCATGTTGCGCTCTTAATCAGACTTCTTTGACAGGGCTTCTTTAACCTGTGAAGGACTAACAGTCTCGGAAGGATAGCTCAGGGGCAACAGGCTTGCCTTGGAAGTGAGATGACGCGGAGCAATCGAGGTTCGATCCCCGGGTCTACGCTCTGGGTATTAATCGCGTTATAAATAACCAATTATAAATATATATTTGGCACACTTCATCAGTGCATTGCAAAAATGTAATCACTACACCCTTGTTCAAATCAAAATGTGTTCCTACTCTAGCTAGCAGTGGTGAGAATGGAATGTGTATCAGTAGCCCCATGAGCATTTTATCTGCAACGAGTCCAGTTTTTCTTTAGTACATACTTTGCAAACTCATGAGGGCTAAGGGCAATCAATTTGTCCATTTCAGATTTAGTTCAGTAAAAACGTTTAAAGCTATGCAGAGTTCTTTACCACTCCACCTGGCTAGAGTAGTGGGTAACCTAGGCACTTTTTAGACTGTGCAGCAACTCACATCTTGGTGCGCAATCCCTAAGCAATAGGTTTAACAGTGCATTGGTGTCTGCTTTTCAGTAAGGATATGCCTCTACCCATCCTGAGAAAGTGTCAAGCAAGATTAAAATGTACTCAAATCTGCCACATTTTGGAATGTTGGTAACTGGGTAAAGTAAATCTGCATATTGATGAAGGGGGGCTCACAGAGGTAAGTGTGGTCCCTTTTCCACTTTGACTGTATTTCCCATATCATGTTGATGGCAGATAACACACTGTCCACAGTACTGTGAGGCCATAGATGAAAAATCCAAAGCGCATCAGTCTCGATTCAGCGCAGCAACCATCCCATCTTTGACCACATTCCCCATCCCATGGTGCACTTGACATTGGTAAAAGGGACCATATATCGGATGGCAGGAAAGCAGCTCATTGGCTCCCTGTCAAGGGCAGAATCATCTTCAAACTTCTTTCTCTCAAATGATGCTACAAGCTACATAGCTGACAAGCGAAAAATGGCAAGTATCATAAAGACCTACAAGATCCGCATACAGCCATCGCATCGTACGCCAAGATTCAAGCGCACAAAAGCAAGGGGCTCTAGCTTTCCGGTCTGAGAACCCTCTCTTTGGAACAAGCAACCCCCACACCTATGTGGTGAACACCCCTGCAACATCTTCAGAAAATGTATCAAAACTCTTCTCTTCAATTGACACTCCTACCCCCTGCCCGTCCTTTCCTGATCTATGTCTGTCTCAATGCAACTAGTGCCTAGATGCCTGAGAGTTGTGCATGCTGCTATGAATGTACACATAAATAAATAAACATGACATTTGGCAGTATGAAACAGCCATCTGAAGAGCACCAATTTC
Source organism: Ambystoma mexicanum (assembly GCF_040938575.1). Lineage (NCBI taxonomy): Eukaryota > Metazoa > Chordata > Amphibia > Caudata > Ambystomatidae > Ambystoma > Ambystoma mexicanum. Next base: position 277,605,848 of record NC_090941.1, read on the forward strand.
AGGTGTCTATTCCTTTATTCTGGCAAAGTCCTGTAAAGAGGAAGAGGTTTCTCTGTGCTATCAGTTTGTAAATACGTATGTACAGCCTGAGCCACTTCCTTGGCCCCTTTGTCGGCTGAGGTATTGCTTTGTGTAACCTCATCATGGAGAGTTTGATGTGTAACCTATTCGACAATAGCAATTTCAGTGGGTAACATAAGTGCATCAAGTAAGGCAAACACATGCAAGGCATTTTTCACATAGGGTCCTGCTGAGACTAGAAACCAGTCTTTTCATACCTGTCCATAATAATGAACTGCCCCAAAAGGCATAGTGGGAATCAGTTTACACAAGGGCCGACTTGCCTGTTGTTGGTGCACAGGCACTGAGGAAAACTAGGAGTTCAGCTACCTGTACTAAGAAAATATTGGAGAGTTTTGGGCTATTAGAGCTTCAGTGGAGCACACAGAATGGCCAGCATCCACTTTTCCATTTGAATCATGCTGGCATGAAACATCTACTAAGAAAATGAGATTGGTATATGTCATAGGGGTTGTCCCTGGAATTTGGGAGCGTGGCTGTGACAGAAATGCAGTCATGCAATTGTCCATCTGTTGGACAAGGAAACCGGCAGGTAGGGCTTAGACCCATCCCTATCACTATACACAACATCACAGCACGTACTATCGCGCCAAGTCAACAATGTCTCAAAGTCCTGCCACTACCACCTTAAAACCCTTAGACGCATCTTTCCATACCTCTCATTTTCCAACAGAGTCTCCGCTGTCCAATCAATCGTTATTTCCACACTGGACTACGGGAACCCCCTTTACCTCGGAATCCATGCCTACCAACTGAATAAACTCCAAAGAGCACAAAACGCAGAAGCCAAAATGCTGCTTGTGCTCGGTCCAAGAGACCACGTATCGCCAGCTCTTAAAACACTGCACTGGCTTCCAGTAGCCCGTAGGGTGGCTTTCAAAACCTTATGCCTCTCCCATCGAGCACTGCATAAAACTGGACCTCAATATCTTCAAGACAAACTAATACCTTATCATCCCACTCGCACCCTAAGATCAAGCTCAGCCGGCCTCCTGGTAATTCCCAAGACAAACTCAGTCAGGCTAGGCGGATCATCATTCTCAGCCCTGGCTCCAACCCTGTGGATCTCACTCCCACCCCACATCCACCTAACTGAGGACTTAACGTCCGTCCGCAAATTACTGAAAACCTGGCTTTTCCCCTAAAACCAACCTAGCATCATCACAATAATACCTACCCAACAAACTACCTGAAGCGAGAAAGGACCGCCAAATAAACTCGAATGTAAAACTAGAAAGACAAACGGATAATAGGAATGAATCATTGAAAAGTGAACCGATGAAAGGGACATAATGAATGAGGAGGGAACAAGTGAATGACATAAATGAAATAGTTAGAATGGATGAAACGTACAGAACAGACAAATACACTAAGTGGAAGCGTGCATGAGTGGAAGAACAGACGACTAGAAAGATCAAATGAGTATGGTGACCCAATGAAGTAGTTGAACATAATAATGCCAATGAGTATGAAAAATGGTTTGATGTGTAGAGCGGCTGAGCGAATTGAGTGGACGAGGACGTATAGAATAACCGAGCACGCAAATACAGAGAAGCGAACATAACACAAGAGCGCATAGAACTCAGCTGGATAGTGCAAGAGGGCGTAGAACTATATTGAACGGACAAACGTTTAGACATAAAAATAAATAAATAAATATAATTAAAAAAAATAAAATAAATAAAAACATGATTGTGTGCTGAAGATCGGATGAGCACGGAGAGCGAATATGCACGGAGCGCGGATGAGAGTGGAGAGCGGATGAGAGTGGAGAGCGGATGAGTGTGGCGAGCGGGTGAGTGTGGAGAGCGGGTGAGTGTGAAGAGCGGGTGAGTGGGGCGAGCGGGTGAGTGTGGCGAGCGGGCGAGTGTGGGGAATGGGCGGGTGTGGAGAGCAGAGGAGCGTGGAGAGAGGTAAGAGTGAACAACGTCTGATTGTGGAAAGCACAGAAGCAAGTGTGGAGAGCGACCGAATATGAACACTGCAGAAACGTATGAAGTAGTTGAGCAGTGGAGAGCGACTGAGTGTATAAAGCGACTGAGTGTGTAAAGCGACGGTGTGCGTGGAGCGGAGGAGTGTGTAGAGCGGAGGAGTTTGTAGAGCGGAGGAGTGTGGAGAGCGGATGAGTGAGGAGAGCGAAAAAGTGAATGTGTAGTGTGGATGAGTGTAAGGAGTGGATGTGTATGTGGAGCGAATGAGTGCTTGGTGCGAATGAATATATGGAGCAGACAAGTGTGTGAAGCGGGTAAATGTGTGGTGCGGATGAATGTGCGTAACAGATGATTGCATAGAGTGGACAAATACATAGAGTAGATAAGTGTGTGGAATGGATGGACATATGGAGCAGACGAGTACTATTGTCAAGCCGACTAGTAGTATGTTGTGCCGATGAGTGGGTGGACCGGATGAGCGTTGTCGACTGAACGAGTGTTTAATCTGGACGAGTATGTAGACTGGACGAGTGTGTAGACTGGACGAGTGTCTGGAGTGGACGAGTGTCTGGAGCGCACGAGTGTCTGGAGCGCACGAGCGTCTGGAACCGACGAAGGTCTGGAGCGGACAAGGGTTTAGAGCAGAGGAGTATTTGGAGCGGACGAGTGTATGAGGAGCTGACGAGTGTGGGGAACGAACGAGTGTGTGTAACAAATGAGTGTAGCGGATGAGTGTACAGAACTGATGAGTATGTAGAGCCGATGAACGCATGGAGCAGATGGGTTTGTAGAGCGAACAAAATGCATTGAACGAACCTACCCGCACGGAACTGTGTGACATACATATTATGCCCTGGAATGAAGCGAACATTTGAAAAACATACATCATACCACACCCCACGCTTACTCTCTCCCTTACACCACCACTCAACTAGAACACAGAGATACTATGACACCATTCGGTATAACTGTTCTCGTATCTACATTCTCACGCTCACTCCACATCACTCTATGTAAACATTGCTGGTTTTACACCCCCCAGCCAGGCGTCCTCCTCAGGCCTAACGCAGCCACACTCATTCTGGATAAAGCCGGCCAGAGCGAACACATACTCCTGATCTCGCAACCACCACACCTACCGCTAAGAAGCAGCTACCACTTGAATTCCGCACCAGCTGCACACATACCTGGTGCACACACGCACCTTTTAGACTCTCTCTACTCTCTATACTGACCTGAACTTCGGTTCCCAAGGGCGTTCAACCTACCAGTGCCTTCAGACCATACCAATGGTATGTAAGGCACTATATAAATGCAAAATAACATAACATAACATAACCAGAGGTTTTCCTAAATAACTATGTTAAACTGAGGCATGTCGCTGGGGACTTTTTTGATACCACAACCTCCACAAAAAAACACCTGGACAGGGCATCATTATTTCTAACTGATTAGTGACCAGTTAATGGTCGAGTACCAGGACAACCTCAGAAAAATCATTCTTGACGCCAACGCTGTACCAATAACTGAGGGGCTCACCAGCTTTCAGGACCCCCTAGTCAATGTTGTTGCCAACAGCCCTGTAACAATCTTAGAAGGGCTCAGTTCTATACAGGATTCGGACAACAGCATTGTTAACATGGACTTCGAAGCTACCACTTCTGCAATCAGTGGGGCTGGGTCACAAGGCAAGCCCCCCACAGAGATATAGGATGTGACAGAGGGGCCTATTTGTTGGTCAAGTGGCACAGTGAGTAGAGCGCTTGCTTTGACATCCCTGCAGAGCCCGCTAACGCAGGTTCGAATCCCAGCGGGGCCAAACTCAGCCTTTCATTCTTCCGAGGTCAATAAATGAACACTCAGCCTTTTATCCTTCCGAGCTCGATAAATGAGCACCGCACACCATGGGTAATGATAAGCAGCGCTCAGATACTTGAGGGTTTGTAGCGCTATATAAATGCCAAATTATTATTATTATTATTATGTGGTGTCTACAATTGAACCACTTGAAGGCTCATTAATTGCTCAGTTTGAATCATCATTACACATCGACAAACACTTGCCTAGGCCCCGTAACATTGCATTCACAATATACTCACACTCTTAACGCCTGTGTAGAAGTAAATAATCAAGGGATGAACTGTATGATAAATAAGGAACAAGTAAAACATGCCAATCAGTGGCAAAACTGCTTACATACTTACTTAAGACATAAAGCATCCTATGTGTACACTGACTTGCCTGTGGTACCCTTGCTTCTTAGATATCCTACGATACACAGACCTTAGATCCAAGCACCAATATTTCAAAGATCTGATCAAATATGCAAAAAGTTTTAACAATGTAAACTAACATTGGCAAAGCAAGACTTTACAATTTATCAGGAAGACAACTTTAATTTAAGTAAGATTGTTATTCTATAAACAAGACGAAGGTTGCAAGAAAGACTGGGGTGTTCTCATGAGGCTGTTAACATAATGAGTGGTACCGCCTCAACTAAACAACTCGAGCCAAAACCTTTAGATGCAGGGTCTATCACTTTATCACAGCCGTCTTTAATTGATTCTTAGGATGTGCTTGGACAAAGATAAGACAGCTAAAACATTGACATCATCCCATCTTGTACTTCAAGATTTAGGCGCTAAGCTGAAGAGATCTCGAGCCCTATTTAGGAAAAAAACTAAAAACCACTGTGCGCGCTAACCATCTTATACTGTCGCTACTCGACTTCGTCCCAGTCGGCTCACAACTGAGCAACAGTAGTCTAACAAGGAATGATGAAGAGGGGGATGGGCCTGCATTTTTAGAGAGTGTCAACAGCTACCAGTGCATCAATAAAGGATACATTGCCTTACAGAACTTTGAAGAGTTTGGTTCTGCTAATTTAAACAGGATAGCATTGTTTAACAGTGGAATAGCAGCTATTAATGCCATAATACAGGATCGCTTAAACTACTGCTGGCTAATGATTCTAATGGTTTTGTACAGTTACAATTGGGTGGAGGGAATCTGAAAATCCTTCTTTTCACAAAATGGCACTCTCACATTCTTTTAGACGTGGGTGGCCTTCTCAACTAGATTCAGGGCCCTTTGCATAGCACTGTTGAGATGCTCCTGGACTCTCAGACTCACTGTTCTAATTGTGAGAACTAAACAAGTGGAAGTTTGCAGACATCTAAGCTCATCAATTTTGAGAAAGATCATTGAAAATAAGCAAATATTCCTGTTACATTTTTCCCAAGAGACTGGTAATTTTAAGTCTGGCAGCCAGTGTAGCAGTCCATTTATAAACCCTAAAACTCACTAATGCCATTTCACTGGATTTGACTAGAAAAGCGAAAACTGCTCTCAACATAAGTGCTGATCGTTTGGTGACCTTTGTTGACGGACCATACCACATAGAACCAGACTAGGTAGGAGTAATGCTAGATAAACATTTTTATGGCATGGTCGCTACCATTCCAAAAGTAAACTCAGATGCCCTTGAATGGCAGATGGCCAAAAGCTCTAATATATTAGATTTTCAAACAGAGTTACTTTCCTATTGTCAGAAATATGTTAACATACTGAGACAAGCCTATACCCTCTTTGGGGACAGTATCAAAGAGATGATTCTACACCGGGATGTTGTAACATACCCCAACATGCTAGAGGAGACGGCGTATCCATTTTTAGAGCCAGTTCAACATGTCACATTAGCATTCCTGTGCACGACTTAGTAGAGGTACTTGTTTTAAAAACCTGAGGCCATCTGCTTAGTGCATATATGAATCTGTACCAAGGAACTCAAAAACGCTATTCAATGATGTGCATATAATGGTAAATGTACATTGTGGAATGTGATGGTATGTTCATACAAATAGCCTTAGAGTGAGTTAATGAGCATAAGGTGGTGTGGAGGATCAGAAGAACAAGACAGATGCTGTAAAGACTCGTTTCGTTAAATTAAAATAATGCCTGTCCTTCCCTATGTCTACAGTGTGTTACTTACACATTTTGGTAACTAAGGTGCTCGTCAGTCGGTGTGAATGTCCGAAACAAGTCCCTCCACTGCCCAAATCCAACCTATCTGACCCTACCACTAATATAAGTAACTAATGCCAGGAGAATGACTCCCTTCTCCTGGTTGCTGTGTTTTCTCACAAAATTGTCTTTATTCTATTGTTCCACTAAGAAGACCATTTGTAAATAACCTCTGGTTATCCTCTGGATTAAGTTCTGCAGTTCTTTGAGGGGACTGGTATTTTCCCCTCCCTCTTTCTTAGAGATTGTCTTAGTTCTCTTCAGGGTTCTTCTCTTTCTTGTAGGGCTTGAGACCCTGCTGTACATAGCTCTACTATTTTGGTTGCTCAACCTCCAATTATAATCCACCTCTTCCCAGGGTGCTGTTTTATGTATAAGGCTTATCATCCTGAGCTCACAGGTCTTTATTCCCCAAATATCTTTTGTTAGTATGCTCTCTTTCTCATCGTCGGGCTATGGGTAACCTTTCCCCTTTCCCAGGCTAACAAGTTTCCAACTTTGTTTCTCTCCCACTTAGTGGTTCCTGTGTTTCTCTGATCTCGTTAACACAGTTCTGCTTGTTTATCAGATTATGTCCACTTGTTTTCGCATTAGTACTCGTATGAGTTTCATTTAACTCATAATTATTCCCTCTTGACATTCTGGTATTCCCGTTCCCTGTATTACCTTCTTGTTTCAGAAGTAACAGTGCTGGTACTTGTAGGACGGTGGACTCTCTCTTGCTTTCTTCGTAGATCTGCGGCTTACTTTACACAGAGTCGCTCTCCTCGGCATGCTACTCTTGCCTTCTGGATAGCGCTGGTGTCGGGACTCGGTTCGGGAGTGTCTTCCTCCCGCTGGTGGTGTCAGTGTCATTGTACATCAGGCAGCCCACCACAATTGCATTGTGGTCATGCCACCACTGAACTCTGTGTTCCACTTTCTTCAGATTTCCTCTTCTTTCACATGCCGGTTCCCCAGCGTTTCTCGCTTTGTGTCAGAGCTGCTCTGACTTACGTGGGCTCTGCGTTCTGGGACAGCCCCACCTCCTTTGTTTCTGCTACATACAGAGGGCTTCCCCTGTTTCTCTCGGATTCTCACTCTCTCTCTGCTCTCCGCCCTTTTCACTGGCATATCATCCCTTTTCACTATCCTCGGCACAGTCCATTGGAGACTTTGATTTAAAGGCATAGCCTCAGTTTCTTGTGGCTGATAATGTAGGGTCACTTTACCTTCATGAAAACTGATAACATTCTGATGTATTACACAAAACAATATAAGGAATCACTTGGGGGCAACAGGGAGTCCATCATGGAAACAGGTTTTCTTGTCCCCAAGGGGGTGTCTCTCCCGGCGAGGTCCCATTTGCCTCAATCCCTAGTGAGGGTGTTGCGGAGCGAGCACACCTCCCTAGCCTCACATGGGGGCTCCCCCTTGGGGAGAAGGGAAGACTTCTCTCAATTTGTACAAGTGTGGTTGTACTATTTGGATGGCTATCCTGTAATTGACAGAGTATCCATGAGTATTGAGGTTAATGGATTTTTTTTATCAAGCTGTCACCAGGGTTAGACTGAAAATGACTGAATCACCCTGACGAAAAAAAACTCACTGCCATCTGTACAGTAGAACTATGATAAAACTGGGCTATCATGAAGGCAAGAAACCTAACGGTACACGCATTGTGAGAGTATGTGTGTGTTCCATGTTAAAAATCAGACCCCGTGTTGAGGAAGTACATCAAACAAGATCCTTTTCCACAGTATTTGGAGCATTGTAATGCTTTGTACACCAACACCATTAAACTATAGCACAACGCCGCCTCTAATGAAAAGATACACTATTTTGACTTCTCAAGCCTGTATCCTTTCATCAACAAAACAAAGAGGTATGCTTTTGGCCAATCTTGCAATATCTGCAAGCAATTAAATGACGTTGATCAGTAATTTGGTCTTGTAAAATGCGGGATGTTTTCTCAAAGACAGCTTTTCTAGACTGTTTATTGGTGCAGATGGCTGGTGAATTACTTTTTCCGATATATCGTTCGTACCTGTAGCGAGAGTAAGGAAAGTCGGTGATAAATGGGCCCTCTTCCAGGCATGGTGTACGATTGAGTTGCAGGTTGCCCGCCAAAAAGGATACCACATAGAGAAGACTGATACAATCTGGCATTTTGAGGAAATCTCTTTGGAGCTCTTTGACCAGTATATCAAGATACATCTACCCGAGAAACAAGAAACCTAAAGGTTCCCTGACTGGTGTATCGACAGCACCACATAGGCTCTGAACATTAAAAAAAGAAATGAAAAGCAGGGTGTACTTTTAAGGGCAGAAGGGATAGAATCGAATCAACACCCTCCCGCACCCCATCTTTACACACAGCCCCTTCCTCCCCCTTCTCCACACCCACTCAAATGATCCACCGCCCTCTATTACCAACTGCCTCCTCCTCCCACCATCCAACCTTGATGGATATCTCGCTCCTCCCAAGCCAGAGCTCACGTTGGCGAGTAAGAGATGAAAACATGGTCCCCCCCAGCCTCCCCCTTATCTCTCCTGTGCAGCTCCACCCACCATCCACTCGCTCCTTCCGACTACCAATTTCCCTCTGCTCCCTCCTCCCACATCTCCCGCACATCCTACCTCTCGCCCCGCCAACTCACACTTCCTTTTGCTAAGTGCAGCAAGAGCTGCCCTCGCCTATACACCAATTTCAACAGCCCGCCCACTCTCTCCCATGCCCCGTAGGCCACACTAACAACACGAAAGGATCTTGGCCTCAGCCGCCTCAAGGTCCGCCCTCTCTTCTCCTGTGCTCCATTATAGATTCCAATCCTTGCCACCTCTCTACTCCTCACAAATCTCCCCACTCACCCCCAACCATGTCCTAGCTCTATTCCCCACTCCCCAGAACCACCTTACCCTATTTGCCCATCTACCCCTCCGATGCCCTCTGCTGGACATCCCATCCTTTCCTCTGTTTCCAACCCTCGCCCGCTCCCCCTTGTCCTACAAAAACACTACCTGTGTCCCTAGCCAGCTAACCTTCCATCTCCAGCAACACACACACACTGACCCCTAATGCTACCAGCAACACACACACACACACCAGCAACACACACACACACAGAAATCGGGCCTGCTCTCTTGCGTACTCATCAACGCCAGGTCGGTCTCTAAAAACACATTTAACATCTTTGACTTCATCTCGGATGAAAATCCAGACATCCTCTTTATCACAGAGACCTGGTTTGCAGTTGACAATGAACCTATTGCACACAAGGTATTGCCCCCCCGGATACAACCTCATTGTCCAGAACAGACCCAGATGAGGGGGAGGGCTAGTCATCTTACTAAACACTAGATTCCAGTCCTACTTAAGGATGCCCTAGCCTGCAGCACAGACTGTGAATCACTGCTTGTAAAATTCCAACTCTCCCCATTATCTCCTGCAGCTTTCTACTCGTATACAGATTCCTGTCTACAACAGGAACTTCGCAGACTCCCTTAGTGACGCACTGTCAACCACCTTCAACCAGCATCCTGCTCTCACCATACTAGGAGATCTCAACATCTAGTTTGACACCCCCTCAAACACAGATAACCCTGAAGCTCTCAACCTAACAAAACTCATATCCCTCCACAGTCATACCGCAGGCCACACCCTTGATGCGGTGCCCAGTGCCACGAACATCATATCCACTCTCCCTCCCTGCCCCCTAATCTGGACACTTCAACCCGCAATCTTGATCTCCCTCCTGACCTCTCCTCCGCCCCCTTCTAGTCCCATTTCCCGCCATCACCAACAACCACTCCCTTTACCCCTTTTTGAAATAAAGTCACCATCAACCCGGATCTAGCCAATTCCCTCCTCAACTCACTCCCAGTACTCTCTCTTTCCAGAAAGGCCCTCAAACTCTTTGATTACTGGCTCTCCAGCACCCTCATCCCCCTAACTCCAACAGAACTGACCTCTCAGAGATCAGGCCCCAGCCCCAAATGGTACACCACCCACCTCAAAACTCTCAAGCGCTGACTGGAGCGAACTTAGAGAACCAACCCCACTCCTCAAAACAAATCCTCTCTTGCAAGACTAACAAGGGCCTACTTGTCAGAAATTAGAAAAGCCCAAAAGGTCTTCTGTTGGAACAGAATCCTGAACTCTAGCAACCCAAGCAAGAAACTGCACAAAATCATCTCTGAATTCAAGACAGCAAATTGCTCAACCCCACCCCAACTCCCAAGCACAATGCCACGCATTATCCGAACACTTTCACAACATCGCTATCGATAGAAACTTTGCGATAATTTCTAAAATAGAAATGATGCCCCCTACACCTACCCGCCTTGCACCTGACCACAGACCCTGCTCCCTCCCTATGGCAGCCATCTCCTCTTTCTCCCCCATCTCACACCAGGAGCCCCTCACAATCCTAGTGCAAAGCTACTCTTTATGCTCTCCTGGTGACCCATGCCAGCCCTCACTCCTGAAGAACATCCTAACTTCAACCTGCACAGGCAGCATTGCACGCCCAATCCTTAAGCAGTCCCTCACCTCAGGAATCTTCCAAAAGCCTTCAAAACCTCCTATATCGAACCCCTCCTCAAGAAACCCTTGCTTGACTGACTCATTCCAAGAACTACCGGCCCGTTTCTAACACCCGCTTCATTGCCAAGCAACTGGACTTCACAACAGATAAACAGCTCTGTCTCTTCACAGAAACCAACAACCTTCTTGACTCAGCCGAATCAGGCTTTGGACCCCTCAGAGGAACTGAGTCCTCCCTGATGTCCAGTTGGGATGACTTAAAAGGAACAGCACTCATCCTTCTCGACTTATCGGCCGCCTTCGATACCATTGACCACTCGATACTCCTACCCAGGCTACACTCCTTAGGAATCAAGGACACCGCTCTCTCATGGATCTCCTCGTTCATCTCAAATTGCTTGTAAATCATGCTCCTCCCCCTTTCCCCTCCATTTCTTGCCCAGTTGCGAAAGCGGTTCCGTAGGGAGCATCACTGTCTCCCCTGTTCTTCAATATCTACCATAGCCCTCTCCCTGCACTCATCCAATCTTATAACCTCATCTATTACAACTACGCAGATGACACTCAGTTCATCCTCAAAATCCCCAATTCGCAAAGGTGCCACCGCCGGACCTCTCATCCTGTCTTTCTGATATTGACCACTGGATGACGACCAACCACCTCCTCCCAAACCTGGCAAAACAGAAATCCTAGTATGTGGCAAAACAGTTCTCCTCCACAGCCAATCACCTGGCCTCACTCTCTAGGTCTGTCCCCCCTCCCTGACAACTTCCACTTCTGTGAAAAACCTTGGAAGCACGCTGTACTCAAATCTATACCTCTCCCAACACATAAAATTCATGCCCAGAACCTGATTTTTCCACGTATGCGTCCTCAGGCAAATCATCCCGCACCTTACCTACTCACACCGAATCTCTGCCATCATCACCATCATCCTCTCCTGATTAGACTACACAAACTGCCTTTATCTAGGTGCCCCAGCTTTCCAGCTCAGGAAAACTCCACAGAATCCAAAACGCTGCTGCCCGTCTCTTCCTTGGCCTCTCACGTAGAGAACATATTAACCCTGCACTCAGAGTCCTACACTGGCTCCCTATTGGTCGACGGTTGACCTTTAAAGCTAGGTGCATCACTAACTGTGCTCTCCACAACTACGGCCTGAATTCCTCCAGGATAAACTCATACGCTATCAACTCACCCGGAACCTCAGATCGAGCGCTGCTCTTCTCCTTGTTATCCCCATTACAACTCCTCTAAATTGGGAGGATCCTCTTTCTCCATCCAAGCTCCTACCATCTAGAACTCTCTAGCTCGCCACATCTGCCGCATTGACAACCACTTAACATTCAGAAAAGGCTCTCAAAACCAGGCTACCACAACCTGGATCCTCCCCCACTCCTCATTCCCATGATATTTCTTCACACACAAGCACCATCCCCAGACTCATGGAAACATCAATAAGGCTTGCTGCAGTATATGCCAGCTGTTTTCACGGCAGCCTGCCCTGCTAAACTCAACCCCCAGTCCACTCTTTTGACACAAAAACACGTCAGTCCCCTGGCATCCTTTCATTCCGACTGGTGTGCTCGGGTTACCTGTATACAACCCCTGACAATCTGATGTTTGCATGTACGCTACCACTGGAATGTTTCAGACATACAGTCAGCTCATGAAATATGCGCTCAGTCCCGTTGAAACTCACGCCATGTGTGAACACCTTGAAGACCTGTACTGGCAGCTCCTGTCTTATCTAATATCAAATGGGCTTGCCAAAGCACTCTGAAAGCTTGATTAGATGGATTACTGGAGGTAGCAAATGAGGTGCCCTTACTTGGATTTTGGGGATAGGAAATGTAATGCACTTAGATGGATTCTTGGGGATAAGAATGGTGGCGCACTGAGATGGGTTTGGGGATATGAAATATCACGCACTTAAATGGACGTTATGGGGTTGTGGGAAATGTGTAATCGGTCATAAGTGGGAACTGGACCAGTGAGCCTAAAACCCTTTAGGACAGAGTACTGGTTGCACCAAGCTGATGTGTCGGAAGTGCCCCTACTGTGCACTAACCCCGGCAATATGGCTTGCCACTGGTCCTGGGCCTTGGTGCTGGACCTGTCAATTTGATCTTAGCCTGGCTACAACACCTGAAGGGACAAGCCATGAGGCTGGGCCTGGATATGTGGGTAGCCTGGCACTGAAACTGGAGGAAAGCACATGCAAGTTAACTTATGTGGTTCACTTAGAGCAGGGGTGCACAACTGATTTTGACAGAGGGCCGAAAGTACCTTACATGAGGGCTATAGTGGGCCGAAAAGTAAATGTGGGCGGGGCGGTAGGCGTGGCGTGGCAGGAGGCTTTTTAAACCCCCAAGTTGTACTAAACACATGGAAAAGGAATGTTTTTGAGGGGTAACAATTTTTATTTGCATTTCAAACTTACATTTTGTACTACACATTTTCCATTGTTATAATTTATTTCTATTTAGTTATTGTATCTCGCCTGTTTAATTAACTTATATATATTTTATTGACCCTAGATTGGACATGCCACTATTTTGGACTGCTACAGTTTGCTCTTTGGGTTGCCCAAGAGAAGTATGGCCTTCGTTGAGTCAGGTTTCCTCAAAAAGTCAAAGATGAACATCTCCTTACTGTGCCTGTTTTAGCTTTATTATTGGGTTCACTCTTGGAGTGCAACACTATGCCCCATGGCCCCCTCACCCCCAACCAAACACTATGCCCCATGTCCCCCTCACCCCCAACCAAACACTATGCCCCATGTCCCCCTCACCCCCAGCCAAACACTATGCCCCATGTCCCCCACCCCCAACCAAACACTATGCCCCATGTCCCCCTCACCCCCAACCAAACACTATGCCCCATGGCCTCCTCACCCCCAACCAAAACCCCCACCCCATGGCCACCTCACCCCCAACCAAACCCCCACCCCCCAAATCAGCACACACAAACCAGCACCAATACAGACCCGAACCCCCACCCCCCAACTCAGCACACACACAAACATGCACCCATAAAGACCCGAACCCCCCACCCTCCCAACTCCAAACCCCCCAACTCAGCACACACACTCTCAAGCATGCACCCATACAGACCCGAACCCCCCACCCCCCAACTCAGCACACACACAAACATGCACCCATACAGACCCAAACCCCCCACGCCCCCCAAATCAGCACATTCTCAAACAAGCACCCATACAGACCCGAACCCCCAACTCAGCACACACACAAACATGCACCCATAAAGACCTGAACCCCCCCAACTCCAAACCCCCAACTCAGCACACACTCTCAAGCATGCACCCATACAGACCCGAACCCCCCACCCCCCCAACTCCAAACCCCCCACCACCCAACTCAGCACACACTCTCAAGCATGCACCCATACAGACCCGAACCCCCCACCCCCCAACTCAGCACACACACAAACATGCACCCATACAGACCCGAACCCCCACCCCCCAACTCAGCACACACACAAACATGCACCCATAAAGACCCGAACCCCCCCAACTCCAAACCCCCCCAAATCAGCACACACTCTCAAGCATGCACCCATACAGACCCGAACGCCCCACCCCCCCAAATCAGCACACTCTCAAACAAGCACCCATACAGACCCGAACCCCCACCCCCCAACTCAGCACACACAAACATGCACCCATAAAGACCCAAACCCCCCCCAACTCCAAACCCCCCCAACTCAGCACACACTCTCAAGCATGCACCCATACAGACCCGAACCCCCCACCCCCCCAAAATCAGCACACTCTCAAACAAGCACCCATACAGACCCGAACCCCCACCCCCCAACTCAGCACACACACAAACATGCACCCATACAGACCCGAACCCCCACCCCCCAACTCAGCACACAAAAAACATTCAAATCAAAACATTCATACACATCCGACAACCCTCCCCACCCCCGCATCTCAACATACACACAAAATACATTCAAATACAAACATTCATACACATCCGACACACCCCCCCCGCCCCCGCATCTCAACATACACACAAAATACATTCAAATACAAACATTCATACACATCCGACACCCCCCCTACCCCCGCATCTCAACATATACACAAAATACATTCAAATACAAACATCCATACACATCCGACACACCCTCCCACCCCCGCATCTCAACATACACACAAAATACATTCAAATACAAACATTCATACACATCCGACACACCCCCCCACCCCCGCATCTCAACATATACACAAAATACATTCAAATACAAACATCCATACACATCCGACACACCCTCCCACCCCCGCATCTCAACATACACACAAAATACATTCAAATACAAACATTCATACACATCCGACACACCCCCCACCCCCGCATCTCAACATACACACAAAATACATTCAAATACAAACATTCATACACATCTGACACACCCCCCCACCCCCGCATCTCAACATACACACACAATACATTCAAATACAAACATTCATACACATCCGACACCCCCCCGTATCTCAACATACACACACAAACATAAAGCAAAACAAACCCGACACACAAACACAAACAGAGCACTTACCGGAGACGTGCTGGAAGGCTGGAAGGCAGGTAAGCTGGAACGCTGGAATCATACTACGGCTGGCGTGGCCGGACAAAAGAGCATGGCGGGCCGCAACTGGCCCGCGGGCTGTATGTTGTGCACCCGTGACTTAGAGCATTACACCTACAATGTTCAGCTCATCCATGATGCTCCAAGATATTTGTTAGTAACCCCGATTACACTTACAGCTGATTAAGTTTAGCCATTGGAATGCACAATATGCAGGTATCCTTGATACCGCAAGTATTAGACTATCTTGGGTAGAGGGTGTAGAACATGAAAGACATTTAGTAGCTATGTCTGTTTGATTTATGTGTCTATTGTGTAGGATTAGTCTATTGCGCTCACAGAATTCCAATTGCCTGGCCTTTCCATGATAGCATGTCTGTCCCACCTAGAAGATGCTCTAGGACAACTAGTCTATCGCCCTGGCAGACTTAGGGGTAGCCTGCCTATAATGGCAGTACATCTGACACAGTGACATCAAAGATAAACTCTATTCAAATTTATGGTATGTATAAATGCACCACTTCGGTGGACAACTGCCACCAAGAGTACCAACAGCAACCCCAGACACGTGTTTCAGCCTGGCTGGACCTCATCAGTGAGGTGAAGCTGTGCCTCTCTAAGAATAGTGAGCAGGGGGTCCACGTCTGGATTACCCTATTAACTTAGGGTGAGACCCAAAGTTACTTTTTAATATTCTAAACAGAGGGTTCTGGGGTTGCTGTTGGTACTCTTGTTCAGAAGAGAATTGCCTAGCATTTCAGTGCTGGACTGTCCACCGGCAGGACAAAGACTGATATGGTGTGTATATTTCTCTTCTCTGAAAGGTATAGTGAGCTAGAAAATCTGGTTGAGATGGCCCTGCGATTAGAAACCTCTGGGCATTAAGCGCGTTGTAAATAACCTATCATATCATATCAAGCTTCCTCTGCCACTGATTTAGATGTGTTTCAAACTGAAAAACTACAACATAAATGACCCTCTCCCGTTTACCTTACTTTTGCCTCCCTTTTTCTTCCCCTCTTTTACGCAGGGTTCAAAGTGTAAAGAGAGAGTTGTACACTTCGAATCGTTCAACCCCTTACATTTCTTCACATGTCACTACGTTAACAAAAATGACAATGGTGCAAAATCATAATACTGGTCAGGGCATCCACAACTTACTGCAGGTCAAAACAAACTAGAAACCCTTGGGCCCCAACTAAAGTCTGTTGGCTGCTTCACTTGTTTACATCCCGGTCTCTCATGATGGTGTCTTTTCTCTCTGATCAGAGCGTGTCACGGAGTAGTTGTCTTCTGTAGCACCCTTGGCCTGGGAAGAAACTGATTTCTTCGGATGCACACTCTAGCACTGAAGCCAATGCGATGCCACATCAGCCTGCTCCTTACTCGCTACGCGCCAGATGCCTCCATTTTGTTTTTCTCCCAGTCAGCACGCTATCACTAGTGGGTGACTTGTGCGAATGGATGACAGAGAAAGCAGAAATTTGACTCTCATCATTGGGAGTATCAGGTAGGAAGAAGGAAGTGCCAGGGATACCACAGGGATCTCCAAGATAGGCTGGCTGAAGGTGCGGCAAAGACAGGGCCTCATCAGAAGGCCTGATGGCAGTCCTTTCAGAGACCATTCTCCTCAATGAGTTGCCCTGGGTGCAGCATTAGGCACCAACCATTAACATTCTTTCCCCCCTAAAACTCCAGCATATATCACCTATGTCAGGTGATCAAGAAGCTGTGCCAAGAGTGTCCATGTACCCAGAGGGTGTGGGGGTGGCAGATTTCTGTATTTGCACTGTAATAAACCCATATCACAAATGCTTGCAACGTCTAATGTTTAACAACACAAATGCTCCATGCATTCCTGTTCTTTTATAACATTACATGTGAACATATCACATGTCAAACATCATGTCAGATATAAGACAACATACAGTGGCTGCATTGTCCTGCGTGCATTATGATTCTCCTGCACAGAGACATCTGTGCCACACTGTACAATTTCTGATTGTATCAAGGGCCTTACACATACGCCTCAATCCTGCGAAAATTGAGTCCTCTGAATCCCATCCTAGCTACCCCTAATTCAATCTTGGTTACAGTATGAATCTTGAAGCATTCACACCAAAACTAGCCCACCACACCAAATTGCTAGGCTTCAACATTGACTGCGAGGACTCGTTCAAGCACTGCATTGTCAAAAAAAAACAATCATGGCTTGGTGTCATCTAGAACTCCATTGCTAAATAAAACCTCTT
Source organism: Ambystoma mexicanum (assembly GCF_040938575.1). NCBI lineage: Eukaryota > Metazoa > Chordata > Amphibia > Caudata > Ambystomatidae > Ambystoma > Ambystoma mexicanum. The sequence continues at coordinate 277,623,280 of NC_090941.1, forward strand.
TTTACAGTGCCCTGATTCACGCTGCTTTCTAATCCCTGGTACAGCCTCACCTAAACCGGGGGAACGCAACATGTTGATACTTCCGGCAGAGCACCACTCAAATGATATGACATGATATGGCATTTATAATGCGCCTATATACAAGTGTTTCAAGGCTGGACGAGGCAAGGGAGGGGGAACAGAGGGAAGACAGAAAACGATCTTACTAGGCCAGGTGTCATTCAGATCGCGCAAATGCATGAGAAGGGGGAAAGGGAAAAGTGCGGGGGGAAGGTGGATGGGAAATTGCAGTGCATGGGATAATAGAATAAATAAGATAAATAAAAAATCGGCCAGCTGGTGGCAAGTGAAGTACAGCATGCTGCATCTAGACTAACTGCCAGCCTCAGGAAGTTTTAACACATCACCACACGCTCGGGGAGTTGCATTAGCTGTTGGAACCAGCCTGGATTATCTTCAAAACAGCCTACATCACATCACCTGAATGGAAACCAAGAAATGCCGGGAAATGAAAACCACGATATAGGGCCTCATTACAAGTATGGCTGTGTGGGAAAAGACAGTGGCAGTGCAGCGGTAACTCTGTGAATTTACCACCGGAATACCACTAAACTTGTAATGAGGCCCAAAGGCCTTTGAAAGTCGCATGCTTGCGCTGTGGAATAACTTCACACAAGACATTTGCACGGCTGCGACGTTGCCACAGTTCAGGAAATAACTGAAGACACTGCTTTTTAGACAGACTGTCAGCTAGCATGCCTTAAAAACCTTTTGTTCACTTGCTTTTCCTAGAATAACATATATTTTTCAGTCCAAACACTGAAGAAAGTGTAACGATGAAACGTTGTTCGAGTAGAAGAGAAAGGTGTTACTAAAGTTAAGGGTCCACATTACATAATAATTATGTCCCCAAGGGCAGACTGCAGCTTTCGCCATATAGGCAGTATTTTTTTACCATCCAATTGCAAATCACAGTTAGAGAAGGGTTGCATACATTCAACTGTCAGGGCTCGAGCAAGTGGGGCCATCCCCTCCTTTGGTCCCCTACCCGAGACCCACAGGCAATATGCACTTACAAAATAGACGACAGAGACAATTATATTTTTGGAACAAGCGGATCACATTGTATTGAAGTCAACAAACAAAATGGAGCGGTCCCAGCTTTCTTCATCGTAATGGCCTACAGCACCGTTTAGGTGGTCCTTTTCAATTCCCGGGCTTTCACCAGTATTTTATTGTCCTTAGGTGAACCGTGTCACTTCCAGTTTTTACATAGCGGACATCTGCCTCTGGTTGCCAAATGCTAGGCAGTAGCTCCCACGCCCTAGCCTGGAGCATATAAATCCTGGGAGCATTGCATTCAGTTGACAAGGAGTCTCAACTGCCCGTAAGGGGGTTAGTGCCTGTCAAACCCGGAACTATCGGGTACCGCTAGCGGCCGGAACAGCAGCAAAAAATCCTCCCTGGCTACGACCACCACATAACTCTGCCTGTGACAGAAAAAGAAAATGAGCAAAAAACCACATAACCTATGAACATGAAAAAAATGTTAGCACATAGCAATCAACACCTAACCATCTTACTTGCTGAAATTAGCCCTTCTCGCCATCGAAGGAACTTCCTTGTGAAAAATATTTCCCTACCTCATCTTATTCTACCGTAATCAATCTCCTGAACGGGAGGGTGAGTGGGTGTCCGGGGCTACAAAGAGGATGAGTATTCGCAGCTCCGAACATTTAAGCATCCAGATGGGCCCAGAGCTGGTTCTGGCCGGCCCAGGTGAACGCCACTTCAGCTTCCCTTTGGAGATTCGGGGTAATAAGTACCCGGGAGAGGGCAGAGGGGTGGCCCACTTTGCTGGCTGTCCCTCTAGCGCCCCCTCTGGGGGCTGGCCATCCACTGAGTATCCTATGCTCTGCCTCACTTGAGAGCTGGCAGATATTACTTTCACAGAAGGAGGGGCCATGTATCCACCCCCCCCCCCCACACTACAGCTTGAGACCGAGTGCTTTAGGGCACCCCTGGATTAACATCTGCTTTACCCAGGTCTTAATGTGGACAGTATTTCTCCTCCAAAAGGAACAAAAAATGTACCCATGCTGGGTACATTAATCGCAAAAGGGTTCTCGGGGCCAACTGTGGAACAGTTTGGGGCTTGATTACAAGGAGCGCACATCTATGCAAATGCAGCCTTGGCTCCTCACTTTAGGTCTCTGCTGGCAGGGATTTCTTCAAAAACAGCTACTGCCACTCCTCTCCATTTGTAATGGCTAGTACAAGTCACCTTGTGGTAGCCACACTGCAACCATGCTTGCCACCTCATCAGCTAATGTGGTCACTGATGCTTCTTGGGGTAGAAACTGTCATTTAAATATATGCCTAGTCTTCTAAGATTGCAAGGACTGTTTTAAAGGGAAAGAAACTTCAATGTACAACCATTGCTAAAAGGTTGATATTATGTCATCCAATATTTTTATTGTGCCCAACCATTACCACCATTGTGGTCTTACGGCCCCTGACCTTGTCCGAAAAATCTGGAATATTTTAACCCTTCCAGTATATAGGCAAACCTTAGTCTGTGAGGTTGTCGAAGTAGGGGTGCGTGTTTCTTAAATGTGATGTTATTGGTAAGCATGAGTGCAGGACTCAGGAGAGTAGAGCTCGGTTTAGAGCACAGTTTTATTGTGATGGCAATCATTAGACTCGATGAATCATGGTACAAGATGTAGTTTGTTGGCGAGTAGTTGGGTGATGGACATAATATGAGCTCAAGCAGGCCCTAGTACTGTGGAGACTTTTAGTTTGAAAGAAACAATCGCTATATCAAGGAACGGCTGCCCTGCAAGGTCTTAACCCATGCACTCAATGTCAAACCAAAATGCCCATAGCATACCATTTCCACAAAATAATGCGCATGGCAGAACTATTTATTCTAGTTCGGGCATTTTATGTGTGTATATTTTGTACAGAACTGTGGGTACTTTAAATCCAATACACAGATTTGGGCAGAGCGTTGTTAGTATGTGGAAATTGGCTGAAACCACAGATTGTGAAAAGCCTAAACATGTACATGTATGCAGTTTGATTCCTCTTAGGCAACCACTGTTCAAAGGGGAACTGACAAAGTCACTTGCAGGCGTTGTGATCCTGCCATTGGTCAAACGTAGTCCTGGTCCCTTAAATGGCCAGTGCTATTTTCTTTCTGCTTAACAGCGCCAATAGCCATTGAAATAAAGATGTATTCTTGGCACATGCTATATATCTTGTTAATAGGGCTACATGTTTTTAAATGATGTCCTATTCTTTTTTTAAAAAAATGTTACTGTTAGTTTTGTGAAAGTCAGCCAATGAGTGGTGAGCCAAGCAGCAAGACCTTCAATGACCTATCTTCTAAGGTGCAGATTTCGTCCACAGCCATCAAAGCTTACAGTCTCGCATGGTCACTGCTAGGTAGTGCAGCTTTTCTTCTGTAACGTATTTTCTTTTGTCTTGTTTGGCCTACAGCACTATGAGTATAAGCTCTTGCTCACCTTGTGCTCCCCTGTGCCTACCACCCTCCGTCAAGGTGAACTCCCATAGCAAGATGTCAGTGAAGGTGAATTCCCACAGCAAGCTGTCAGTGCAACAAAAAAACAAAAAAAAGAATGTGCACAATCAAATGTCTGCTGATGAGACAGCTCTTGAAAAATAGAGAGATTCTAAAATACCACCATTGCTGAAGGTTTGAGAGGCCGTTGCTGGGGTGCAAAGTGCCTACCTTGAAAAGGAAAAGGGCCCCCAAAGACAAAGAAATGTTCAGTTTGCATAGACAAAATGTCAAGTTATTCTTCATCTCACAGGGTAAGTAACTAGACTTTACAGAGTGCAGGTTTCCTGTCTCTTCCCCTACGTAAAATACAGGCCATAACATAAGAGTTGTGGAGGAATTTGATAATGGGGTCCATGATTCAGGGGTTCTATTACCAGTGAAAAGTTCAAACAAAGGAACAACAGGGATTTACTAATGACATTTGTTTTTGGTTCATCCACCAAGGACCATACTCCGCAAAACACCTTGCTTGTCGATGGTGTCATCTGTTGTTTACCTTCATTGATTAAAATGGTATCCCCATCCAAACAAAATATACTTCACCCTATTTTAATGTATGTGCAGTGCCAACTGTTATGCTGTTGCCATGACATTAACAGGCTGTCTATGCTTGTGTTCTGTAGCACTAACTCCTCGGCTATCTTTACCAGTGCTCGACCTTGTACTGGAAAACGCCTTTGGAGATGCTTCACTTATTAAGCCACTGGACAATGATATTGCTGGGGAGAAGGGGTCGGGCCCAGAGCAAATGAACACCATTATGGTTTAGAGATGCAGTGTGCGGAGGGGGGGGGGCACCAGAATTCAGCAGGGAAGTGCTGGATAGTGAAATATATGGCCAGTTATGCTTGAAATGTCTTGCAGGTATGTCCTTATGCAGATATATGCACATTTCCAAACACACAGAGTTAATGCCACATAGCTACATTTGTATGGCACCATTCGGCCTGATTGTTCCAATGGAGCTCCTGGTAGCTGTTAGTGTCAAGCCGAGCAGGCGTTCCTAGGCTGTAACCAGGAGCCCCAGAGATCCTCCCGCCCAGCAATTCTGAACCTGTCTACCTGAGAACCATTATTGTAGGGGGCGAGCAGGCCATCATCTAGAAACATTCTTCAGGTCAGACGGTCTGCATTCAGTCCACTTTTTGGTGAGTTTTCAACAGTTAATTTTGTATTTATTTATTTGTATACTGCGCCGAAAGCCTGCAGGCATCGGGGCGCAACAATTAAGACGGGACAATCAGATCCGACTACGGGAAATCAGGGCACAGTTGTCTAGTTACTTGAAAAGTCGAGTTTTCAGAGCTTTATGAAAGTACTTCAGACTCCCCTCGAGTCTAAGCACCGAGGCTAGTGAGTTCCATAAATTAGCCGGTTTCACTGGGAAAGATCTGCCTAAGTCCCCTGAGCGTTTGAAAGCCGTACAGAGCACCTGCATCTGGTTGGAGGAGCGCAGTGCTGTAACAGGGGTGTAGCAAGGAGTCCATGCTTTAAGGTAAGAGAGCTGTTGCAAAAATGCATCAGTGTATCAGAGTGCATGCTTTAAAGTTTATACTTTCCTTCATCAGAAGCCAATGGAGATTCCTCCTATGGTCTGAGATATTTACCCTTCTTGTGATCTTTTCACAACGTGTACAGCATCGTTCTGGAGAACTTTGCATTTTTTCAGGTTGGAGAGAGTTATAATAGTCGAGCCTCGACTATCAGCAATAGTTCAGAAGTGTTAAATTTGCTAGATCGGAAAATAGGGTGCCCGTGCCTCTTAATCTGTTAAACAACAGTGCTGGCCTTTGTCATAGGTCTCAACTACCCACCTTCCATTCAGCTGACTCACCCGTTAAGCCTCCTATAGGGCCATTCACTTCAATGGGCTCTCACCCACCCAAAAAAGAAATTGGGTGTTTTCACCCGCCTTGGTGACACAAATGGTTGAGAGATATGCCTTTGGCCACACATAGTTCAAATGTGATCACAACCAGCACTGCAAGGATAGGCAATAAGCTAAAGGTGAATAGAAGATAGCACAGGGGCAGCCTGCTGGTTTAAGAAGCAAGACCACACAGAGCAACAGAGGTTTGAATCTCAGATCGGCACTTAGAAACCAAACTAAGGTATTAAGCATGTTATGTAAAAAACAGTAAATAAATATTGAGGATGAAAAACAATTTTGTTCCTTCCTTGGCCAACCACCCACATCAGCAGCCCTTCCCTTGTAGCCCAACCGAGGTTCGTCTTATTCAATTTCCTTCAACACACGTGCCTTTATGCTGCAAAGGCTCTCCCAGAGAGAGCATTCCCATTCACTAACACCAGGGGTGCAGAGTACGCGGGTGCTACGGGGCTCAGGCACCAATACTTCTAATGGGACGCATTCTTGTTTTTCACCGTGGCCCCACCACGCCGCCCCAGCCCCCACTGCGAAAACCAAAAGTCTACACCCCTGACTAACACTGATTGTAAATATTATACAGCAGTTCCAATGTAGTATGTTATTTATTTATTGTGAAATTCATTCCGGACAGTAGAAAATCCAAATTATCCCCATCAGTTGAAATCAGACAGGATCATAAAAATCACTTATCTAAACCTATCGTACCGTGGAGATAGAACCCGTGCTGTGCATCATCCTCGCCACATAGACTAAAAGGATCCATTGCTACAGTATCCTCTGCTGCCAGACTCATGCTGCTCTCAGGAACTAGCACGCTGTAAGAACTTAGTGAACCTATCATTCAAAGCAACTTCCAAGAGTTTAGTGAACTGAACCACTTCTTCCATGGCAACCGGTCAGGTTTCAGACTAGAAAGGAGCACGGAATCCACCTTATGGACACCAGAAAAGAAATCCTAGATGCCCTTGAAGCCACAAATCCAGCAGCGATGATCCTTATAGTCCTTTCAGCGACATATGAGACAGTCGACCAATCTTCCGTCTACATTCAATGTAAAGTTCACATAGACTTGCATGCTCACTTAATGACTGTTCTACGTGGGTGGAGGACTGCAACTTCCTTTCAAATCCAACACCTGCATTGTCTAGGGCTCATCTCTATCACTGTTTCTTTTCAACACCCATGCCTGGCCTCTAGCATGACTCATCGAAAGCTTGGGATACCTTTCAACCTCTACAATGACAACACCCAGTTCACTATCCATCTACAGGATAAAAAAAGCTGATCTTGGCCAAGTACGGACCTGACTTCAGACAATACAAAATCAGATGTCAGACCGTTACCACTTTTTCAACACATCACAGCAAGAGATGCTCTTTTGTGCTTCCTCACCAAGTGCACAATAGCCACCTATCTGGACACTGCAACCCCCACCCCACCAGCCTCCTGAGAAATGACCTCCCGAAAATGAGCAGACTTCCTTAAACTTCATGTGATGTGATCACACAGATAGAAGCCCCCCTGATCCTACGGCTTAACAGGCATGACCATATCTCGTAGGCCCTGCAAACCCTTCCAGGGCTTCCCATGAATAAACACGACAACCTCAAGAATCGGGGCATCACCCAACGAGCCACCTGCCACTTGGGAACAAGTTTAATTTCAACCACATTAAAATGTTTTAACCCATGGTGTTGCGCTACCTTCCTCCAAAGTGGGCCCAACCCACAACTCGCTTAATGAAAGGACAGGAACTTTGGAACAAACTATCCCAAGAGCAATGAAGATTCATTCGGTGCTTATGTATGCCATATGCAATATTATTCTGGAGATGAAGCACTCGTACATACATGCTAATCAAATCAATTCCACTAGCTCAGTCCTGCTTTTAGCTATGCATTGTGGGACTTGTGGTTCTGGACTGCTCCCATTATAAAAACCGAACTACACGTCCCAGAAAGCAAAGTTAAAACCAGGACGGGGCAATTGTCCCCTGAATGGAACGGATAATGTTGGCATGCATGCTTATGTAAGGGTTGTCGAGGGACTATGTAGATAACAAGGAAAAAGCACAGACCAAAAAGGGAGAGGAGAGAGCCATGGCCAACCAAGGAAGACAAGCCAACACACTGCTCCACATACCGATTTGGCCTCCAGACAAAACACACAGAAGGAAATGTGTAGCTTTCACAAATGTACAATCATTTATGATCTGCAACCTGGATGTTTACAATGTGCGCCTGACTGCATCGCGCGGCACCCTCCCCTCCGTGTCGACGTTTTGACGGCTCTTCCACGCCCTCGGGCCTGGGTGATTCCACAGCTCAGTGGCTTGGCTTAGGAGCAGTTGGAAATGCCCTAGCAGGGCCCTTTGTTGATCTTCGCCTGGGCGAGAGCCTGGTGTTGCTGTGAAGCAGAGTGCTATTGAGTTTATTCATTCAGGCAGAACCCTCGACAGGAAGGAAGGAAGCGGCCATTCTTTCTGCTCCTATTGTCTGGCTACCAGGCTTAAGCAATCAAACAGCCCTGTGGCCGGAGCTGGGGTGCCTGCAGCCCTGCCTGCCCCAGCGGGCGTGGGGGCGGGGGACGGCCACCGGCTCCTTGTGCCTTTTGTTTTTGATATACTGCTGCCGGCATCCTTTCAGGGCTCACAGCCTCAGGTAACTCCTCTCCAACACTTGGCATTTCTGAACTGGAAAGGGGGGGGAACAGCTGTTCTTGGTCCCTCTGCTTCAAGCACTCTCTGGAACAGGTTTTCATGAATTGCACTTTGTTTGAGGCATGGTAGCTGAATCACTGCTGAAAGGGTAGGCACATATTTATATTTTTATCCTGAAAGTGCAAGTCTGCTGCGAACAAGACTCGATGCTCCCCGGCCAGGACCAGAGGGACCAAAGTGATGCTCATATAATATTAGTGTTGAAGAAAGTTCAATACGCAGCATGCTCCAATCTAACATGTTCGGGTTCTTTCGAATAGAATGCAGCAGGCAGCTGTCCATGGTATTTTTGTATGTTACATAAAGACTTTGCAGTAGGGCAAACGTGAAGCATGCTCATTTTGCATGAGGCTTCTTCACAGTCAGTCCCATCTCTCATACTTCAAGAGCTAAGTCAAATTAGCTCACTTTGTGACTCATTGCATAACAAGGGAACACGTTAGTTCCTTCTGTTTGCTGCCCTGGGAGAAGCCTCATGTAATAGGACCCAGACTTAGGGCCTCATTACGAGTTCAATGGATTTTGTTAACCAGACCTGCACTGGTGGTATTTGGGCAAGTCCACCCAATTCAATTTTTTTTTACCACTGGTGGTTTTGCTGAGATATTCCAGGAATACCACCTCCTCAAGGATGTTTTTTTTTAAAAAGAAGTACCCCCCCAACCATTCCAGCCTTCTATGTGATGATGGAAATTGATAATGTACAGTAGTTGGTGACACCTCTATTGGACATATCTTGTACTTGTTAAGGATTTCAATCAGGCGACACGCACACCGTGGTCTCGGCCTAGTATGTAGCGTCTAACTGAAGTGTTTTTCTCATTATTTATGTGGATTCAATTTTGGGATGATATTCAAATAGGCGGGTCACAATGGACCATGAACCAGGCTGGTTGGTAAAATCCAATATTTATCTATTTAAAATTCAAAAGGAATCACACACTTTTGAATACAGGGCAGCAATCACCAATGGAGTGATAGTTACAAATGAGAATGTGAGCAATGCACTGGGTTTGACTTTAGTGGAGTACATACACAGCACAACAGGATAGGATCACTTTTGATTTAGGACAGATAGCACACAAGTTAGGATTTCCCCATGAAAAGTTCCCTCAACCAACAAATAAATCAATTCTGAATGGATATAATGAAGCAGCTGGTGATCAGGAATGAGGAGCTGAAAACGGACTTCAAATCCGACTTTTCCTCCCCAAATAAGAGTGAAGAACGTTTTTGAAACCCTTGCAATGTTAAAAAGGACACTCAGAAATGGATGAATAAAATAAGGAATGTGTGTAAAAACCTTGGAACAAATACAGTTCTTCACTAAAGCAACAATGTAAAGGTACTAACAATTACAAGCAATGAATTAGCAAGAGCATACAGTTCGGAAAATGAATGGAAGATTTAAAACAGTTTACAATCAAAATGACATGTTGGAAACTTTGCAAATATTTCTGTTTTCCGTGTAAATTTGCTAAAACGGTTTCTGTGAAAAACGGGTGAATTATTGTAAATGGCAATGTTCTTTGGTTGTGGGATAGCTATGGATCACAGGTGCACTATGGAAGTGAAAGTAAGTCTCTAGCTGGTAAATTGAATAAGTTATGCAAGATCTAAGAAGATGCACTTGAGTAAATGAAGGCGTGAAAAAGGAAAGGAAATCAGGTTGTGAGAAGAAAAGTTTTACTCTACACTACAGTATTCAGGCTAGGCCACCAAGGAGGTACACAGTAAGCTTCAGGGTTCATTCGCATGTTCAACCCCCTCGCTCCAGCGCCCACCCTGGCGGAAACTGTCTGATCACTCGAAATAGGATTAGATGCGCTAACACTAGAAATCAATAGCAGGGTTGCAAGAATGATTGTGGCAGTTTGTACAAGGCATCAAGATAAGGATAGGGTGACTTAGAGAGTGGGATGAGGACAAAGACAAGATAGGCTATGGGTTGAGGTGGGGTGGCAATTGATACTCAGAGTCCACTTTTTAGTTTTTGGATTTTGGACAGTCAAAGGTTCTGGTCACTACACGGCAGGGCACGTGGCAAACAGCTGGGCATTTCTGGTTACCAGGTAGCACTTCTGGACTGGCAATTCTGGTCACTGGATACCATAGGTCATCAGGGTAGCAGGATGGCAGCAGCATGCTGTGAGTGGCAGCAAGCCAGGCTGGATCAGGATGCCAAATGTACCACAGTTTTCCCCTGGTTAATGGGACAGTTAGTGTTTTTTTTGTATGGTAGGCCTTGCTGGGAATGCGATCAGCTATGCTTGGGTGCTGCAGTGGGCCCTGGAGTAGGATCAGCAATGCTTGGCCTGGCAGGTGGAGTCTGGATCTGGAAGATGACAGGTACAGGAACACAGCGCAGGAAATCAGGAAGAGTGTGTGTCTAGAGTCTTGTCTGGGACCCTTATTTATAGTGCATACTGACATCCTCAAAGTATAGGCTGGGCAGGGTTAACTAAGCACAACCCTAAACTACTTGGATTGGACAGAGATGCTAATCTATGCTTTGCTCTTAAATGGTTGGATTCCCAAGGGAATTATGTCAGATTTATGAGGTGAGTTTTACAATGTCCAAAATCCCACATTTACTTTACTTAAAACCCGATGTTGCCAAAAACACACATTTACACCATTGCAATCTCTTGGCAAATTATATACACAGGTTGAATATTCTGTGCAGCACATATCCGTCCAATCCTCCAGTCTGTGGGACCTTGTTTCGCCCTTCGGACACATTTTGGTAATTTTGAGCATGAGGGATTCGGCCCAAAATTCCTTAACTTTATGCACAGGTGCACATTCTCCCAAGGGATGTATGTACAACAATTTATGTTTGTCATATTGATACTTTTCTGTTTATTCTCAATACTTTGCCCTTTCTGCCCCCAAGGTGTGAGTGAGTTCTATCATGTCTCTAAAGAATGCACAAAAAAATCACTTTTACACCGCAACATTTTTACAATTTTTCAAAGTCTTGCTGCAAAGATAGAAGTCTTTAAAGTTTATTCCTGAAATAGTCTTTGTGAACACACGGCAGATCCTTTGTCCCCAGGGTAATATCTTTTCCTTTAATTTCAACTGCTGCCAACTGTCATTTCCTTCAGTGCATGGTGGGGGTTTCTCCCTTGATTGAAGTTATATTGCCCCTTCACACTTCAGGGTTCCTTCCCTGGCTTCCTTCCCTGGGAGCTTCATTGTCCGGGTCCCAGCAGAGACGAACGTCTGTTCAACCCCGTAATTATCAGAGGGCTGTCAGTATCTGCTGAGAGAAAGCCCTCCTTTTGGTGCCATCCCTCCAAGCAGAAAACCTGTTTTTCAACTTGCAACTCCAGCCACTATTGTTCTAACCTTTAATTTCTGATCTTAGATCCAGAATTAAACCAAGCGGATTGCATAAAATAACCCATGTTATATAATCTCACCAGCAACACACTCCTTCATATTGCCAAAGACTGGCAGGCTTTCATTCTCCAGTGTACTGTTCCACACACAGGCATTTGTTTTTCTTTAGTTTGCAAAAGCCATTTTTACACAGATTCACACACTGTCTGCAGCTATAGTTATTCTCTTGAAATGCTGGAGTTGGTCTGAAGCACGGATACATTGAAGCAGGCATGGCTCAGCTAGTTAGAGTCTCTCTCTGAACAGCTGAGTTTTGGATACTTTTGCAAAGAAAATGACTGCGTTTCCTCTGTGAGTAAAAGTAAGGTTCCTGGTTGATTTCTTTTGTTTGCTGGTTTGACTCGGCTTGTCAATTCAGAATCATGCCTGGTTTTGCTGAGGCACAGTGAAACACACAGGGCTTAGTAGGGCTTATTAATCATAGTGTCTTTATGGAACAGAGGAAATTAGCATCAAAGCCACATTTTTTTAAAGGTGAAGCTTTCTTTTCAATTGATATTTTGGCTTTTGCAGCAACGCAACTTTCTTCCCTTTGTTTATGTGGGAACCCACTGGCAATCTCCTTTAATGTGCCCCCTGATTCCATCCTGCCCGATGTGTGCTTGGCAGGACGGTGCAGCCATTTTTGTTGTTGTTGCAAAGCGCAGTTTTAAACCATGGCACTCACAGGAGTCAGTGCAACCCTTTTGTGGTTGTTTCTGAGCAAATGAAGCTTTTGAGTGGGTCAATATATCCCACATACTCAATTGCTCTGCTGGGCGTGGGCCTCTCCCCCTTTATACCGGACTCTCAATTCGAGCAGCTTTCGCACCAGGCAGGATTCGGCACTCAGGCATACTGTGATTAGTTGCAAAGCATATAACCCACTAATCAAAAAAAGCTCAAATGTTTCTACATACTTATCTCGCTAAAAAACGAACACAACCACCTCTCACACCGCAAGCCGCATGCACTTCAACACACCTCTATAACACATAAACCGCACCAACAGCACACAAGGACTGACATCGCTCCGATACTCACACCAAAAGCTCAGCACATGGTGTACACTGAGTTGAAGCTGCCAACAGAACACCACTCCTCTCACTATCCTACTCCCTCTTCACGTTACTAACCCATCCCACCTTCTCATTTGCAGATCCACCAAAGGGCCTGGGGACCAACTCTGTTGGTGACGGTGCGCGGTACAAATATCTTTAATATTTAACATATCTTAATGCAGAAAAGGGTCAATACTGACCCTTTTGTGCATCATATAATTATGGTGGAGAACGGCAGGGCAGTGGTGGGGGGTGGAGGGTCTCTGCTTCTCTCACCCTAATATCAAACAGCCAGTGCTGCACACATCTCAGCTCTAGACCGTTTACAATGGAATGTATTAGTGATGGGATGGGGCAGCAACCCTTGCTGAGGTACATTTTTCTTACATTTTTCTTAATGTTTTAATTACTTTTTTAAGTGTGATTGTTGGATTGTTAGACATTATGGGGATGGAGCGCCTGGTGACTTCCCCTGGGTGATAGTGGTGCGCAGTATAAATCATCAAAATATAACATAACATAGAGAACAAGCTGTAGCCCAGGCATTTGCACTCCAGCATGGTAACAGGCCCTGCCAGAAGAGGGAGATAACCATTACCAAACCAGCTGAAGAAGAGAACATATGTTAGGCAACCTGCACAAAGAAGAACCAGAGTGGGCCACCCCCGGTGTTCCTGGAACAGAAATCTGGCCCAGGCATCTTCGGATCACATCTGGACACAACAGCCCTAGCAGGATTACGTTCCTGTGGAGGTGACTCCTGTTAGTAGCACTGAGGGAAATGAGCAGAAAACACATGGGTAATTTCTACCCACAAGGGGTGCTCTATTGCCATGTGGTCATACACATGAACATTCTCAAGCATAATGAGCTTTGTGTGCAAGGCCATAATGACCCACTTCATGACAGTGTTGTACCTTATACAGTAATGTGATGCAGCGACACACATACGCCTAGATCACTTCACTGAATAAGGCCCGGTTTGGTATTCATGACCTGGAGTGGCAACCCTCAGCAGTGGTCGAAGTGTAAGAAAAGAAGTAGTGGAACTATGTTCTTTGCTAGCCTGTCACGCTCCTCACAAACCCCATCGCCCTGCCCCCTCCCACACACAATACAAAACCCCAACCACATTTGCCTGCAGTCAGAGGCGTTGCTAGGGGGGGCTAAGGGAGCTATAGCCCCTGGTCTTTTGGATGTAGCCCCGGATAGAATCTCAGGAGTTACAACCGAAAGACTAGCTAGCCCCCAGTCCCGACAGTTCCGACATCAGCATAGCCCCGGGCCTTTTCCAGACCTAGCAACTCCCCTGCCTGCAGTTTAAGGGAATGTTCAGTGCAGTGCACTGAAAGTGCAAGTTTCAACCTCTTCCTACACTGTTATTTTATAACGAAACCGTTCCGGAACGGTTTCTTTTTAAAAATAAAAGTGTAGGAGCTGTAAAACTTAATTAAAAAAAGTATAGGAGCACCGCTCCCGTCAGCTCCCGCTCACTTCCAATCCCATCCTACATAAGTGGGCATGTGGAGAGCAACAAGGGCTGGACGAGAAAAGCATTCCCCACCGCACTCATTAGAAATACAACCACATGCCCTAACTGTGGGCAGCTGTACTCTGCCACAGAGCATTTCGTTGCAACATTTACACAACATTAGTTCATATACAGAGGTGCACCTTAGAGTGTTGCCCCACTCACCAATATATCTGGTTACAATTCTCCTTAGTCCGGCTATACTGTGTGGGGCCGGGACGATCATCCTCTTCCACCAAGGGGTTTCAGCACTCCGGGCCATCTGATGCTGTATATGTGTAGACCTAGCCCATGATAAGGCCCTCATTCCCAGGGAGTCTGTATGCCCCTCACTGGTTCTGTGCCATGACAGCCTGAGCACTGAGGAGGCCTACTGCTCGAAAGCTCGAGGTGCAAAAGTCACTCCTTTTTTAGTACAATTGAGGATAGTGCTCCCAGAATATTACGTTGATTTAGATTGCTGTGGCTACTTAGTGTTTTAGCGTCATGACAGTGTTTGTTTGTTTGTTATTTTGTATATTCACTTTTTATGCGCACCAGACCCTAGGGTAACAGGGAACAGCAGTAAAAAATGCAAGGCTTACACAGTTACAGTAATATACAGGTTGCAGTCAGATACATTGAATCACAAAAATAGAGAAAATTACACATGGTTTACAGAAAGTGACATGAAATTCAAATGGGAATATTGGGTGAGTAGGAATATACTAAGCCAAAAGCGGAGATAGTGTAGTGGATGGAGACTAGGGGTCAGAAGAGATGAGATGTTTGATGGCATTTGTTCTGAAGTGTAGGTAAGGTTGGTCTGCTCTCAAATTTTGTGGCAGTAGGTTCCAAATTTTAGCAGCCTTCACTGGGAAACTATTGCCACCAATTGTGGTAAGTCAGTATCTCGGTACATCCAGGCAGTTGGCATTACCAGCTCTAGTTTGTCTGAGGGAGCTTCTTCTATGAAGTTTATCTATGGGGTAACTAGGGGCCATGTTGTTTAAGGCTTTGTGGGTCAGTGATATCATTTTTAATTGTATTTTGTTGTTGGTAGAAAGCCATTTGTGTTGGCGTCTAATGGAGGAAATATGGATTATTTTGTTTATGCCGAGTGCTGCTCTCAGGGCGTTATTTTGTAGTGTTTGTAGCCTCCGGATGGTGACTTTATTGGCACAACTGTATAGGGCATTAAAATAGTCAATTCTGGATAGTATTAATGCTCTGGCCAGGATCATGCAGCTGTCGTTAGAGAGGAATGGCTTGCCAGCTCTTATCAACTTGCAAGTAAAGGTGGTGGTGGAGGCCAAGGATTTTACCTGTTTGTCAAAGGACATGGTGGAATCAAGTTAGAAACCAAGGGTTTTTACTTCCTTGGAGCCCTTAATGATAGTCCCGTCAATATTGAATGAGGAGAATTCCTGGCCTAGTTTTTTTATATTGGCGTGTGTAACCATGATTATCAACTCAGTCTTATCATCGTTCAGGCAGAGGCCATGAGTGACCATCCAAGCCTGGATGATAACATATACCCTGTTCACCAATGGTGCAATATCTGGTTTATTTTCTGTGGAAAGAAAACTGTACAATTGGTTAAGCATGATAGTTCAAAAGCTGTAGTGGTATACAGTTTGCCCAATGGATACCAGGACATCTATTGTACATTATCTGCAAAGTAGTTCATCCTCCGCACCTGGCGATGCTACTGTGCACATTGATGCGCAATGTTGTTCTAATTATTTCATATATCCCTCTTTTACCTTTGTTTTTTTGTCTCTCTACTAACACAGTTTTCAATATGCATTTTTTTTAGACCCTCATAAATAGTCAATTTTAAGTACAATGTTTGGTACAACATTAGTATATGACACACTGCTGTTGTTTTGCTATTAAATAATCATTGGATCATTGGGAAAAAATAATCTGTACTGAAAAAAAAAACGATTACAGTTACGTGTGCGTAAAGGTGATAGTATGTTTGTTTGAAGTATGTTGTAATTAAGGTAATGCTTTAAATAGTTAGATACCTGTTGGCATATTGTAACTACATTAGAGGTTAGAAGGTGTTTTGTTATATAAGAATTGAGATGGCGTATTTGAAGTGCTTTGCAATGAAGTGTGTTATTGAAGTATTTAGATACCTATTGGCGTATTTTAATACATTGAGTTTCAAAAGTGTTCTTTAAGTATTTTTTTGTTTGTTTATTTGATTAGTTGATAAAATCAACCTTACAAATTAAATGATTTTTTTCTTTCATATACACTTAAAACAGAACATTTATACACCATTAAAAGACAAATTATAAAAACAAGACTTTCCCCAAGTCTATTTCACAAATGATAAAACCAACATACATTTGGCATACACTTTGCCTCTAAAATTACACCATCTGTTTTTAATTAGCTTTCATTTTCTGGAAAGATTGAATTCAAGATCTGTACAATTGCCACTCTGATTGCCAATTTTGAGATAGAGAATAAACACTGCTATATATCCATTGGCTCACTCAAAGCTTGTTGTACAATTAAAATCTTAAGAAACATTTTCCTTTCAAAATTCAACTGAGGGCAGTATACAATGCAATGTTCAAGAGTTTCTCTTTGGGTTACAATTTTGCAAAAACGACAATAATTTTGATCTTGTGCAATTTGTTTTCTTCTGGCCAACACATCCAAAGTAGGCCACAGTTTTAAACGAAAGCGAAGATATTTATACCGTATTTTAGTAGAAGGAAATTGCTTATGTCCAAACAATTTTAGATCAAAATCTTTGTACTGTATACATTTAGCTTCGTTCTCACACCGATCGTACTGATAGATCTTCAATTTGGCGTGCCCTGGATTGGCTAGACGGACTTCCAATCCAATTGAGGCGTCCGCCACCGCATTCAAAGTGAATTGACACCAGGCTTGAGAAAAAGACTGATTCCGCTCTAATAAATGGGTGGCCATGAAACCTAATATATTAGGATGATCTAAACCTAATAGACATTTACGCAGCAGCGCACAGTATTTCCAAACTACATAAGAGTACATAGAAAGTAACCCCAATTCAAAGCGAATTAGTGGTAGTGGAGTGGATGAAGGGAGATGCAGAACTTGCTTCCAAAATAAGGATTCCAATTCATCCCACCACTTGCAATCTTTTGGCTTTGTGGCTTCCGTACCATAGGTTAGAATCGGAATCACTTTTTATTGATAAAAAATCATCACATGTTTAACAGAAATTTGCCAAACCTACCCAACAGTATTTTTGCTTGCGACACCAAAGAGTGCAATTTGCCTCTCATTTCTGGCTCATAAAATGGATTTATCAAGGTGTCAGATAATGTTATTCCTAAGTACCTGTTTTGTGATATCTTGAGAAGTTCTACATTCTGTAGTTTCCACTTAAACGGTTTTGTCTTTGTGTGACCCTTAGGTTTACAAACCATGATTTGAGTTTTAGCTGTATTAATTGTCCGATGATTTTCATTCACGTATGAGTCAAGACCACTCAATTGGTGATTTTCTGGTCACCTAAGCTCAGAGGATCACTTAAAATCTGTCCTAAAGCAACACCCATATCACATAAGAACAGATTGAATACTGGAGAGGCAAGAATGCACCCCTGTTTTAAGCCTATAAACATTGGAAATGTGGATGACAAATGACCTGATAATGATAACCTAATTTGCATGGTTGTGTTTGTGTGTAAAAGGACAATCAGTGCAAGAAGAGATTGTGGACACTTAAATTTAACTAATTTGTTATACAGAATGTACGATCAATGGAGTCGAACGCCACCCGGAAATCAACAAATGCAAAATACAGTTGTTGTTTCCGGGTGGCATAATCCGATTGAATAAAATTTAATGCAATGATGTTCGGGATTGTCCCCAGGCCAAGCACAAAACCTGACTGGAAGGGATCTCTAAGCTGAATTTGAAGTAACCAAGCATTCAATTCTCTCAAAATAATCAGTGAAATAGTTTTGCCAGGCACGTCTAATAAAGCTATTGGTCTGTAACTGATGGGTTCTTGTCTGTCGCCCTTTTTGTAGATGGGAACTACTATGCAATGTTTCCAAGTGGGATGTATGATTTGGGTCTTATTGATGATGGAGAAGATATCAAACAGTATCTTTGCCCAGATTTCGGGATGTTTTTTTAGAATTTGATTAGATAAGCCGTCTGGGCCACAAGCTCTTGATTGACTAGCTTTTTTGATATAAAGTCTGATATCATCCAAATCAAACTTCAAATAAAAATTTGTGGGAATTAATAAGGACTCTAATTTTTGAGCCCCTTCCGGAACCATATAGAGGCTAGAAAAATGATTTATCCAGTTCTTTTCAGGGACGCCATTAGCTTGTATAGTTACTTGTGGACCAACAGAGACTTGATTTAGAAGAGTCCAGGTTTTGGCTAAATTCTTGTTTTGAATCACGCTTAGCATTATCACGCCATCTAATTGGTATAATTTAGCGTGCCTAACCTTTAACCAGTTCTTATATTTGGTTCTGATGTTAACTCTAAGTTTAAAACTAAGCTCTATCGGTTGTTTCATTGCTTCTCGTTTCTGTAACCTATACAAGCTTTTTCTTAGTTTCAGGTCATGGTCATACACATGTAACTTTGGAACAGCTGCCCTCCGCTTACAGATGCTTGAGCTTGGGTTACTCTGAAAAACTTGCATCATGTCTGAGTATACCACACCATTATCACAATCCCCCAAATTAGCTTTCATTAATTCATGATTCAAGCAGGACTGGAAATCACCCAAAGACTCCTCCGACCATCAGTCTATTACAGCCATTATTTACTGTAAAATGCCCTTGTAAAAGAGTATCTCTCTCTTGACCATTACCGGTATGAATTCTCCACTTAGCTGTTAATTGATTATGATCACTGGCTGTTGTTATCACAATTTCAAAGTCAGTGAATGCATGAAAGAATTCATCATTAGTATACATAGAGTCAATTGTCGAGCAACTTACGCCTCTATGCCAAGTCGACCGAGGGGGAATATCCGACTTGAAGGCTCCATTTAGCTTATGCAAATTATGGAACTTTACAAATTGGTTCCACTTTACAATCCTGCTTTTGCTGATTTTTGCTTTTTCAATTGTGCAGTCAAAATTTAGGTCGCCTGCAATTAGAAATTGTGAGACGTTGGCATCCATTGTGATTAAATTTAACAAATCGCTCAGATCTTTTAAGAAGCGTTCGTCGAATATTCCCACCGGGTTCCAATAAACATTTATCATTGCATACCTTATTGCATGCAGTTGTAGCCGGACCATTTGCATTTACAAGTTTGGAGAGGCCCATGAGTTAACACTGATGTCTGGGCTCGATTGAATGGCTATTAAAAGACCAGAAGTTGGTTTTCCTCGAGAGCCCTTTTGGGCGGGATTCAAAACCACCTCATGTTTGTCCCATAACGGGGGAGATGTTAACCAAGTTTCTTGTAACATTAATACATTAAACTTACATAAGGAATTATTATTGTTATTTAACATATGAGTGAACCCCCTAGTGTTCCAAATGATTAAGGCGATTTCTGTAATAACTGGCTCTTGTCCTAGATAATTTTGTTTACTCATGCAACTGCAATCCTAATTCAACTGCTTGCCAAAAGATGAGCTTTGATGTGTCCATTGATAGTTGACTCTTTGATATTTTGGCTGTTAAAAAGACTGATCAGCAACCGCAACTCCTGCGGTTAATTCAAGGCCCATCTCATACAGATATTTTTTGGCCGACCATATGGTGTTTTGGATGACTCTTGAATTCAGCCAGATTCTGACAGAATTAAGGTTTGTTAAGTTAGAAATTCCACTAGTACGATGTCATTGGAGCTAATGTCTTCTAATTGTGCAATATCAGCAATAAAGGGTAATATCGATCTGCGATTTAGGTCATATTGTATGAGTGGTTTGGGTCTAGAGGCCAATTTCAGAGAATAACAGGATGGTCTCTTTTTGGGTTGGACGCTGACTTTTCCTTGATTTGTCATGGCACAACTTGCCATTTGAATTGCTTGAGGATTTGTTTTCATATTATCTTTACTCAACGCTGTTTGCAGCAATTGAAGCAGCTCTGGTGCTACTTCCACCAACATTGTGCGATTTTTTTCAATGGTAGTCAGCTGATTGTCAGAGATTGACACCTCCCCACAAAGTTGATTTACTTGATGATTTACTTAAATTTAAATCAATGATAGCAATGTCAGGAGAAGCACGAGTAGTCTGACTCTTATCACAGATTGACAATGCCGTCGGCGGCATGTTATTCATCAACACACTGTCTGACACAGAGACATGCGTTTTGGAACCTGCATTGCTCGTCTTGGATACATTCAGAATAGAGATCACTTCATTCGTTTCATACACAACATCATTGAAACTCTTATTATATTCATTCAAACCCTTAGCCAAATTATTAGTTGGGAGCCGAGTGTCAGAAGGCAGACCAATCTTAGAAGTAGGATTCCGTCTACTTATATTCGATACATTGGGTATGAAAGAATCTTTACAGAATTTGTGTATGTCCACCGAGAGGGGGCCTTTGGGAGCAACTCTCTGGAGTCTCCCAGCTCTCAAATCTATCGGCGTAGAGCTGGCGTGATTATGCGGTTTCTTTCAGGGATTCAACATTTGGGAGACTGAGGGAGCTTGTCACCTCACGGGCAAAATATTAGGCGGCATCCCTGTCTTGAGGGAAGGGAGCTGCGCCTGCATTATGACTTGGGACACACTATATGAAGTGTCCATTGAGTTGTAGAAAAGGTGGATCTACTACAATGAGCGTTTCGCTGCCCGCTGACACGATAGACAGTGAGACAGCACCACTCTGCGACCACTCCTCGAACGCACGTGCTGAACGCGCACGCGCTGTGGTTTTAACAAGTGTGCTGAGAGGAAAAGGTGGGTTTAGGGCGGGATTAGCTGCAGCAGAAAAGAAAAAAAAACAACAGCAAACAAAAGGTCGTTAGACGATAAGGTCGTTTGAGCAATGGAGTCAGCAGAGTGCAAGTTTGACTTGCTAGCCAGCTGCAACTGGCATACCCAATCACAAGTCCACAGCTAGCATGTATCACAGTTGCAGATGTCCTGGGAACACAGCGTTTCTCAGCGAGACAGCACCACTCTGCGACCACTCCTCGAACACGCGCCTTTAAGTATTATGGATGTAGTTACATACCTGCTGGTGTATTCTAACTGTTAATTGTGCTATAGTTTATTGGCTAAATTTGGGTTGAAGGAATAATAAGTAGGCATTTGTTAAATGTGCTGGTAACCTATGTTTTGGGGTAACAGAGATATTGTTACATTCAAACCAACAACTTTTTTTTCTCACATATGTAGTGTAGGGCCCTGAATTAATTGAGGCACCAGCGTGGTATATCATACCTACTGTTGTGAAGGTTTTCTTTCCAAGAGATACTTGGCCGTGTGTGAAACCTGTAAGTTTACAGTTATTTTTGGTACCATTTGCATTGCACTAGACAGTTTTGTGATTGTATTGTTTGATGCAAGAGTTGGTCATTGTTTTTTTAGTGGTATTGTTCAGAAATCTGCTATAGCTTCTGTTTCTGGTGTATAGTGCCCATAGCCTGTTGTATTCTAGGATGCAAGGAATGTCAGCATTGACTTTGTTTGCATCAAAGTTAACTAGCAATAGACCATTGAGTGTACGCAGATGTGTAAGTGCTAGGTAACTTATTCATTCTTTAAAGACTGTGCTGCCAATGTCAATCAATGCTTGATCTAGGGTTAGACCTTGCAATTTGTGAATACGAATATGAGGCAAGCCAGGAGTACATTTTGATATATGGTGCCGAAAGTAGTGTAAAGATCTCGAAGAGCCAGGTGTGTGCATACACAGGATTGCACAATCCAGCAGAGATCATCAGCCACTGCTTTCTCTGTCCATTTCTGTGCCGTGTTTAGAACTGAATCTATATGCTTCGAGTTGAAAGCATGATTAGATATGAGGTGAGACTTAAGTTGTTTGTGATGAATGAAAAGACATAGACAAGTAAAGGTAATTCAGTGACAGGACAATACTTGGCGGGCTCTGTAGGGTCAAGCAAGGGTTTCTTCAATCTCATTCTGATCCAGGATAGTTTCAGTTTGTCTGGTAGGAACCATGGTTGAAATTGAGGTTGCAATGGAACATGGGTCGGACTGATCGCCTTGAAGAAATATGGCAAACTGTTCTAGTTGTAACTCTACCTCAAAATAAAGAGTTCTATAATGAAAATAGGAACTTCTATTCTCTGGACTTTAAGGCTGTCTACTCGCAGCATATTCATGAAATTAACCTGTATTTGTGCCACGCCTGCAGAACGAATAGACCACCATAATCAGGGCAGTTCCCAAAGAGTGAAATGGTTTATTCTTTATTTCATCATACGACCATACACCATTTTTTGCTGGCTGTAACGCTCACCTGATTCCCGTAGAGGCGCCGGTCTTGACTGGGCGTATACCGTATCTTCAAAGGTGATGTGTAACACACGGCTGGCTCTTTGGGCTGGACCTCTGTGCACTGTATGTCTGGCTCGAAGGGTAAGATGTCTGCAGATAGAAAATGTGGGATTAATGAACTGGGTTATTGAATGTCTCTCTCTTCTTCCCTTTCTCTTCTCCTGTAGAACCCCAAAGGTTAACGCTCTCACCTTAGGTAAGTGAACGCCGTGCTCTCCATCTGCCTCGAGGCAGGGTGCTGTAACCAGTTTCTTCACTGGATAAGGGGAGCAGGCCTCTTGACTTCAGAGGACTGCTGTCCGTCGTTTACTGCACGAACGGTAAGTTTCGAGTAATTCTAATGTCTTTAAAGTCTTTAGTAATGATGTCTCTTGTTTTGCAGGGTTCCGGCGATGGCAGATGGCGGGCTGAAGTGAGTTGAAGATGGAGCCCGTGTGATGAATAGAAGCGCCTGGAAGCACGTAAGTAAGCGCTTGTTGCCTGCTTCACGATGCGCTCTAACTGTCTTTTTATTTTGCAGGTACAAGTTCGGGGCGGCTGCAGGGTGCCGGAATACCCACTGGGTTAGTGGAAAGGAGTAATGGCACGTGAGTATTAAAGTTCCCCAATGTCTTGAAACGCACCTTGTTTTGTCTTTCAGATGCGGGATGCAGCGCCGAAGGCCTCCGGAGCGTGCGAAGAGTTGGTAAGCTTTTGTCTTTCAGATGCCGGAATGCAGTGTGAAGACTTCCGGAGCGCACGAAGAGTAGGTAAGCCTTTGTCTTTCAGATGCCGGAATGCAGCGCGAGGCGTTGGTGACAGCCGATGGACCAGGTAAGTGAAGAGCTGTCACTGAAGACCGTAATGCTAACCTGTTCTTTCTTGTCTTTATAGGTGTTGCTGAAGACTGGATTCAGAATGGTAAGCCTTTTTCCTTAGGCCCAGGATCAGATGCAGAAGACACGATGAGCGTTCTGCTGCTGAGGATGCAGAATAACGCAAAGCAAGATTCATCCATCGGGTGTGGTTTAAATAGCCTCCTGTAGTGCTTAGGTGTCTCCTTCCACAGCCACGCCTAGGTAAGAAAAGAGTTCCTGCTTTCCAGAAGAGTTCCAGTGTTCTGAATCTAGGGAGTGGCTCCTGCCCCACCCAACAGGAAAAGTAGTTCCAGACAGAAGAGGATCAGAGGCTCAACTGGCAGGCAAGTAAGCAGCATGGTCTGCTGCAGGTAAGTCCACCCAAGCATTATGAGCCCGGCGCTTCCAGCGCTGGGACTGGGCATATTTATGAGCCTGGTGCCACTGGCGCCAGGACTGGGTCCAAAAGGTCCCAATTGGGACTGGTTGGCACTCGGAACCTGGGTTATGGATCTGCTTCCAAGGGAGTTGGGAAAACCCTGACCTTTTGGAAGCAGAGATCATGACAGTACCCCCCCTCAAGGCCCCTCCCAAACCGGGCTTCTCCGGGGGTTTTGGCTTGTCAGGAAATGTGCGGTGAAATCTTTTCATTAGGCGAGGAGCGTGGACATATTCAGCAGGCTCCCAGGATCTCTCTTGGGGGCCGTAGCCTTTCCAGTCAATTAGGTAGAATAGTTTAGATTTGTAGATCTTGGAGTCCAGAATGCTTTTGACTTTAAACTCGAGTTCTCCATCAACTAGGATAGGTTTTGGAGATTTGGTTAGTCGGGTTTGAGGTTGCACGGGTTTTAATAGAGAGACGTGGAAGACCGGATGTATCTTCATGTGCGGGGGCAAGTCCAACTTGACCGCTACTGGGTTTACTATGGTAGAGATGGAATAGGGACCAAGGTATCTTGGGTTGAATGTGCGTGGCCCTTTTAGAGGTAGATATTTGGTGGATAACCAGACTTGATCCCCTACTTGATATTGAGGGGCTTCCTTCCGATGTTGATCTGCTCCTTTCTTGTATTGTTCTTTAGCCCTTTGAAGGTGAGAAACAGCTTCGTTAAAGGCTTGGGTGATTGTAGAATGCAGGTAGTCTACTGCTGGTGTTTCAAGATCTTGGAGGGGATCCAACTCCGAGGTTCGAGGGTGACTGCCGTACAAAAGAAAAAATGGGGTTTTCCCATTTCCCGAATGGACAGAGTTATTGTAGGCATATTCGGCTATCCAAAGGATGTCTTTCCAAGTTTTTTCAGTTTGTTGCAGCATGCAGCGTAAATACTGTTCCAGAGTTTGATTGGTCCTCTCGGTTTGTCCGTCGGTCTGAGGGTGGTGACTGGTCGATAGTCTCACATCAATTTGAGCCGACCGACAGCAACTTCGCCAAAAATGACATATAAATTGACTACCTCGATCCGAAATTAGAACCGAAGGAAAACCGTGCAGTCAGACGATGTTTTCGAGAAATTCTCGGGCCAGAGTTGCTGCTGTTGGCAAGCCTTTGAGCGGAATGAAATGCGCCATCTTGGAGAATAAGTCCACGATTACTAGAATCGTATTGTATCCGGAGCATGGAGGTAGATCGGTGATGAAGTCCATAGAAAGCGCATGCCAAGGGCGAGGTGGGATGTCAATAGGGTGTAAGAGGCCTGCTGGTCTTTCCATTTGACTCTTGTTTTGGGCGCATACTCCACAGGACATTATAAAGTCTCTGATATCTTTTTTCCAAGACGGCCACCAGAAGTAGCGTTTGATCTTTTCTGAGGTCTTGGCCATACCGGGATGTCCTTCCATTAAAGAATCGTGATAACAAGAGATTACTTTTTTCTGTAAATCTGTGCTGGGTAGGTATAATCGTTCTTGGAAATACAATAAGTTGTCCTTTACTGCAAAGTCCTTTCCCTTCAGATGCCAATTCTGTATGTCTGCTGGAGTTACAAGTTGCCTGGCTTTATCCTTAACTTCCTCTATGGATTCTGTGGCGATTACACCCAGAATTCGTTGTTCGGGAATGATTGGTACAGGTTTAGGGTTGATCAAGTGTTCTTCCACTCCCATCCGAGAAAGGGCATCAGCTTTACCGTTTTTTGTACCAGGTCGATAGGTAATTATGAAGTCAAACTCGGCAAAGAATAATGCCCAACAGAGTTGTCTAGAGGATTGGGCTTTTGCGGTTTTCAAATATTGCAGGTTTCGGTGATCCGTAATCACAGTAACGGTGTGTCGGGCCCCCTCGCAGATAATGCCGCCAAGCCTTAAAGGCAGACTTTATAGCCAGAAGTTCCTTGTCAGTAATTGTGTAATTGATTTCAGGAGGCGAGAATTTGCGGGACCAAAATGCCACGGGATGCAACTGATTGGTTACCGGGACCTTTTGTGATAGAACTGCCCCCATGGCAAGGCTTGAAGCATCAGTTTCCACGATGTAGGGGAGTTCGGGGCGAGGGTGTTTTAAGATTGGTGCAGAGATAAATTTAGTCTTCAAATCCTGGAAAGCTTGTTCCGCCTCGGTAGACCATTCAAAACGTTGTTTTTCTTTAACAAGGCAGTGATGGGCTGAACTATTCGAGAGAATTCGGGGATAAACCTGCGGTAAAAGTTAGCGAAGCCTAGCATGCTTTGCACACCTTTTACGGAGGATGGTGATGGCCATTTGAGAACTGCATCGACCTTCTTTGAATCCATACGCACTCCGCCAGGTGATAATATGAATCCCAAGAATTCAACTTCAGTCACGTTGAAAACACATTTTTCCAACTTAGCGAAAAGTTTGTGTTGACGCAATCTTTCGAGGACCATTTTCACGTGTTTCCGATGTTCAGATTCCGATGAAGAATAAACGAGGATGTCTTCAATGTAAACAACAACACACACATCTATGAGCTCTCTGAGGACATCGTTCATAAAATATTGAAAGGCGGCCTGGGCATTACAAAGTCCGAAGGGCATGACCTGATATTCAAATAGCCCATACTTGGTGCGGAAGGCCGTCTTCCATTCATCGCCCTCTTTTACTCGTACCAAGTGGTAAGCTCCTCTAAGATCCAGCTTTGTATATATGCATGCTTTTCTGACTTGGTCCAGGAGTTCAGGGATCAAAGGTAACGGATATCTATTCTTAACGGTGATCTGGTTCAGGGAGCGATAATCTATACAAGTTCTAAGGTCTCCTTCCTTTTTTGGAACGAAGAACAAAGCTGAAGAAGCAGGGGACTTGGAAGGACGAATAAACCCATTTGCCAGGTATTGATCCAGGTATTGTCGAAGGTGAAGGTTCTCAGGCTCGGTGAGGGCATAAATTCTACTACAAGGTGGAGTAGATCCAGGTATCAGGTCGATCTGGCAGCCATAAGACCTATGAGGAGGTAGAGAGTTAGCCTGATCCTTCCGGAAAACATCTTGGTATTCTAGGTATTCGGGAGGTAACTGGGGAGTCTCTGAAGAAATTGCTGCCAGTGCAACACCAGGTGGAGGGTGACAAGTAGAGACACATTCTGGAAACTGGACCGTTCTTGCTCGCCAATCAATCAGAGGATTGTGTTTCTCTAACCAAGGTATTCCTAGAATAATCTGAAACTGAGGGGCCTTGATCACATCGAACACTATCTTCTCATGGTGTCCATCTTGACTTACTAGCGTCACTTCTTGAGTGGTATGCGTTACTGGCCCGGAGGCTATCTCCGTACCATCCACCGTAGTAATGACGTCCTTTACAGCCTTGGGACAAAGAGTTAGATTCATCCTCAAAACCATTTCATGATCCACATAATTGCCGATGGCACCGCTGTCGACGTAAGCTTCAATTGCATGTAATCGATCCGGATTATCAGGGCTAATGAGGACCATAGGTATCACGAAATGCGAGGTCACGGAACTGGTTTTCACGCTCGCCAAGAGGACCTCTATTCTTGTCGGGCGAGGTCGTTTCCCTGCTCAGAGTTTGTAACTTTGGTAACTGCAGCTCCTACTGCCTTCTTGGCAGGTTTCACCGGACAGTCTCGAAGAAAGTGCCCTGAGTTTCCGCAATAGAGGCATAATTGCAACTGTTTTCTCCTTTCCCGCTCCTTTTGTGTTAGAGGACCTTTCAGACCCCCTATTTGCATGGGTTCCCCGGAGTCTACTCCTTTGGAAGGAGTTGGCGGTTTGGAAAATACTCGAGCATCAAACTTGGAACGATCGGCCTTCCTGTTCTGCAGTCTGTGATCTATTTGAACGACTAAGTCTATATAGTCCCAACAATCTTGTGGGGGATTCACTACTTGGGCTAACACATCTTTGAGCTCTCCGCGTAGACCTCTATAAAACAGCGTAATCCTTTTGTCCTCAGGCCAGTGAGTTTCCACTATCAGTCTGTTGAAAGACGCAATATAAGCCAAAAGGTCTTGATTACCTTGTCGCAACGAAAGAAGCTCATTGTCCAAGGCCTGCCCCTGTGAATGTCTTGCGAACAGTTTTTCCATACTGAGCTGAAAAGCTTGAAAATCATGGAGGACCGGATCATCTTGATTTACTAGAGGGATCGACCAGTCTGCCGCATTGCCACTAAGGTACGAAAGCACGAAAGCTACTTTAGCTTGATCAGTTGGAAAGGCTGCTGGCCGGCATAAGAAATGCAACCGACACTGATTAATAAATACTGCAAACCTCTTTGGGTCACCAGAAAATCGTTCGGGCGGAGCCAGAGGTACATTCCCAGGTAGGTTGATCTGCACTGGATTCATAGAGGATGTAGAAGGAAGATTTCCCCCAGATGCGGATAACGGGGTCTGTCCGGCTTGTGACTGTAGCAATTGCCTAGCGAGATCATCTGTTCGCTCCTTGGAAATAATCAGTCCCCTTCTTAGAGCGTTCGTTTCCTGACGGGCTGCATGCACTTCTGCCCTTAGTTCCCCAAGTAACTGGGCTAGCTGGTCGGTATCCGAGGTTTCCATAACGCCTGGACGGGAGTTTTGTGGTAGGCTTTGCGTTCTGTAACGCTCACCTGATTCCCGTAGAGGCGCCAGTCTTGACTGGGCGTATACCGTATCTTCAAAGGTGATGTGTAACACACGGCTGGCTCTTTGGGCTGGACCTCTGTGCACTGTATGTCTGGCTCGAAGGGTAAGATGTCTGCAGATAGAAAATGTGGGATTAATGAACTGGGTTATTGAATGTCTCTCTCTTCTTCCCTTTCTCTTCTCCTGTAGAACCCCAAAGGTTAACGCTCTCACCTTAGGTAAGTGAACGCCGTGCTCTCCATCTGCCTCGAGGCAGGGTGCTGTAACCAGTTTCTTCACTGGATAAGGGGACCAGGCCTCTTGACTTCAGAGGACTGCTGTCCGTCGTTTACTGCACGAACGGTAAGTTTCGAGTAATTCTAATGTCTTTAAAGTCTTTAGTAATGATGTCTCTTGTTTTGCAGGGTTCCGGCGATGGCGGATGGCGGGCTGAAGTGAGTTGAAGATGGAGCCCGTGTGATGAATAGAAGCGCCTGGAAGCACGTAAGTAAGCGCTTGTTGCCTGCTTCACGATGCGCTCTAACTGTCTTTTTATTTTGCAGGTACAAGTTCGGGGCGGCTGCAGGGTGCCGGAATACCCACTGGGTTAGTGGAAAGGAGTAATGGCACGTGAGTATTAAAGTTCCCCAATGTCTTTAAACGCACCTTGTTTTGTCTTTCAGATGCGGGATGCAGCGCCGAAGGCCTCCGGAGCGTGCGAAGAGTTGGTACGCTTTTGTCTTTCAGATGCCGGAATGCAGTGTGAAGACTTCCGGAGCGCACGAAGAGTAGGTAAGCCTTTGTCTTTCTGATGCCGGAATGCAGCGCGAGGCGTTGGTGACAGCCGATGGACCAGGTAAGTGAAGAGCTGTCACTGAAGACCGTAATGCTAACCTGTTCTTTCTTGTCTTTATAGGTGTTGCTGAAGACTGGATTCAGAATGGTAAGCCTTTTTCCTTAGGCCCAGGATCAGATGCAGAAGACACGATGAGCGTTCTGCTGCTGAGGATGCAGAATAACGCCAAGCAAGATTCATCCATCGGGTGTGGTTTAAATAGCCTCCTGTAGTGCTTAGGTGTCTCCTTCCACAGCCACGCCTAGGTAAGAAAAGAGTTCCTGCTTTCCAGAAGAGTTCCAGTGTTCTGAATCTAGGGAGTGGCTCCTGCCCCACCCAACAGGAAAAGTAGTTCCAAACAGAAGAGGATCAGAGACTCAACTGGCAGGCAAGTAAGCAGCATGGTCTGCTGCAGGTAAGTCCACCCAAGCATTATGAGCCCGGCGCTTCCAGCGCTGGGACTGGGCATATTTATGAGCCTGGTGCCACTGGCGCCAGGACTGGGTCCAAAAGGTCCCAATTGGGACTGGTTGGCACTCGGGACCTGGGTTATGGATCTGCTTCCAAGGGAGTTGGGAAAACCCTGACCTTTTGGAAGCAGAGATCATGACACTGGCAGAGAAGAAAAGTTTGCTAAGTCTTGCTTATAAAATACGACTTAACTGGTCAACTTTTCTGCTTCATCGTTTCCTGAATTTACTCAACATTATACCACAAGTACAGCAGGTCTCCGATTCCGATAGGCAGACGCATCACGGAAACCATTTATGACACAGAAACCCTTTCGAACTGCATTCCAGTCTGCCATGTTGGGCACAGCTTCTTATTTACTATGTCTAGTGTAAAGGAGGTCCCAGACATGGCCTGCACCCCTTCCCCTCATTTCGAGGTATCAGGAGCGTACTCGCCAAGGTATGTGACGTATGAAGAGCAAATGAACCTACAAAGAGCTGTACTGGGACTCTGCCCAGTATACATCAGAAGATCCATACCGGTTGAAGCACCCATAACCAGACAACGCTGGGCAGCACGGTACCCTATTAGACAGCCATATCAGCCGCTGATACGAAATGAGGAGTACCTACACACGGTCCACAAAGAGACACCAAAAGCCTTAATGGAAGGCCAGTGGAAATGACACAAGGGCCTGAACAGACCCGTGAATGAATAAAAGTAGCTATCGAAGATAACACGCCAGTGTGAGTAACTATGAAAATGAATGGAATAGACACAGAGAGGAGACAATCTTACAACGTGAGGAAACAGTGCTACGAGACAAGATGGAAGCAACCATCCTGTTAAACGTATGTAAAAAGGCTTGAAACGCAAGATGCTAAGAAATCGATACTGCTTGCAATGCATAGTAGAAGATAGAGCGGCAAGCGCCAACCATATATGTACCTCAATAAGGCACATTATACAAGTGCGACTCCATTTTGTAAAAGTAGAAATGTACCCAGGTGGCCTGAGCCTGACAGGCCAAGTTTGGAAACCCAGCCAAAGCAAGAGAAGGAGCGGAATCAAAACTCAACAAAGAGCGGCTCATGCCTAGGAAATCGAGGTCAACCAGAGAAGGGGAGGAGAGCGTCAGCTCACAATCCTCCAACTTCAGAGCATACCAGCCTGCCTCATGAAGGTCAAGATAAGGGGGGCCCTTGCAGGTGGCTAGGCTGACACAGAATTAAATGCACTAAAAGATCCAAACTGAAGCAGATTCATGGTGAACTAACACGTGACCAGCCAGGAGCGAAGAAGTACCATCACCTGATGTCATCCAGGACCCGAGGATGCCATAACTTTTCTCGATAAGAGACTACAGTTTCGAGGCCATCCTTAGCCAACTAATTGACACGTCACCCTAAAACACTGATTGATGGAAGGGAGGCAGGGTGAAACTTGGGACACCAGGCAAAGGAGTGTCCATTCTGCATGCTGATAATTAAAAGTGGAAATTTATGTCTATGGGTGTAACCTGCTCAATCACAATGGACCAAGTTATCTGGAGTCCTATAGATATTGTAACCAATAGGACGTCGTAGTTGTAGTGACGTCTATCACGCGTGATGTAGAGGGATGGGCGTAGACGCCCACCCGATAAGAGTTATCCATTCCGCATGCCCTATTATCATATACAGATATAACACCTATACTTAAGTTACCTTTCCTAACCAATTATATTGCATGATGATTTTTTATAGAAATGAGACGTCAGTGATGATGATTTTTGCCTATAAGAAGTGGTGACCGACCGAAGTTCGAGGAAGTCGGAACGAGACAGGTGATTGCAATGCTGCTGATTTCCATTTGTTTCTCTGTTTGATGTAATTGTCATTAAACTGACTTCCCTTTGCCAACTTACTGAGTCCTCATTATTGAGTCGTGTTGGAGTAAGTGAATCCTGCACCCCCTGTCCTCACATGGTGCAGCTATCTTGTCTTACAAGTTCTGGAGGGTGAGCGCTGACCTATGGGCCCGTCAGTAACTTCTTCCCCTCCTGAACACTTGGTAGCGTGAGGATGGTTTCGGCCATCGATTATTGATTATCGATTGATATAGTTATAAGACACCTTTAGACCAACGGCCCGAAGTAACTCTAGGCCTTCGGTAAGATCATGAGTCCTTTCGCCATTCCGGCTGAGTAGACTGAGAAGCTCCCCGTGGACAATGATAGAGTAAAACTTCAAAATTCTGCAGTGGGTATGAAGGAACCCGCCTTTCCAAGCATAACCCTTCTCATTCCCACGGGCAGCGGATTAACCAGGTTACTCATCGTAGTGACCACCTTACTCCTAGTCCATAGTCCCCTTTCCTCCATACTTATGGGACATCTCTCCGTCCTGTGGGACGGGACCGGAGCACTTTGTAAAAAGCATCCAAAAATGTTTTTCAAAAATGTGTCCTTCCTCTCTTTCTTGCGCGGGGCCCGGCACGCGGCCTAACCCCGCCCACCTTGGCTCCGCCCCACCCCGCGCATCGCCCATCGGTCCTTTTCTATCGCCCGGTCAAAGACCTATTAGCAATAACAGAGGAACCTTATTAGAGGGGACGGCGGGCGGGCGTATGGAGGAAAGGGGACTATGGACTAGGAGTAAGGTGGTCACTACGGTGAGTAACCTGGTTATACTCCTACGTCCCGTCCCCTTTCCTCCATACTTATGGGAGATTCCCAAGCACTCCTAACAGGAACTACGGGTGGATGGAAATACCCCTTACTGAAAAAGGTTCCTCAGTACAGCCTGACCAAACTGAGCATCAGCTCTTGAGCTCATCTCAAGACAATAATGTTTACAAAAAGCAGATGGAGAGGCCCAAGTACCTGCCCTAGCAATGGACTCCCAGGGGACATATTTCTGAAAAGCAACCGCGGCTGCTTTGCCCCGCACCAGGTGTGCATGAATACCTTTAGGAGGTTTCAGCCCTTGGACGGTGAAAGACTCCGTAATGCAGGCGGCGATCCACCGGGAAATAGTCACCTTAGATGCCTGCTTACCCTGAGGGTTACCAAAAGTCACAAATAGTTGAGAAGAACTCCTAAGCTCGGATGTTCTGTCCAGATAGAACTTAAGAGCCCGTTCTGACATCAAGACAATGCAGAACCCTTTCTGCCTCTGAGGTAGGGTTCGGAAAAAAGACCAGAAGGGAGATCGACTGGTTCAGATGGAATTCAGTTACCACCTTCGGCAGGAAAGCAGGATTCGTCCGTAGGACTATGTTATCCTTGTGATAAACCAAGAAGGGATGCTCCACCGACAAGGCCTGGAGCTCACCCACCCACCTTGCTGATGTAACGGCGATCAAAAAGGACACTTTCCAGGATAGGTACTTGAGGTCCACCGTGGCCATGGGTTCAAAAGGCTTATGGCACAATTCCGTGAGGACTACATTTAGATCCCACGACGGGTGCGGAGTATGAACTGCAAAATGCCTCTTAACCACTGGATTACACAGAGAGTAAGAACATTGGTCCGTAGAAAGATAAGCAGAGACCTCTGAAAGGTAAGTTCTGCATGACTAAACGTGAACACCCGACTATTGGGATCTAGTCGAGGGTTTCCTGGCTGCCTGGATAATACGCATGTTATCCGCAGACAAGTTAAGATGTTCTAAAGACTTGAACTCAGGCACCATGCCGCCAAGCTGAGCGATTGTGGGAAGGGGTGCCACAGCTGCTGTTCCCCTTGATGAAGAAGATCGGGGGTCACTGGTAACCTGATCGGCTGACACATCGAAAGGTGTTGAAGTTCTGAGAACCAAAACCTGGCCGGCCACCACGGGGCTATGAGTAGAAGGGAACAGTTCACTGAGTTCTTCAGCTTCCAAATTGCCTGATGGACTAGAGGCATAGGCGGGAAGGCGTAAGCTCTCATGTTGTGCCATGGAATCTCAAGAGCATCCCCCAGAGAGGAGGCTCCCAGCCCCCCTCTGGAGGCATAATAAGGAAGCTTCTTGTTTGCCGCCGTAGCAAAGAGGTCCACCTCAGCTGTGCCCCAATGCAAGATAATCCATGAAAGTACCTCCACCTTCAACTCCCACTCGTAGCTGACCACTGTCCGCCGGCTGAGGGCATCCGCTGTGACATTCAATTGGCCCGGGATGTGCACTGCAAGCAGCCAAACACTATGAAGCACGGCCCACTCCCAAATCTGGATGGACAGGTCCACGAGGGGGGGAGACTTGGTTCCCCATTGTTTGTTGATGTAATACATCGACACCACATTGTCCGTGCGTATGCGGACCACTTTGTTGGCAATGATCGGTCGGAACGCCCTGAGCGCTAGGAAGAGCGCCAGAAGCTCTAGATGATTTATCTGGAGGAGCTTGTCCTGAGGCGACCAGAGATCCGAGACCTGAAAAGGATCTAACGTCGCACCCCACCCCAGGAGGGAGGAGTCCGTTGTGATCGTCACCGTAGGGGCAGGTTCCTGAAACCCAGCACCCACCGACAGGTTGCTGAGAGATCACCACCACTCCAGATCCACTGTCATGGAAGCCAGAATCATTATCAGCTTGGAATCCGGGTCCACAACCTGACGCCAAGAACTCCGAAGAGCCATTTGGGTCCGCCTCATCTTGAGACGAGCAAGAGGAAGAGCCAACACACATGAGGCCATGAGGCCCAGAAGCCTCTGGAACCACCAGGCCGACATGCTCTCTGACTGCGCAAACATCTGACACGTGGCTAACAGATCCGCCATCATGTCCCCGTTCAGGTACACTTTGCAGTCGATCGTGTTCCAGCGAAAACCCAGGAAAATCAAGTCCTGCAAGACCGTCAAGGAAGATTTCTGCCAGTTCACTGACAGCCCAAGATGGAATAGGAGCTGAAGGAGAGACTGAAGATTGCCCGCTGCTTTCAACGGACAAGGGCTGCGTAAGAGCCAGTCGTCCAAATACAGATACACATGGATACCCTGCAGACGAAGAAAGGGCCGCAATCACCGACATCATCTTCGTGAAGACACGCAGCGCCGAGCTGAGGCCAAAAGGAAGCACTCAAAACTGGAAGTGCTCCTCTCCCAAAGTGAAACGGAGATATCTCCTGTGTGTATTCCAAATCAGGATATGTATGTACGCATCCTGAAGATCCACCACACTGAGCCAATCGCCCATCTGCAAGGAGGACAGGATCAGGCTGGGCGTGATCATCTTGAATTTCTCTTGGGGTAGGAAAAGATTGAACTGGGAAAGGTCTAGGATGGTGCGCAGGCCAGCCTGCTTCGGTTTGGGCACTCGTAAACAGCTGGGAGTAGAAGCCCTCCCCTCGCTCCCCGAGGGGAACGGGTTCCACAGCTCTGAGGTCCAGAAGTTTCCGAATCTCGGCTTTGAGGGAGGGCGAGCCCGACAGCTGGAAAGGAGGGTTGAGGGGTGGGGCAGGGCATAGGGGTAAGCGGAAGCCCGCCCGAGCGACTGACAAGACCTATCTGTCTTCGGTGATGGTCTGCCATGACACCCAATGAGACGCAATGTGTCTTCCCACCCGGGTCTCGTGCGAGCGCAGAGAACCCTCATTTAGTAGGTTTTTTTGGTGGTGTTACCACCTGAACCCGAGGAGGAGGCTGATGAGCGGGATAAAAACTGAGTCCATTGTTGCCTATGGCGGTTATTCCCCGAAGGGGTATCCACTCTGCGAGATTTCCGGTCGAGGAAACCCATAAAGCTAGAGGAGGGTCGGCTCTGGGACAACGGTCTCTGGGTTTTGAAAGGGGTCTTAACAAGGACTGACAAGGACTTAGCTGTCTGAGTGCTATCCTTTGTCTTGGTGAGCTCTACATCTGTGTTACCATCGAATGGAAGGTCCAACACCTTGTCCTGCACTTCTTTTGAGAATTTAGTGGCATGCAGCCATGCCTGCCGTGAGGTATCAACCCCCAGCATAAGGCCCCGAGCCGCGGTGTCTACGTGATGAGCCGCAGCCTCCAGGAGATCCTGGGCCAAGACCCTGGCATCAGATAAAGCACCCTTAAAGTCCTCCAACTTTTCGACCAGGATGAATTCCTCAAACTCCGACAGACCTTTCCACATCCGCATATTAGCCCCCGCTAACACCAGTTCGGCATTGGCCTGCCTGAGCTGCAAGGCCGAGTTGGCAAAGATTTTTCTCCCAAGGGAGTCAAGGAGCTTGTCCTCCTTTCCCAGAACCTGAGGAGCCGTTGTGGAAGAGGATTCTGCAGGTCTGGACTGCAAAGTGGCCGCAGCCACCACTGTGGAGGAGGGGGGGGACAAGATGACAGGGCCACCTCTTCCGAAGAATGCAGCCTGTATCTCGGGTCAATTGACTTATTGCTGAAAAGTCCAGAGTGTGGCTTTTCCCATACCCTGCGGACCTCGGCCAGAACGTCCTTCTGCAAGAACAGGCCAGTACGCACCAAAGGAGACAGGGTGAACGCCCCAGAAAGCACGCCCTCCTGCAGAGCGGGTGCCTCGGGCACCGGCACATCTAAGAAGCACATCATGTCAGTACCCGGTCATGAAAAGCTCTAATAGAGCGTGGCAGGTCTTCGTTGTCCTGATCGCCTAGCGTGTCATCCGACAGATCAGGATCCTGCTGAGCTGTGTCGGGCGCTGCCTTGTCCACGGGGAACAATGGGGGCAAAGGCGGAAGAGTCGGGGAAGGCACTGTAGGCAAGGGAAGCGCCAGTGGAACCACCGGAGGAACGGGTGGGGCCAGAGGCGCGGCAGACATATCTCCCTAAAAAGCCCTTTGAAATATTCCCTCATGGGGTCGGTTCGCATGAGCGTTTGAAATTTGCTGAAAAAGTCGTACTCCGGGGACTGCTTTGGCACCTGAGGAAGCCTCTCATGAGGTGGACAAGTCCAGGGATGTAACGGGGACGGGTGCCAAACGGGCCCCTCCACCGACGTGTCCACATAAAGCAAAGGCGCTGACCCCGCAGGCAACTAAACATTGTGCGGAAGAGGCATCCGGGCGTTCCAATCATAAACTGGCTGATAAGGATGTGCACAAGGGACTCTATGTTCACCAAAGGAGCCAAGCCCTACACCTGAGGCCGATGGCGTAGTTGTAGGGATAGCACCCAAAATGGCCACTGAGGTCGTGGCGGAAACGGGCACCATTTTGTCATTGTCTGAGGGGCACTGCAGCACGTGAGGAAGTGAGGCAGGGGTCCCCGTCGATGGATCAGGGGTCTTAACTTTAGCCTTAACATAAGGAACCTCGGCAGAGCAGGTACTATGAGGCCTGGAATGTTTCTGCGACATACCAACCGCCAAATTAGCCTTCCCAGGAAGGACCTCGGCACCACCGGTAAAAGAAGAACTTTCCTTCTTTGCCCTCGCAACAGATCTGGTGTTGACGCAAGAGCGGGAACGGTGAGAAACAGCCTTCACTGGCAAGGCTTTGTCAGGCCTCTCAGAAATGTTGGTAGTTTTAGCCTCTGAAAAAGGGACCTCGGACCCACGTCCAGTGACAGCCTTATCTGCGCAGGCCTCGAACATCCGTTCGGTGACAGCAAGCCCCACCAAGGCCTCAGGGCGCACCCCGGTCTTATTTTTGAGGGAAGCCAACAGAGAGGCCTCAGAGCGAGCTCCGGTATCCCACGATTCAGTAGAACTGGGTCTACAAACAGCCCCCACAGGAGGGGCCTCGGAGCATGCTACGGTATCCACAGGCCCCTTACGGGGACCCTCGGAGAAAACTCTGGTACAATTATTAGGCCCAACAGGCACCTCAGGGCGAACCCTGGTGACAGAGCGATCAACGCTCCACCGGGCCCGGGAGGAACCTGGAAAGGTATCCCCCGGCCGGGGTGCTCTGAAAAGTAAAGAATTTACCGGGCATTGTTTCTTCTCGTCGATGAACGCCTGTAAATGTAAAGTCGGAACACCTCCTCCCAACGCTCCAACCGACGTTGAAGTGCCCGGACCGATAAGGGAGTCACAGTAAAAACAGGAGTACCAACGGTGATCCGGACCCAAACACTCTATGTAAAGAGGATGGGGTTCCACCCTCGTGAAACAACAGTGGCACGATGAACAATCTGAAAAGTCTAGTTTGAATGACATAGACAGACTAGTACACAATTGCTAGCGAGAGCCAGATAGGAAAAAGGGAAGAAAATCTTCAGAGGATTCAAGTGCGTCCAGTCCCGAACGAGCGGAGAAAAGGACTGATGGGCGATGCGAGGGGTGGAGCCAAGGTGGGTGGGGTTACGGCCGCATGCCGGGCCCCGTGCAAGAAAGAGAGGAAGGACACATTTTTGAAAATATTTTTTGGATGCTTTTTACAAAGTGCTCCGCTCCCGTCCCACAGGACGGAGAGATGTCCCATAAGTATGGAGGAAAGGGGACGGGACGTAGGAGTACAGACGAAAACCTTACAAGCGGGAAGTGAAGGGGCGGTGATCCCGAAGTTCCAGAGAGGAAAAGATGCGATCGGTGAGTGAAGCAATAAAACTCATTATTTTGGCAAATGTCGTTTAGGCATTAGAGCCAGTAAGGGAAAGGTAACGGTGGGCGGCAGAGAAAAAGTACAGAAGACTGTATACATATAGGGGGTAATGACTCGAGCATAAGAAATAGAGTGGATACCGGGAGGACACCCGAGATAAAATGTGAGGATTACCAGGTGGGCACCTGAGACAAAACTTAAGGATTACCAGGGGGGCACCTGAGACAAAACATAAGGATTACCAGGAGGCACCTGAGACAAAACGTAAGGATTCGCCTTGTTCCTGCGCTTTAAAGAGTGGTCAGAAGGAACGTGAACCCAGAGCCCACAGTGGGGGGACAATTTAGGCTACAGTGACGATTAAAGAAGGCATCAAAGGTGGTTCATTCACATCCCATGACGGGGTATTGATTAGAAGGCAGGTACATGTATGACCAGCTGGTGTCCATCTAGTCTGTCGAGTGTCTGTCATATGTGTCTTGTTGTATGTCAAATGTAAAATAATTGTATTAATGATTGGTTGAAATCTATTTTGGCTTTGCGCGTTTATGTAATTAAGAAGAAATCTCCATTTAATTGATGGGTTTTGAGTAAATTGTTGGCACAAAATTTGGCCAGAAAAGATTGGATTGGAGCTTGCGTATGTGGTGCTCGCTCATACCATTGGAGGGTTGAAGAACTGTGTAAATACTGTTAGTGACGAAATTAAAAATGGAGGAAGTTACCCCACTTGCGTATTTGTACATGCAACTGCCCAAGCATGCACTAAAGCTGAAGAAATACAGCCAGGAGTGGGTTAAGGGTACTGCCAATAAGATGTTTATGCCGTGGCCCCAGAACGGGTCACTCTATAAGGCTGTTTTACAGCACATGACAACCTTCCTACGAGCCACATATTTGGGCAAGAAGTTAGAGAAACGTCTTGCTATTCAGGAGTTGTGGAAAATGTTTGAAGAAACGAAGGTGGAAGGACACCCACAGACTAGATACTAAATGTATGTACAGAGGGGGGAGAGACGCCTACCGCGCCACGAGCCCCGCCTGAGCCAGTCATTGAAGGAAGCAAGTCAGAGGGTCTTTACCCAGTAAGAGAACTTAAAGCAGCCACGGGGTATAGCAACCCCGTATATGAGTCGCCTACGTACAGTAGTGACGATAATAAGGGAAAAGAACAGGAAAACAATATCGTCTCCGCAGTCTCAAGGGACAAAGAGAGATGCAAAGATAAAGGGAAAGATTGGGCACGGAGTTGTGCACCTCCAGATAAGGAGAAAGAGGGAAATAAACATAAAGGAAATGAAGGTAGAGGTGATGAGATAGCAATCGCGAAAGACGAATGGATGGGAGGTCAAATATTACTGAAGTTAGATCGAAAAGGAAGTGATGATTTGAGGCCAAGGGAGAAGTCTGATGAGACGCAAAGGGGAGAGAAAGAGAAAGGGATGGAAGAAAGAGATGAAAGGACTAGAAAGAAAGATAGGCTAAGGCGAGAACAACTATATCGCGAAGAGAAAGGAATACCGCTCAGTCGCACACAGTACGCAGCCTATAAAAGGTACAGGCAGAACATGTTAAGGTTGGACGAAGAAAGGAGAGTGCACGAAAGAAAAGTAAAAAAGCGGGAAGATGAGGAAAGTAGAAGGGCAATGAACGGATGAGGGAAGTAGATAAGGCTAGGGAAGAAGCAACGAAGCGAAAGGAAATAGACGAGGAAATAGAACGTAAGCACAGACAGAGGGCACGGGATCTTGAATATTTGGAGCGGGAAGTGATTAAACCCAATCCTACAGTAGAATGGGAAGACATAGAAGCATTCCTTCCTGCAAGTGATGCGGTACCAGGAACAAGCGGGACAAATATTGAAGATGACTTTGGCACCAGAAGCATCAGGGAAACGATTGATAAAATATACGACGAGATGGCACTAGAGCAGATATCCGATGGGGAAGGGAAGATGAGCGCTTAGAGAGCACTCAGCTATATGACACTGAGGATGTCACCCGAAGTAGTGGGAGCAGGGGACTGTTCCTAGACAGGCTGGAGATTGGGCAAAACGAAGAAGATGCTAGGAGTTGTGTAAACATGGGAGTATTCAGAATCTGACTCTGGTGGGGAAACAGAAGATGTGGCACATGAAGAAGGGAGTCGGTGTGAAAAACGGCTTCCAGGGGACCGAGGGGTACGATGGTCAGACGCTAGCAGGTCCACAAGTAGGGCACCGAAGTCTGCCGCGCCGTCCGGCCGTCATGAAGGAACACCCCACGGTCAGAGAGGGGCGTCAGCACCTGCCTATGCAGACAGACTAAGGACATTGCCAGGTAGACGGCAAGGT
Source organism: Ambystoma mexicanum (assembly GCF_040938575.1). NCBI lineage: Eukaryota > Metazoa > Chordata > Amphibia > Caudata > Ambystomatidae > Ambystoma > Ambystoma mexicanum. Next base: position 277,663,851 of record NC_090941.1, read on the forward strand.
GGGAATGCCACCCCGGCAATAGACCGGAAAGCTACGGGGAAAGAGAAGGAGGACTGTGCATTCCAATTCCCGTTGCTAGACTTCCACAGTACATGCAGGACTAGCACGCTGGAAAAGGAGGGGCTACCTCCGAGCAGACGGCACGCCAGTGCAACATGCAGCCTTATTGGACAGGCTGATAAAAGCTGATAAAAGCACTACAGCTCCCAGTGGGCATAGCAGTCGTGAAATGCGCCGCTCACACCAAGGGGACGGATTTCGTGTCACGTGGAAATCATGAAACAGACACGGAAGCCAAGCGCATGGCATCCAAAACTGAAACAATGATGGACGTGGAGGTGGCACGTACCAATGAGAGGATGAAGGTAGCACGAGCCACACCAGAAGCCTATAGCAATATGGGGCCGACTCAGCTAATGGAGCTCCAGGGGGAGGCACCTCAGGAGGAGAAAAATCTGTGGAAGCGTTGAGGGTGTTCTTTAAACCCCTCTGACGGGTTGTGGAGGCAAGACAGCACTGGTAAACCAGTAATGCATGTTGCCCTTCTAAAGGTAGCTTTAGAACAACTACACTACCCCATCCACATGACAAAAGAAAATCTTGCTGCAACGCTCGCAGAAGACTGGTTCACAACGAATTTAGCAGAGCATGTTGCATTTTTCCTAGTGAACTGCATTATCTGAAAGCAGTTCACCGCTGGGCACACATTACAAGTAGTGAGAGGAATCAATCCCAGACCAAATGGACCATTCCAGCACTTGCATATCGACTACATCGACATGATTCAAGTGTGCAACGGGTACAGGTATTTAATTGTGGTGGTGTGTCCATTCTCTAGATGGATAGAAGCAGGTCCCTGTACACACCCCGATGCTACCTGTGCTGCCAAGTTCCTAGTGAGGGAGGTGTTCCCTAGATGCGGGGTGTGCGAAGTAATGAGATCAGATAACAGGGCTCACTTTTAAATTCAGTTTTCTAACAGATTAGCTTGTTGCTTGGTATAAAGCACAAGTTCTCGTTGGCATATCATCCTGAGGGGAACGGGATATGTGAACGGATCAACGGCTTGCTTAAGGAGAGGATAGCTAAGTTGAAGCTCACATTAAAGAAGGGATGGCTGCACTGTCTACCATTAGCATTGTATGCACTTCGGAACCAACCAGGATCCGACCATCATCTCACGCCGCACGAGATAGTTACAGGCAGAAGGATGAGGACCTCTCTTACCCCCCGAGATAGAGCTAGTTGTGATGCCCAGCCAACTAGAGAGGTCCTGGGAACAGAGATGCAAAAGTACCTAGACTGTATGACATCCAGCACCTCTGTCATTACAGGCCAGCTGCAGCGACGGCGAAAAGGGGATGGCGCAGCACAAAACACAACAAGAAGTGCAGAAGTAGGCGCAGCTCAAATCCTTTGTGCACCTCTCGTCTTCCCTGGTGATGCAGTATTGGTGAGAATCCACGCAAGAAAAAGGTGGGACGAGCCAAGATTTAATGGCCCCTTTATCGTAGAGGACTGCACCCCGTCCGCCGTCAAACTCCAGGGCAGAAGAGCATGGATCTTTCTAAATGACATTAAACCCTATGCAGGAGAGAGCCCTCCAGCTACATCTAACTGCAAAGAATCTACGGACAACGGGGAAGAACCTCAGCACGTGCAGACAAGATCCATGGTGAGGAAGAAGGACGCATGAGCAGCAAAACAAACGGCAAAAGAATCCAGTAACATTGTGGCTTTCAAAACAAGACATTTCCTCAAACGACGGACAATAATATGGACATTCTGTGCAGTCAAAGTTGTAGAGTAAAAGAAGAGAATCGCACATCCAAAGCTGCAGTAACGCTACTCATATGAACGTAAAGCCACACAAAGCATTGGAAAAGCCCTAAAACGTTGACAAGCGGAAAATAAGACATTTCTGAGACCAAAAACGGTATCCTGAAGCAATCAGTATTGAGACTTTGTTCACAGACCTTATGGTACATTCCGGCAGAAGTCTCAAGTGGGATGTGCTAACCTATTTCCAACTTGTGGTGCTATCATACCCATCACTCATAGGGAGAGGAGGCAGTGTCACTGACTTTATCCACGATCCGGTCAACAAGAAAATAATCTGGCAACTACTGACTATCATCACGGAAGCCTTCATTGTACTGCCCGAGTACAGTGAGAAGGACACAAATGCGTCCACCGCCAATAGACATTGATGAACTTACGTTTAAGTTGTTCCTCCAAATAGTCGAGAAGTGCCCAGGGCTCGTCGGGAGAACAACTGACACACGCACTTATATCAGAGATCCAAGAAACCTAGCTCAACTGAGTCAGCTGTGGACTAAATTAAATCATTTGGTGGTAATCCACACAACGGGAAGGTGCAAAGACTGTGCTAATCAAAAGAAAAGCTTGTGATCAGGACACAGCCAAACAGGACAAATGTCCCTATCCCCCGAGGACACCCCGCTGAGCAAAATGTTCTGTTTAGGTTAGTCACAGACTATCCAGAAATGGTAGGAAGGCCTCCAGATGTTGACGTCATCACCTTCCTTAGAGATCCGGCCAACGCCCCACACATGGGCTCACTTCTCCATGGTATAATGCTCCAAGTGGAGCTGTCCAACTTCCAGCAAGAATTCCTAAGGAGATTCCAATAAACTTCCCGCCGAGGACAGATCGAGAAGAGCAGAAACGAGGATTACGACATGATTGATCCTAGTTATTTTTATTTTTCTTCTATTTTTATTATTACATTTTCGTTATCCTTCCGCCGTGGAGCAGATCGACACTGTTCTTCAACTTGTCGCAGAGAGACCGAGTGAAAGGAGCGAACACAAGAACTTCACCATCTTATTTTCCTTTTCCTTCATTTTTCTCATTTTTTCCTATTTTTTCATGTTCACTTTTATTTTTTATTTTGTTATTATTTTTACAACATTTTATTTTTGTGTGATTTTTAGCAGTTCCATCTTTTCATTCGTTCACATTGAGCAAGTTCCAGCATGTCCTCAGGACCAAGGGAAATTCGAGGCGTGCATTGGGACCTCGCCTATTATCGATATGTATAATGAATGTGATGCACCAATGGTGCTAGCCTAAACCTTTTCCATAGTCTAGCACAGGAACTGTACTGAGTACCCAGAGACTACCGTCATCACTCACGTGAGGGGGGACATTTGGAGAAGCACTCGTCCCTCTAATAGTAACGAACTCTCGAAATACGAGACCAGAGCAAAAGAAGGAATACATAATTGACTATGAACTCATTCGAAATGGGGGCCCAGAACAGTAACTTGGTTTTACCCCCAACAGAAGGGCGGCCCCACTTCCCTGGAAGAAAATGCTGCAAATTGTCATTCCGAACGATTGTGTGTATATGTATAGTTATTATTATTCTTTTTCTGTCATTAACAATCAGAACTGCTTTCTTTATTGGTGTGCGAAGTGCCCCAATCTCAGTGCACCCACCAGATAATGAACATCTGGGGCCTACAAAAGCACCCAGACCCTATATAGTCATCCCAGTCCCAAGAAAACCTGATGACAAAAGTAACAAACTCAATTTAAATGTTATAAGCTATGATTTAGACACATTTGAGGTAACAAATGAGGTGAAAAGCTGGAGACAGGGTCAGCACGGAATGAATGAAAATGCTGCACTGACCACTGCACGCACCCACACACAGGATGCACACAGACAAGGGCAAGTGTCAATGGCTACAGGGCCTCCAACGAAAGTAGCAGAGAAGAGGAGACTGCATGCCGAACAATTCCAGAAAACAGTGATAGTGCTCAAGAGGAGCTAAGTGAACCACTAGAGAGAGAGGGCATAGCAAAATCCCTCAAAAGAACAGAAGTGGCCAAGAAAGAACTCACAGGGAAGACACACATGCTAATAGATTATTTGTTCCCATTCATAGTCCAAGCAAAGAAACTGCACGAGGAGCAGAAAAACAGAACTATAGAAACTATAACAGCAAGCACACCTGCTCCAACGCAAGGAACAAGCCGCAGGACTACAATACAGCCACGAGTTGGGAAGTTGGTGAACCAATGGTGGTTACGGGATGTTGATGGCAGACTACAGAAGGGAAGGAAAGGAAGCACAAATCCTCCTCCTGCCACAGCGATGCAGTCGAGGCAGCCTGCTCCACCAAGACACTCAGAGAGGAAAAGCAGCATTGACGCATTTAGATACATAGTCATAGCAAACTACAAAAGAACACTGAGAATCAAGAGAAGCCCACACGAAGATAACAATGAACTTAATGATTACCTGGACAGCACAGCCCATCTCGGAAATAACATATGGTACCAGCACATGAAGGAAGTAGGACAAAGGCAGTCGGAAGGAGAATGCTTCGTCTGTGCTCTCCTACAAAACAGCATGTAGAAATCCAAGATCTTCGTGGCTTTAGAACTTGATGTCCCTACAGCACACTGTATGTCACATGTAGCAATGTGCAACACCAGAGGACAATTTATGGGAAGAGACGCCTCGTTAATATGGGCCAATGAAAAGGATTACACGGATGAAGATGGCTACGTTCAGGACATTAAAACAAGAAACCGAGCGCATACAAGGAATCACGTGATCAGGTACGAGAACCCTGGCATCAAAGGATCAGGGGTAAGTTAACCGAGACTGAACGTTCAGGGAAAGACTGCAGAAGAGGCTCAAATCTGGAAGAACAGAGGCCAAATGCAGATCTGGGGGTCAGTGGTCTCCCCAGATGGATGGGAAGACGGAGTAGTAATCTGCCGAGCATGGATGGTCCTTGGAGCCTGCAAGGAAGCAATAGAGAATTTGCAGAGGGTATGCAAACCTCTGTGGCCAAGGTTGGTAAAACTGCTAACATAGGTCGAAGATAGAGGAGGACCCCTGCAAATAGTACCACTGGAGAGCCCGAAACTATGTTTCAGAAACAATGGCACAGGGAAGATGGGAGAGAATCAAAACTGCAGACGAATCTTTGGAGCTCCAGGAATGACACAAAGAACCGCAGTTATTATATAGCATTACTGGGCGTGTCGATCCAAGGCATACATAAGGCGGCCGAAAAACTGGGGAGGCATATGCACACTAGTGAACGTCCATGTTCCCGCACTAGTTATCCCTAAGAATGACATAAAGTTGGACAGTTTCCCAAAAGCAGATGCTCATCTAAGAAGAAGGAGATCTGCGGAACTGGTATCCAGGATGAAGATGGGAAAATTACTTTTCTCCCAAATCAGAAGAGGCATTCCATGCAATCCCGTACGAACACAGGCTGTTCAGCCTCACCTCAACAATATTCACAACACTACTCCTGCCCCACATCCAAGTTGGAGTGAATACTAAATGGTTGCAGATAACCAGATGGGAGTTATTGCAGACCATCAATACCACTATACAAGGATTCAACGCGATAAAAGAAGAGCTGAGAGCAATCAGACATATCACCCTCCAAAACAGATATGTGCTTGACATGATCACTGCAATGGATGGAGGTGTTTGTACAAAAATCGGAGAATCATGTTGCTCATTTGTACCATCACACGATGAAGAAAACGGAACCCTAACAGAGGCCATAAGCATGCTGACAAGCCTGAAAAACCAGATGATCGATGAAAGTGATGAAGTAGACGATGACAGCTGGTTTGGAGACCTATTCTCGTGGGTCCCACAATGGATGGCAGATATATTCAAGTTTCTGGGAGCTCTACTAGCAATGGTATTGCAAGGATTCTGCGGTATCAAGGTAATCATTACCCATGCCAGAAAACTGCAAAGAAAGCCATAGGGATGAAAATAATGGTTGATGTCGAGCCAGGATGGAAGCCCAGAGACCTAAATGTTGAAGAAATAAGAGACTTTGTGAAAGCTAGCAAATTTGCGCCAGAGGGAACAAAGTTCACATACCCTAAGAAACGAAGAAGGTATGAAGGAAAATGGATCTACTGCACCCTAAATGGACAATGTCAGCTAATGACATGGAACAAGGACGAATATGTGAAAACAGCAGGGAGTTTGAAGGGAGTGATAAAAATATGGACTCCAAAGGCTCACACATTCACACCATCATGTACCAACGCAGAGGACGATGAGCATGACACCGAAGAATCAAAAGAAATGAATGCAAAGGAGATTGCAGAAGTGGTCGATGAACCAACCGGAGGGGGGAGTGTAAAGGAGGTCCCAGACATCGCCTGCACCCCTTCCCCTCATTTCGTGGTATCAGGAGGTTACTCGCCAAGGTATGTAACGTATGAAGAGCAAATGAACCTACAAAGAGCTGCACTGGGACTCTGGCCAGTATACATCAGAAGATCCACACCAGTTGAAGCACCCATAACCAGACAACCCTGGGCAGCACGGTACCCTATTAGACATCCATACGAGCCGCTGATACAAAATTAGGCGTACCTACACACGGTCCACGAAGAGACCCCAAAAGCCTTAATGGAAGGCCAGTGGAAATGACACAAGGGCCTGAACAGACCCGTGAATTAATAAAAGTAGCTATCGAAGATAACACACCAGTGTGAATAACTACGAAAATGAATGGAATAGACACAGAGAGGAGACAATGTTACAACGTGAGGAAACAGTGCTACGAGAAAAGATGGAAGCAACCGTCCTGTTAAACATGTGTAAATAGGCTTGAAACGCAAGATGCTAAGAGCTCGATACTGCTTGCAATGCTTAGTAGAAGATAAAGCGGCAAGCGCCAACCATATATCTACCTCAATAAGGCACATTATACAAGTGCGACTCCATTTTGTAAAAGCAGAAATGTACCCAGGCGGCCAGAGGCCTGACAGGCCAAGTTTCGAAACCCAGCCAAAGGCAAGAGAAGGAGCAGAATCGAAACTCAACAAAGAGCGGCTCATGCCTAGGAAATCGAGGTCAACTAGAGGAGGGGAGGAGAGCGTCAGCTCACAAGACTCCAACTTCAGAGCATACCAGCCTGCCTCATGAAGGTCAAGATAAGTGGGGTCCATAAAGGTGGCTAGGCTGACACAGAAATAAATGCACCAAAAGCTGGAAACTGAAGCAGATTCATGGTGAACGAACACGTGACCAGCCAGGCGCGAAGAAGTACCATCGCCTGATGTCATCCAGGACCCGAGGATGCCATAACCTTTCCCGATAAGAGACTACAGTTTCGAGGCCATCCTTAGCCAACTAATTGACACGTCGCCCTAAAACACTGATTGATGGAAGGGAGGCAGGGTGAAACTTGGGACACCAGGCACAGGGGTGTCCATTCTGCATGCTGCTAATTAAAAGTGACAATGTATGTCTAGGGGTGAAACCTGCCCAATCACAATGGACCAAGTTATCTGGAGTCCTATAGATATTCTAACCGATAGGACGTTGTAGTTGTAGTGACGTCTATCACGTGTGATGTAGAGGGATGGGCGTAGACGCCCACCCAATAAGAGTTATCCAAGCCGCATGCCCTATTCTCATATACAGATATAACACCTATCCTTAAGTTACCTTTCCTAACCAATTATATTGCATGATGATTTCTTATAGAAATTATACGCCAGTGATGACAATTTTTGCCTATAAGAAGTGCTGTCCGACCGAATTTCGAGGAAGTCGGAATGAGACAGGTGATCGCAATGCTGCTGATTTCCATTTGTTTCTCTGTTTGATGTAATTGTCATTAAACTGACTTCCCTTTGCCAACTTACTGAGTCCTCATTATTGAGTCGTGTTGGAGTAAGTGAATCCTGCACCCCCTGTCCTCACATGGTGCATCTATCTTGTTTTACAAGTTCTGGAGGGTGAGCGCTGACCTATGGGCCTGTCAGTAACTTCTTCCCCTCCTGAACACTAGCTACAGATGAAATAAAAAATAAACCATTTCACTCTTTGGGAACTGCCCTGATTGTGGTGGTCTATTCGACTGATAAACAATCTAAACTCCTTTGATGGGTTCATAAGTTTGACGAAACCTCAGCATCTCCTCATTGACGAAATCCTGGACGTTTGAACAAGCAATTGAACAAGCAATACCTGTTTCCATTCCTTCACTGTGGCATTCCATATCAGATTCATCAACATGTCCTGGGTGATGGTAATCAGTGCAGAAACAACTCACAGCATACAGCATTGGAATGGATATTTATAAATTACTCGCCAGTTACAAGACTGGTTCCTTTTTCTGTTAGTTTGTAAGGCCAGGGAGCCAGGTAAGCGTTTATTTGTAAGCTTTGACCTGTCACAGTAAAGCGACCTTTTCCACTCTAACGAGTCTGGGTTTTTGTGCAGTAAGTCAAAAAGAGGGCCTCGGGGGGAACGCAAAGCGTTTCCCCCGGGGTTATTTTGACGCTGCTCAGGCCAGCGAGGTGCCACGTACAGAGCGTCATCAGGTGTATTTAAGGGTCAGGGAAGGTTCGGGAAGCAGGCGACGGTTGGGGACTTTGGTTTGAAACGCCCGCCCGCCCCCTTTGTTCTTGGGTTATGGTATCAGGGTCAAGTTTTATGGGGGGGGGGTTCCATCTCTTAATTTTGTGTTCTTTGGGATCAAAATTTTCTGTAAAAAGTTGCTAGGGGGCTTTTTGGTAACGTTTTTAGTTGGTATTGTTTTGGTAGTTTTATGTGACAGGTTGGGGCATTAGATTTGTGTGATGTATATTATTCGTTGCTGATGTGGCAGGTCAGACTGGCGGCAGGTCATAGGAAAGAGGAGTTTGGTGTAGAGGGGAGTCTGGATGGGTCTGGGAAATTGTTGTTGACTGACTGTTGACTGACTGACTACATGCATCTGACTGATTGAATATGCTACTGACAGTGCCGTGTCTACGTTTCGGTACCGTGCAGAGTGCATTTCCTGTCCCAAACCTGACCTCACACAATCCTTACAAATTACAGATGACACACCCACCATGACACAACCCCTACAGATTATGAATAAATGATTTCAAAACCCAGACCCTTCTTCTGCCACACTGGGTCTGTTCTTGCTACCATGCAAAATTACAGTCCCCTGTCTACACCCAAAGTAGGAACACCATATATCGCCAGCCTCCCTCCAATTACCCCAGCAGAGATTTGGATCCTCCTACCTGACAGATGAGGCACCGTGGGGTTCAGAGGGAAGTGGTCTGCAAGGCTGTCGATGTCCTCCAGGTCCCTGTCATGGTGCCAGATTGTGACAGAAAAAAGGCGCTCACACAATTACATTTAGAAGAGTAGCACGGAACAGAGTCTGTTGATTACATTGCAGTGCATGTACGGCTTGTGGCTGCTAATAACTGGTTAATTCTCTCTCTGGCTCCTTGAAAAAATCAGAGATAGTCTCCCTGAGTTATTGTTTCTCATCCATCCTAGAGACTCAGGAATCGTCTTCTGCCCGTCAGCCATTGCCTACTCTTACACATTTTAATCTGCTTTTGTTGGGGGACCTTTTAAAACGCATTACAAGAGCAAAACCTTCTAGCTCAACTAATAATATGTTGCCTCCTAAAATCCTAAATGTAGATTTCCATCCATGCTGCACACATTCTTCACATTGTTGACATACCTTTAACTTCAGGTCAAATACCCTCTGTTTGGAAAGAAGCTGTGTTCCTCTTCCTCTTCAGAAGCCACATTTGAGTGCTCAGGATGTTAATCATTTCCATCCTATTTCTCAAACTGCTTTTTGGCCAAACAACTGGAACTCGTGATTCTGGCACAGCTCCATACACTTGTACTACATGTTCATCTTCTTGGTCCCTTGCAGGCAGGTTTTAGACCCCATCATGCAACATAAATTGTTACCACAACCATGCTTGACATCTAGAGGGAAGAAGTAGATGGCAGTGGTGCTGGAGCTCTGATGCTGCTTGATTTTTAGCTGTGTTTGATACATTAGATTATCGGATCCTTCTGACATATCTACATAATAACAGTATTAGAGGCCAGGTGCTGAAATGGTTCAAGTCGTTTCTTAGAAACCAGTTCACAGTCGGTTAAACTGTATAGGAACACTTGCCTAAAAAAAGCCATTAATCTGTGGAGTTCCTCAGGGGTCGGCTTTTTCGCCCCTACTTTTTAATTTGCATGTAGCACCTTTGACCAACATCATTCATAGACATGCAGCCTCATTACGAGTTGGCCGGTACACAGAAAAGGTGCCGATAATAACATTTACCAGCACTTTCACCGGACTGGTCAACTACAGCTTTGGTGGTAAGGGTTAAGGATTTACTCCCAGATAAGAGCTTGAGGTAAATCTACCCCTACCGTCAAATAACTGCCTTTATTACCGGCACAGTCGGTAAGTGCTGCAAAATCCTCCCCTGGAGTCCTAAAGAACTCCATGGAATGGGGATTTACTGCCCTTACCAGCACTTGTAATCTGCCTGTAATTCCGGAAGACCAAGTGACTTTAATAGCAATTCCTTTTGCCGGTATTCCGGCATATTTAATGCTGGAATATCGGCAAACTGTTAATGAGGCCGAAGGTCTTTTTTTCTTGAACTATGCTGATGATACTCAGCTTTTTGTCAAGTCTTCTGCAAATAGATCGAATTCATCTGACAAAGCTAAAACATGGTTGATTGCAATTAAAAGATGAATGGATGTTAATTACCTTAAGACCAACCCTGCTAAAGTAGGTAATGACAGTCAATGCAGGTCTTCCCCCCTGGGACTACAATGTCTGTCCAGAACCTTTCACAAAATGCCCAGCTCCTTCAGCACAAGTGAAACATTTTGGTATAATTTGGACACTGATCTGTCCTTTCCCATCAGGTTTCTTCGGTAACCAGCTCCTGTCTCTTTCTATTTAGGTGCCTTAAGAGTCTCGTATCCCTTCTTTCATTGAACCAGAAAATCACTATCATTAACTCTTTTGTCTCTTCAAGATTTGCCTAATAGTGCATATATTGGGCCTGGTTCTAGAAATATTGATAGATTGCAGTGTGGGAAAAATGCTGCTGCCAGACTCCTGCTCAGAGTAAAGTAATTCGATCACATATCTCCTGGTCTGCCTGCTTTGCATTGGTAACTAGTAAAACAAAGAATACTTTGAACATACATGTGCCTTGTACAGAAAAAGGTTCATGGTCACCATAAGAATCCTCCAGTAGACAGGTTACAGATCTACTGTCCATTCAGACAGCTAAGATCGCTCCCTACTGACTTTCGCAAAATTTCCTAGAGTGAAGATAGACAGTATTACTTTCAGTTATCAGGCTTACAAATCCTGGACCAATCTGCATTTGTCTATTAGATGCTGTGGGGATTTTCGTACTTTCTGAAAATCACTCAAAACATTTATTTTTCTTACCACAAATAGCCTTTTTTAATCAGCCTTTTGCTTTCCCTCTCATTTGGCATCTTGTTATTAGACAATCTGTCATTAGCACCAAGATGCCTCTGGGTGAGCGGTTGCGCTATATAAAACCCTCTCACATGTATATATGCATACCATAATCGACAGTATGTCCTTTTCTGAACTAAATGAGTGCAACACCCTCCATACCCCAAATCCACACATTTGTATACTGTTTTAATAGCTGAATAAAGGACCTTTTCATCACAATAATTTGATATTTTCTCGGAAGAGGGTACTAGTCCTAGGAAGATGCAATTGTTTAGTTCAGAGATCAAACACCTGTTGGTACATCTTTGATGTCTTGTACACCTGCGACTTTTGGTGCTCACGTGACGCAAATCTTCTAGAAACCTAAGCGAGGCATCAAGTCCCATGTGATCCTTGTGGCCTTGATCTGGACCAGGCTTGCAGCACTTTCACTGCCATTTTTAGGCTCGGAACAGAGTACTGCGGTAAGGTGGGAGGCATGGATAAGTCAGAACAGGAGCTCTAAACAGAAAAACAATGGATGAAGAGGGACAAAATAAAGAAAAAATTGAGATTTCCCCCTATATAGCAGAATGGAAGAAAATAAAAGGGAAGGATAGAAAAATGGACACAGTCCTCCTCCCCCCCAATGTGGGTAAATTGGTTTGTCCGTAGTGTAGGCGTGGCTGCTTGGCTGAAAAGGCGTGGGAGCCAGTTCGGGGGACATCGCTGAACAAACAATGGCTGCAGAGAACCCTTAGGTGGACCATCAAAGAACTGTATGAAGAGGCCCATGAAAAGAACAGCTGTGGTAGGTTTTCTCCGAACTCACCATTGCCATCAGTTTCTGTTCCAACAATGGGCTGCAAATCATTAATTTTGTGATTCCTGTAGATGCTAGTGACTCAAGAGATGGCTCAAATAGATGGCATTTGACGGAACGTATGAGTTGCATGAAACCTTTAGTGGTTGAACCGGAGCTCTTGTCTGCACCCAAATTAATGTTATGGTCACTGAATTAGTGCTAGCAGAGCTGGGGCATCTGTTGGGGATTATTGTAGCTTTTAATGTAATTCTTGCATTGAGCCTGTGAAAGGGACCTGCTTGGAACATGAAACACACTTAGACTTTAGGAATTGGAATGAGCAGCTCAGTGTTTTCTTAGGCTTGCTACCTTTTTTAAATATTAGAGATTTGTTTGTATTTGGAGATCCTGGAAGAGCTGTGCACTGGTACTTCAATACAGAGTAGTAAAAATGCCCTTATTTTCATGGTTACCATGTTAACTTTTTTAACGTAATTTTTATAGAACTAGTAGTACTTTGGGCAGCTTTTTCATCTCCTTAATTATATTTTTTTTCATCGGACTTCACAAAAACGGCAGGCCTATCAGCAAACCTGCAGCCAGATGCCAACCCTTATTCATGCCTCATCTGGACATATCCTACAGTCATTAGAAAGCTGGAATGAGAATGCTGATGACTAGTGGCATTACACAAAACGAGGAGGACCCCTGCACAATGTCTATGAGGCATCCATTGCCTAAACAGGACGTTTTCCATCACCTTTAGATATTGCTGACTCTTCCGATTTTGGACCAATTGCTCGACTTTCTTATTTGTCAACAATTCTTGAAAGACTAATTCTGGCTCTGTTGTCTAATTATTTTAACTCTCCTAATCTCTAGTTTCTTTTTCAGTGCGGCTTTAGGCCCCAGCTTTTCTACTGTAACTATTCTTCTTTCTACCTCTGACATCATTTTGCTTGCTGGTCACCATAAACAAGCTTCCCTCTTTGCTTCTTTTTGATGTATCGACTGCTGTTAATAACGTTGATCACACTACTTTACATCAATCTCTTTCTACTCTTGATATTTCTGGTAATGTGCTCTCCTGGTTTTCCTCTAATTTACCTGACTATTCCTTCCAGATTCCCCGGAAATGCTTATTGTCCACTTCTAAATCTCTTTCCTACGGGGGTTCCTCAAGGTTCTCCTTTAGGTCCTCTTCCATCCACGCTATGTAATAGACCCATGAATCAGAAAGTTAAATCATGTGTTTTTCATGTACAACTCTATACTGACGACACTCAGATTTTTGTTTCCTTTCCCTCTTTTACTTGAGTGCTGCCATCAACTTCTTTCTCTGTGTCTCTCCTCTCCTCTGTTGAGTCATGAACGTGGGCTCATGTTTTGCATGTAAATCCTACAAAGAATGAAGTTTTATATTTTACAGTAGACTCTTCTGTTTTTTTCCATCCTCAGTTTTGTTTCTTCCTGTTCAACTTTCTGTTTGTGTTGCTGCTCTAAATCTTGGGTATATTTTTGCTTCTGAACTTTCTTTTCAAAAACACGTTTCAGCTGTTACTCGTCCACGTCACTCTCAATTGTTGTACTAAACAGAACATTCACAATTTTCTTACATTCCCAGCTGCTGAATTGCCAATTGAAACCTTAATACCTTTACGTTTTATTTACTGTTGTTCTCTCTATGATGGTCTTCCTAGATATGCTCTATTACCTTTTTCAATACATCCTGCACACTGATTTTTGTAATCTGCTTAGTCTTATTTATTCAATGGGGCTCATTACACGTTTGCCGGTATTCTGGCGGTAAATCCGCCAGAATACCCACAAACGGATTTCTGATACCGCCACTCAGTCCAGTGGAATGTCCACCTGGATTACGAGTGGTGGTAGCCGGTATATCTCCCCAATTCATGGAGTCCATTAGGCTCCATTGGGGATTTTGCCAGTATTGCATGCACTGGTATAACCAGCGCCTGTAACTCCAGCGATTTCTGCTGCTAAAGCGGGGCCCACGAATCTGCCCCGGGGCCCGGCGACTGCACAAAAAAGCTTTTTTTCCAAAGCCTGAATATCTCCCGCATCTGCGAAAGCTTCAGGCTTCAGAAAAAAATGCCATAATGGTGGCGCCGCATTTGTGAGGCACCACTTCAAGCAAGAGATGCCCGTGGGCAGCGCCACCATTATGGAGAAAACATGAGGCTGCTGGAAGCAGAGGCCTTGTTTTCTAAATCTTGAAGCTCCCACGCATTCGCGGAAGTTTCAGCCTTCAGGAAACGCCCTCAGCTTCCAGCGGCCTCACCCTTTTAGCCTTAATGGTGACGCTGCCCCAACCCAGTTGGCGAGGGCCAGTGCTACCAATAAGGCTGAATAGGTGAGGTGCTGTCCCCTGTCAGGCAAGCTTTTAGAAAATAAAGGCAGAGATCAGCATAGGGGGAGAGGGTGCTGATCTCTACAAAAGGCTGCCTGGCACGGGTGCCAGTAGCCCATTGAGCTGGGGCTCATCAAGGGGGGGTGGCCTAACGGGCCAGCAGGTGACCGCCATTAGGCCATGCCCCCTTGATGAGCCGCAGCTCATTTTGTAGTGCCACTTAAAGTCTTTCTCCCGGCAATGTGATTATTATGGCTAGTCGTCAATATTTGTCATGTTAGCAACACTGTTTTCATGTTTATATTTGTTTACTGTGTTTCTAGTTATTGTAAAGTGCTTTGGATAAAGGCACTGTATAAATAAATACATAAGTAAATAACCTGGCCAATCTGGAAGATCCTAAGTAACGAGGTCCCCCATCCACTATAATGGCTGCCAGGGTGTCCAGTGCGTCCCTCCGGGTGATGGTTAGCACACATTCCTGTAACGTAATGCAATGTAAAGTCAAGTGGTCTTGTATTGCCTCTGCCATTGTGGCAGACTCGTTGCATCTAGCACGATAAGAAAGGTTGTGATGTTAGTGGGATAGATGGGGAAAGATGTGAAACTAGGTAAGAGGAAGGATTTTCTTCCATTCATTTGCATAAAGGAATAGGCGGCCTATTTGAGCAGAGCAGATATCAGTTTCTTTTCCGTGCACATACATGAGTCTTCTATGATTCACCTATTAGGCTGCCAGGTGCCTATTGACAGTTGCCGAGCTCCACACGTGGTACATGGCTCTAGCCAGATCCACAGCCTATTCATTCTGTCACTTAGGGCCTGATTCACAGAAACGTGTTTTAAGTTCTCACCTTAACGTCCCTGCAAATAAAGTTTTTTACTTGAATTTCAAGGGTTTTGTTATTTCATACATAATTAACATTAATAATAGAGACAATTAGGCTAAAAGAAACAATGTACTATGTCTAGAAAGTAAAATAAAAAGCAATTGTGCAAACACATTTCCCCAAATATACCTGTTGTTACAGAAAATGTGTTTGCATTTGTACTTAACTTTTTAAAGTATTTACATGTATATGTACTGTTCATGAATAGTTATTAAAGTGTTACAGTAACTGAGTAGAAAGACTAAACTCAATATATTTTAAAATATATGTGTACAAGACTACTGCCCATATATAAAAAAAAAAAAATATATATATATATATTTTTTTTTTACAGGTTTTATAGCCGCGTCTACTAAGGATGCATGCGTGACTACATGCAGCAACGACTAGGGGGTTACATGCGTGTGCGAAATGAGCCAATCGACATAGACATCCTTCAGCGCAGCTATGTATCTTCGCATACAGTACGCCAGCCAATCATATCACATGCTGCGGTTCTGCACATACACGTAACTGTCATGCAACTGGGATGAAAACCACTGCTGACAGTTGGCACTTCTTTAAAGTTCCAGAGAATAGGCAGAGGAGGTACTTTGCACATTCTGCAATAAATCTCTACACCGTTGCCATTCCACGGCTCCGTCTGAAAACCTGGGAACATCTATTATGATTAATCATCTAGTGCGAGTCCACTGGGATGACGTTGATGATGACTATCGGAAATCACATGAACATCACAAAAGAAAAATCCATGGGTCCCATTTGTTGTGTAGACGAAGATCAGCACCACCTGCATCACCACCTCCAACCACCAGTGCCACAACATCACCAACTGCAAATTAAGCCTCAACTTCAGCAGCGGTGTCAACTGCACAGTCCCGATATTTCCATGATGCAAGTCAGGTGTAGGCAATGCCTCAAATGGGTAGCCAAGGGAGGTGCCACATGTAAGGAATGGGAGAGGTTAATCACTGCACACCAGATTACCTGTCATGCGTAATTTATTATTTTAGGTGGCAATTTGTTTTCCTCCTTCCAATGTCATATCACAAAGACTAGGAACATCAATAATGAGAACCCATCTTGTGTGAATCCACTGCCAAGTTGTGGATGATGCCTATGGGAAATCACATGAACACCACAAAATAAAAATGTTTGAGGCTCATGCATTACATGCCCACAAATCTGCACCACCTACAGCACCTGCATCCATCAGTACAATATCACCAATGCTGAAAAAACCCTCAACTTCTGCAGAGTGTCAGCTGCACTTTTCCAATTTTACCAGCTGCTCCATCTCCAACAGTGCCACTATGTTCTGAATATAGGTTGACTTTTCATGGGAGTTAATTGTACAACATATGGTGAGAGTCCACTGAGATGATGAGATTGATACAGCTACAATAAAATATCCACAAAAAATGAGTATAATAAACTTGCAAACCACCATCAATTCAACTACCTCACCATACACCTTAAACACCCAAGAGTACTGCATACCTGAAAGTGGATTAAAATGATAAAAAATACAATCAAATGAATCTTTCAACGTCACTAACATAAATACAAAAAGTAAAGGCCTGCAGATAAATGTCATTCATTGACAAATCAAATTTTATATTTCTAAACCTTGAAAAATGCATTACATACATGCCACACAATCAAAGCAGATGAACAAAATCATAATGACCAACTAATAGCAGTGGTAAATACAACTAACACACACAAGACTGCAGATAAACCTTCAACAATTTAAACATGTATTAACACTTACTTTCACACCATTCACACTCCTGCCACCACCACTGGAATCAAAAGGATAAAACTGGAGAAATGGTGCCTTTTATACTTTCCAAAATGAATACCAAAAAAAGCAGACTATATACTAATAAAACTACTAAAATGGATGACACATTTTCCCCACAACATATCACAGACAGCTACACAAATAGAACAGTACAAACAACCAATAACAAAGAATGAAACTGACAGAAATCTATTTTTTCCCCACCCAGCATCTTTCATAGCTGCGGCTATTTGAGGCAGGTACTGATCTTTGTTTGTAACAGCGGCTACATGCATATTTTTCTGCAAGCCCCAATTCAAACTAAAGTGTCCTTCAAACCTTCAAATCAAATAAGTGAACAACTAAGTACATACAATAACATACACAAATAAAATTCTGTACTGTATCATCCACATAAAAATATGATTATTGATCTGAAAATGCATATTTATAGACGTGACTTTACATATGCCTGTGGGTCCAGCCACAACAAATAAAATGCAGAATAATATCGACACACCTACGCACGTGCTTTTCATAGCCGCGGTTATACAAAAAAGCCCTCCTAGATGCTTAGAAAATCAAACTAGGAATCATTTTCCTGGAAACAGAGAAATACTACATATATCATGGCTAGTTTGAAAACTGTGTGGCTGATTGGAGACAGTTGCCTGTTTTGGTTGACGGCTTTTGGTGAGAAACTAAATATTAACATGGACCTAGGTTTGAGAGACTTTACAATTAAATGTTTGGATTGCGGGGAATGCGTTGGTTCCAAGTGTTTCCAGAATTGTTAAGTCTAAGAAGTAGAGGGCACCCATACGTTATACTAATTAATTGTGGAGGCAATGATTTGGGGAACTTACTTTAATGATAAAACAAGACATGGAAAAACTAATGGAACTATTACCTCACACCATCTTTATCTTTTTCAATCTCACTCAGAGGCAAGAATGGAGATGGACCACCAGATTTAATGGTAAAAGCTGAGAAATCCTGGAGAAATGTCAATAAAGCAGTTTCAGCATTCATGATGGATCACAAGCAATTATGGATTTCGATCAACAACATACAGTTCAAAATGGCCAATTTCTATAGACATGACGGAGTACACCGAATCGATGAAGGAAAATCAGTTTTCCTTCATAACATCAAAACAGTACGTCTGGTGTGCTAAAGGTCTACACTCAGTGTACCCCAAAACAGTCCTTTTAAGGACTACTCATACAGAAATACACAAATACAATAAATAATAACAAAAACATTTTTTATAACAGCCGCTGCTACAGTTCATTGACTTTTACCATAACCTTGGATACAAACAGTCAGTTAAAAGGGGGACTGACTTCAAGTTTTATACTACCATCCAACTTAACTGATCACTACAGTACAACACTACTCATGTACTTATGTAAAGTAACTGAAAAATAATAAAGCATAGAAAAACACATAACAATAAACTAGATAGGCAAACATTTCACAGCCACACAATATAATACCACAAGTGAGAATACACAATCTAAAATACATTGTATGGCACATCTAAAATTAGACTAAAATTGCTCCTTTTAAATACATTTTGTTAAACTATTTTCTTCTAATTTTCTCCAGTCTCAAATGTCTCAAAACACACATCTAAAATAAAAAATACTCTCTAATACCTACCACGTCACTTGGCATGGCCAGTGATTTTTCACCCCCGACGTCACAATACCTATACAAATAACTTTAAAAAATAAATGAAACACAGACACCCCAAAAAATATAGCTGCGAATACAGAACTACTCCTACCCGTGGGTATCCGTAGTCCTTCGTAGCCTCGGGTACAGCTGTGAATATCAGCAAAACGACAAAACAAAATGCTTCCCTGCCACCCAGGCCATCACCAAGTGCCCCCTCATCTGTACCAGCTCCTCCTACTCCCCAGACGTCTTCCTCACCTCCCCTGCCCTCTCCCTTTCACTCCAGAACACATGCTGCTTCTGTTACGCAATTTGCTTGCAGATGTTGGCTATTTGCGGCTTTAGCTAAGGCTACAAAAAGCTTTGTGTTTCAAACTCGGTCCCTGGACCACCCCCAACTCTCAAATTTTCACTCAGTGCCCCCTAGCCATCCTCCCACATCTACCCTGTTGGTATTTGTTTGTTTTTCGACATGCTTATAGCATTTTATTGTGTTTCATTTCCCCATAACCTTGGTTATAGCAGCAAATATCTCTTCCATCAAGAGAAAAACAAGATGGCAGTCGTTTCAATTCTGAAAACCATGATCCTGCAATGCACCATGGGAAATACCTCTATTTTTTGCGGCAACAGGGCCCCCATTCTCGTTCAAATATTTAAATAACTACTGCACAGAATAACTCCAAACCATGCATGGCGTGCACTCAACACTTCGTGCCCAAGCTGTTTCGGTCCTGGTCCAAATTTGTCCAGTGATTTGGGCTGTACGCTTTGGCAAAATATTACCTTTTTTGTCTATGGGAAAATGAGTGGGAAGTAGGCCGCACTTTTGGAAAAAAAATCATTTTTATGCTTAATAACTTTTTTATTTTTTTGCCAATCTTTGCAAAGCTTTGTAGTCTGGGGGGCAGTGGGTGCAGACTTTTAATCACTTTCTCGGCTGCATTCGACCTTGTTGATCACACTGTCCTATGCAGCCACCTAGACTCAGCTGCTCACTTCTCTAGGGAAGCCATAGCTTGGATTGAGTCTTTCCTGAGCGAAAGGGCCATGCGAGTATTTTTGCCCTCAGCAGCAGCAGACCCTATGCCTATCACCAGCGGCGCCCCCCAGGGATCTTGTGTCTCTCCCATGCTATACGACATATTCACTAAGCCCTTTTCGACGATCTGGATAATCTTGGTATCACCTACACTAACTATGCAGATGATACACAGATTCTCCTCCCACTTTCAGGGGATTATGTTAAGGATTTGGCCTTGGTGAATAAGGTGTATCTCATCATCCAGGCATGGATGGCTAATCATGGTCTATGCCTGAATGATGACAAAACAGAGCTCATCATCCTAGGCACCTCCACTAACCTCAATAAACTAGGGACTGAATACGCCTCCTTCATAATTGACGGCAACCTCATCAAAGTGGACAGCGAGGTGAAAACTCTCGGCTTCTATCTCGACTCCACCCTCTCCCTCACCAAACAAGTTAAAAACAAAGCAATCATCAGGAAAATCCAAACACTCCAAAACAACGCTGTTAGAGCGGCCCTGGGAGTGCCCAGGAGAGACCATGGGCCTCATTACACGGTAGGCGGTAGGGGTTTACCGGTACCGGTAAGGGCACGGGTACCGGTAAACCCCTACCGCCTTACTACGAGTTCCCTTTGCGGGACCCGACTTTAACGGCTGGTTTTACCAGCCGTTAAAGTTGGGTGCCACAAAGGGACCTCGGAGCTAATTACGGTACCGCAATTTGCGGTACCGTAATTAGCACCTTCCCCATTCCCATTATGCCCTATGGGGGCAAAAATGGGAATGGGGAAGAGCCTTGGTGAATGGGGAATTACTGCCCCCGCTCACCTTGGAGTAGGGTGGTAATTTCGCCATCCACCAAGGCGGACACGGTAAGATACTGGCGGCAACCATGGCGCTAATAGCGCCATGGTTACCGCCTACCGTGTAATGAGGCCCCATATCTTGGAGATCAGGCGGCAAAATAATTGGCTCTCTACAAACGACAAAATCAAACTGAAAATTGCGTCACTCACCCATAAATCTTTGAACAACGCTGCCCCCAGCTATCTCGCTGAGAGATTCCAGAAAAGGATCTCCATCAGACCTTCCAGACTAACCCACAGCAATTCCCTCCTTGTCCCTAGATTTAAACTTTCTAAAGTAGGAGGTAATAGCTTCCCTACAAAAGTGGCCCAACTCCGGAACTCCATGCTGCCTGCAATCCGAGAAGATCAGCCATATCAGAACTTCAGATCCAAATGCACCATCTGGCTCAAATCCTCTGATATCTAATCCCAACGGTGTGTCCACTAGCTGCAAAATACCATCAAATGGACAGTAACGAAATGTATAACTCTATTGTCTCCTGCTATCCTGTGATTATTCTATGCATGTATGTATCTGTATTGTTAATGTATCTATTGTGTAACTAAGCTGAGAACCTGGGGAAAACTAGGCTTCTTGGTACAGCTGGTCAGTTGGGCGACTCATTACATATTTGAATCAAAAAATCACTCTTTGTGACTAAATGTAGGCGGGGACAGGAATAACCCCTTACTTCCAAGGAATTTATAATACTTCGTCGCAGGTCACTGGATTGACGATAAGCCAAAGAAAACCCGTCAAAAACTAAGGTACAAGTATGTCAAAGACATAAGAAAAAATCCAGGACAATGCGCCCTTTATGGTTGTGAAAGGTGTTGTATTTTATTTTAATTTTCCAATTTAGGAACATCCAATATTTAACATTCGCCCTTATGGTGATAACACGTGTTTCGGCCCCATGTGGCCTTTCTCAAATCAGGGCTAGTGCGGTCATACTAGTAATGACAGACATTTATGAAGGGAAAATACGCAATATTAAATAAAAGAGTCAAGTATTTGTGATGCCAAACCAACTAAACAATTAGACAGTATCATGTGTTGCAACATCCAGTTAGAAACAACAAATCACCATGATAAATCAAGAGAAACATCATAATCAACAAAAAATAGAGAAATAATTGGCATCCTTACAAAAAAGGAATAAATCACAAACAACAGGTCATACATATGTGATGTTAATGGGGCAAAGAGAGAAAAAAGGGGTGGGGAGGGGGGAAAAGACAAACACACATACAGAGACAAGAGATGGGTAATCAGTTAGCCACGGTTTGTCTCAGGCTTGGGTTTGTGATTAGAACAAAAGCTTCTGAATAAGCTAACTGACCCACACTGGGGGTGAGTATCTCCTCTTGCAATAGGAATATGTTGGGCCAAATCCTATTTATATATAATATATTGTCAAAACAAATTGGATTTTTAATTCCAAATCATGCACCATATATTTATATTATGAAAATGATATTTTATAGGGGCAGAACATTGAAAATTATAACATTGCTTTTAATTTCTAGCACCGTGCACTTTAAGCACTATGCACTTTAAGGTCATGATAAAGCACTATGCACTTTACGGTCATGACAAAGCACTACATGGCTAATATAATCCATCAGCAAATAACAATGGAAGGATTCGGATAGAGCATGGTCAAATTGTCAACACAATATGAATATTAAACACTCTATGCTAATATTATGGCAATAATGTTAAGGTAGTCTCCATGAAGGATCAGTTATTCACAGACTGCCATCAAGAATCCTAAACAATCGGAATTTTAAAAAGATGTGGTGTTCCAAAAATATCATATGCACTTGTGAATTCAAACAAAGATTATCTATTTATGTGATTTTGATTTTGACTTCAGTCACGTTAAGTTTTTGTATAAAAAATAAAAATTATATAAATGAAATTCTTAAGCAAATGAAATGATGTAAGCACAAGATGTGCGAGAAAGTTGGCAATACACGTTGTAAGAAAGCATTTCCAATATGGCACCCATGTTAACAAGGTTAAGTGCAGATGCATTTTTCACATGAAAGTGAAGAGGGACTACAACATCAGAGAAATGTTAAATGGAGATACCTGTTTTCTATGTTTACAATCCGACGAAGCCCGGAAGGGTGAAACGCGTAATTGTTTGTTCTCTCCTGAAACTGCTTGTCCACCGTGTTTTTCTGGCAAAATAAAGGACGTGTGATGGAGTTCCTTTTTTGCATCTGGTGCATTTTTACTTGGGAGAAGAGTGCCGCCTAAAAAAGCTTTGATTAGCTTTTTTTCTTGTTTTTCTTTCTTTGATATATATATATATATATATATATATACAAATTCAGTGCACCGGTTACGTCTGGAAGCATAATTGAGGCGTTTCAGAGTCTAGTCATTGAGGACCTCAAAGCCATTAGAAGGAATGAATAAAAGTGCCAAGCGGATAATCTCTTATCGAGACAAAGGAATGCATTGAAAGAACTAAGACTTCTCACACAATGTATTATTAGACCTTTTGACAAAGGACGTAACATCGTCATCATGAATAGAAGTGATTATATCTGCGAAGCAGGTAAACAACTTAATGACAAGGTCTGTTACGAGAA
Organism: Ambystoma mexicanum; assembly: GCF_040938575.1. Classification (NCBI taxonomy): domain Eukaryota; kingdom Metazoa; phylum Chordata; class Amphibia; order Caudata; family Ambystomatidae; genus Ambystoma; species Ambystoma mexicanum. The sequence continues at coordinate 277,687,157 of NC_090941.1, forward strand.
GCTAGAGGATAAACCCATGAAGGAACTGGAAACTAAGGTGAAAACCTTCCCACTAGAATGGACAGATAAGGGGCTACTTGAAGAAGATGATCTTACATTTTTATTCTAACATCATTCCACTCTGCCCACCATATACTTTCTTCCCAAAGTAAACAAAAGTATGAATAAACCTCCCGGCAGCAGACCTATTGTTACTCTGGTGGTGTCTTTACTCGAAAACATGTTCAAATATGTTGACAAGACATTGTTTCCTTTTGTTTCTTCTTTACTGCCCTAGCAAACGACACAAAGGACTTTTTGGCCCAAATAGATGATCTACCTTGGGAACCAGATTATATCCTAGCAACAATGTATGTAGTGTTGTTCTATACAATGATAAAACACCAATTTGGCATTAAAGCTTGTGAATACTTTCTAAATACTCGGTTACTCAATTATTTGTGGCATACCAAAATGATCCTGCCAATGATAAACAATGTATTCTTGCTTAACAATTAATGCTTTAAACAAACCAAGGCATGGCTATGGGCACAACATTTGCGCCCCCCATACAAATTTGACTATGGGTTACTGGGAGAAGTTTGAGGTTTGGCAGGAAGCAAATGAAGCACTCATGGATAGAATTGTAATGTGACGCCACTACATTGATGACTTTATTCATTATTTGGAGAGGGAGCAAGGATGAGTGGACAGAATTTATCAAACTATTAAAATAAAAATACCCATAACCTCAGATTCACAGAGACACATAGCCAACAAAAGGTAGTCTTCCTAGATGTTATGATCATAGTAGAAGGTGATTGAATTAAGAGTGAATTATATTGCAAACCAACAGGTGCAAATACTCTGTTACACGCCACAAGCGGTCATCCAAGTAACCTCATTTGGAGCATGCCCTATCGAGAGTTTATTAGACTCCGACGGAAATGTTCAAAGACTGAGACTTACGACAGAGAAACCAAAGATACGGCATGGGGTTTTCAACAGCAGGCCTACCCCAAAAGAGTTATAGAACAAGTGTACATAAAGGCATGTCTCTGTGACCGTACAAAGGTCTGCCCAATTAACAGCACATCAAGAGCATTGACAAGAGGAATGATGTGACCTGACTTATATTGACCTATGGAACACATGCTTTGTCAATTCATAACATCCTCAATAGACATTTGAAGATCCTGATGGTTGACTTGAATTCTGCACTTCAATCGCATCCTGACATTCGTTTCCAGAAATGTACATCCTTTAAGGATACTCTAGTAAGCAGCTTTATGGAGAACGAGAATAAGAGGATGGCCAGCACATGGCTAGGTAGAACTACTAAAGGCTTCCATAAAAATGTACCAGATGTAAGGTCTGTCAGTTTGCCATCAACTGTGAAACTTATCAGCATCCACTACTAAAGAACATCATCAGAATTAACAGCAAGATCACATGTGACTCAGACTATGTGGTCTACGTACTGAAGTGCACTTGTAACAAGTGATATATTGGCAATACGAAATGCAAACGGAAGGTACGCATTTTACAACACATCAGAGCCATCAAGAATCATGATGCGGTATACCCAATGGCAAAATACTTTGAAGAAAACCACAACAGCAAACCAGATGACTGTTCTTTCTTTGGGATCCATAGGGACACCATTGGACCCAGAGGAGGCGATAGGGAATGGTTGTTACGCCAACAAGAGACAAGATACATCGTCGATTTTGAAACAAAGAATCCTACAGGACATAATATTGATGAAGAGCTCTATACCTTCCTGGCGAATGAACCCATGCAGATATGAACCCACACTGTAATGAAATGTGTCTCTCATATAAATACCTTGCATAGGGATGACCTTCTTTGATTTCTCTTCTGGGTACCACCTGGTCTTTTCTGGTCTTTTACTGGTTGTTTTTGGTCTTTTATTATTTTGACTATACCATAAGAATGTCAATACATAAAGAATGTGCAAACAATGATCACTCTTTTTATAATTTTGTCTCAAGAACCCATGAATCTTCCCTTGACTACTAGAGGTTGTAGGGCCTAATCAATATTGCTATCATTTACTTATCATTATGTGTTTATTGGGGGCTTTCTTAATTTTCATTTGTGATTCTTCATTTTAGATACTTCCTTTGATTATGTCCTTTAGTCTCTGTTCTTTTTAAACTGAGTCTTGTTCTCCGCTGTTAACTCCAAAATAGGAAGACTAGATGCAAGGTGCCATGGGCGGTCCCATTCTAATGTTATACTCTGCACATGCTACTTTCTCATAGATATAACTCATAGATAGGCCATTTTTTTACTTTGCCCTGTGCCTTGTTGGTATTCGGTAATTGGGTTGACACATATCTCATCTTTCTTCATCACTACCAGCAACCTGTTTTATGAGCCTCACATTATACATATAAGTTAGGGGATTTTACATCCCCAGATATAAGTACACGGATTCCCAATCCTGAGGCTTTTTGGAATCACGCACTGTGCAACCATTTATTAGACTCTTTTTTTCTTTTTCTGGTAAAGATGTACCGAGCATCACTTAATACTTTTCTGAGGGGCACCTTTACATTGTTATACTGTGGCCCGCATTTGGGTCCCATTGTGTTCAATTTAATGCATGCTTGTTGGCAAGTGGCAGTGCATAGCCACCCCTTACCGATGTATACTTAAAATTAGTCATCTTGCTAAACAGATCACCACCTACTCTCACTCGTATCATCCTGCACTTTATAGTTTAGAATATAGAATAAACTGAGCTGTAATGCAAACAAACACTGCTAATGTTTAGGTATTTTACCTAGACAGTGACATTCATCTCTTTACACCTGCCCATTGTAACCTGTTAGTAGACGAAAGCTCAACAATATGCCTAGATGAGTACACCTAAGTGAACTGTACAGAGTACAAGACCATCACACTGCACATTTGACATATGGCATGACTTCTGGTGCTTTAGATCCTACTAATAGTCTTAGGATGAACAGCAAACATTGCAGAAATATGCACAGCAGATTTGTAAAGAGCAGTATGCACTTTACTACTGTGGATTTCCTAGCTGATTGGTCCAAAATCTGGACACGCGAGGGTGCCGATCAGGGCTGCACTGTCATTACATTGCAGACAACATTTGTACTACAGCACTGTGCTTTTTAGCATTGCAACAACAATAAAGGTTCATCTCCATTACGCAATTGCATGTGTGTTTGCTTCCTGGGATGTAGAACCACAAGTAAGGTGTGTGCATATTGCAGAACCTTGCATAGCGCAGTTTTTGCACTGAGCATTATTCACTTTACCACTGGGGAACTTATAGATGATTGGTCCAAATGTCAACGGCAACCCGTACATGAAATGTTGTCATTGAGGCACTCACTGCCATTTAAACTTTGCATTGTACGTCCGCACTTGGATATTGTGCTTTGTAGCATTATATATATAAAAAAACACCATTAGTCTTACCTCGGTTATACAACCGCATGTGGGTTAGATTACCGAGATGTGAAACTACACAGGAGGTGTTCCCTGCGGCTAACGCCAGTGTTTATACAATACTTTTTCCATGTCTAGTTGACTCACCAAGAGCATTTATTTTTACCGGATAAAAACATAGGACAACTCACAGTGGAGACTCATGCATTGTTTCTTTCTTCGTGTGCACTTTCCTTCTTCTTTTATTTCATGTATTATGTATTTAACACGTGTGATATTGTGTGCAAATCATGTGACCAAGCAACTAGCAGTTGCGAAAACGCATAGTTTTTTTGGTGCTGCCACCTCCCATTGTTACTTGGGGATCTGCACTAGATGTTTTAACTTTTGTAACATAATAAAACAGATTTTTTAAACTTATACTGTGGGTGCTGGTGTCTATCAAATTGGAGGATCGTTTGTTGCCGATGAAAAGATACTGACTGGGAGTGCGACTCATCTTTTCCTGTGTGTACACACTGGCCCAAACAGGATATACAGGATATATATATATATATATATATATTACTATATATTACATGGCCACGGTAGTGGCTGTGTAGTTATGGTTAAGTAGCTGTTTCTATAGGAAGAGCACTTTTTGAGCAGCTTATAACTCCACTCCCCCTGGACGAATCCACACCAAACTTTGCAAAGTATATGGGCCACTCTGAATTTTTTTGCAAAGTTTGGTGACGTTTGGTCCAGGGGGGGAAAAGTTATAGGGGTGTCCCAAAACGTCATTTTTTCCCATAGACTGAATGGGGGAAAAAATGTGTGCACGCCTACAGGCCAAACCGCTGGACGGATTTTCATCAAATTTGCAACAGGGGCAGGGGCTTGGTCCCAAAAGCGTGCTTTTGTAAATTTGGTGACAATCCGTCCAGTAGTTTTCTTTAAAACGACCAAAAAGTTGGTCTAAAAAAATGTGTGAAATCTATGTCCGCTCCGCTGTCACACTTCCCTGTTCGCTCCGCGGACAAGAAATCGATTGGCTAATCCATAGTGTCATGTAAGCGGACATGTGGCGCTTTCACTGATTGGTTGTGGAACAGCGTGAAGTGCGTCAGATTTCTCCACTGCCCCCGCCATATTTTGTTCATGTTTTGGTGTACGCAGACATCACCGGTAACACATACAAAACAAGACACCAATGCACGTGTTATACTTATGAAATACTGTTTCCGAAGGTGAGCTTTAATTAGGCTGGGGTGGAATGTGGCAGCGGAAACTCAAAAACGGGTGTTTTCTTGTCACCAAATTCATATGGTAAAGTGGAAGTTGGTGCTCAATGTACGGTGACCAATTACTGCGTCTGTGGTACAATGTATTTAGATTGATATTGTAGTCAGACTGGCGTCCGAACTTTTGAAATCTGAGGCCGCCACCTGGACTGTCTGATGGAAACAGCTGTTCTGGAGGCATATGGGAGTAGGTTCTCATGATTGGGAGAATGTATTTGCCTTCTGAGTGAAGGTCACTTGATTTGCTTTTTTGGTTGTGAGCTCAGTAGGCCCACGCATCCAAGTGAATCCATAAGGGGCAATGAGCGAAAGGGAAACTACAAACGCAATGCAAGGAATGAAAACTTGGAAAAAATACAATTTGATAAGGTTATGTTTTAAAAACATTTGTAAGGAACATGAAATATCAGTTCACGAAGATTCTTTGGTCCGAACACATTGCTGTCTGACTTGGCCAAAAACAATGGAGGCAGTAAACATCATGTAAGTGTAACGCTCACCTGATTCCCGCAGAGGCGCCGGTCTTGACTGGGTGAATGCCGCATCTTCAAAGGTGATGTGTAACACACGGTTGGCTCTTTGGGCTGGACCTCTGTGCACTGTATGTCTGACTCGAAGAGTAAGATGTTTGCAGATAGAAAATATGGGATTAATGAACTGGGGTTATTGGGTGCCTCTCTCCTCTTTCCTTTCTCTTCTCCTGTAGAACCCCAAAGGTTAACGCCCTCACCTTAGGTAAGTGAACGCCGAGCTCTCCATCTGCCTCGGGGCAGGGTGCCGTAACCAGTTCCTTCACTGGATAAGGGTGCAGGCCTCTTGACCTCAGAGGACTGCTGTCCGTCGTTAACTGCACAAACGGTAAGTTCTGGGCGCTTCAAATGTCTTAAAAGTCTTTTGTAATGATATCTCTTGTTTTGCAGAGTTCCGGCAATGGCGTATGGCGGGCTGATGAGAGTTGAGGATCGAACCCGCGTGAGGAATAGAAGCGCCTGGAAGCACGTAGGTAAGCGCTTGTAGCCTGCTTCACGATGCGCGCTAACTGTCCCTTTTATCTTGCAGGTACAAGTTCGGAGCTTTAGAGAAGCTGAAGGGTGCTGGAATACCCACTGGATTCGGCGTGGGAAGGAGTAATGGCACATGAGTAATAAAGTTGCCCAATGTCTTTAAACGCACCTTCTTTTGTCTTTCAGATGCGGGATGCAGCGCCGAAGGCCTCCGGAGCGTGCGAAGAGCTGGTAAGCTTTTGTCTTTCAGATGCCGGAATGCAGTGCGAAGACCTCCGGAACATGCGAAGAGTAGGTAAGCCTTTGTCTTTCAGATGCCGGAATGCAGCGCGAGGCGTTGGTGACAGCCGATGGACCAGGTAAGAGATGCGCTGCCACTGAAGACCGTAGTGCTAACCTGTTCTTTCTTTGTCTTTACAGGTGCTGCTGAAGACTGGATTCCAGGATGGTAAGCCTTTGTTTCCTTAGGCCCAGGATCAGAAGCAGAAGACACGATGAGCGTTCTGCTGCAGAGAATGCGGAATAACGCAAAGCAAGATTCATCCATCGGGTGTGGTTTAAATAGCCTCCTGTAGTGCTTGGGTGTCTCCTTCCACAGCCACGCCTAGGTAAGAAAAGAGTTCCTGCTTTCCAGAAGAGTTCCAGTGTTCTGAACCTAGGGAGTGGCTCCTGCCCCACCCAACAGGAAAAGTAGTCCCAAACAGAAGAGGATCAGGGGTTCAACTGGCAGGTAAGTAAGCAGCATGGTCTGCTGCAGGTAAGTCCACCCAAGCATTATGAGCCCGGCGCTTCCAGCGCTGGGACTGGGCATCTTTATGAGCCTGGTGCCACTGGCGCCAGGACAGGGTCCAAAAGGTCCCAATTGGGACTGGCTGGCACTCGGAACCGGGGTTATGGGTCTGCTTCCAAGGGAGTCAGGCAAGTCCTGATCTTTTGGAAGCAGAGATCATGACAGCACCCCCCCTCAAGGCCCCTCCCAAACCGGGCTTCTCCGGGGGTTTGGGCTTGTTAGGAAATGTTCGATGAAATCTTTTGATTAGACGAGGCGCGTGGACATATTCTGCAGGTTCCCAGGATCTTTCTTGGGGACCGTAGGCTTTCCAGTCAATCAGGTAAAATAGTTTAGATTTGGAGATCTTGGAATCCAGGATGCTTTTGACTTCAAACTCGAGTTCTCCATCAACTAGAGTAGGTTTTGGAGATGTAGTTAGTCTGGTTTGAGGTTGCACGGGTTTTAATAGAGAGACGTGGAAGACCGGATGTATCTTCATGTGAGGGGGCAAGTCCAACTTGACCGCTACTGGATTTACTAAGGTAGTGATGGAATAGGGACCAAGGTATCTTGGGTTGAATATGCGTGGTCCTTTTAGAGGTAGATATTTGGTGGATAACCAGACTTGATCTCCTACTTGATATTGGGAGGCTTCCTTCCGATGTTGGTCTGCTCCTTTCTTGTATTGTTCTTTAGCCCTTTGAAGGTGAGAAACGGCTTCCTTAAAGGCTTCTGTGATTGTAGAATGCAGGTGGTCTACTGCTGGTGTTCCAAGATCTTGGAGTGGATCCAACTCCGAGGTTCGAGGGTGACAACCGTATAAAAGAAAAAACGGGGTCTTCCCAGTTCCCGAGTGGACAGAGTTATTGTAGGCATATTCGGCTTTCCAAAGGATATCTTTCCAAGTTTTTTCAGTTTGTTGTAGCATGCAGCGCAAATACTGTTCCAGAGTTTGATTGGTCCTCTCGGTTTGTCCGTCGGTTTGAGGGTGGTGGCTGGTCGAAAGTCTCACATCAATTTGAGCCGACCGACAGCAACTTCGCCAAAAATGAGAAATAAATTGACTACCTCGATCCGAAATTAGAACTGAAGGAAAACCGTACAGTCGGACGATGTTTTCGAGAAATTCTTGGGCCAGAGTTGCTGCTGTTGTTAAGCCTTTGAGTGGAATGAAATGCGACATCTTGGAGAATAGGTCCACGATTACTAGGATCGTATTGTATCCGGAGCATGGAGGTAGATCAGTGATGAAGTCCATAGAAAGCGTATGCCAAGGGCGAGGCGGGATGTCAATAGGGCGTAAGAGGCCAGCTGGTTTTTCCTTTTGACTCTTGTTTTGGGCGCATACTCCACAGGACATTATAAAGTCTCTGATATCTTTTTTCCAAGACGGCCACCAGAAGTAGCGCTTGATCTTTTCCGAGGTCTTGGTCATACCGGGATGTCCTTCCATTAAAGAATCGTGATAACAAGAGATTACCTTTTTCTGTAAATCTGTGCTGGGCAGGTATAACCGTTCTTGGAAATATAATAGGTTGTCCTTCACCGTAAAGTCCTTTCCCTGCAGATGCCAATTCTGTATGTCTGCTGGAGTTACCAGTAGCCTGGCTTTATCCTTAACTTCCTCTATGGATTGTGTGGCGATTAAACCTAGAATTATTTGTTCGGGAATGATAGGTACAGGTTTAGGATTGATCAAATGTTCTTCCACTCCCATCCGAGAAAGGGCATCAGCTTTACCGTTTTTTGTACCAGGTCGATAGGTAATTATGAAGTCAAACTCCGCAAAGAATAGTGCCCAACGGAGTTGCCTAGAGGATTGAGCTTTTGCGGTTTTCAAATATTGCAGGTTTCGGTGATCTGTAATCACAGTAACGGTGTGTCGGGCCCCCAGAAGATAATGCCGTCAAGCCTTAAAGGCGGACTTGATAGCTAGAAGTTCCTTATCAGTAATAGTGTAATTGATTTCAGGAGGCGAGAATGTGCGGGACCAAAATGCCACGGGATGCAACTGATTGGTTACTGGGTCCTTTTGTGATAGAACTGCCCCCATGGCAAGGCTCGAAGCATCAGTTTCAACGATGTAGGGGAGTTCTGGGCAAGGATGTTTTAAGATCGGTGCAGAGATAAATCTAGTCTTCAAATTCTCGAAAGCTTGTTCCGCCTCGGTAGACCATTCAAAATGTTTGTTTTTCTTTAACAAGGCGGTGATGGGCTGGACTATTCGAGAGAATTCGGGGATAAAGCTGCGGTAAAAGTTAGCGAAGCCTAACATGCTTTGAACACCTTTTACGGAGGATGGCGATGGCCATTTGAGAATTGCATCGACCTTCTTTGAATCCATACGCACTCCGCTAGGTGATAATATGAATCCCAAGAATTCAACTTCAGTCACGTTGAAAACACATTTTTCCAACTTAGCGAAAAGTTTGTGTTGACGCAATCTCTCGAGGACCATTTTCACATGTTTCCGATGTTCAGTTTCCGATGAAGAATAAACGAGGATGTTGTCAATGTAAACAACAACACACACATCTATGAGCTCTCTGAGGACATCGTTCATAAAATATTGAAAGGCGGCCGGGGCATTGCAAAGTCCGAAGGGCATGACCTGATATTCAAATAGCCCATACTTGGTGCGGAAGGCCGTCTTCCATTCATCGCCCTCTTTTACTCGTACCAAGTGGTAGGCTCCTCTAAGATCCAGCTTTGTATATATGCATGCTTTTCTGACTTGGTCCAGGAGTTCAGGGATCAAAGGTAACGGATATCTATTCTTAACGGTGATCTGGTTCAGGGCGCGATAATCTATACAAGTTCTAAGGTCCCCTTCTTTTTTTGGAATGAAGAACAAAGCTGAGGAAGCAGGGGACTTGGAAGGACGAATAAACCCATTCGCTAGGTATTGATCCAGGTATTGTCGGAGGTGAAGATTCTCAGGCTCTGTGAGGGCATAAATTCTACTACAAGGAGGAGTAGATCCAGGTATCAGGTCTATCTGGCAGTCATAAGACCTATGAGGAGGTAGAGAGTTAGACTGATCCTTCCGGAAAACATCTTGGAATTCTAGGTATTCAGGAGGTAACTGGGGAGCCTCCGAGGAAATTGCTGCCAGTGCAACACCAGGTCGAGGGTGACAAGTAGAGACACATTCTGGAAACTGAACCGTTCTTGCTCGCCAATCGATCTGAGGATTGTGCTTCTCTAACCAAGGAATTCCTAGAATAATCTGGAACTGAGGGGCCTTGATCACATCGAACACGATCTTCTCATGGTGTCCATCTTGACTTACTAGCGTCACTTCTTGGGTGGTATGCGTTACTGGTCCGGAGGCTATCTCCGTACCATCCACCGTAGTAATGACGTCCTTTACAGCCTTTGGACAAAGAGTCAGATTCATCCTCAAAACCATTTCATGATCCACATAATTGCCAATGGCACCGCTGTCGACGTAAGCTTCAATCGCATGTAATCGATCCGGATGTTCAGGGCTAATGAGGACCATAGGTATCACGAAATGCGAGGTCACGGAACTGGTTTTAACGCTCGGCAAGAGGACCTCTATTCTTGTCGGGCGAGGTTGTTTCCCTGCTCAGAGTTTGTGACCCTGGTAACTGCAGCTCCTACTGCCTTCTTGGCTGGTTTCACCGGACAGTCTCGAAGAAAGTGCCCCGAGTTTCCGCAATAGAGGCATAATTGCAGCTGTTTTCTCCTTTCCCGCTCCTTTTGTGTTAGTGGTCCTTTCAGGCCCCCTATTTGCATGGGTTCCCCGGAGTCTACTCCTTTGGTAGGAGTTGGTGGTTTGGAAAATACTCGAGCATCAAACTTGGAACGATCGGCCTTCCTGTTCTGCAGTCTGTGGTCAATTTGAACGACTAAGTCAATATAGTCCGAACAGTCTTGCGGGGGATTCACTACTTGGGCTAACACATCTTTGAGCTCTCCACGTAGACCTCTATAAAACAGCGTAATCCTTTTGTCCTCAGGCCATCGAGTTTCCACTATCAGTCTGTTGAAAGACGCAATATAAGCCAAAAGGTCTTGATTACCCTGTCGCAATGAAAGGAGCTCATTGTCTAAGGCCTGCCCCTGTGAATGTCTTGCAAACAGTTTTTCCATACTGAGCTGAAAAGCTTGAAAATCATGGAGAACCGGATCATCTTGATTAACTAGAGGGATCGACCAGTCTGCCGCATTGCCACTAAGGTACGAAAGCTACCTTAGCTTGATCAGTTGGAAAGGCTGCTGGCCGGCATAAGAAGTGCAACCGGCACTGATTAATGAATACTGCAAACCTCTTTGGGTCACCAGAAAATTGTTCGGGCGGAGCCAGAGGTACATTCCCAGGTAGGTTGATCTGCACTGGGTTCGTAGAGGATGTTGAAGGAAGATTTGCCCCTGATGCGGGTAACGGAGTTTGTCCGTCTTGTGACTGTACAATTGTCTAGCGAGATCGTCTGTTCGCTCCTTGGAAATAATCAGTTCCCTTCTTAGAGCATTCGTTTCCTGACGGGCTGCATGCACTTCTGCTCTTAGTTCAAGTAACTGGGCTAGTTGGTCGGTATCCGAGGTTTCCATAGCGCCTGGGTGGGAGTTTTGAGGAGGCTTTGCGTTCTGTAACGCTCACCTGATTCCCGCAGAGGCGCCGGTCTTGACTGGGTGAATGCCGTATCTTCAAAGGTGATGTGTAACACACGGTTGGCTCTTTGGGCTGGACCTCTGTGCACTGTATGTCTGACTCGAAGAGTAAGATGTCTGCAGATAGAAAATATGGGATTAATGAACTGGGGTTATTGGGTGCCTCTCTCCTCTTCCCTTTCTCTTCTCCTGTAGAACCCCAAAGGTTAACGCCCTCACTTTAGGTAAGTGAACGCCGAGCTCTCCATCTGCCTCGGGGCAGGGTGCCGTAACCAGTTCCTTCACTGGATAAGGGTGCAGGCCTCTTGACCTTAGAGGACTGCTGTCCGTCGTTAACTGCACGAACGGTAAGTTCTGGGCGCTTCAAATGTCTTAAAAGTCTTTTGTAATGATATCTCTTGTTTTGCAGAGTTCCGGCGATGGCGTATGGCGGGCTGATGAGAGTTGAGGATCGAACCCGCGTGAGGAATAGAAGCGCCTGGAAGCACGTAGGTAAGCGCTTGTAGCCTGCTTCACGATGCGCACTAACTGTCCCTTTTATCTTGCAGGTACAAGTTCGGAGCTTTAGAGAAGCTGAAGGGTGCTGGAATACCCACTGGATTCGGCGTGGGAAGGAGTAATGGCACGTGAGTAATAAAGTTGCCCAATGTCTTTAAACGCACCTTCTTTTGTCTTTCAGATGCGGGATGCAGCGCCGAAGGCCTCCGGAGCGTGTAAAGAGCTGGTAAGCTTTTGTCTTACAGATGCCGGAATGCAGTGCGAAGACCTCCGGAACATGCGAAGAGTAGGTAAGCCTTTGTCTTTCAGATGCCGGAATGCAGCGCGAGGCGTTGGTGACAGCCGATGGACCAGGTAAGAGATGCGCTGCCACTGAAGACCGTAGTGCTAACCTGTTCTTTCTTTGTCTTTACAGGTGCTGCTGAACACTGGATTCCAGGATGGTAAGCCTTTGTTTCCTTAGGCCCAGGATCAGAAGCAGAAGACACGATGAGCGTTCTGCTGCAGAGAATGCAGAATAACGCAAAGCAAGATTCATCCATCGGGTGTGGTTTAAATAGCCTCCTGTAGTGCTTAGGTGTCTCCTTCCACAGCCATGCCTAGGTAAGAAAAGAGTTCCTGCTTTCCAGAAGAGTTCCAGTGTTCTGAACCTAGGAAGTGGCTCCTGCCCCACCCAACAGGAAAAGTAGTCCCAAACAGAAGAGGATCAGGGGTTCAACTGGCAGGTAAGTAAGCAGCATGGTCTGCTGCAGGTAAGTCCACCCAAGCATTATGAGCCCGGCGCTTCCAGCGCTGGGACTGGGCATCTTTATGAGCCTGGTGCCACTGGCGCCAGGACAGGGTCCAAAAGGTCCCAATTGGGACTGGCTGGCACTCGGAACCGGGGTTATGGGTCTGCTTCCAAGGGAGTCGGGCAAGTCCTGATCTTTTGGAAGCAGAGATCATGACAGTAAGTTTAATTTTGACGACTCTACACCGAACCGCGTTTTAATTTTATATTACCAAAACACTAATTGTGACAATATATCTGAAGTAATATGTTCCTGCGCAGTTGTAATTTTCCTCCAATAACGGAGAGTGCAGATTCTCTGCGTTTGCAGGCTATGACTAGAGTCACCCTTGTTGACCGTTAATATTTCTTCTTTGAAATGTTATGCTTCCCCACATAGCTTTGTGTATCCCTTTGCATGTTCTTTTCGTCTTGTTTAAAATGAAGAGATGTAATTTTTTCTTGCTTGTCCATTCATTTTGGCTTCATAACTGAATTACCATCTCACTGTGTAGTTGCCCTTTTTTTAAACCTTACAGCGAGTGCTGATTCTCTGCGTTTGTAGGCTGTCACTATATTTACCCATGGTCAATGCTAATAATTCCTTAAAATGTCATGTTTGACCACTTCGATTTGTGTACCACTTTGCACAATCTTTGTGTCTTTTTAGAAATTTTTTGGTAAAGGTTGGGTATTGACACATATTTTCTCTTACGTTTTCCGCCTAGCTACATCTTGCTGTACTGTGCGTGCCATGGTTTCCAGATGCTGAGTGACGGCTTCTTTGGACGCCAGATGCAACTGCTCTTGACCGGCTGCCTGTGCATTACAGTGTTGTGGGATGACCGGCCAGGCCCCCTTTGTCCCTATGCTGAATTAGCCATTAGGAGTAGCATAACATAATTTATGGTGGTGTAGGGCAAAGGTCATGGCGCCGTCTTGGAAATCACTGTGCAAACAAAGCGGGTGCTTTAACAGAAAAGCATACTTTGTGTATGGGAAAATAACTACGTGTGTCTCACCATGAACATTTTCAATGACGCCCTTAGAACGATTGTTACAATTTAATTGAAAATGGGATTAGTCCAATGTTCTTTGACAGTTGTTTGTTAAATAAAACTACTTTACAAATTCTAAAATGTGAACGTTTTCTTTTAAAATCTGGTGTATCATTTCAAAATGTAAGGTACCACATTGTACGTCGCTGTATGTTTATTTACAGGTTCTGCATCACGGCACGTACTTTTGCTTTTTGCAGGCTGTCATGGAAAGCGAAGAGGGGACATGTATGGAACAACTGCCTTCCCATTCTATGGTGGCCATCTTGAAAAGGGATTGTGTTTTGTAATCGCTTTATATTTATTTACAGGCTCTGCGTCACGGCACATACTTTTGCTTTTTGAAGGCTGCCATGGAAATGAAGATGGGCCATGTATGGAACAACCGCCTTCCCTTTCTATGGTGGCCATCTTGAAAAAGGATTTTGTTTTGTAATCCGGCCCTCATTATAACCAGAAATCCTATTTTTTAGTAACACACATTATTGCTTTGCAAATCTATACTATTACTGGCAAATCTTATTGCGTCTAGTTCCTTTACTGAGAAATATAAAGTACATGGAGTGTATGCGATTTTTTTTTTTAATATACTTACCCTGTGAAAGCTGGTTCTTAACGGAACATTTACTTTGTTAACGGATGGCTTTCTTTTTTGGTAGGACAGCTAATAAAGCAATTTACGATCGGAAATGAGGAAAGAGGCACCAAACAGTAATATGGGGGGGTAGGTGGAAGGTGCAAAAATATTGTGCGTTTGCAATTTGTAAGGTTGGGGCAGTGTTTGTCATGCTCCTTCATTACAGCAGTGCTGCTGTTTCTTGGGGAGGAGGGATGGCCTTAGCTGATGTCATTTTCAGATAACTAGAACTTTTGCTAAAAGTATGTAATGTGTACTACATTGTTAATGGCTGACAACCAATACGTCTTGGCGCTGTGCAAGGGAAATGTTGCAGGTGGACGTTCCTACATCAATATAAAATCTGTTTCCACACTGTCCATGGGGCATACATCTTACTGTTAAGTGTTTACGGATTCTGGGACACGTCACCGTGCTGTACACCAGCATATTGTCATGTGGTATTCTCCGCAAGGTGTGTAAATAAGTCAGAAGTTACTTTACATTATGGTTACGTGCCACTACTATAAACTGATGACCTTTACCAAAACAATTTGCAAAAGGGATGGTATGGTTAAGTTGCTCTACTGAAAACCTGTGAAATTCAGTAAAAAAAACTTTGTGAAAGGGACGTTATGGTTAAGTTGCCCTAGTAAAAACCCATAAAATTCACTAAAAAAAACCTTGTTAAGGGGACGTTATGGTTAGGTTGCACTACCAAAAACCTATCAAATTCAGTGAAAAAACGTTAAAGGGACGTTATGATTACAAGTAAAACCGAAAAACCCCTGAAATTCCCCAGTTATGGTAAGCTAAGCAACCATAACTCACGCCACTACCGGGCACTGCTAAGAATAACACCCATGACATCAAAGATGACATCACAAATATGATTGATGACCCCAACTTGTGATAGAAAACAAGTGGACTATGTTGTGATAACAAATATGAACCCCACCAAGGGATGTCCACAGTGAGTGGTTGGCCATAGTGAACCTGACCGAGGGAGGCCCATGTTACAAGAAGGATCGGAGCCTGGTTGAGGGGATCCAAGTGTGAAGAGAAATTGACCAATGTGAAGATTTATTGAAGATACTATTTGTTTGTTGTTTATGGTCCGCTAGGCATTCTAAGGACTAAGACTTTTGCATGAAAAGAGACTTGGCCCCAGAAGACCCTGGTTTCGGTGCAAGGAACTAAAACCTTGTGCTGGCGAGGCCCAGGAGTGTGCTGCGCTCAAGAGTGCCACCTTATCCCATGCAAAAAACATGGGGAAGTGAGACCCAGCCATACCACCCTGACTTATCATTTGGTGAACACTTATTTCTGAGAACATTACCTCACACATTATTTTTGAAACTTAATTCCAAGAATTGTCAATCGTTTTTTAGTATAGGCCCTTTTTATTTGACAAGATGCCACTAGGACTGCCTTATTATTATTTGGTGGCTGTAGCTTGCTCCCATCTTAGATTTAGGTTTAGATTAGGCATTTTCTCACCGATTATACAGTTTAATAAACACCCTTGAACTGTATTCACTTGTGTCTGTCTATACTGTTGCCACCATGAGTTCCTTAAAGAGGTCAGGGTGAGTTTTATTAATTGATTGATGTATTGATGTATGGTACGTACTTGTCATATAGTTAATTGTATTGTGGTGGTTGTGGCCAGTGGCCAGATTCTACGGGGCATGGCCACAGGCCATGCCTCCCAGAATGTGGCCACTGGCCATGGACACCACAGTAGTAATTTGTGAAATAGTAATTATAGGTAATGTAGTAGGAGTATGGCCAGAATCACCACAGTATTAATATGTGTATAGTAATTTTAGGTAATGTATTGGGAGTACAAAGTGTTTGTAATATGGAGGGATGATATAATTGAACTGTATATGATACTTATGATTGCAGTGCAATTGAGGATAGCGCTCATAGAATATGTATTTGATTATACTTGCTATGGTTACTTAGTTTCATGGCGTTATGAAGCTGTAATCTCTGGTTTATTTTCTGTGGAAAAAAACAGTACAATTTGTTAAGCAGGATAGTTTAAAAGCTTTAGTTGTATACAATTTTACATGTACATTTTTTTAGACCCTCATAAACAGTACATTGTAAGTACTATGCTTGGTACAGCATTAGTGTATGGTACACTGCTTCCCTTAGGCTTTTGTTTTGACATTAAATAATCATTGGGTCATTGGGAAAAAAAATCCATACTGGATTAATAAAAACCTGATTACAATTATGTGAGTGTAAGGGTGATAGTATGTTTCTTTGAAGTATGTTGAGATTAAGGGATTGCTTGAATAGTCAGATACCTGTTGGCATATTCTAACTACATTAGAGGTTAGTAGATGTTTTGTCGTATAAGAATTGAGATGGCGTATTTGAAGTGTTTTGGAATGATGGGTATTTTTCAAGTAGTTAGATACCTGTTGGCGTATTCCAACTAGATTTGACTTTCAAAAGTACTATTGTAGTATTATGGATATAGTTAGATATCTGTTGGCGTATTCTAACTATTAATTGTGCTATAGTTTAGTAACTAAATTTGGGTTGAAGGAATATTAAATAGGCATTTGTTAAATTTAAGGGTAACCTATGTTTTGGAGTAATTGAGGTATTGATACATTCAAACCAACCACTTTTTTTTTTACATATGCAGTGTAGTGCCCTGAAGTGGTTGTGGCACCAGTGTGGATACTATACCTCCTGTTGTGAAGGTTTTCTTTCCAAGAGATACTTGGCCATGTGTGACGCCTTTTATCTTACAGTTATTTTTGGTATCATCTGCATTGTACCTAAGAAGCATTAGTATGACTATTGGCAATGTGAGTTTATTTGTATGGTAGAACAATTGTCTGAATTGCAAAAAGCGCATAATATGCCATAATTTGCATTCTGAAGAAGCTGGTGAAATAGAATCGATTCAGAAATTGTTACAGATACATATAGAGATTGTTCATTAGGGATGTGGGCTTGTGAAACATGGTTGCAGAGAGTGCATGCATGTTTCCACGTGTATGGACTCTGGAAGATTTAATTTCTATTGATGTGTTTGGTTTCCAGTACTTGTAGTAAATATATGAGGAATTCTTGTGGATCTTCCTGTGTGTTTATGGTCAATTTTACCATTCCTGCACAGTGGTCCAGTTCTGGCCTTATACCTGAGACACACTGTAAGGGTTGTCAGGATTATTTGTGGCATTTATATGAAGGGCAAGCATTTGAAAACACAACTGGTCTGAGCTGTTTAAGTAAATGTTGTGAACAATTGGTGGCAATTGAAAGAGAAGATTCATTGTTACATTAGCATAACCATTTACTCCAGTTGTTTTGCTGAATTTAAATGGACCAGAGTGTTCTGTTTGTGAATTGTTTGATGGGCCTGCAGATCTTTCTGGAGAAGAGACATTTGGGTCTTTCTTTTTGGATGGATGTGCAGTTGACTTTGTACTAGATATGTTGTGGTATTGTTTGATGCAAAAGGAATTGATCGTTGTTTCTTTAGCGATATTGTTGGGAGATCTGTTCTTGATTCTGTTTGTATTGTCTTTTTAAAGGTTTCTTTTTTTAAGGTACAGGGTACATATCTATATGGGGGTGTATAGTGCCTGCAGCATGTTGTATTCTAGGATGTAAGGAATGTCAGCGTTGACTTGGTTTGCATCCAAGTTAACTAGGAATTGACCATTGAGTGTACGCAGACATCAGAGTGCTACAGACTGTGCTGCCAATGTCAATCAATGCTTGATCTATTGTTAGACCTTGTGATTTCTGAATAGTGACATGATATGCGAGAGGTAGATAAAATTGCTCTCTGCATACGCACATATCTTTGAAAAGAAGGAAACGTGCTAATGTCTGGCCAATTTGTTTAACTTCTGCAAGTTTGTCAAAGTGGATGTTGTCATGTGGATATGTTTGGAAGCCAACAACTGTGCCAATGGCTCCATTGACTAAACCTTGTTCTACGTCAAGGTTATGTTTTAGAATTGCTCTGCAGTTTAGACACAAAGTCAATATTTTCCCCAATCCAGCTGTGTTGAAGATACATTTTTCTAAGCTATTTAGTCGTGCTGTTGCTTGTTGACACATAGGAAGTGTCATGCCTCGCACTTCTAGTTTGTCTGTGGTGTCGATATGCAGTATGGGTTACATTTATTTTTTCAACATTGTCTCATAGAATTGACTACAGCTGGCAAGGGTTGGCATTAAGGACATGCATTTTAGATTTTGTTGAGTTAATTGTTCCATGACATCAGGAGCAGATGTGTTCCGTCCATATAGCTCATGGATTAGTCTACTATTTAAGATGAATTTTGCATCTTTAGTAAGCAGACCAGTTCTAATGCTATTTTAAATGTTAGCATAGGTGAGGTCTGCAGACTGACACATGTTTTGAGTTAGGTCTCTGTAGGGAATATGTTGCCAGAAATGTACATTTTCAATGCTGCCGAGGATATTGGGTCATTGTTTGTGTCCTAATGTTTTGAAAATAGGTTGACCTTTCACTGGTGTTAACTGTAGGAGGTCTCCAAAACAGTAACATGTTTTCCTCCAAGCAGTTCTTCATAGTTGGTTTTTTGGACTTCTTGCATTCTGAGATGAATTAAAGCCAACATGAGGTTGGAAACCATGCTTACTTCATCCATCAGGAGCACTTTCGTTTGTTTTAGAATGCTGCATACTTCAGTAACAGCTTCTGCTGATAATTTGTAGTATTCTAATTTGTTTTGGTGTTCTATGGGGAGGAGCAGTAGTCGGTGTAAAGTTATACCTCCTAGTTGTAGGCAGCTAAACCTGTGAGGGCTGTTACTACAGCCGAAAGGTTGCTGTTTGTTAAGTTTTGTGGAAATGTGCTGATGTTTTTAATTAAGAATGTTTTACCAGAACCAGCTTCACCACTTACATACAGGAGCAGAGGTTTATAGTTTTAACAGTTACAGGTTTTAGGTTCATGGTTAAAACGATGTTCAATTTCTTGAGTGACTTCTAGATAAATGGTGAGTTGATCATGATTTAGCTGTGATTCGAGCACTGACAAGTCTTCTTTAGATTGCTTATATTGATACATGGTATTTTCTACGTCAGTCGTGGCTATTTCTCCTTCATTTAGAATGAGTGGTTCTCCAAGTAGTTCTTGGATTCCTGTAAGGGAAGACTGACTGCCTTCAGCAGTGTCGTTGTCTAGTTGAGCTTCAATTTCTTCCTCTTGTTGGCCTTCATTGTCCAACATTTGTCTATATTGTTTGAAATTGTAATTTGTCATACTAACATTTGCTTTGACTGCAGCTTCAAATGAGTCATAGTTACCTAATAATACATTTTTTTTTCTCCAAGATTTAAAAGGTTGGAGTAGGGCTGTATAATACAGTTCTCTATGTTGTGGAGAATAAAATGATAACTTTATATGATTAATTAGACTGGGTTTAGTGAGTTTCACCAGGCTTCTTTCACAAGTTGAGACTGAATATTTGCCAGTTGTCTCATTTGGTGTGACATTGTTTTTGTAGGTGTAGTTTTGGGCAGTGTTGTACAGACACATGTTTTCCAAAGCAGTACTTCAGCAGGTGCATCAGCCCACACAGGGGGCGCTAGAGGGGCAGCTGGCATAGCGGGGCACCCCTTTACCCCCCTCAGTGGACTCGCCTCCTCTGGAAGGGGCATAGTACCTGTTCCCTCGGGGGTCCGGCTGCAAACGGCCAGCACATCAGGGGACATAAATAGCCTCGGCTGCGAGAGCAAGGTCTCTATTCCAGCCCAGGCAGCAGCAACAGCGTAGCAGCAGCATTATCAGCAGACGTAGAGGTCCGAGGCCGAGAATCGAGTAGCAGTTGTGGTCGAGATCTAGGCGTGCGTTCGAGATTGAGAAAGGTATGAGTGGAGTGATAGGTGGTGTGTCTAAAGCCTACCTTTGCCTGCTTCTTGTATCCCCTGGCATTTCATCCACATTGGCTAGGTCTGTCAGCTCACGCAAAGGGTATTATAAAGTGCGGCCGCTGTTGAATCAGTGGCATGGGGCGGTGAACTGTCGCGGTTGCTATGGCCGCATGTATCTCTGGGAAGGTAGACCCGGTGGGGGGGGGAGAAAGGAAAAGTGTGGGCGCTTTGCTAAGTTTGAGAGGCTGGGCAAGTAAGAGGGTTGATGCGGCCGCGTGCCGCATGTAGATGCTGAAATGCTGCTTTTCTTTTCCTTGAACAGGTGCTCAGGGCAGCGTCTCCTAGTTATGCAGGTTTCTCATGTGGAGGACTCTGCCTTGCAATGGCGTGGTTACTGCAATTTTTCCATTGTGTGCCCTTGTGGCGTTATATGCATTTGTAGCAGGAGGCAGAGTAATGCGATCTCTGTGTCGCATGATGTCACTAGAGGGGCTTCGGGCAGATACAAATATCATGATTTGATTATGCAACATAAGCCTGGGGCGGTCTCCATACCTCGTGTCTCCTGGTAGCAGGAACACCGGAGGTTGGATTGGTTCTGTTTACGTATGTGTGAGACATAAGATGTAACGAACGAAAGAGCACAGTAATACTGTATGTTTTACGATTGTTATTTGCTACATCCCATGGAAACAATGTGAGCGATACCAGTGCCTTTGTACTGCGTGTTTTTGGCAAGATAGGTTGGAGTGCGGGAAGGTGCTGCTCGCCTTGCAGACCGTTGTGGTGGCATTATGTTATAGCGGGCAACGTCCCGCAGTTTTGGGTAATACTAGGTACACAGCACTATGATACAGCATTTATAACGCAGCTATGCACAAGGGTTTTCAGTGCAATGTGTAAGATACAGCATTTTATAACACGGCTATGCACAAGTGTTCACGTACAATGTGGGTGAGGTGGCATTTTATAGTGCGACTAGGCACAAGTGTTTGCGGTACAATGTGTGTGAGGCGGCATTTATAGCGTGACTAGGCACAAGTGTTTGCAGTTCAGGGTATATTATATGACAGTGATGACGTAACTATGCACATGGGTTTACGGTACAAGGTATGCACATGATGGTCAGAACGTAGCTGCAGCAGGACTGACACCACGGTAATGAAAGTTATGGCGTGCAATGGAGGGCTATACACAAGGGTTCTCAGTGGAATGGATATGAGACGGCATTTATAGCGTGACCATGCTCAAGTGTTCACGGCACAATGTATATGATGCAGCAAGATATATGAGACAGCATTTATAGCGCAACCATGCACAAGTGTTCACGGCACAAAGTATATGATGCAGCATTTATAGCGCAACTAGGCACAAGTTTTCTTAGTGTACGGTATATGATTAGAGAGTTATAATGCAACTATGCACAAGTAGGGCGCTCGAGTGTCAGAACTTAGCGACCGTGGTCCCGGAGTTGCGGTAACAAAGGTTATGGTGCACAATGGAGGGCGTGGGGCAAGAGACAGCTGTTTAAAACAGGCACTAGGCCATTATGGAGTTGGTGGACAGTTAGGGGGCACAAGCCACAGCGGCACAAGCTCTACGCAAGGAGGGCAGGGAAGACAAAGAAGGATTTGGCAAATATCCCACCACCCACAGGCAAAGTTTTAGGTGCAAAAAACACAAACAGACAACTGATAGGCCCTGCCCCCCATGAGTGCAAACAAGGTGCTTAGAGGCAAGGAGTTAACAACTGTACATGTAATATTGCAGGTTCCTTCGAGTATCCGGGGAAGGAAGAGGTTTGTCGTGAGGTGAAGCACCCAAAGAACGTGCAGTAAGATGGGGGTGCCGGTTGGGGGCTTGCAGAGTACAGCCTGATGAAATAGAGGGGATGGCCAACAGGCTGGCACAATTTCAAGGGCACGGATAACAAAAATCTTGGCTGGGTAAAGGTGTTGGCGATAACAGTGGTGCACAGGGAGAGCACCTCAAAGGGCAAGAGAGAAGAACTGATTGGAACACGGTACTAAACATGGTGCATTTCATTTCTGTGCTTTAGGTGAAATGTCCAGCCAGGGATCACCAAGTGGAGGGTCCCAGGAGAGTGCAGAGGCAGCCCAGCTGGTTGTGTGGTTTCAGGAGAAGGTGCAGAATATGGGCACAGGATGGGCAAAAAAGAAGGTGGAGCAGTTCCTGGGGGAACCAACATCAGGCGTGCTACCAGACGCTGGGGTTCTTCCAATGGTGCAGGAAGATGCAGTGCCCACTCTGGCAAAAAAGAAGAGAGCCCGCAGGCAGGCAAAGGGTAGGGCCGTCACAGTGGAAGTTAATAGGTCGCCTGATGTCTCTTTGTCTTTGTCTCCAGTGGGGCTGTCCCTTGTTACAAGGAGGGGGCAGCTCGGCGGCACAGGCAGGAGATACCGCCATTAATAGTGGATAATACAGGGCTGGTAAGGGAACAGGTAGCCACCAGGCCAACAGCCCCAATAGTGCCACAGGGGCCTGGGGTAAGCAGTCAGAATGGGCAAAATTAGAGATGACTAGATTCATGGAGCAAATGATGCAGAGGTGGTGCCAGGAGTCCGGGGTGCTGCAAGGGGAGAATGTTGGGGAGCCACTTGGAATTTGTGGGCAACCAACGGGGCCGGCTTCAGTCACAGAGGCACAGGTGGGACCTCCAGGCACTGGGGCACCGGGTCTAGGCAAATGGTTGGTGTTATTCCACCAGAGGGCATGCCAGTGGAGTCTTTAGGGTCCAATCTTTCTGCAGTGAGCGTGGAGACTCAATTAGTAACAATAGCCCCACTATTATCCAGAAAATCTACAATATCTTGGTACATTCATAGGCAGGTGAAGGACTGTATTTGGGCGAGGGATTACTTTGATTTGTTTTCAATGCTGACAATGAAAACCGAGGGCCCAGATGTGAATGTAACAAAGGAAGAGGAGAAGAAGAGGCAGAAAAGGTATAGACCGGACGAGACCATTGAGAATTGGGCAAAAGCCTTCTCATTGTATGCAGCAGTAATGATGGAAAGGCTCCCGGAACAAGGAACTGGAATTACAGGGATCTGATAGTGGAGGAGCAGAAGCAGCATGGATCCATGGGGTGGATTGATTACGACAGGGGTTTCAGGTTAAAAATATCTCAGTTACCAACAATGTCTTGAGATCAAAAGGACATGGTAGGGTGGTTGGCATTTATGGGTGGCAAAGAAGAACCAGCCCACCTATTAAGGAAGCGAGTAGGTCCCCCCGGGGGGCCTGGCAGGGCAAGTACAACGAGGAGAAGAGGGAGTCATGGCAGCCCTTTTGGAGCAGGCAGAAGGGCAGGAGGAAAGAAGGGGGGAACAGGTACAGGGCCCTGGGTAGCAGCAGGGGATTCTCAGGGGGTGACCCGGCCAAGGGCACCTGCAGGGGTTTTAACGCAGGGTCCTGCCACTTTGGACATGAATGCATATTTGCCTATTCATATGAAAAATTTAAGGGGTCTCACCCTGCCTCGACATGTTATCAAGGGCTGGGGGACAGCGGGGCAGGAGACACGGCAAGAGCACCCAGTGAAAGGTGCAGGGAAAAACGGCCTTCACCCATAAATATGATGACTTTGCACGGTTGGCTGCTGGATTATCCAAAAATGTATGAAGGGGAATTGATCTACAAAGGTTTTAAGGATGGGTTCAGGATTCCTTAAGAGGAACCACTAACCTCATGCTTGGCAAAAAACCTCCCCTCTACCGACAAACTACCTGATATTGTAAAGTAGAAATTGTCCAAAGAGAAAGCTCTGGGGAGAATAATGGGACCATATAGGGCAGCACCCCTACCCAACTTCATAGTGTCCCCACTAGGAGTTGTGCCTAAGGTAAATACAGGCTGATACACCACCTGTCTTACCTGGAAGGGGAATCAGTGAATGACTGGTTGGACCCTGAGTATTCCTGAGTATTCCTCAGTCACATATTCCTCTTTTGACAAGGCAATGGAGTTAGTGGAGCAGGTTGGAAAAAGGGCACTGTTGACATTGAATCTGCCTTTAGGCTCCTACCTGTTCATCTGGATAGCTTTCATCTGCTGGGATTTCAGGGGGAGGGTCAGTTTTTCTTGCTGGGGTGTGCAGTTTCATGCGCCTTCTTTGAGCAGTTCAGCTACTTTCTGAAATGTTCAGCAAGGACTAGGGAGCCAAGGGGGTGATCATGCACTATCTGGACGATTACCTGTTCATCGGTAGGGAAGGGTCTGAGGACTGTGGAGCTGCACTGGGATCCTTTCAGGAACTAATCAACGAATTGGGCATACCCCTAGCCAAGGATAAGACACAGACACCTGTCCACACCTTGACTTTTCTAGGAATAGAAATTGATACTTGCAAGGAGACATGCAGGTTGCCAAAAGATAAAGTGGATGGGCTTGTGGAACTGATTGGCAATACCCTGGCAAAGGAAAAAACGACCCTGGGTCAAGTACAACAGCTCCTGGGGAAACTCAACTTGGCACCCAGGGTGGTACCAGTGGGAAGGGTATTCGCCAGGAGGTTAGCAAGAGCAACAACGGGTGTGATGGGCAAGCATCACCACATCAGGTTGAGTGCTGCCATCAAAGAGGACCTGGTCATGTGGCGCAGGTTCCTGCAGGGGTACAATTGGGTCAGCCTTTGGTGGGAAGCATGGGTTACCAGCAATGAGCTACAAATGTACTCCGAAGCTTCGGGCAAGGAAGGTTTTGGGGTCATCCTGGGCACCCAATGGTGCACCCAGAGGTGGTCGACTCAGTGGCAGAAGAAAGGGAGTTTGGGGAACATTATGGCTCTGGAATTATTCCCTATTGTGATTGCCCTCCTGCTGTGGCCAAGTGAGTTGTGCAACAGGAGGGTCCGCTTTTGGTCCGACAACAAAGCGATGGTCCAGGCCATCAACTTACAATCTGCATCATGCCCTGTGGTTCTAGGTCTACTCAGGAAACTTGTTGAAGTATGCTTGTACCAGAATATTGAGTTTAGAGCAAGGCATGTACCTGGAGTTGTGAATGTGGCTGCTGGCGCTCTTTCTCGTTTTCAGTGGGAGAGATTCAGAAGGGCCCACCCAAGGGCACACAAGAAGGGCACGGAATTCAATCTGGAGTGGTTGCACCTGGTGTCATGGACCAGATGCTCTGGGGTCTTTGGGAGCAGTCGCTCACACCAGGAGTGCGGTCCAGGTATCAGAGGGAATACAGTAAGTTTGTGAGCATGATGCAGGAAACGGGACAGGTAGACTTGGACCTACCATCCCAGGTGGAGCGATTTGTTGTGTGGGCGCACGCAAATGGGCAAAGCAGAAGCTGGGTCTCGGGCACTTAGAAGCCATAGCATTCTATACAAAGCTGAAAGGGGTTGGGGGTACAACAAAAGTTTTTTTGGTAAGGGCTGCAATCAGAGGCTGGGGTAAGCTGGAGGGGCACAAGAATGATGGTCGAAAGCCCATTGACTTTAAGGTACTGGTGAGGTTACTGAGGGCACTAGAAGGGGTGTGCTCAAACAAGTTTGAGGTCAGGCTCTTCAGGGCAGCATTTGCAGTGGCATTCTTTGGAGCTCTTCGGGTCAGCGGACTGGTCGCAACTGGGAAGGGTGATGTATTCGGAAGGGCATTGGCACCAGGGGATACCACGTTTACTGAAGGTGGAGTTGTGATAAGGGTCAGAAGATCAAAGACCGATCAGGCTGGTAAGGGCACCTCAATCGGGCTTCAGAAGGCAGCGGTCCAGGCCAGCTGCCCCACTTGGCTACTCTTCCAGTATATGACGAATAGGCCGGCTGGGGGCGGGTATTTAATCCATGGAGACGGGTCCCCACTGACAATGTTCCAATTCTGCAGGGTACTGTCCATGGCTTTGAAGAAAGCAAGGTGTCAGGGGGAGGGCAGGTCCACGCATGGCTTCTGGATTGGAGCCGCAACAACGGCATTCCAGGTAGGGATGTAGGGGTCGGACAACCAGAAGCCATGCATGGACCTGCCCTCCCACTGACACCTTGCTTTCTTCAAAGCCATGGCCAGTACCCTGCAGAATTGGAACCTTGTCAGTGGGGACCCGTCCTCATGGATTGTAGATTGCAATCAGATTGGTATAAACTGTAAATCTGCCCGGGGGCGGGGGCAGGACTCAGGAGTATTGCCGGGCAAATAGACCAAGCGCGGGGGAAGCAGGATGGAGGGGGGGTCAGGGGTAGGTGGGGGTGAGGGAAGATGTCCGGATAACAATATGTTTTATTTTTTATTCCAGCGGGACGCACTGTCTGGATAATTGGCCACTCTTTTATCACCAGGGTGGAGAGAAGGGCTCGCACGAAACCAAATCAGGGGGCAGATCTGGGTTTTCGGGACACCAAGCTGGTATGGCTGGGCACACCTGGCATGCAGTGGTGGGCATTGCTCCCTTCACTGCACAGGCAGCTGGCTAGGATGATGTCCCCCAGGTTGCCGTGCTGCACCTTGGGGGAATGACATTGCTGATTTGGGAAGGGGTCGATTGCTGAGAGAGATGCAAGAAGGCATCAGAATCCTAGGGCGAATGCTTCCCGAGTCTGAGATAGCTTGGTCAGAGATGATCCCTAGGAATGTGTGGTGGGGAGCGGCATCTAACACGGCAATGGAGAAATCTAGGAGGAGGGTTAACAAAAAATTGGTCGCTTCATGAAAAACGGGGGGCTCGCATTTGCCAGGCACTGGGAGTTGGGGGAAAGGAACCCGGAAAGTTTTGCGCCGGATGGGTTTCACCTGTCAGAGGTCGGAATGGATCATTTCAACCTGGTACTGTGGGGAGGAATGTCAAGGTCTGGATATACATAGTGGTTGGTGAGTACAGACTGCAGGAAGGATTTTGTGTGTGGGGCATTGGGGTCACGGGGGGCCACCCCAAAGCATCGCAGAGTTACTAGGGTGGCCCCAGAGAAGGAGGGACGGTGCGGTCTGTTCCGTGAGCTACAACCATTGGCTGCTTAAGCCAGGATGTGGTGACACGGGCCCTGATACCACTAGGGACGGTTGGGACTCCTCAGCAACTGATGCAGTGTCCTTGTTCGCTCCATTTTCTCTAAATGGGAGTGACTGAACTGGCGGTTGGACACCAGGGCCGGCCATTCTTGCAAGAACGGAATCGGTGTGAGAGGGCTCACCCGTTTTTGGACATGGGACTTTGTAAGATGGGATTTGCGTAGCCACCCGGGAAAGGACTATGTGTTGGGCCAGGCATTTATAAGACCTGAGCGGGGCTGGGGCCGCCCGATAGGATGACTCTAATAATGCAACCGTATGTTTCCAATAAAGTGTAAATATGTTTACAACTTTCAGAAGGTCTCTGTCTCATATCATTGGGTGCAAGCAAGGTTTGAGAGATTATGCATATACTGTTACTATACAGGGGCCATGGTAGGGGTTAGCCCCGCTATGTTTGGGTAGTATGTGTGAATGAAATAGTTTTTATAAATGTCCTGGCTGTTGGGATCATTTGTGGCTATGTTTTCAATCTCTTGGTAGGATTTTAGTACTCTTTTTCGGGATCAAGCTGGTCCAAGGTTCAGCCAGACAATGTGTTCAGATTTGACATATAAGCCTGTACCTGTTAAACGGTCTGCAGCTTCATAGCACCTGCATTTTCTATGGGAGAGCATTTTTATACTAAAGCCGTATAATTTTTGTGATAGTGTTTTGTCAGATGATATGTCATCACAGAGGTCTTTTAGCCTCTGTTTTCTCAGCTTTGACATATCTTGCAACTGCAATGGAATTGTCTGCAATTTATTGTATGTCTATGTTTACATTCCACAAGAGGGCAATGATTTCATTGTAATCAATGATGTACTTGGATGATTCATCCCTTTAATGTTGTATGTATTTTTAGGGGATTTGCCTTTTACGCTGTGTCTAACAGAAGATATCAAGCTATTTACTTGTCCTTTTTTGCAAACCGGTCTAGGGAAGCCCAAGCGACATTTGGTATAGTATTTGCCTTTGTTTTTATATCTACGTCAGCAGTATTTGATACACTTATGTTTTTGGAAGTGTAAGATGTGTGTATGTAAGTCACTATCTGTGGTTTCTGAAGGTATGTTGCAGGTAATGTATTTTTCAATAAATTGTAAAACAGTGGCGTCACTATCATGGCCAAATTTAGGAGCAACGTTTATCTACAAAAGCATGTGGGTGTGTGGTGCTCCTCTGGATTGATATTCTTTTCTCCAAAAGAACAGTTGCACTTCTCCGAGCAGAGGGGTAATTTTACTGTAGATAAAGTGCAGCATGGCAATGAAGCGATGATAAAAGTACCTTGATACATTGATTGGGTCAAGAGAACAGAGTTCTCCTAGTGTTTTTATATCTATTCTGTCATTATTTTGGTTTACAGTGCATAAGAATTTGTGCAAGTCATCCCATGCGTACTCTGAATTGAAGTGTCAGAAACCCTGCCCACCTATCCCACAATCCTATTTCACCTAGTGTGCACGCGCCATTGCGCGCGTGCTATTGTTGAAAGCGCTGTTGTGAAAGGGCTGTTTTGCGGCTGTTCCCGGCTGTTCCCGTTGGAAATCTTACAATTGGATATCAATGGTACGCACCTTTCATGGAGCACTTACATGAACTTTTACTTTTTCTTATTGTCAGCAAGAAAGTAATGTTACCGTGTTTGCTTCCATTTTCTAGGTGTTTTTTGCACTGAATTTTGACTAAGTGTCAGAAACTCCACCCACCTATCCCACAATCCTATTTCAACGAGTGTGAATGCGCCATTGCGTGCATGCTATTGTGGAAAACCCTGTTGTGAAAGGGCTGTTTTGCGGCTGTTTAGGGCTGTGAAGGGGGTCAGGTGAGCTGTGTATCAATTAACGGAGTATATTCTGAAAATGTGTGCATTATAAATGCTGCCTGCTTTGTATATAGTGTTTGTTAATACGTATCTTTGCATACGGTACCATTGCATGTTGTTTATCTACGACCCTACTCAAACTTACTAGGCAGCGTAAGCTTATATTTTTGTTTGCATGTTGAAGGTTTATAAATCCACTTCATGCACGCTAAAGACGAATATGCCATCTAAATTAGAAAAACGCTGAAATTAGTAGAGCGTTTAAAACGTACACCTCTCAAGGAAAAACACTCAACATGCTCCCCCAAAGACTCTCTCCGCTTACAGTTGGAAATAGAGTCTACTCTGCGTCTGCCGACATAGGCTAATTTTATTTGGTGGAAACAAACAAAACAGTGATGAATAATGAAGAAACGAACATGGATGCTGATGCAGGCACAATTGTACAACCAAATGTTTGTAAACATACAGACATAAGTGACAAGACCATGTTCTCAGTCCTTGCTACGTTACCATCCGGCAATCACCTCGCAACAAAAGAATTGTCTCCCTCTGAAAATGATACACTCATTGCACCAGCTAAACTGGCAATTGGTAAAACTCTACAAAGAAGTAGCACCACTATTCCGGTAACTGACGACCTGGTTTTGATTGATTCGTCACCAACAATGGGAGATGACGATAATGCAATTGAACATGCTAAATCAATCTCTACCAAATCCTCGTCATTGTCGGACATACATCATACTCTCTTGAAATCCAGATCTAACAATTTGAATTCACTGCATCATTCTACAGTGTCACAATCTCCGATAATTTTCTGACTGTTGCTCCTAACTCATCAGCTCTTTCAATCACGTTTTCTGATCAAACACCCTCAAAAGAGCCTATTTCAAGTAGACCTTATGCTGCCACTCCATTAACGGACATGTTACCACAGTAGCTATGAATTTAGCCTTGACAACAATGCTAACATTATAAGAGACATGGATGCAAAACTTCATACTCATTCAGACTTATTGAACAATATATTAAAGCAACAGTATGAGGCAAATTGTTTTTTAAATAAGCACTATACAAAGTATTAAAAATCAGTGGGCATGCAACCATTGCATTGTACAATGGAATCTATGTCACTCTCATCCACACACTCATGTTTTACTAATCATGAAAAAAATCGAATGCTGCTGAAGACTATACCTTCTCGCTCAAATCATAATTTGTGTACTCATCAAGTTATATCGGTGGCTGACAACATTTTCCCTTCCGAGGTGCCATTAGCTATGGACATCGTAGAAATTAGTGACAGTCCACAAATTATAAACTCACCATCTTCAACCACTGCCATTACTACAGTGGGCGAAATTGCCAAAAATACAACTCAATGACAGGACTCGAATACACCGGATACAAGATCTGATTTTGGGATATTTTCCAAATCTATCGAAAGAACGCACAAGAAATCTCCAGTTTTTCCTCAATTAAAGAAAACTAAAAACATTAAGAAAATGTCTTTACCCTCTAATGCGGCATCCAAACAATTTCTTAAAAAACTAACTAGGCCAAATAAACAAATTACAGATGCAAGCGGTGCGATCAACAAGAAATACTCAAAAGTTATGAAGACAAATGCTATCCAAACTAAAAAAGAAAAATCACAAACTATAATTGAGGAATCAACGCAGGAGCCACTGGATGAACTCTTGAATGCAATTCAAGAACATGAAGCATGCCCTAAGAAACCATCTAAGGAAGCTGAATATGCACAAGTGGAACCTCGACCTTTGAATCCGTTATTACAACGAAGCACTGAAGTATCCATGACGCATGAAACAAGACTAACTGACATAGAAAAGTTGATACACCATTTCTTCTCTGGTCCTGGCACCACTGTTCACTCTCAAGTGCATGCAATTGGCACTACTGCTCATCCTCAAATGCATATAATTGCACAGGAGACACAAATGAACGAAAGGCAACATCAACATATATTAACATCAAGAGAGAATGTAAAAACACAAGCTGACCCCAACATTAAGTCGGCGCAACATTCTTGCAGATCCATCAATGCTCCTCACTATCACATTTTGATAATACAGGGCAGACCAGATTCTCATGAAAAATATGATCTCAACCGAACATCAGTATTGAACATTTTAACTGAAGTATCCACACTTGAAGATTTTTCATCTTCGGATATAGACCAAGTAGAGTTTCTTCATGAGACGGATCTAACGATTGCTAGATTGTGGATTCGATCAGGTACCATCCTAAACCTTATATGGCAGGCTAGACCAGCAATATTCAACTTGGGCTTCACTCTATCGTATGAGTCTTTTGAAAAATACAACACCACTATGACAAAGACTAAAGAGTTCCTAAAAACAAATTGTTCTAATATTTCACAGAATATGGCTGGAACTTGGAATACAAATTAAGATAAACAGTTCAGACTTACCTCCAATCATGGTCGACCAAACATTCAGGCATGATACATTCTGGATGCATAACTACTAAGACCACCCGCAAAGAGAACATTCAAACTCTTATCATGGAATACTCGCGGACACACTCACTTTCTTAATAATGGATTTAGTGGCCTTGACATGTTCGACATTATGATATTTCAGGAAACTTGGTTGACGACGTCTCCTGTCTGGAATGATCATAAAATTCTGATGACCAATCTGAAACACAAGCAAAAGGAAGACCGATGGCAGGTCTTTTCATTGCCATCAAAAACTCTACTGGATTAACCCTCAAAAATTGGGCTCAACCCAATCCACACATTCATCTGGTAAAAATCTCAATACAATCTCATTCTATTAATTTGGGAAACATTTATTGGAATCATCTGATCATAAATGAAGAAATCTTTTTTGATGCCATGCATATGACACTTGATTTAATCGCATCAGACACATCCATCACTACCACCACCATTGTAGGCGATCTTAATTTACATGGCCTAATGAATACAAAAGAACACCAGACTCAAGCAGCTTGTAGATGGACTGATCTGATAGCCAATAGGCAAATGCTTATGCTAAAAGGAGCCGTAGAAGGAGATCTCCCAGCACAATCGACCTGGCATCGGCAAAATCAACATGCCATTCTGGATTATATATATGTTGACCGGAAGACTTTTCCATGTGTTGAAAAATGTACCATTCGAAATAAACATGAGAACGACCACGATCAGCTCATAGTATCTTGGAAATGGCTCATAGCAACTGGTGATAAGTCACAAGGTTGTATGAGTGGTCAATTACTAGTAAACAGTGGTCGTAATTGCCTGCTTTGGACTCCAGACCGACTCCAAAATTTATATCAGATTTTGAAAATCAATATCAACAATAAAAACACAACTTCTCCAAGTGATAGATGTTATGCATCAACGGTCCAATTATTTACTGAGGCTTCAATGAAAATCAATAAACCAATGTTCAAACAAAAACACCAATATGATCCAGAACTCAAGCAGAGGAAGAGCTCCTCAGAAGAGCGATACGGCAGCTCAGAAATTCAAATGCTACCAATCAGCCATCATTGATCAAATCATTGAAGGCAAAATACAAAAATTGGATCTCATCCCGGAAATCTCTCCTTTATCACCAGGATGGTGAAACCTTACTTCGGATGCTTGCTTCCAAAAATTCTGGAGCTATATGGCACTTACTTCATGGTGTCTCTTTAACAACACAATCATTGCTGCAAATAAATACAGTCCCAGAGTCTGTCTGGACTAAACACTTCACAGAGCTCTATTCTAGTAAAGATGAGATTGTATTAAAAAACAACTATGATACACAACTGAAGACAACATTTTAATTTGATTTAGATGACATGAAGATCTACATAGCAAAATTAAGTCTCTCAAGAGCTTCGGCTTTGATGGTCTCTCTAATAGAGATTTAAAAGATTATCCGGATGATTGGGCCCAAATACTTAACTTACTAATTCGAAAGGTCATAAATACTCATCAAATTCCAGAAAGTTGGCACAAATCAATAATAGTGCCCATTTTTAAAAATGATAATCGTCAACTGCCCGCTAGTTACAGACCAATAGCGTTGCTTGATGTCCCGGCCCAATTATTCTCTCAAATTGTTCTTGAGAGATCTAACTTTGTGTATCAATCAGAATAAACTCTTTGATCCACATCAGACGGGATTTATACCTGGAATTGGTACCTCCATCAATCACCAATCCAACAGCAAATCACCAAATCAAAGCAGACCATATTAATGGCTTTCATAGATTTTAATTCAGCGTTTGACTCGACCAGCTGATCAGCAGATCTCTCATGTTCAGAAAATTAACAACTGCTAGATGTCCATCAACCTTACTTACTCTAATTACACAGCTTCATACAGACACATCAATACATATTAGATTAACAACAGAAGGCAAGCTTTCTGCCCCGGTCACGACATACCGTGGATTGAAAAAGGGATGCGTCCTTGCATCCACTATTTTCAATTTTTTCATTGCTGGTATGGGGGATGTATTTTCAGCAGAAACATGATCCTCCGCGACTTGGAAAGGCAACAATAGCTTGGCTCTTTTATGCAGATGATCTGCTTCTTCTGTCGAAAACTCCAATAGGTCTGCAAAAACTCTTAACTGCACTTCAAAAATATGCTATCATAAACCAATTGGAGATTAATGTTCAAAAGACCAAAATATTATGTTGCCACCCAAAAAATCGAACAAAGTCTCAAAATTTCAAATGGCAATTGAATGGAGTCAATCTAGAAGTCATCAAACAATATAAATATTTAGGTATTAATATCAACTATAATCCTACAAATCAACCATATCTACGCAATATGGAAATAAAGATACAAACAGCTATATGTCAAGCTATGAGAATACAGAGCAAATTTGGAAAATTCACTTACTCAGCTTTAATCACTTTTTACTTGCAAAATGTTACAGCAATTATTCTATCTGGCACAGACACTAAATTTCCCATGCCTGAGCAATTCTGGATGAAAATGGAGGGAAAATATTGGATGAGAGTTCTGGGTCTTCCTAATAGTTTACCAATACCGGTTTTGAGGTTTGGATTAGGCCTACCTTCCTTAGGTATAGACAACATATCTATGTATATGCTAACTTCGGACCATAGTTTTCCACAACAATGGAGGAACTATGTGAAACATCTAATGGATGCAGCAAACATCAAAGTAGAGCTCTTGATCTCTAATCCTTCCAAAGCCAAAACTAATTTGTGGTAATCAGATTGGATACACAAAATAGATCAGTGCAAGCATTACATTACTATCAAGGAAAACCCATTTGAACACAAAAACTTGGTGTCACCGAACAGTATCTGCTAAAATTTCCAGGTTCCAGGCTTAGACAAAACTTTTTACGGTTCAGACTGAATTTGTGTATTACTACACAAATTCAGGCACGTCGGAAGCTAATAAAAGAGTCAGTGAACTACTGTCGATTCTGCTGCATTCAAGAATACAAAGAGACCATGACAAATGATAGTTTTGTACTTTAAAATCAAATGTCAAGAAACATGTATATCAAATAATGAGCTCCAAAATAATTGTTTTCATCCTTTTGTATTATTATCAACAAAACATGTTTTTTATTGAAAAGCTGATTATCAGCTTAATCAGTAAATACATTTTACAAAAGAGCACTTTTTCCACTCCCACCTATGCTAGTCATGTGGCTGGAAAACCACAACTCTGTGACCAGTCAGAGGTGGAGTTAGAGGGCTATACGAATTGCATAGATACTGGGAGAGAGGATTAGAATTATGGCCTATTGGGCGATGAAGATTAAGACGTGGAACAAACTGGAGATTGGAGAGCAGACGGACTGACCCTAGGCAGATAGGAGACCAGTCCATCGAGGGAAGGAGGCCAGTCATGGAAAAGAGTGGCTGTCTATGGTAGGTTGATTTCCAAAAGCCACCTGAAAAGAGGGTTTGTTGAAGGAATATTTCCAGGCTGTGTCCCCTGCTGTTGCTCTAAAATCAGATGCTGCATTATGAAGGTAAATTAAAACCCTAAAAAGAAATCCCAAACTGTCCATAGATGAATCACAGTAAGATCTGGGAGGCCAGCGGTAAGGGAACTATGGGGAATGCAAAATAGAAAACAGGACCACAGCTTCTAATATTTCAATGCCATGTGTTCCATCATCTACATTAAACACAAAGTGAGATGTGGTTTCTTTAAGGCAGAGTCTACTTTGAACTTTGTATTGAGAAACAAAATGTATAAATGAATGCATGTTGTTCTCACCTTAATGTGGAACTGCTTTGTAAAGTTAAATATTATTTGAAATATATGTAGTGGCTCAAACTGGTGTCAGGTTCTTTTGGGTCATGGTATATTTGCAAAATACCACAGCCTGGATGATATCATGCATTTAATGCAGCTGGGCAAAGCCATAGTTATGGAATGGATGTTTCTGCAGCATTAATTCTAATTATTAGGAATTGTGCAAAGTGCAAACCCTTGCATTCCTTTACCTTTAGATGCAGGTGTAAGGGGAAGGAGCTATTATTAAGTTAAATATTTTTTGAAATATATGTAGTGGCTCAAACTAGTGTCAAGTTCTTTTGGGTCATGGTATATTTGCAAAATACCATAGCCTGGATGATATCATTCATTTAATGCAGCTGGGCAAAGCAATAGTTATGGAATGGATGTTTCTGCAGAAAAACATTCGGGCTGGAAGGATAGCCCAGGGGCAATGTGTTTATCGTGGAAGCAAGACAACGCAGAGCAACACAAGTTTGAGTCCAAGTTCTGGACTTAGAGACTGGTTTCTGGTGTTAAGTGCAATATAAAAGATTAATTAATTAAAATGCATGATGAGAGAATTAATTCTAATTATTAGGAATTGTGCAAAGTGCAAACCCTTGCATTCCTTTATCTTTAGTTGCAGGTGTAAGGGGAAGGAGCTTCTATAACATTTTACATTTTACAGGGGGAACAGTATATTTTCAGCCCAAATATTCATGCAGGCTGAATACACACACATATACAGGTGCTTCAATGTTTTACAGGCAAACACATGTGATTTTAAAGCTGCCTATTTAGCGGTATTCACAATCATCCATAGACACACCCACACACGGTACAGACTGAAAGGAACACACTCATGTTTAGAGGAGGTCAAACATACATGTTCAGAGAAGACTGCGACCATGTGTATTGAGTACACAGTGTACATGTGGGTTCAGAACAGACGGTAAATAAATGATTGCAGACAATTTAATCAAGCTGGTTAATGTCTACAGTCACGTGGCCTATATTTAGCCAATAGATGCATTACCACACACCTGCATAACAGAGTTTATTAATAACACATGTAGTCTAAATAACTTGTTCAAATAGCTTTCTCTGATACCATACTTGTCTAGATACTGGAGAAAGTCAAATGTTTTAAACACACTTGAATCATCTTGTAGACATACAATGAAGTTAAAGCAAGTTGTCTATTGGCGCAGATGAGAACAGAGATTGGTAAGAAGATCAGAGTTGTATTTTGTTTTGCTGGAGAAAGAAGAATTTTAGTGAGTATGAAGAGAAGTTAAGGAGGAAGGATCAATAGAAGAGTTAGATTTATTCCAGCGACGTTCTGCAACACAGAGTATTCAGCCGAGAGAACAAAGAGCGGATGTAAGCCATGGTTGAGATGGTTTGTTAGACAAGGAAATGGGTATTGAAGGAAAACGTTGGTTAAGAGCATAACGAAGACCAGTGGTCAGCAAGGTAGAGGCTCCATTAGCATAGAAATATGAGAATTCGGTAAGTGAGGGGAGAAAAGAATTAAGAGAGGAAACAAACATTAAAGAGTGAAAATGATCGAAGATCATGGCTAAAGAATGTCAACGTCTTAGGAGAAGGGGAGATAGAAATGGGAAGCATTAAATAGAAAGTGGCCAGAATTATCAGAGTTGGGCATTTGCAGTAGGCCATCGAAGAACATATGAGATCCAAACAGCACACAGAGTGATGGGCATGAGGAATCTAAAATGGAAAGAAATTAAATAGAGCTACGAACTGACGAAAGATGGAGATTAAACTCACCTAATAAGATGGTGTGAAAGTTACATGGCAGTAGTTGAGTAAGAAATGTATCATGATCATCAAAGAAAGATGATAAAGAGCCTGGAAGCCAATAATTTAAAAAAAGAATAGAGTATAAAGAGATTTGAAGGAGATATAGTGATATTTACATCAAACATGATACATTTCCATCTGCGCCAGGATGCGATTAAGCTTGTTGTGTGCGCAATATAAATTATTCAAATCAAATCAAATATTAAAAATCAATGTCACCTCCTACTGAAATGTGAACTAGCTGAAAGCGAGTACAAATCATATGTGGAGGACCTTTACAAGGGGCAAAATGAATACAAACTACTAAACCTGACACCATAGTGGAAGCAGCAGTCCACCTTATGACATTGTCTCGGAAGGATAGCTCAGGGGCAATGTGCTCACCTTGGAAGCAAGACGACACGGAGCACCACAGGTTCGATCCCTGGGTCCGCACTTAGAAACCTCTGGCTATTAAGCGCGTTATAAATCACCTATCATATCATATCTAGACAATACCCATATTGGATGCAGGTACCATGTTGGCGGAGCAGCAGGCGGCCCAGCAATCTGCACAGCCACCCAGCAAGCAGCAATATCAGAAGAGGAGATTTGCCCCTCAGGTGTTTGAACCATGCAAACAGAAATAAATGACTACTTGACATCACATTCCTGTATCTCGACATGTCTTGGTGGGGTCAGAAAATAAAAGTGAAAGGTCCCACCCTGCACAACCAAAGCACAGAAGGCAAGCTAACAAATTCAACATGGGCTGACATGTGCATGGACTGTGCAAGTGCATTTGGGATGGCCACTGGTACAAGAAGGCATGCGGTGGAAAGCAAGCATGCATACATTGCAGGCCCTTAGCGTTAAACAAAATAATAAATTATTGCTATCCTTGTTTGAGAGAGAAAAATGCAAGTGGACAGCAGCAGTTTGCACGACTGCTGTCCTGGTGTAAACTAAATGCACAGAAAGGTAAACATGACATTCCTTTTATATTTTGTATTACCCTGCCCAAAGTTCAAACCAGTGCAGGGGAATGCATTGCTTTTCTTCGTTCAGAAAAGCGCCCCATGTTTGTGAATTGGGCAGTGGTTTTCTTTGGCAAGAAAAGACCACTTCACATGCGGTCGTTTGCAAAACTGTGCTTCTTGATTCACGAAGGGGATTGTGTTGTGCGCATCACAGATGCACGTATTCTGAATCCCATGCAAGATGTTGTGAATTGGGCCTTTTGTGTTCTTACTTTTTTGTATTACAAAAAACAAAAACAACACCATCTAATCTTCATTTTGAGGTATACATTTTTCCATTGGCGCTATATCACAAGTCCATTTTTTATTTTCAAGCAGAAAGAAGTAATGCACCGAAATCTTCCTTTGCTGTCATCTTGCTGTTTTTCCTTCTAACCACAAATAGTTTGGGTATAACATGAACACTTTCTTTGTTTTGCCCTCTGCAGGAAGGACACATTACCTGCCCCTATATGCCCACAGCGTGTTATTAACCAGTTGTCCACTGTATGGGTAACCATAGACAGCGAGCTGTGCATACATAACAACAGCTTCACATTTGCACTGCCGGTAAGATAGCTCAGCGGGTTGAGCGCTTGCTGCTGCCATCTGAACGTGATATGCAGGTCGCAGGTTCCAATCCTGGCAACGCCAACTAAGCCTTTCATCCTTCTGAGGTCCATATATGAGTACCAATTTCGGTTGGGTGATATTGTATGTAAATGTGTGCTCTGTAAAGCACTATATAAATAACACATCATTATCATTAACATGAAAATGGACATCACCCAGAGTACTACCACCACATATGGACCTTGAGCTGTAGCCAGGGTCGGAATGGGCCATAGAATTGTCCCGGCACTAATGAAAAAGTGGCCCAGTGTTGCAAATGGCAATTCATTCCTTTTGTGACACTGCTTCAATAGTACCCAAGGGAGAGTATTCTGATAAAATGTGATGCAAATTGTGCATTTTAAAGAATATGTATGCAGCAACACTGGTCATAACTACTAGCCGCATAGTGAAGTAACTCATTAAACAAGCCAACATTGGCCCAAAAAGTGGCCCATTTCTGACCAAAAAATACGGGCCCACACCAGCATTTTGTGGTTTTGGTTCGGCCATGGGCCCATTGCCCTATAGCGCAGTCCGAGCCTGGCAGTAGCGTTCACCCTGCGAGACAGCTGAACAGGTTTGAAATGTCATTCAGCACTCTCTTTCCTTGTTAAGAGACTAGTGCCTATGGTTGCCTTTTGGAAAAGAAAGGCAATAAGAAAACAGTTTAAGGCTCAAATGCTAATCATACTGTTCTATGCATTTCCTTCCATTAATTGACCTCCTGTACTGCTCCATTCACTGACTGATTGTGTGTAAGCCTTCTGAAATGATGATACACTGTTCATGTTATGCTTAGCATGATTTTTTATTAACTGACCACACCCCCAAACATGTCTACGGCCACACAGTTGACAAATAATAGAGGCAGCTTTTCGATATTTTGCGTTCCGGAAAAAAATACATTCAACAAATCTATTACCACTCTACTTGGGTATGTTAAACTGTATAACTAGAATGTGTCCCAGCAGTGACTTGGGTAAAACAGTAAAGTACTCTGTACAAGAGCCATGAGAGATATCTCTGTAGGCTTTACATTCTTTAGTCTGAGTCAACACTTACAGACAGATTTTTATGGAATACGGAACTGGAAAAACATGCATAAATCAATCTAAACTCTTACTGAAAATGAACCAGCTCAAAGCAAGTACACACCATATGTGGAGGCCCTTTGCAAGGGTCAATGTTGCAAACAATTACTAATCCAGACACCTTAGGGGATGCAGCAGTGTGCAGCAGTGTGCCTTTTTACATTTAGGTGAAATCCCATATGTGTTGTAGGTTATCGGTTTGAGCACCGAGCAGCCCGCACAGCCACCAACCCAGCAGTCAGCCCAGCCGCTACATCAGCAGAGGAAATTTGTGCTTAAGGTGTTCAGTACAAGGCTGTCACATCTATATTTGAGTGACCAGCTGGTACTCATCATCTACTGGCTAGACGTGCAAACAATACACTCAAATTGCAGCAGATAAATGAGGACCTAGGACCCAATTTGGAG
Organism: Ambystoma mexicanum; assembly: GCF_040938575.1. NCBI lineage: Eukaryota > Metazoa > Chordata > Amphibia > Caudata > Ambystomatidae > Ambystoma > Ambystoma mexicanum. The sequence goes on from NC_090941.1 coordinate 277,727,156, forward strand.
ATCTGAGCTGTAATACCTCCTCTGCTGAAGCTGCTCGCTGTGTGGAACTTCTGTGTTAACTGCTCTTTCCTGGGCACTCTGCACTCGTCCATGGCATCACTCAGCCACCTTTTTCAAAAGATCCTCACAAAGGTTCTGGATGCCATTCTGGGGCCCTTATTTATTTATGCATTTATTTATTACATTTGTGTGACGCCCAGACCCGCAGGTATCACAGCATTTTTACATGTGGGACATATGAATCGCAGTACAGTCAGGGAGTACTCAACAGAGCAGGGCTGAAGCAGGTTAGTCATATTTGTTCAACTGCCATATTTTGCCAGGTTTTCTGAAAGATAGGTAAGCCTGTTCGTTTCTGATGTTGGGAGGGAGCGAGTTCCAGAGTCATGGGGTGGATACTGGGTAGCTTGCACCTCCCGCTTTTTTACTGCAGTACCCGGGGATGGACAATGAGAGGCAGGAGGAAGAGTGTTGCGAGCGCACATTTTGTTTTGGGACAATACAGCAGTTGAAGTGGGGGGCCTCTTTGTAGATGCATCTATGAGCGAGTGTCAGAATCTTGAAGTAAATGCAGGCCTTGATGGGGAGCCAATGGACCTTGCTTCTAGCCGCTGAGATGTGATCTGTTTTCCGTAGGCCGAATGCAGCCCAGAGGGCTTTGTTTTGGAACAGTTGCAGTTTATCCGGGTTGTTTAAGGATGTGCCCGTGCAGAGACCTTTGCAATAGTCCAATAGCTTGGGCAAGTGTGAGGCGGTTTTCTGTGGAGAGGAATTTTCTACTCAGGGTGATGAGTTTGATGGTGTAGGCAGTGGAAGAGGCCAGAGCATTAATGTGAATACTCATGACAAGTTCTGCATCAAGGTGCATGCCTAGGGTTTTGACGTGTTTACAGGCAGGTGTGAAGGTACAATCAATGAGGAAAGTTGAGAAGGCCGGGTCTAGTCCTTTAAGATGGTATGAGGAGCCGACAATTAGCAGTTCAGTTTTGTCATCGAGGCATAGTTTGTGCATAGCCATCCAATGTTGAATGATACTATAAACCCTGCTGTTATTTGTGATTGTGTCTTCTGACTGCTTTCCAGAGATGGGGATGAGAATTTGTTTATCATCCACAAAGTTTGTGTAACTAATGCCGGGGGAATCAAGCAGGTTGAAAAGCGGTTTAGTACATATGTTGTGTATTGTGCAGGAGAAGCAGGAACCTAGGGGGACTCCTATGGGAACAGCAATGTGGTCAGCCGCAGAGTCACTAATAGCTACCGTAGAGGTCAGTTCACTGAGAAGCGATTTAATCCAGTAGCTGAGGTAGAGAAGTGGAAATTAGTGCCACGGTGGAGTTGGAGTAGGCCGTGATCAACCAAATCAAACGCAGCAGAGAGGTCTAGTAACAGGAGCAAAGCTAAGTTGCCTGCAGACCCGAATGGTGTCTAACTGATTTTTTAGGTCTTTGAGGGCCGATTCCGTGTTGCGTTTGAGGCAGAAACCTGATTGTCTTGCACTTAGTTGGTTGTGTGGTTCAACTTAACGCTGTACTTGATAAGCCATGCAATCTATAATTCTGAGACGGAAGGGCACAGTGGTAATAGGTCAGTAGTTGGTAGGGCGGTGGGGTAGAGCCAGGGTTTCTTCAGGTGACCCATGCATTCTTGAGATTGGCGAGTAGTGAGCTTGTGTCAAAAGACGTGTTAATGAATTGGGTGATGACAGGGTGAGGGTAGTGGAACAGATCTTGGCTATCCGGGCAGGGCAGGTATCACCCTTACAATTGGTGGGTTTGAGTGCTTGGATGGTTTTGAGGACTTCCTGTTGGGATACTTCTGAGAAGAAGGGGGTAGGCTGGAGGGTAGAGGGTGGTAAAGCGTAGTCTGCTGATTCTGAGTAATGTGGTTTGGAGGCAAGTAGTATTTTCTTTGCTTTGATTTTGGATCTTAAGGATTCAGTTTTGTTTACCAGGACTGACTGAATGATGGAGCACCAGACTTTGTCCGCGTGTGGTTGAGAATTGCTCATGACAGGTTTTTTAGCTCTTTCAGGATGGCAAAGAGCTCTTTAGTGTTTGAGTTGGCATTGCATTGCAGCCAACTGATCCAAATACCATTAAGGCTACATTATTTGTCAATGCACTGTTCTGTTCTCTAATGGGTGTGGGGCTCCTGACTGCACACATGTGGCCCATATACCACCTAGTAAGGAATCATGTCAATGCAAGTGATCAAGTGTTCCAGAACAGACACGTGCAGTAAGGCATGAATGTGCAAATGGTCTGTGTTGCAGACCTGCTCTTCACCAATGTTTGTGCAACATTCACAAGATCACCTCACAACACAATGAGCCTGTAGAACAGATGTCTACCTTGGATCATAAAGGGTCTATAGCAATGCCCAGTCTGGCTGCTAGGAAAGTGTGTATCAAACCGCACATACAGAAATGCATAACATAACCAAGTACACATACATTATTGACTGCTCCTATATTTCCACATGTCTTTGCAGGTCAGAAAATACATGTTTAGGGACACAATCTGCAGAACCAAATCACAAAAGGCACTCACATGCACTAACAAACTAACCATTGGCTGACATGTAAATTACTGTGCATGTGCATTTGAGAACACCACTGGTGCATGAAGGTACAAGGTGGAAAGCAAGTACAGAATAGATCTGTGTAAGGACAACCTCCATTACCTAAATAGCCCTTGTGTGAAAAAGGTTTTGCTAATTTCTCAAAGGGCATCATAGGTGCACACAGGCAGATGCCCTAGTCCCACTTCTCAGTGCAAATGTGCAAAATAGTTGGTGAAGAGGGGTTTGGTGCAAAGGACATCCCAAATTCACAAACCGGATGCGCGTTGAAATGCGCAGGAAACAAAAGCATTGTCACCTGGCCTCTGCCGATTTGGAAAAGATGAAAAGTTGTGCTCATGCATCACTTTTCTATGTGCAGCAATAGCGATATGAACCACTGCTGTCCTCATTGTATCACTGACTCTCAGACATGAAGCGAAATGCTTTTTTGACAATTTCACAATACCAGGCTCCTTTAGGGTCTGGTACTGTGAAATACTCTCCTATTGGGTGCTGGCAACCTGCCATACATTAGCGTACTCCTGACACTCGTGTATGCATGATGGGTAGGACCAGGTTCGGACTCGGCCATAAAATTGTCACCAATGAAAATGTGGCCCACAGTTGCAAATGGCAATTCATTACTTTTGTGACGGACTGGGTGAGTAATACCCAAGGGGGATGTTTTTTTTATCAAATGTGATGCAAACTGTGTATTTTAAAGAATATTTATTCAGCAACACTGGTCACAACTACTAGCTGCATGGTGAACTAACTTCTCAAACTGGCCAACATGGGCAAAACAAGTGGCCCACTTTCACCAAAAAAACTGGCCCACACCAGCATTTTGCGTTTTTGGTTTGGGGGGCATTGCCCTATCGGCCAGTCCGAGCCTGGGTCGGATAGCACATCATTGGTGCTGGTACACATCCCTAACAGAAATCCACAGGTCACATTTGTGAATAGTTGACCTGCGAATTTACAAAAATATATTTTTAGAAGGCTGATTTCTATAGACTTTGTTGTCCTAGAAGCTGTACGCCATCTTACTGGCCCATTCAGTGAAAGTATAACCCCTGTGCTCACAATGTTGGCAGGTGCGGTTGCTCAGCATCAGATAATGCTGCCAGTCGTTTGGCAGCGTGCAAAGTTGCAAGTCATGTTGTACAAAAATGCCAGTGAGTCACAATCGCCATTGTCAATTCACATTGCATCCTCGTGAGAGTCATGAGAGAATGGGGGGGGGGGTCCTAACTGCAACTTATATATTGATGGGCTGTGATCGTTCATGTCATTATGAGGCCTAGCATACACTTTTTTGAAAACAGGGAGCAGGCCATCCCAGATTTTACTTTTACAGCAGTGGATAGCACCATGCCACGCCACTTCATACACACGGCCCCACATTTCTCCCTAGCGATCACACCAATTGTTGTTCTTGAATTTACAAAAGTATGGTTTGCCTTTTCACCGAAAATTACACATTAAAAGCAATTGAGAATTTTGAAATCCTATAAAATTATGAAGTGTATTTCCTTGATGCATGATCTCATATTTCCAGCTGGAACCTCAACTATTTCCCCTGGTGACATAAACATATATTTTCTTAGAGGAAAATCAAAAAGCCTGTACTCCTTTGGGCCTGTGGTTTGGAAGCTGCAAAAGCCGCCTACTCGGGCGCGCACTTGGAAACCTTCTAATGTAATTCTCCTCAGAGGAAGAATGGAAACGTTGGTAGCAGTGTGTAATTAAGGGCTTGGGGTCAGGAACTTGAAACCTAGCCAGTAGGATATGGCTTTATGGTTAAGGGGTCATAAATACATGTTACGCTTTATTAAATAGCTTGAAAGGGCTGTTTTTTAAGACGTGATAGCCGCCTCGGCGTGCTGATGGCCAGATAAATGCACGTTGAAAGGAGGGATGCAGTTAGGCCGGGTAGTAATTGGGTGTGCCTACCCTGCAGACAATCTTCCTTATCCCCGCGCGCATTGTTGTGCGCGCATTCCTCGCCTTCCTCTGGGAGTAGGCCGCGTTAATCCTCGTTCCTCCCTAATGTACGACTATCTCTTACATCTGGGCGCTCCTCTTGCCCGCCTCTCGCGGGCAGCGCGTGGGACCGGAACAGGAAGGCAGGTCGCAGGCACCCCGTCATTTCTGACGATTGCTGGTTGGAAGATTTACGCTTTGTCTTCGACTCGGCCCTTCAGTGTGGTATTCTGTGTGATAAGTCGGAACGGCATGGGGCAATTGTTGCTTGCCCCAACCCCTATCCCACTGGTCCCTCTCCCTCCCCTTCCTGCAAGGAGCGACTTTTTTTTTCGAAAAGACATGAAGACAAAGCAGAGCTGGTCGGTGTTTGGTAAACGATTGCTAGAATGTTCTTAAAGACACACGAGCTTTAATGAAAACAGACTTTACAAAAGGAAAAAAAAACGAAAACGTGTTCTGCAGCTTTTCTACACAACATTGATCTTATCGCAGACTCTGCTGTTCGTGTGCACCGAGATGTTTACATTTTTCCCTCTGCTTATAACTGGCGTTTCTTTATTTTATATTGACCCCCACCCTAGACATTTTCTTTGCTTAAAGCATTCTTGAACCAGTGCCAAGAGAGTTATACAACCATGCTCAGCCCCTCCCACACTCAGGAGATTTTGTCCTAGACTGCATTTCCATGGGTCAGTTTTGGGCAGTTCCTGCACTGTGTGCTCTGTGATTGTGACATTTGGTCCAATGCATATGGATTTAAGTTAGAAATGCGCAAATAAATGTACAGGTAGGTGTGCTGAAGGGTGGGCCTTGTTTCTTCTTTCAGCGTCCATGTGTGGCTGCCAGTCCCGGGTGGTCTATGCAGCATAACTTGTGGGCACCTTCCAGTGCAATGTAGAGGGTCTTCGAACACGGGTTGCATTTGCAGATCCCTTTGTATTCCTACCACTCGAGCACAGGGAATAACCATTTGTTATCGAGGTGAGATGTTCAAGCATGTGACGCTTGCATACCTGCGTGTTTACGGCACTGGTGCTCCACCGGGAGCTGGATAGTTCCATACGTTATGTCACTACATAACATATCTTCCAAGCAGGCTGGTTGGGCTATGCCTTGGTGCACCCGTATCTGAAAACCCCTGGTCAGGCTTAGAACACAGCGACTCAGATCGTAGTCTCTTGGCTTCATTTATGGACAGTAGTGTCTGAAGAGCTTGTACCTAGGTTTCTCGCCTGGTAGGTCCGGATGTTGGTTGGTTTCTTCTTGTCTTGCTACTTCTCTTATCATTTCTACACCAGCCTCATCCCTTTGGTCAGTGTCATAAAGGAGTTCAAGCTCAAAATTGCAGTCCGATTCGGGTGATATTCTTCTCTCTGGGTCAGTTTCAGTTCTCACTTCTTCCCATAGGCTTCCTTTAAACTGTAGTATCCAGAGTTTGAGTCATGTGTCCCCTGGGCATCTTCTTTGACCTTTGACCCTTTCCTCTGTCTCCACACTGTCATTGTCTTGGCTTCGAATGGGAGGCTTTTTCCCCCCTGCTTATGCCTTATTAGTACTGTGATACCTGCCTCCATGACAGATTCCGTCACATGCTTTTGATGCTTATTCTTTCATTGTTGCTGCAGAGACTGTCTTTCGCCTGTCTTTTTTCAAATTACCCAGGGTATCGAGAGTCTAAAATTATCCTCTTTGTAGTCTTTGGACTCTTTTCCTTGGAAGTGTAGGCCGTTGTCCTTTTTTTTCTCCATTTTGGGTAACACCACTTCTGCAGCCATGGAGTGTACAGTTCTACTTCTGTGTATCCAAAGGAATCTTCTGCTAGTTGTATCCATTGGGCAACACCCAACTGATGATTTCTATTTTGGGATCAGATCGGTGGGGGTATGTCACTTGTGCCTGTGGAATGGCACATTAAACACGTAGCCACTGATTCCTCTGCTCTGACGTTGATTCCTGGGAACCACACTAGCATTATCACCCTTTTTGACAGGGATTCTGTTGTCACTATTTATGCGTCTCTGATGATGAGGCCCTCGTAAAACCTGGATGGTTCTCTAGGCACTCTCATCAGAGCTGTCAGATGGACTTTTCACACAGGAGTTTTGTGACTATTCAGTTGTAGGACATTTAGCCACAGCCTGGACTTTATGGATCGATGATAGCCTGAATTTATCCTTCTCGGAGTCTTCAATGCTTTTTTCAACTGAATTCCTTTTGGTGTGGCTAGGATGGCTAACATAAATACATGTTTCGATGTTTGGTGTGCTTCTCTCTTCTCTTGGTCCCTATCCTCCTTCGGATGCTTTATTATGAAAGTCGCCAGGTTGCTCACTCGTAGGACGAATCCTAGGTTGAAATTGTTTCCCGCCAATAGAAGCATCCAGTTTTCAGTGCAACTGGGAGCTTGTGCCACCGAGCTTGTAGAATCGGGACCAATGACCTTTGATCCATCACCACCTTAAACATGTGTCCACTCGAAAATAGATGGAAGTACTTGACACCCTACAGAACACCTATGGGCCCTTTCTCTACTTGAGAATACTCTTGTTCCATGGAAGCCAATGTCCAGTTGGCATGGGCTACTGCATGATGATTCCCTGTCTTGTGGAATTGTGATAGCTTAACCCATATACCATAGGGGATTTCATCTGCCACAAATCAGTTGACCGGTTTGTGTCAAAATATGCCATGACTCTGGCACTTAAAAACATGTTCCTAATTTTCTGGAAAGCTGCTTGCACAACTCCAATTTATTTGTCATCCTCAGTTCTGGAGGGGGTTTAGGGATCTTTGCTGAAGTTGGAATGAAACAACCACAGTAGTTTGCCACCAGCAGGAATATTGTCATCTCTGATATGTCTAATGGAGGTAAGGATTTAAATTAATGTTGTTTATGTTGTTTGGGTACAATATTACAGTCTCCTTGTTGAAGTATTTTCCCCTTCTCTTTTTGTAACATAAGGTTACCGTCTTTGAGCATTTGAAGGTCTGCCCGGTATCCTGTTGTTTCGCTGAGAATAATTACTTTGTGGTATCCAGAGAGTATCGGAGCGCCTTACATGGTTAAAAGTTTGAAAAGGTGTGAGTTGAAAAAAGAAGTTACAAAATGTTTTCAGGAAAGGATAGGAAGATCAGGATGGACTAGTGATAGCAGTGGAGGAGGGCAGGGATATGTGTGGGAAAACAGGTATGTTTTGAGGCTCTTTTTGAAAGTGGTGATGGAGGGTTATGTTAATGTTAATGTTAAAGCATATTTGTACCGCCCACTATCACCACCGGAGTGGTCCCCTGGCACTCTGGTGGCTCTGAAAAAGGGAAAGGGGGCTGAGTTAGTGGGAATGAGCTGGAGAAGTGCAAGATAGCAGTGATGTGCTGTTGGCAGCCTCAACCCGGTGGGTCCGTTGGCTGGGCTTGGGGTGTTTTTCGGTTGGTAGTCGTTGTATGCTATTGTGCAAGTCTGTGTGGTTTGTTTTGTTATTGCAGTGTAGTGAAGTTTGTGCGGTTTGCTGCGTTTAAGGCTTGTGGTTGTGTTTGGTTTGAGTTTGAGAGGTGTATGCAGAAGAGTGAAATTGTTAGTGGGTTGGTTATTGATTCATAATTGCATGCTTGGTCTAGGCTTGGCAGGAGATTTGTATATCAATCATTGAATAACATCTCTATCTAGATGTGATGCAGGCTACGTTGACGATTCCAACTAAGTGCGGCATATGCTGACATTTACAATTCTGTCTAGACGTGGCACATGCTAAGCTTAGGAGTTCCCTCTATGTGTGCATATGCTAGGATTCACAATTCTAACTAGATGCGGGGCAAGCTACTTTGAGGATTCCAACTAAGTGCGGCATATGCTGACATTTACAATTCTATCTAGATGTTGCGCATCCTAAGCTTAGGAGTTCCCTCTATGTGTGCACATGCTAACATTCACAATTCTATTTAGATGCGACGCAGGCTACGTTGAGGATTCCAACTAAGTGCGGCATATGCTGACATTTTACAATTCTATCTAGATGTGGCACATGCTAAGCATAGGAGTTCCCTCTATGTGTGCACATGCCAACATTCACAATTCTATCTAGATGCGACGCAGGCTACGTTGAGGACTCCAACTAAGTGTGACATATGCTAACTTTCACAACTCTATCTAGATGCGAGGCATGCTACATCGAGGACTCCAACCAAGTGCGGCACATGCTGACATTTACAATTCCACCCAGATGTAGCGCATGCTAACGATTATTATACCTGTCAAAGGTGACATAGGCTGATCTTGACCGTTCTCTATGGGTTAGTAAACATTGGCACTAGTTAACATTGGCAGTGCGGACCTAACAATGATATAGAAAGCGCTATACAAATGCCAAGCAGCATAACATAGCAGTATGTTAGTGCATAGTGTAGTGCAACATTTATGATAGTCAACGTTATGGAGGGGTAGGTAGAGTGGCGAGGGCTTTCTGGAGTAGAGTGATTGCTCTACCCCCCACCCATGCCACACTTACAGTTTTGTTGGTGTCTGTTAGCTGCCGGCTTCCTTTGCTTCCCCTGCGGACACCGGCAGACACCTTGGAGCCGCAAGTGCTGGAGCCGCCCTTTGCCTTAGGGTCCTTAGCCGCAGGTCTGCCAGGCAGAGGGCTGCCTTGGTTGGGACAATTAAGGCCAGACAGTCAGAGAGTCCGGGAGGTGGGTGCAGGGAGGGGGAGCAGGGGAACGGGATGAGAGTGGTATGAGGAGGTCTGGTGGGGAGTCCGAGGCTGCATGGGCAAGGAATGGGGTAATGGGTCCCTGCAGCTCATCCCGGGGGTCGCCGTGCTGGTAATGGCGTTCTCCTAGGTGAAGCTGCAGGCCCAGGCTCACAGCAAGGCCCGAGTGGCCAATCACAGGGGAGGGAGGTCCAGGAGGTGGGTGGAGGGAGGGGAAGCAGGGGAATGGGATGAGAGCGGTACGAAGGGGTCTGGGGGAGGGGGGAGTCCGAGGCCGCATGGGCAAGGAATGGGGTAATGGGTCCAGGAAGCTCACCTGGGTGCTGGTAATGGCATTCTCCCAGGTGAAGCTGCAGGCCCAGGCTCACAGCAAGGCCTGATTGGCCAATCAGAGGGGAGGGAGGTCCGGGAGGCGGGCGGAGGGAAGGGAAGCAGGGGAACGGGATGAGAGCGGTACGAGGGGATCTGGGGGGAGTCCAAGGCCGCATGGGCAAGTGCGCAGTGCATATGTTAAGAAGTAGGGTGTTCCATGCCCTGGGGCCCCACTGGGTAAATGCTTGTTTTTGTATGAATGTGAGTTTGCAGAGTGGAATGTGTAGAAGGTGTTGGCTGACTTGTCTGGTGTTAGTGTGGGTGATGGGTTTGAGTTTTATCATGAAGCTAAGATGGAGTTTTGAGGTGGATGGCTTTGAAAACCTTCACCATCTTGTTTCTCTCTACCTCTCTCTCTCCTTCCTATCCCCGCCACTTCCTCTAGAGCAAAGCAATTTGGGTGTGATGTCAGCAGGGCAAGTGCAGGCATTGGACCCAAATAGCAGGCTAGCTTTAGTCCAATCACTTAAAGTCTTTTGTCTTTAAACGGAGGGGTCTCCCACCACTTCTTCTGATCAACTTCTAATCTCCAAATTTGGAAAAGAGTTAATTGAACTTCTGTTGGGAGAGTTGGCTTTCCAGAGCACTCCACCAGCGAGGTGAAGACTGAGCGTGCAAGACAGAGGCGAGTTCAGTTCTCTTCCCATCCCCAGGGCACATTGGAGGTGGACCTGCTGGAGCATGACCTGCCTCTCTGACAGTCCCACTGCTGCCATGGCCAGGCCATCTACTCAGTGATGGACCCCAAAGGTGGGCACAATCCTCACTTGCTGGTAGCCAGAGAACAAGGACTGCCCTTGTCCCTGAGACCCCTTAGATGGACTCACAGCATCCAGAGACCCAAGACAGCCCTGAGTCTGCTGCTTCCTCGCATCTAACCTGTCAAACTGACATTGAGCCCGGTTCACTGCATTTCGAACCAGCAGGACCTTCCAGAGCTGCATTTGGCACTCACAAAGCTTTTAGAATTTCAACTTCTTATTCAAAACTGTTCACTGTTGCACCATGCTAGCTCAGTACGTCTTTACCTCAGTTCAAACTACAAGTTCCATTGTTGTATCTGCTGCCCCTGAATCGTATTTACCAGTCTAACTGACCCTGGTGGATCTATGAGCCCCGACCATCGTTCTCCACATTGAATCACTCAAACTGAAACAGCACATCCAGTCGCTAGCGTCTTCGCTGTCTACTCGACCATCAAACCAAGCCGGCTGGCCTTCATGATCTGCATCCCCTCGAGCCTTCCGGTTGACCAGCATATCAAGTCAAAAACAGCTTCGAACTGACCATAGAACTGACTCGTGTGATCCTCATAATCCGCTCCTCTCCCTGCTTTGACTTTGAACTGCCATGACCTCTGTTCAACCTCTGTCAGAAACCACTGTCTATCTAGGGCACCGCCACTACTGCACATGAACAACCTCGAAACAAACAGCACCTAACAATCTGGTTCGCCGTAGTCGAACCGTCAAGAAGGTATTTATTTATTAATTTCAATTTAATTTTAACATTTGTGAAAATGCCCAGACCAAAGGGTATCACAGCGTTAAGTACAGAAATAAAGTAGGGACATTCACAGAGATAGCACGCAGTGGTAGTAATGGCAAACAGCCTGGTTTTAAGAAGTTTTCTTTAACATAGTGTAGGATGATTCATTTCTAATTGGTGCTGATAAGGAGTTCCAAAGAGACAGGGCCATGACATGAAACTTGCTCCCCCAGCTCTTTTTTATTTGAAGCAAGGAGTGACTAGGAAAATGCTGGAGCTAGATCTTAGCTCATGGGGTTGTTCTGAATGATGCAATTGTTGAGGTAGCAGGGTGCAACCTTGTAAGGACATTGGTGCGCGATAGTCAGTGCTTTGAAAATGAACCGTGCTTTGATGAGGAGCTAGTGAGTCTCACATCTGGAAGCTGTGATGTGATCAGAGCGTCTTAAACCCAGGGCTGTTAGAAGTGCTTTGTTTGGATTTACGGTGAAACATCAAATGGAGACATTTTTGCAGGTTTTATTCATTTTTGTAAAAATGTGGCGGGGTAACCACACTCCTCTCACCTTAACTATTTCCCTTACCCCGCCCATATATTTTTTTTAAATGTCCCCAAAATTGGAGTCATTATTGCAAAAAAGCTGCAATAACTTCACCAATCAATGTTTTCTTTGCGCCTTTTTCTGTGGCTACACTTTGTTCTGTAGTAATTGTAGTTAGGAGATGTTAGCAGCAGTAGTGCCCAGGAGTGTTATTGATCCCCTTGGTAGTTTGGGTACTACAGACTGGTTAGATCACCTCTGCACATTTTTCCCAAGACATATCCTTTTACAAAGAACATTGTGATTGCTGCAATTGCCTTCTGCCCCTGTATCCTCACCCAGAGTGTTGCATTCTATCTATTCTTGAATCTGTGCTGTCCTTTTTGCACAGTGTTTCTATTTAGTTTTCTTGCAGATGGTGTGTTTAATTTAAGTATATTTTAAGGGTGCAGAAGTAAGGTTCTGACACAAAGGTATAATAGCTTTGGTTATAATCTTTTATTAACCAGTCAAAGGGTTGGAACATCGGCCTCCCTATCCCTTATGCTAAGAGGGGTTTCCCTGCTCAAATAAAGCTAATGAAAATGCCAGGATGTCAAATAGTCAGTCACTGAAAACCTTACTTCTGACCCTAACACTAGTAACTCAAATCTAATGTGCAAGGTATATTCAGAAAAGTGATGAGGACAGTTCTTGTCAACACAAAGTTCCCAAATGTCTCAGGTTGTAAAACAAAACAAATTTTCCCTTATCACAAATGGGATGGATTTGGCAATGCCATCACTGCTTCCGTGGGCGAACCTTCCCTCATGTTGCCAGGGTGAGGTAGACACTTTCTGGTCCTAACCCTGGGGGTGACTATTTGAGATAGGATCACAGAGTAGACGACCCTCATGGAAATAAGTGTGGCTTGCCAGATGATACGTTGTATTACCCTTTCCCTTTTAGGGATGTCCCCTCCGTTCCACATGCCTTGATGGACTATTGTATTAGTTCCTTTCAACAACCTGCAAGACTTGCTAATGGCATCTATCGAAATCCTCTAACTGGAGGACAAAGGAACAGTAGACTACGGAAGCCAACACCATGCTCTAGTCATTAGAAAGAAGCATGCATTTCTGGGACATTTAAAACTCTGAGAGCTGAATAAAGAGAGAGAGAAGCCGACAGGAGCAGCACCTCCCATCAGGTGGAGAGAAGGCCCAGGAAGAGCTCTGCTGCAGACGAGACTGGATGGGGAACGGGAAGCCAGAGAAGTGCTGCCCGAATGGGAACCACTGTTCCCTGTATGCCAGAGAACTGGAAGTCAGGCAATGTGAGGCCAGAGACAGTACAAGGCTGTCAGAGGACACCAACGTGACAAGCAGCGAAGCAGGAGCGAGCAAGTCAATCCACCAGTCCATCGGTGAGCAACAGCAGTAGCAAAGAAACGGGAAGGACACTGAAGCGACCCCAGCAAACCGGTGTCCCCAGTTGGAGGAAGTGGGATGCCAGGGCACTTAAAGGTGGATACCACACACCTGGGAAACCATAAAGGAGTGAATTGAGAGAATGAGAAACGTTTCAGGTGTGGAAACTAAACCACAAGCTAACCAACAGAAGGTTGTGGACCCAACACTTGGGCTGTGCGAGTCTGGGATCCACACCTAAACTGAACTGCATTATAAAGTGAACAGCATAAAAATGTCCTGGCAGGAGAGTATACTAGGAAAATTGAAGTGTGTAAAGTACATAATACAGTGAACCTTATAAGAAAGTCCTGGCAGGATAATATACCATACAAAGTCAAGTGTGTAAAGTGAACTGCATTATAAAGTGAACTGCATAAGAAAGTCCTGGCAGGAGGGTATACCAGGCAAAGTGAAAGGTGTAAAGTGAACTACATTATAAAGTGAATTGCATATGGAACTCCTGGCTGAGGAGTAAACCAGTCAAGTCAAGTGTGAAAAGAGAACTGCATAAGAAAGTCCTGGCAGAAGAGTATACCAGGCAAAGACAAGTGTGTGAAGAGAACTGCATATTGTGAAAGAAGAATCCTAAGGAAGATTCATGCCCTTTGGGTTTCTGATCTGCATTGAATGTGGAAAAGAACCTGGCAGGAGAGTAAACCAGGTGTCTTGCGAGTCTGGAATGCAAACTCAGGTTTTGGTGTTTTGAAGGAGAATCATAAGGAAGACCCATACCCTTAGGACTTTTGGAATATGGAAAAGAACATGGCAGGAAAGTATATCAAGTGTCTTGCAAGTCTGGGACCCGCACTTAAGTTGTGCTGTTTTTGACAGGAGAATCCCAAAGAACATCTCTGTCTTTAAGATTTGAGTCATAAAAAGCCTGGGGAAGGGAACCATTTCTCCTGGAGTGAATTGTTACATCAAGAAGAGGAAGTAATCCTTTTAGGCTATTAAGAAGTTGTTTATTTGAACTTTTGTTTTGCTGTGAAGAAACCTGGGGAAGGGAGTTATTCCCCCAGAACTGTGAATATTTTCTACTTTGGTTGGAGTTATAACTTTTGTTGAGCTTGAACATTTTGTGCACCTTCAAGATCAAAGACAGATCCTTCACCCCTTTAAGTTAGTTTCTACAATTTGAGGGGTAGGATAGGATTTCAGACACAGGACATTTTTGTTTTGGACATCATGACACAGGACAGACCCTTAGTGTTGGCTGAGTATGGGAAATACCTACTAGACTAAGGACAGTGAGGCTTTGTCCAACAGTCTTATTAGTTAAATAAACGTTTATAGCAACTACTATGGGTCTTCTGTGTCTGTGTGTCATTCCTGGTTCATCACACAAAGTAAAGTTCCAATGATTAGGGATTGGCTCCTTTCCCCTGGATTTCTTCTTATCCAACTTGGTAAGTTAGGAGCTTGTATCCCCCTTGTGTATTTTGCTTTACTTTACTTTTAGACCTTTATATGGGTGCAAGTCCCACACTCACAAATAAGGAATTGTGCCAGCTTGGTGTACTCTTCTGCCAAGCATATGGTTTCTTCCTCGTTATCTCTTTTGCTTTCAGGGTCCCAAACCCTCTTATTCTCTGGCTCTCATATGGGTGAGAGTCTCAGACTCCCAATATGGTTTTACAATATCTTGGTTTACTCTCCTCCCAATCCTATATGTCCTTCTGCACTCTCTCTGCTTCTTTCAGGGTCCCAGACACTCTTATTCTCTGGCCCTCATATGGATGCAGGTCCCAGACTCACAAGGTGGTGACACAATGGGCCTCATTACGACCCTGGCGGTAAGGGGTTAACGCCAGCGTTAGCTGCGCCGACCCCTTACCGCCAATTACGAGGTCCCCTAGCGCCATGGTGCTTTTAACACCTGCTTTTAGCAGGTGTTAAAATCCATGGCGCTAAGGGACCATGGAGTTAATTACGCCACCGTAATTTATGGTGGCGTAATTAACGCCTTCCCCACTCCCATTATGCCCTATGGGGCAAAAATGGGAATGGGGAAGGGTAAAAGGGGATTGGGGACTTACCGCCCCGCCAAGGTCGGAATGGGGCGGTAAGTCCGCCAACCACCATGGCGTAAATGTAGTTTACGCCATGGTGGTAAAGTCACGGCCCAGGCGGTAACTTACCGCCTGGGTCGTAATGAGGCCCAATAGCTTTGTTTACTCTACTGTCCCGGTGAACTGTCTCTCTGTGGATTTCCAATCCCTTAGAATGTCTAGTTTGGGCTTCCCCAGCTCGTTGGTTCAAGAATCTGTTAAGGTTTCTCTCTCTTGTGTCCTCTCCTGATGTATACTCTCTTTGTGTCGCTAATGTTCGCCCCAGCGTACCCAGAGTGGGCCGAATACCTGCATTGGATTTTAGGTATGGAAATTCTGGACCTTGTAGTTCTTGGATGCTTCTCTGGCATGCTCGGGACTTGTCAGGTGTTTTGGGAAGTTCAGAAAAGGGGTATTGGCCATCCTTGGTCGTCAGCGGTTCCCCTTCTCCATGGAGTGCTCTGTTGTGTGTCTTGCCAGGGTCTCTCTCTTGAGTTGTCAGCGTCTCTTGTCCAAGCTGATGTCGGAAGCACAGTCGGCTCAGTTTGTGTATTTTTCTCCTCGAGGCAGACTACCCTCAGCCCTTTCTCTCATTCGGGATACCTCCAGCAGGTACCCTTTAGGGAGACCGGCAGAGTGTTGCGTTCAAATCTGATGTGTCTCCCGCCTGTGCTTGCGGCTCCTTGCCCCAGCGCCTGACACACTTGTCAGTCCTTCCTTGCTCTTTATCACTTGTTGTGCTAAGGAAGTCCTTTAAAAACTACAGCATGTAGTTGTTAGCAAGATAAGTACTGGCTTCATGTGACTTCCTCGTTACAGTATGGAGCTCTTGTTCTTCACTACCTCCATTCCTCCACTTCCTTGTTATGAATGTCCTCCTCTCCTTCTCCATACCTAGTGACAGAAAAGCTAATATTGCTGAGGAGGTTTGGTCCTGTGGTTTCAGTAGGTTTAAAGTTACAGAAATTACAAGATGGAGATTCACAAGGATTCATGTTGAACCTCTTTTTAACATGTGAGGTAGAAAGGAATAAGCTGACGTCCTTACAGGTTGAGAGTGCATTACTGTGGGGCTAGAACCAGCGCCAACGGGAGGAAAGGGTGTTGAACAAAAGGGGACAGACAGGGCTGGTTGGCATTTCGCATCATGGGTAGATGCAGACCCTGTATGGATACCCTGATTGTTAAGTAGAGATCTTCCTTTCATAAGGACGTCTCCCTTGACACCACTTTTATGGGAACTATCTGGCATAGACCTACCTTTCCTGGCAAGGAAAGAAGGGGCTCTCCAGAGGGAAGAAGTGTCGGCATCTTCGGAGTTGTCACATTATCTATTTTTTTTTTACAGTTTTATAGAAACTTGATTGGACATTCCCTTTATTTTGAACTGTGATACTTTGCTGTTTGGGTCACTACTGAATCAAATTCACACCCCACTTAAGAGTATAGCCTTCCCTTGGAACATGTAACCATAAAAGGTGAAGAAGGTATATCTCTTGAATGGGCCCGTTTTACGTTTATGACTGTGTTGGCTCATGCTTTGTAGAAGTGTGAGGGATGAGGGGTTGCTTGAGCCTCTACTCATCCTTGTATTCCTGCAGGACAGAAGTCAATTTGTCCCAGATGAGCCTTTTATTATCAAGCAGTATTTTTCAAGCGTTAATGCTGGTGCCTATGCACGTGCATTCTTTGTGTGCAGACCTAGTGCTCCAATGAGAACTGCACTGAGCCATAACTTCTCTCAACACAAAACTGGGGATGCCTTCTTTCAGCTCACAGCTGCCAAGCAGCCTCATATATTGTCATACACCTTGATCAAGACCCAAATAATTAGACAGCGGCACTTTGCAGGCTGGGATTGGTTTTGTCTAGTCTTATAACTGGAAAATTGAAAAGGAAAGCCTCAAAATGCAAAGTGTGGTTTAAAAGACAGAACTGGGTGAAGGAGTCATACTGCTAACAAGCCTCTCGTCATTTCCTATGACCTGATAGGTCTACTTATATAGCACAACCATTGTCATTTGCATGCACTCTTGGGCGAGTCCCGGCTTGTTTTTTCCTTGCCATGCTAGGAATAGATTTATAGGGGAAAGAGCAAATCTACAAGACCCAGAAGGCTATGAAAATATCAAGACTAGATGAGCAGCTCCCAAATAACTTGGGGGCATGGAGGCATATGTGTTCCTGACCTGTGGGGACCATGGCAGCTGTGCCAGGATAGATGGGTAAAGTGGGGCTGGACAAAAAATGTGTTCCGTCTGAAAGATATAAGAAATTCGTATATTTGTCATTTTGGAATGCAGGCTTTCTGAGCAGTTGTTGTCACGTGATTCTTGGCAGATTCCCAGTTCTCATGCTTGCACGCAAAAAAAGTATCTTGTGTAGATTGTCCTATCCCATCCCAACACTCCTCTGTCACAGCACCCAAGCACACCATGCAGTATCTAAGTAAGTGGATGACGAATGTGATCATTGAATGTATTATTTTTGTATGGGTTTTCTCGTGTGCATGTCACCAGGTGTAGTGTGCGTGTGTGTATGCATCTAGGGAGAGGTATGGTGAGTGATGTCAGTTGAGAGCAGCAGATGAGGGAGGAGAGTCATGGCAATTCAGCGACATAATCACCAAATTCCAGATCCTATTTAACTTGCGCGTATAACTTCCTTTTAAAACCGTAACACAAGCAGCCTAAAGCCAAACCCAGCCCTGCAGTATTATGAAATTGCAGCAGCGTTTACCCACAATCTTAATAACTGTTCTAATGGATATCAGAGTCATTATTTCCCATGTCTCCCTGGGTCCTACTCAGAACCCAATCGAGGAAGCCCAGTTACACTGCTCTTGCAGCAGGCATGTGACCGTGAAAGGCATGCGGACGAGTCTGCCACTGCTCCCCGACAGAGTTGAAACAGCACCGAAATGGGCAGTAGTGATGTCAAATTGACTGGTCTGCTAAGAGGAAAGGTATTTTGCTGAGCGCAGATCTGCTCCCCAGTAAGCATGCTCCCCATGCTCAGCAGACGCCAGGCACGCTGACAGGCCTTCTGCTAAGTGCGTCACTTCTGGCAGACACTGCGGGAGCAGCAGGCCTGTCACTGTGTCACGTGCCAAGGCAGGAGCGGTAGCTGAAACTATTAGAGTGGATGACACGTTGTCAGGTTTTTGTTTTGGTTTCGAGGAGGGCAAATGAGGGAAGCAGGTGGGATGCTTAGAGACGGTGGAATATTGTGTGAGTTTGGGCTCGGAAGAGTGGATAAGATCCTTCTGATGAAGGAGAGATAGAGGATTTCAAGAAACGAGGCTTGTTAACATATTGTCAGTCATTCCGTGATCACTCCCATTGGTGGAAAACATCCCATGATTGATACTGATCAATCTACAACGTTGCTTATTTATGATTGGCTACTGCATACTACACACTAAGGTCCTACACCAGGACAAGGTGGTGTATAGTGCTATAGTCACTAAAAGTGTGTTATTTGAGAAGCCAGTGGCATTGTAAGTGGTTAAGGATTGTGTTGATGAGGAGAGTAAAAGTGGTCCACAATGTTTATCAATGAAAATATGTGCACGGATGGGGAGTGTAAAATAACAGCATGATTTGGAGAGCTATTTGAGGACGAGCCATCCTTCAGCAGCTGCAGTCTTCTTTTTTTTGAAAATGTTCATGATATTTCAGAGATGCCCCTGCAGCTGCATTGGCACAGCGCCTTGTTATGCCTGAGCATGAGTTCAACAGTGCTGACAGGGTTTTGACAGCCTGTGCGTGGAAGAATGAATGATAGCAACAGCACTACAGGATAGTGTCGAGGAATGAAATCTAGCCTGGCAACCTGGACACAGAAAGCGCACTAATGTAGCCTATGCTTACATGAGTGCGGCAGCCCCCCTTATAGAGAATGAACATGGTTCAAATAACCTGTTCTATGGAATGGCTTCAGCTCAGGAGGCTACACAACCACGTCTTAGCTCACTGTATCCTTCATAGAAGAGAAATGTCATTTTGCAAATCAGTCTGTCCCACACACATGGGTAGTCCAACACCGAAATGCTAGGAAATTCTCCTCTGAACAAGAGTACTGTTGGCAACCCCAGACACTTGTTTCGGCCTTGTTGGGCCTCCTAGGTGAGGTGGAGCTGTGCCTCTCAATAGAACAGGTTATTGAACCCTGTTCGTTCTCAGTAGAGAGGCTCCCACACTCTTGTTAACTTATCCTATGGCCAGGTCCAGATTGCACATTAAGAATCCTCTGCTTCATACTTCAACCTTTAGTTTTCTATGTTGACAATCTGGAGTTATTAATGGGAGTCCTCCCTTCTATTTGACCCTGATCCAATTGGTCCCCAGCCTTTAATGTAGTCCACCTCACCCTTATGTACATTTAATTAAGTTTTCAAGCTTTGCCTGCAGTTCCCAATCTGATTTGCCTGCAACAGTTCTGAAGTATCAAACTGGATAGTTCCTGTCAGGTGTTGGACTGCCTTCCCTGCTCTTGCAACAGGGGATATCCAAAGAAATGTTCATGAGTAGCCAGGGCCATTCCTGGCCCTGTTCATTCAGATCGACAAAATAGTCTGATGACCCCACTTTGGTAACACACATTTTTCACAAATTGCTTCATGGCCATAGCGCCAGAATGGGCTCAGGAAAACGTTCCCAAAATGCAGGGAAAAGGAGCAACGAAGACAGAGAATGGAAAAGCAACAAAAAGGAAGTAACTCAGAAGGAGGGTGCAGGGGTATCGCGAGGACCGCCATCTTTAGCAACACAGATAGAAAAACCATTCTGAAAAAAGTAGGCCATCAAAAAGGGGGCATTTTGGCTGATTCGTAAGACTGTTCAGTTTGAAATGTTGATGTAGCACCATTCCCTGCAAATTATCATTTCTCTTTGAAAGAGCTGCAGGTGGAACTGAACACCAAAGCTGTGGCAATAGACTGAGCATAGAACAATCCCTCGTAAGAGTGAAATCCAGCAGAAGCTTCAGCACGTGGAAGAAGTAGCTTTGTGCGGAGTAGGAGAGTCATTTGCTGTGAATTTAGCAGTTTACTCTGAGTGATTTGGAAGAGGTGTCTCAAGGCAAAAAACTGTAGCTCCTTTCAGATCTTGGCGTGGAAGAATCATGAAGGCAGGTGTGGTTTTTAGCAGTGCTGAACAGAATGGATCATATTTTTTCGCCAAGAAGCATCGACATACCTAAACTTTGTTTATCGGTTTCTACTTTTCACTTGCCTTTTATGTAGTTTCGCTTTAAGGGCGCAAACTAGATTCTGGATCAACAAGAGCACTTTTGATGTAGATGATTACATGTCAGAAATGAAAGGGGTCGCACCTCTGCCTCCAGACTGGCTTGGCCATTAACGTATGTAGGTCAGAACATTTTGGACTCGTTACACTGTCCTTATTTTGACAATGCTTTCAGCATTTTCACGCCAAGTGAACTCGAGAACATCCCTCCAGTCCCATCTCAGAATTCCCCTCTACTCCAGAATCCAGATCAGATAGGCTGCCTGGGTCACATGACCCACTCTCACGCTGTAAACAGTTTTCATTAAGAAAGCCTTTCCCTGGCTGCTGTAGAAGTTCAAGGGCGAGGGGTGACATGTTTTCCTGTTCGCTGTGTCAATTGTTGCTGTATCAGACCACAGACCCCTCATTGGCCAGGTATCAGATTGTGCCATATCCACCCACCCTACCTTCCATCCCACCGCCTGCGACCGCTACCCAACTAACTTTCGTCTGCTTCATTCCAATATCAGCTGACCAATTTCTCAAACTTTTCTCTGCCCGCAAACCCTCCGGCTCCCCGCTGGACCCCTGCCCAGACACAACCATCAAAGAAATGTTCGCATCTACCTGCGCAGGAGAACACACAAGAACCCTCATAAATGACTCTGTCTCCTCTGGGATTTTTCCTGACGTGTTCAAAACTGCTCATGTCAAGCCTCTTCTAAAAAAAACCTTCCCTCGACCCTCTCAAGCCCAAAACTACTGCCCCATCGCAAACACCAGGTTCTTTGCCAAACTAATTGACCGAACCGCCTACTCCCAACTAAATGCCTTTGTCGAAGCCAACAATCTCCTAGACCCCGCTCAATCAGGTTTCAGAGCCCGACACAGAACTGAAACCACCCTGACCTCAATCTGGGATGACCTTAAAAACACTGCAGATTCTGCCGGATGCACTGCATTAATCCTTCTTGACCCATCCGCCGCCTTCGACACAATCAACCACTCAATCCTCCTCGACCGCCTCCACTCCCTGGGAATCCGTGGAAACGCTCTCAAATGGATAGCATCCTTCCTTAACAATAGGAACCAAATAACCCTACTCTCCTCCTATGCTTCCCAGGCACGACCAGTCAACACCGGAGTTCCACAAGGAGCATGCCTATCAGCCCTCCTGTTTAACCTCTATATGTCCACCCTCCCACAAATAATCAGTTTGCACAATATCCTGTGCTACAACTACGCCAATGACACACAACTAATCCTAAAACTCCTGAATTCAAAACCCAACTGCCAACCCGACCTCGCTTCCTGCCTCCTCGACATAGATCACTGGATGACCACACACCACCTCTTGCTAAACCCCTCCAAAACTGAAGTCATGCTATGTGGCAACACCAATCTCCTTCCGCACCCACTACCCTGGCCATCTGCCATGGGCAATTCCCCGACACCCTCAAATTCAGTAAAAAACCTTTGATGCACCCTAGACTCAGACCTAACCCTCTCACTCCAAGTCAACAAGGTCTCTAAGACCTGCCACTACTACCTTAAAACTTTTAGGCATATTTTTCCATACCTCTCCTTTCCCAATAGACTCTCAGCGGTCCAATCAATTGTTATGTCAGGACTGGACTATGCTAACCCCCTCTACCTCGGAGTCCACACGTACCACCTGAATAAACTACAAAGAGCTCAAAACACTGCAGCCAAACTGCTACTAGCACTTGGCTCAAGAGATCATATCTCCCCAGCCCTCAAAACTCTGCACTGGCTTCCGGTTGCCCAAAGGGTGACTTTCAAAACCTTATGCATCTCTCACCGAGCAATGCATAAAATCCAGACCTCAATATCTTCAAGACAATCTAAAACCCTACCATCCTCCACGCACTCTAAGATCAAGCTCTGCTAGCCTCCTAGTCATGCCAAAAACCAACTCAGTCAGGTTAGGTGGATCATCATTCTCAGCCCTATCCCCCACTCTGTGGAACGCTCTTCCACCCCACATCCGACTCATGAGGACCTCTTGTCTTTCCACAAATTACTGAAAACATGGCTCTACCCCTAAAATCGAATCATAACTCAAACTGGATAACAGCAATAAATGCCCTTAGCCCAAGGCTGCTATATCATAAATAACAATCCAGCATCGGGATCCGAGCAAGAAATCGAAAACTAAAAACCGCTAATGTAAATTAAAACGGATAAACTGAATAGAACGAGTGAAGTGGATGAAAGGAGTGAAGTGGATGAAAGGAATGAATTGGATGAAAGCAGTGAAGTGGATGAAATAAAGGAAATGGATGAAATAAATGAAATGGAGGACAGGAACGAAGTGGGTGAGAGGAATAAAGTGAACGAGAGGATTGAAAGGATGGAGTACATGATACGGATGGAGTGCACAGAATAGATAGAGTGAATGGAAGGGATAGATGCCATGGAATGATAGAGTGCAGGGAATGAACGGAGTAGATGAATCAAGTGCATGGGACGGATGGAGTGCATGGGACAGATGGAGTACATGGGATGAATGGAGTGCGTGCGACGGATGACGTGGGTAGAACGGATGAAGTGAGTGGAACGGATGAAGTGGGTGAAACGGATGAAGTGAGTGGAACGGATGAAGTATGTGTAGTGGATGAAGTATGTGGAACAGATGAAGTATGTGGAAAGGATGAAGTATGTGGAACAGATGAAGTGGGTGGAACGGTTGAAGTAGGTAGAACGGATGAAGTAGGTAGAACGGATGAAGTAGGTGGAACGGATGAAATAGGTGGAATGGATGAAATAGATGGAACGGATGAAGTAGTTGGAACGGATGAAATGGATGGAACAGATGAAGTGGATGGTACGGATGAAGTGGATGGAACGGGTGAAGCGGATGGAACCAATGAAGTAGATGGAACAGATGAAGTGGATGGAACGGAGGAAGTGGATGGAATGGATGAAGTGGATGGATCTAATGAAGTGGGTGGAACGGATGAAGTGGGTGGAACGGATGAAGTGGGTGGAACAGACGAAGTAGGTGGAACGGATGGAATGCGTAGATCGGACGAAGCGCATGGATCAGAAGGAATGCATGGAACTGAATGAACGGATGGAGTGCATCGAACTAAGGAAGTACGTGCAATGGATGGAATGCACAGAACAGATAGAGGGTATGGATTGGATATTGTGCAAGATTGGTTGGAATGCATGGAATGGTTTGAGTGGTTGGAATGGTTGGAGTGCATGGAATAGTTGGAGTAGTTGGAATTGTTGGAGTGCATGGAATGGTTGGAGTACGTGGAATGGTTGGAGTGCATGGAATGGCTGGAGTGCATAGAATGCATGGAGTAGACACAACGGATGGCGCGGACTCAACAGATGGAGTAGATGCAACCAATCGAGTGGTGAAACAAATCGAGTGATGGAATGGATAGAGGAATCGAACAGACAGAGTAGTGGGAACGAATGGTACTGACGGAATGGTTACAACTGATGGAAAAGTTGAAGCGGATGGAACAGATGGAATGTATGGAACAGATGGAGTGCATGGAACAGATGGAGTGCATGGAACAGATGGAGTGTATTGAACAGATAGAGTGTATGGAACAGATGGAGTGTACGGAACAGATGAGTGTATGGAACTGATAGAGTGCATGGAACAGATGGAGTGCATGAATCAGATGGAATACATGAAACAGATGGAGTGCATGAATCAGATGGAATACATGAAACAGATGGAGCGCATGGAAGAGATGAGTCCATGGAACGGATAGAGTCCATGAAGCAGACCGAGTGCATGGAATGGATTGAGTACATGGAACAGATGGAATGCATGGAACGGATAAAATGCATGGCACCAATAAAGTGCATGGAACGGAGAGAGTGCATGGAACAGATAGAGTGCATGGAACGGACAGAGCGAATGGAACGGATAGAGTGCATGGACTGGAAAGAGCACATGAAATAATAAGAACAAATAGAGTGGTTAGAACGGATGGAGCAGATAGAACGGATGGAGTAGATGTTACAGATAGAACTGATGGAGTGCATAAAATGGAGGGAGATCATGAATGGATGTAATGCATGAA
Source organism: Ambystoma mexicanum (assembly GCF_040938575.1). Lineage (NCBI taxonomy): Eukaryota > Metazoa > Chordata > Amphibia > Caudata > Ambystomatidae > Ambystoma > Ambystoma mexicanum. The sequence goes on from NC_090941.1 coordinate 277,751,621, forward strand.
ACGGATAAAGTGCATGGAAATGACGAATGCATAGAACCGATGGAGTGCATATGACGGATGGAGTGCATGGGACGGATGGAATGCGTGTGGTGGTTGGAGTGCATGGAACTGAAAGAGTATATGGAATGGATGTAGTTGACGGAACTTATGGAGTAGATGGAACGGATGGAGTGGATGGACGGATGGAGTGGATGGAACAGATGGAGTGGATGGAACGGATGGAATGGAACGATCGAATCGAGATGGCGGAACTGATGGAGTGGATAGAACAGATGGAGTGGGCAGAACGGATAGAGTGGGCAGAACCAGATGGAGATGGCCGAACAGTTTATTTAGATGAACGATCGAATGATAGAATGAATGGAATGACTAGTAAACAAATAAAGAACCTTGCAAAATATGTTATGTTACGTTATGTTATTTTGCATTTATATAGCACTTTATATACCATTGGTACGGTATGAAGGCGCTGGTAGATTGAACGCCCTTGGGAACCGAAGTTCAGATCAGTAGAGGGAGTAGGCAGAGTCAAAGGTGCGTGTGAGCACCAGGTATGTGTGCAGCTTGAGCGTGTAATAGCTGCTTCTAAGCGATAGGTGTGGTGATTGAGGGGTCAGGAATATGTGTTAGTTCTGGCAGGATTTATCCAGACCGGATGTGGCTGCGTTAGGCCTGAGGAGTACGCTTGGCTGGGGGTGTGAAACCAGTAGTGTTTACATAGAGTGATGTGGAGTATGTGGCGGTTGTAGGTATGAGAACAGTTATACCGAATGGTGTCATAGTATCTCTGTGTTCTAGTTGAGTGGTGGTGTAAAGGAGAGAGTAAGCGTATGGTGGGTTATGTGATCATTCCAACGTTTTCAGCATTCCAACTATCCTTTGTACTTCACAACATCCGTTCCATGCACCCAATCCACTCCATGCACCCAGTCTGTTCCCAACATTCCGGTCCACTCCACGCACTCATGCATTCCAGTTCGCTGTGCGCGATCTAGTCCATCCCGCGCGCTCCAGACTGCCCCGCGCCCACGAGTCTGGACCACGCAAGCCCAACGTCATCATCCGTTCTACGCAACTCGTCTGCTCTACGTGGCACATCAGTTTGTTCCAGGCACTCCTTTGCTCGTGGTACTGCACTCCTTCGCTCAAGGCACTCCATCGTCTTCTGCCCTTGCACGCACTACGCATTCATCCCTCTCCCCACCCACCCGCTCCCTGCACTCATCAGCTCTATGCATCCGTTCCCCGTGCTCATCCGCGCCCCGCGCTCATCCGCTTTATGTACTCATCACTTTCCGGGCATTTAACAACAATATCCCGTTCTACATATTCATCTACACACTCATCCGCTCTACACACTCATCTTCCCAGCGTTCTACACATTCTTTCGCAGTCACTCGGTCTACACACTCATCTGCTCTACGCACTTCTGCATTCTACGCACAACTCTGTACTTACGCACTTATCTGCTCTACGCATGCATCCATTCTGCACATCCAGCCGCTCTACACACTCATCCGTTCAACATATTCATCCGTTCTATACACTCCTCACACCTACACATTAATCTGATCTACACACTCATCTGCTCACCGCATTCAGCCGCTCAGCGCATTCATTCGTTTCACATGTTAAGGCAAAGAAGGTCAAGCTGATGGGACATCATTAGGTTCTGGCAATCTATAGAGAGGGCCACCAGGGACAGAGTGTTTAGCAGGCCACCTTTCAGGCCTGCCACAGGAGAGATGTTGGATTGGATAGGATGCTTCATAAAACCTATAGGGAAGATAGTATTGCACCAACTCTTAAGATATCCATACATCTTTGTGGCAGATTAAGCTGTCCAAACTCTGACCTCAGGAGCCATGCTGCCAAGTTCATGGAGTGAGGCTGAGGGTGCACTGCAAGTCCCCCCCGCCCCCATGCTGAGTGAGCAGATTGTACGGGCAAAGGAGTTTGTTGGGATCGCACATCGCCAGTTGCGCAGATGTGTATACCAGGGTTGTTTTGTCCACATAGGAGCAACTAGGATGAGCGTCACCTGTTCCTTGTGGATCTTGTTCATCACCTTCCTCATTAGAGGCGTGGGGATATGAGGAGGGGGGAGCGTGAGCAAATTTCCCTGACCAGTTCATCCATAGGGCGTTCTCCTTGGAACCTGGCTGGGGGAACTTGGACGTGAAGTCTGGCCATTTTCTGTTTTCGCTTGTAGCGAACAAGTCTATTGTGGGGAACTCCACTGAGAGAAGAGGTGTTCTACTACCTCTACATGTAGTTGCCACTCGTGTTATTGTGGTAGGGGATCTCTGCTCAATGAGTCTGCAAGAGAGTTGAGTTCCCCTGGAACGTGCTGGGACGATAGGAATATTTTCCGTTAGAGTGCCCATTTCCAAATTTGTTGCGCAAGCCTGAACAGATTTGGCGAATGTGTGCCCCCCTGCTTGCTGATGTAAAACATTGCTGTAGTGCGGTCTGTCAGGATTTGCACAGATTGGTTCGCTAGGTGAGATTCAAAACGCCTGAAGGTCTTTGAACACTGCGAGTCTAGCAGAATGATTGGTCTCACGCCGCAGCACAGAACCATGAGACCCTGAGCTGTGTGGGGAAGGTAGTGAGCCCCCCCCCCAGCGAGCGAGGCATCCGTCGTGACAATCGATTGTTCTTCTGGATCGTACAAGTGTTTCCCCTTCAACAGAGTTACTCTTGTCCACCAGTGAAGATTTTGTACTAGTTTTGGCAAAATGACCACAAGATCGTCCCACTGACCACTCGCCCGAGACCACTTTCGCCAATCACTCCTGCATGGGTCGCAGTCGTGCACGAGGAACCAGGTAAATGCAAGAGGTCATGCCTAGCAAATGCATCGCTTTGGGCACTCTTATCTGGCGGGCGGCCTGATAATGTGGTATTTGCAGTAACATATTTTGGACTATTTCCTCTGATGGAAAGACCAACCCCTCTTGTGAGTCTGACAGCTCCTAGGAACTGTTTGGTTGTGCTCGACACTAGTCTCAATTTGTTTTTGTTGATGGAAAAGCCCAATTGGAAGAGTAGGTTGATAGTGCTCTGAATGTTTTGCCTGCAAATTAGGGGGGGCTCCCCTGTAATCAGCCAGTCGTCCATGTAAGGGTACACTGAGATTGCCTCCCTGAGCAGGTGTGCTGCCACCACCGCCAGTACCTTCGTGAATACCCTTGGAGCAGATGCCATTCCGAAGGGTAGCGTTTTGAATTGATAGTGCTGGTTCGCCATCTTGAAACGCAAGAATCTTCTGTGTGCTGGGAACATTGAAATATGAAAATAGGCATCTTTCATATCCAGTGTTGCCATGTAATCCCTTGGATGGACGGATGGAGTGGATGGAACAGATGGAGTGGATGGAACGGATGGAATGGAACGATCGAAACGAGATGGCGGAACCGATGGAGTGGATAGAACAGATGGAGTGGGCAGAACGGATAGAGTGGGCAGAACCGGATGGAGATGGCCGAACAGTTTATTTAGATGAACGATCGAATGATAGAATGAATGGAATGACTAGTAAACAAATAAAGAACCTTGCAAAATATGTGAATGGACGAAGCAGAGTGAACAGACAGAGTGAATGAAACGGATAGAATAAATGGTTCAGATTGCGCTCGATCTCAAGCACCTACTGAAAACCACCATTTCACATCACCACGCTTACTCTCTCATATACACCACCACTCAACTAGAACACAGCGATACTATGACACATTTGGTATAGCTGTTCTTATACCAACACCTACAACATACTCCCCATCATCCTAACTAAACACAGCTGGCTGCACACCCGCCAGCCTAGGCGTCTCCTCAGGCCCAATGCAGCCAGAAATTAGTCTGGGTATCCCCCTACCAGAATGAACACATACTCCTGATCTCCCAACCACCACACCTATGTCTAAGAAGAAGCTATCATACGAGTGCCACACCAGCTGCACACATATCTGGTGCTCCCACGCACCATATGACTCTCTCTCTCTACTGACTTAAACTACTGTTGCCGAGGGTGTTCAACCTACCAGCGCCTTGAGATCATACCAATGGTACATAAGGCGCTATATAAATGCAAAGTAACAACATAATATAACATATGGTGTTGGCCTCCTTATGAGTTGGGCGGTGCAGCCATAATGTGGCGTTATTACCATATACCGCCACATTCCTGCACCGCCCATCTATGAGGTGGGCGAAAAGTCAGAGGATTCACCTCCAGCCATGAGCTGGAGATCAATCCGCTGGCTTTCTGCCTATTTTCGGTGAACTTACCGCAGTGGAATTTCCGCCGCGATATTTCCTCTGAAAATGCCCCCTTGAGTCTTATGGACTGCAAAAAAATGGGGAGCTACAATGCCACAGCCACTTTTAATCAGGTGGTAATTCCGCCTGACCAAGTGGCGGTAACGGAAAAACGGTTTGGTGGTATTTGTGTGGATTTACCACCCAGATACCACCAGACTCAAAATGATCCTTGTTTCTAGATAACCCATTTTAATTCTTACCGTATTGTGATTTTGCTCCTAGGTGTTCCAAACTATATTTGTCTCCTTGTGATTTTGCTTCTCAGTAACTCACTGTGATTCTTGACATATTGTGAATTTGCTGCTGTGTGTTGTGACAATTCCTTTGACTTGCTCTGAGGATTGCTAGTAGGGGTACCAATGGGGACAAGTGCCTCTCTGAGCTAGTGGATGATGGACCCGGAGGGGGGCAGGGCATGTTGAGAATCCCCTGGTCACCCCAGCTTAATTGCCCCGGACAGTCACATTAGGCCAGAGAAGGATGCTGTCTTTTAAAGGGGGACTATTCTTATCCTTGAGGGTCGGAAATAGTATAATGTTAGACATACTCTGCCTCAGATGTCTCCAAATATAACTATAGCAGGGCAGCAGGCGTACAGGAGAATTTGGACACTGCCCCTTTAAAGCAGCAGATCTACAAGATTGCCATGAGCTAGGCAGCAAGTGAATATATCTTCATAAAGAAGGCAGCCGAAAACCCAATTTATGCACCATAGAAGCTATCCAGGGTACTGCAGCATTCACTACATGGCTGCAGAGAACCTTGTAGAGATGAAATCACTTTCCATTGGCATGGGCAATGATCACCCGATTAGAGCAAATAGAAACCCTGAGCAACCTTCTGACACACACTCACGTCATCCTCCTGGGCACTGGTGTAGCAAGTCTGCACATTAAACAAGAGGTGACACATTCAAAAGTGCTTAATTTGGGCAGACCATCACCAAACCCTCCTGCCGAAAGCACACACAGACTACAGGACTGCTACAAGGAGAGAGAATGCTGGAGGAAGCCCAAAGATGCTGTGACATCTAACTTAGAGACAATAAAATCCAAGATGGCTGATCAGCCTTATGAAGGCTTGGTGCAGTGAAATGATTAGGATCAAGCAATCACAAACCCTCACCTATTCAAAGCAACAAGTGCAGAACCTCACAGGAAGCCCAACCCAATGGGAGGAATTACAAGGCTACATAAGCCCAGAGTCGTAGTCAGGCAGGGTGGGTGCTTGGAGTGGGATCTGGCAACAAGAGTTTGAAGAGGGGTGGAAAGCAAGGAGCGAGTTAGGAGGGGGGTGGTTCTATATGAGTGGGGGAGATATGCAATCTGGAGGAGGTTGGTTTGAGATATAAGGAGGAGGCTAGCTATAGCCATGAAGATGAGGAGGCGGTTGCTCCGAAAGATAAGAAAGAGGTTGGGTTGAGTCATCAAAAGATAGAGATTGTATGAGAAATAAGGAGGAGGGTGGTTCAAGACGCCAGAGGTTTCATTGTGTCCTGGTGGGAAGAAGGCGTCTGGAAGAGGTTGTTTTAAGAAAGACAGATGTGAAACATCTGGAGGAGGTTGGTTTACGAAATCAGGAGGTTGTTTGTTATTAACATAAGGAGGAAGCTGTTTTGAGACATCAGGAGGAGGTTGGAGGCAAGCATCGGGAGGTTAGCGGGGTCAGAGCTGGCACAATCAGGAAGGTACAAGAGGGCATGCTTGGCCTAAGAAAGGAAGTATGGGTGAAACCCTGATCATAAGGGGTCAATCCTATAGTGGGAGGAGAAACAAACAGGTGGTGTGGCATTAAGAAGGAGGAGCTGGACCAGAGCAGAGTATAGTGTTGGTGAAGATGGCAGGAGTGAGGAATCTACAGAAGAGAGGTGACAGATGATCCATTAAAACCTGCCTCAGGGAAACCAAAAGGAGGCAAACTCCATTGCTTCATTGGAGAAGTTGAAAAGCCAAAGGAACATAGACCCAAAAAAGACTATCGACTATGGGCACTCCTTATTGGAAGAGAGACACCAAAAAGAAAAGAAAGGTGCAAGAGAATGAGAGAAAAACAAAGTGAAGCCTAAAGGAGCATGTTGCAGGAATCCCTCAAATCCAGGACTAAGAACCAAGGAAGAGAGAATCCAAGTAGACAAGAGAAAAAGGGTGCAAGGACACATTAAACCCGAGACTAAGGATCAAGGATAAGAAGATCCCAAGAAGAACAGAGAAGGGTTCAGGAAATATTTAAGCTCAATTTGGCCTCCCCAGAGAGGGACCCTGAGAAGAGGGTGAACAAAGGCTATTGGAACCCCTTTAAGCCTGAACGTGTGTCACCATTGTACAGGAGGGCGGAGCGACCTCTGACGGGCCCATGGGATCAGAGCTCACCCTCAAGTACTTTTAAGATGAGATAGCTGCACCTTGAGGAGGATGGGGTGCAGGATTCTCTTACTCCAACACAAATCAATAAGGACAAGTCAATGGTTTGGCAAAGGGAAGTTTGTTTAATGACAAGTACAAAAAACAGGGAAACAAATGGAAATCAACAGTGATGCAATCGCCTGTCTCGCTTCAACTCCCCAATTCTCCATTCAGACAGCAATAGGTATAGTACATTTTCGTCATAATTGACTTTTAACACTCAAAGTTTGTCATGCAATTCTATTGGTCGGGAAAGGTAACTTAAGGATAGGTGCTATATCTGTATATGGCAACAGAGTGTGAGGATTGGATAACTCTTATCGGGTGGGCGTCTACGCCCAACCCTCTACATCACTCGTGATAGACGTCACTACAAGTACGAAACCTTATTGGTTCTACTCGCTATTGGACCCTAGATTACTTGGTCCATTGTGATTGGGTAGGTTACACCCCTAGACATAAATCTCCACTTTAATTAGCAGCATGCAGAATGGACACCCAGGTGCCTTGTGCCCCAAGATTCACCCTGCCTCCCTTCCATCAATCAGTACTTTAGGGCTATGTGTCAATTAGTTGGCTGTGGATGGCTTCGAAACTGTAGCTTCTTATCAGGAAAAGTTATGGCATCCTCGGTTTCTGGGTGACATCAGACGTTGGTACCTCTTCGCGCTTGGCTGGTCACGTGTCTGTTCACCGTGAATCTGCTTCATTTTCCTTCTTTTCGTGTATTTGATTCTTTCTTAGCCTCGCCACCTGCCTGGGGCCTCCTTATCTCGACCTTCACTGGCTGGCAGTTATGCTCTGAAGTTTCGATTCTTCTGAGTTGCCACTCTCCTCCCTTCTTGGAGTTGACCTCGAATTCCCAGGCATGAGCTACTTCTTACTGAGTTTCGATTCCGCTCTTCCCTTCTGGCTTTAGCTGGAATATGAATCTCGGCCTTGTTGGCCCCTTGCAGCCTGCTCTTAGTTCTGCTTTTACAAAATGGAATTGCACTTGTATAATGTGCTTTATTGAGGTAGATATATAATTGGCGCTTGCCTCTCTATTCTTCTACTAAGCATTGCAAGCAGTACCGTTTCCTTGGCTTCTTGCGTTCCAAGCCTATTTACAGTATTTAGTTAGTTGTGTATTTTCATCCTTCCTTCATGGTAACGTTCTTTGTGCTGCAACGTTGTTTCTTCTTTTAAGTCTTTCGCACCATTATTCATAACTTTTCATCTTGTGTGTCATCCTTTGGCAGTCGTTTCGTTCCTCCGTGAGTCTGTCCGGGCCCATGTGTCGTCACCACTCGCCTACCATTAAGGTTTTATGGGTCTCTTCGGGTACAGTCTGCAAGTAGTCTTCATTTTGTGTTAACTGCTGGTACGGTTGTCTCAGTGGGTACCGGGCTGCCCATGGTTGTCTGGTAATAGGCACTTCAACAGGTATTGCTCTTCTGATGGGCACTGGGCAGAGTCCTGGTTCATTTGTTCTTCATACGTCACATACCTTGGCGAGTATGTTTCTGGTACCTCAAAATGGGGAACTGGGGTGCAGGCCATGTCTGGGACCTCCTCTACACTCCCCCCTCTGGTCGGTTCATCAACCACTTCTGCTTCCTCCTTTGGATTTGTCTTACTTGGTTCTTTTGCATCTTGTTCATCATCTTCTGGGTTTGTACATAATGGCGTGAACGTGTGTTTTTTTGGAGTCCATATTTTTATCACTCCTTTCAGACTTCCTGCTGTTTTTACGTGTTCGTCTTTGTTCCAGGCCATTAGCTGGCATTGTCCATTTGGGCTGCAGCAGATCCACTTTCCTTCATATTTTTTTTGTTTTCTGGGATACGCAAACTTTGTTCCTTCTGGCGCAAATTCGCTGGCCTTCACAAAGTCTTTTATGTCTTCATCAGTCAGGTCTCTGGGCTTCCATCCTGGTTTGACATTGATCATGATCTTCATCCCAATGGCTTTCTTTGCAGTTTTCTGGCATTGTGTGATGATTATCTTGATAACACAAAATCCTAGTAATATCATCAATAGCAGAGCTCCGAGAAACTTGAATATGTACGCCATCCATTGGGGAACCCATGAGAATAATGCTCCAAACCAGCTGTCATCATCTACTTCGTCAGTTTCATCAATCATTTGGTTCTGTAGGTTTGTCAGCATACTTATGGCTTCTGTTAAGGGTCCATTTTCTTCATCATGCGAAGGTATAAATGTGCAACATGATTCTCCGATTTTTGCGCAAACCCCTCCATCCATCGCTGTGATCATGTCAAGTACAGATCTGTTCTGGAGGGTCATCAATCAGATTGCTCTTAGTTCTTCTTTGATCGCGTTGAATCCTTTTATGGTAGTGTTGATGGTCTGCAATAACTCCCATCTGGTTATCTGCAACCATTTAATATTTACTCCAACTTGGATGTGTGGCATGAAAATTGTTGTGAATACTGATGAGGTGATGCTAAACAGTCTGTGTTCATATGGGATTGCATGAAATGCTTCTTCTGATTTGGCAGAAAAGTAATTATCTCTCTTCATTCGGGATACCAGTTCCACAGACCTCCTCTTCCTTAGGTGAGCATCTGTTTTCGGGAAACTGTCAATATTCAGGTCACTTTTCGGGATCACTAGTGCAGGAACGTGGACGTTCACTATTGTGCATATGCCTCCCCAGTTTTTCGGCAGTCTTATGTATTCTTTGGATCTGCATGCCCAATAAGGATCCATGATTACTGTGGTTCCGTGTACCATTCCTGGAGTGTCAAAGACTCGTCTACAGTTCTGATTCTCTCCCATCTTCCTTGTGCCGTTATTTCTGAAACAGAACTTTGGGTTTTCTAGTGGCACTATCTGCAATGGTTCTCCTCTGTCTTCGACCGATGTGAGTAGCTTGGCAAGTTTTGGCCATAATGGCTTGCATCCGTTCCGCACTATGTTGATGATAGGTTCGTATTGACCAATGACCATCCAGGCTCTGCAGATCGCTACTCCCTTCTCCCATCCGTCTGGTGAGAGCACTGTCCCCCAAATCTGCATTTGGCCTCTGTACTTCCAACTTCGAGCCTTCTCTGGAGTTTTTCCTTGAACATTTAGCTTCTGATTCACTTCCCATCTAATTCCAGCCCCTTTTACTCCAGGGTTCTCGTACCTGATTACATGATTCTTAGTATGAGCTCTGTTTCTTGTTTTTATGTCTTGAACATAATCATCCTCATCAGGATCAGTTGCTTCAGTTGCCCATTTCAGGGAGGCATCACTGCCCATGAACTGGCCTCTGGTCTTGCACATTGCTACGTGCGACATACAATGTGCTGTCTGGACATAAATTCCTACAGCCACAAAAATCTTGGATGTTCCCATGCTGTACGGTAGAAGTGCACAGACAAAGCATTCTCCTTCAGATCTTCTTCTTCTGACCTCCTTCATGTGTTGGTACCAAATGTTGTTTCCTAGATGTGCTGTGCTATCCAGGTAATTGTTTAGTTCATTGCTATCTTCGTGTGGGCTTCCCTTGAGCCTTAGTGTCTTTCTGTAGTTAGCTATAACTACATCTCTAATCGCGTCTGTGTGACTTTTCCTTGCTGGGGGACTCTCGGGCATTCTGGTCGGTGAAGCAGGTTTCTTCATCTGCATCGATGTGCTAAGAGGCCATTTTGCATTTCTCTTCCTCTCCTCTTGTATTCTTTCGTAGAGTGCCTTTACCCTCCACCCGTCTGACATCAGCCCAACATAAGGCCACATCGTGGGCCTGGTGCTTGTTATTTGGGTTGTAACTGGTGTGCTTATCACTGCAGTCTCTGTGGTTCTATTTTTTAGTTCCTCATGTAGTTTCCTTGCTCTAGCTATAAACGGGAATAAATGATCTATCAGCATTTGCGTCCTTGCAGTGAATTCTTCCATAGCCACTTCTGTCTTCTAGATGGCTTTTGCTATATCTTCTTTAGTCGGCCTTTCAATTGATTCTTTTCGGTCGCCTTTACTATTTTCTGGGACTGGTTGTTCGGCAGGCTGTCTCGTACTCTCTGTTGTCTTCATTCGAGGTTCTGTAGCCATTGACACTTGCCCTTGTTCGTGTGCATTCAGTGTGCGTGTGCGTGTAGTAATCAGTGCTACGTTTTCATTCATTCCGTGCTGACCCTGTCTCCAGATTTTCTCTTCATTCGTTACCTCAAGTGTGCATGAATCACTACTAATTACATTCAATTTTAGTTTGTTTACCTTACCATCAGATTTTCTTGGAACCGGAATAACTATATAGGGTCTGGGTGCTTTCGTAGGACCCATGCGTACATTATCTGGTGGGTGCACTGAAATTGGAACGCTTTGTACGCCAATAAAGAATGCAGTTCTGATTGTTAATGACAGAAAAACAATGATAATCACTATGCATGTACACATGATCGAGCGGTATGAAAGTTGTCAGCATTTCATTCCAAGGATGCGGGGACGAACCTCTGTTTGTGGGAGGACCAGGTTACTGTTCTGGGCCCCCATTTCAATCATGTCAACTGTTAAAGTTCTGTTCTTTTCACTTACTCCATTATTGTCTCTTAGAAAGTTTGTATCATAAAGTGTCTTGTGCTTCGTAAGTGTCCCCCCTTTTGCGGGTGACGATTGTCTCTGGTTACGGGATACAGTTCCCTTGCTAGACTATGGAAAAAGATTAGACTAACACCTTTGGTGAGGCACGTTCATTATGCATATTCAAAATAGGTCAATTCCCAGTGCACCCCCCAAATTTGCTTCAGTCCTGAAGACATCCTGGATCCTGTTTAATGTAAACATGGAAAAAATAGCAATCAATCAAAATCAAAGTAAAAAAATAAAAATAAGAAAAATAAGACAGTGAAGTTCTCGTCTCAGCTCTCTCGATCTGTCCCTCGGCGGAAAGATGAAGTGCTGTGTCTCTGTCTCCTAGATGTGTCCCTCGGTGGAAGGTTTTCACTGGAATCTCCTTTGATACTCTCTTTGGAAGTTGGACAGCTCCACTTGGAGCATTATTCCATGGAGGAGCGTTCCCATATGCGCAACATTAGCTGGATCTGTGATGAAGGTGATGACGTCAACCTCAGCAGGTCTCCCCACCATTTCTGGAAAGTCACTGGGCCTCATTACGACCCGTACAGAATGGGTTAACGGGTTCCGCTAATGGATGTGGACCCGTTAACACCATTCCGCACGATTACGAGGTCCCCTCGCGGGACATGGTAAGGACGCCTGGCAAAAGGCATCGCTACTGGGTCCCGCGAGGGGACCAGGGGGCTAACAACGGGCCGGTCGTAATCGGCCCGTTGTTAGCTCCCTCTCCCATTCCATTTGAGCCCTGTGGGGGCTCAAATAGGAATGGGGAAGGTCTGGGCCCGGGTTCCCTGAGGGAGGAATTACCGGGCCCTCTGAACTCGGAAAGGCCCGGTAATTCCCCATTCAGGGAACCCGGTAAAGGAGCCCGGTTTGGCGGCAGCCATGGAGCAAATAGCTCCATGGCTACCGCCAAACTCGTAATGAGGCCCAGTGACTAGACGGAACAGGACATTGTGCGCCAGGCAGCTGTCCTCGGGTGACAGGGACATTAGTCCTGCTTTGCTGGGTTCTGGATCACAGGCCTTTCTTGTGACGTGAACAGTCGCTACACTTTCCTGCTGCATGGATTGCGACCACGTAGTTGAGCCTGACCCACAGCTGATTGAAATGTTCAGTGTGTCTTGGATCTGTAATGTAGCGTGTCCGTTCTTCCGATGAGTGCTGGGCATTCCTCTATGATACGAAAGAAAAGCGTATAAGTGAGTTCATGTATCATCACATGCGGTGGAAGCATTTGTGTCCTTATCACTGTATTCGGGTAACACAGCGAAGGCTTCTGCGATGACAGTCAGCATTTGCGGATTACTTTCTTGTTGGCAGGGTCTTGAACAAAGTCTGTGACACAGCTTGCTCTCCCTACAAGTGACGGATATGATATTATTACTAACTGGAAGTAGGTGAGTACATCCCTTGTGAGATTTCTGCTGGGAGATACCATAAGTTCTGCGAAACAGTCTTGGCGCTCATTACACGGAAGGTGGTAACCATGGCGCTAATAGCGCCATGGTTGCCGCTGGTGATTTACCGATCCCGCCATGGTGAATGGCGGAATTACCGCCCCATTCCAGGTTTGGCGGGGCGGTAATTCCGCATTCACCATTGGCCCTTCCCCATTCCCATTTGAGCCCCCAAAGGGCTGAATGGGGAAGGCGGCAATCACAGTACCGCAAATTGCGGTACCGTAATTGCCTCCAAGGTCCCTTTGCGGGTCCCGTCCTTAACCAGCCGTTAAGGTAGGGACCAGCAAAGGGACCTCGTAGTAGGGCGGTAAGGGATTACCGGCACCGGAGGCCCTTGGTGTTGGTTGCTTCAGGACACTGTGTTAAGCTCTTAAAAGGAAAGTCCTTGCTCACAGTCTATCAGAGTCTAGTTTTCCAACTATGCTTAGGTGTGGCTTGGTTTAAAAGTTTGTATTATCAGTGTGTTGTGGCTTAAATGCGCAATTCTCTTCTTCACTCTGCAACTATGATTCACAGAGTGTCCGTTATGTCCTTATCCCTTTTTTCTCTTATAGGAAATGTCCAGTTTTAGCCACAACTTGCAAAGGAGTTCTTTTGTTTTGGCTTTTGCTGCTCATGAGTCCTTCTTCCTCGTCATGGATCTTGTCTGCACGTGCTCAGGTTCTTCCCCATTGTCTGTGATTTCTTCGTGGTGGGGTGCAGCTAGAGGACTTTCTCCGATATAGGGCTTAATGTCATTTAGAAAAATCCATGCTCTCCTGCCCTGCAATTTGACAGCTGACGGAGTGCAATCCTCTACGATGAAAGGACCATTGAATCTTGGCTCGTCCCACCTTTTCCTCGTGTGGTTTTTTACCAACACGGCGTCTCCAGGGAAGATGAGTGGCATGTGTAGACCTTGAACTGTGTCTGTTTCAGCATCTCCTGCTGTTTTTTGTGCTGCGCTGCACCTCTTTCGTCGTCGCTGTAGTTGGTCTGAAATTATAGTAAGGCTTGATGTCATGCAGTTTAGGTATTCCTGCAGCTCGGTTCCCAAGACCTCTCGGGCTGACTGCGCATCACATCTAGCTCTAACTCAGGGGTAAGGGGGGTGTTCATTCTCCTTCCTGTGACTATCTCCTGTGGCGTAAGATGATGGTCGGAGCCTGGCTGGTTCCGTAGAGCATACAATGCCAGTGGTAGACAGTGCAACCATCCCCTCTTTAGAGTAAGCTTCAACTTGGCTAGCCTTTCCTTTAACAAGCCATTGAGCCTCTCACAAATACCATTACCTTCCTGATGATACGCCGACGAGAATTTGTGCTTTATACCAAGCAGCAAACTGATCTGCTCAAAGACTACGTTAACAAAATGAGCCCCATTATCTGACCTCATCACCTCACCTCCACCCCCCCCATCTAGGGAACACTTCCCTCACCAGGAATTTGGCAGCACAGGTTGAGTCTGGGTATGTACAGGGACATGCTTCTATCTATCTAGAGAATGGACACACCACTACAATTAAATACCTGTACCCGTTACACACTTGAATCATGTCGACTTAATCGATATGTAAGTGTTGAAAAGGCCCATTTGGCCTGGGGATAATTCCTCTCACTACTTTTAATGTGTGCCCAGCGGTGAATTGCTGGCAGATGATGCAGTTCACCATAAAGAATGCAACAAGCTCAGCTACATTTGGTATGAACCAGTCTTCTGCGAGCGTTGCAGCTAGATTTTCTTTTGTCATGTGAAATGGGTAATGCAACTGTTCCAATGCTATTTTTAGTAGGGCTACAGGCATTACTGGTTTACCAGTGCTGTCTTGCTGCCACAATCCATCAGAGGGGTTTAAAGAACACCCTTGACGCTTCCATAGGTTATTTTCATCCTGAGGTGCCTCCCCTTGGAGCTCCATCAGTTGAGTCTGCCCCATATTGCTATAGACCTTTGGTGTGGCTCGTGTTTCCATCATACGTTCATGGGTGCACGCCACTTCTACTTCCATGAACGTTTCCCTCTTGGATGCCATATGCTTGGCTTCCGTGTCTGCTGCATGGTTTCTGCGTGACATGAAATCTGTCCCTTTTGTGTGGGTGGCACATTTCACGACCGCTATGCCCACTGTGAGCTGTAGTGCCTTTATCAGCCTGTCCAATAAGGCTGCATGTTGCACTGGCGTGCCGTCCACTCGGAGGTAGCCCCTCCTTTTCCAGAGTGCTAGTCCTGCGTGCACTGTGGACGTCACATAGGCAGAGTCACTGTGTACCGTTATTTCCTGGTCTGCATGATTCTCAATGGTGAGTATCAACGCCAATAGTTCTGCAGCCTGTGCTGAATAATGAGATGGTATTTGTGCACTGACGAGTACTTGGAATTCTCTGTTTGCTATGTGTTTCATTACGGCAACGCCTGTATATCTTTGACCGTCTTCTGGGTCGATTCTCGAAGAACCGTCAATGAACACGATCTTAGCACACACCAGGGCATTTTCTTTCACCCTGGGGATTTCATCATAGAATTCATCGTAGTTTGCGCAGTCATGTATCGGCTCTCCTTCAGTATCTGGCTCAGCTATGAACATGGCTGGGTTTACTGTTTTACATCGAACTATTTTGATCGATCGATTAGATATGATCACTTCATAAGCAGAAGCTCTCTGAGATGTCAATGTGCCTTTTGGCTTCTCTATGATGGCAAATAATGAGTGCTTGACCTATAACATCATGGAGCATCCCATTAGTATGGTTGTTGCCTTCTCTATGGCGAACGCTGCGGCAGCTAAACTTTGTTCGCATGGGAACTTGCCTCTCATTACTGGGTCCAGATATCCACTGTAATACGCCAGGGGCTTGTACCCCAACGAGGTTCTTTGGGCGAGCACTGCCGTCATAACGCTGCCATTCGTGTGCGAGAACAGGTTGAATTCCTCTGCATAATTAGGAATCCCGAGAACTGGAGCCGTACAAATCGCTCTCTTGAATTCTGTGAACCCATTTTCCATTGCCTCAGTCCATTCAATTTTTTCCTTTGTCACCTGGGCCTTCTTTAGAGCCTGGAGCAAGGGCTTGGTATAAGTGCTGTAATCGAAAACCCATGCTCTAACATAGTTGCACAGGCCTAAGAAGCGCTGCATTTGCTTTATCGTGAGCAGCTTAGCCGTGTTCATGATAGCGTCAGCCCTTTCTGTTGTTACCTTTTTCCCTTCATGTGAGATTAGCTGGCCTATGTACAGCACCTCTTGTTGACAGTATTGTAACTTTTCCTTGTCAACCTTATAGCCTTTCTCAGCCAGTATAGACAGTAGCTGGACAGAATCGCGCCTGCATTGCTCTTCAGTGGTGCTGCAGATCAAAATGTCATCCACATTCTGCAAAACAACACTGTCTACTACAATATTGCTTAGGTCCATTTGCAGGACTCTGTTGAAGATGGACGGGAACTCACAATACCCCTGTGGCAACCTTGTGATTTTCAGATGCATTTGTCTGAAAGTAAATGAGGTCAGATCTTGCGAGTCACGGTGTAACGGGATAGAGAAAAAAGCAATTTTCAAGTTAATCACCGTGAAATATTTTGCCTCGATTGGTATGTTACAGAGAATTGTATATGGATTAGGGACTAGAGGGAACTCGGCTTCAACAATATCATTTAATGCTCTTAAATCTTGGATTAAACGCCAAGACCCTCCTTTTGATTTCTTGACAGGATAGATCACCGTATTACAGGGTGACTCTGACGTCACTAGGATGCCCTGATCCATCATTGCGGAAATTGTCTTCGCGATCCTTTCATCCACTTCTCTGGACATGGGATATTGCCGCGCTCTTGGTAAAATTGCTCCTGGTTTCAGTTTAATTTTCACTTTTCCCACCCCCTTCAGGAGGCCTACGTCATAGGGTCCTGTAGTTCATACTGAGACAGGCACTTGGGCCATGTCGTCATCAAAATATTCCGGACGCTTCAGTGCCTACATCATTCTCTGAGGCACTTCTCGTTTGATCATTTTGACCCAGAATATGAGACTTACTTCCACCCTTGTCTCTTCTAAGTCAGGGTGTTCCTCAAACAGATCGTCATCGGTGACATCAGTCACTCGATACCCTTCTTCAATGGCGATAATCGCGCACCATTGTCGGCCTTCATCATCATACCCTTCGACCAATGCCACTTTCCCTTGTACTGCTGCGGTTAGTATCGTTAAGGGAAATACTTGTCCCTCTTCTTCATGCATAGGTATTCTTGGCCTGAAAAGAAACTCATCAGGGGTTCTCATAGGTTTATCTGTGAGGCCTGGCAATCCCGCTATAAGCACACGCATGCCATATGCGAAGACTTCTGGTTCTAATGGCATAGTTCTCATGGCTAGGCGTCCGGAGTATGCTCTGATCATTTTGCACACGTGTGAATAATGCAATCCTGGAGTGGAGCATACTATGCCCTCCTCCGTGAACGAGATTGTCATGTTCAACTTTGTCTCAACCCAAAATGTTCACTGGGGTCTGACGCGAATACAATAAAGGTACATTCATTTCACACTCTCCTACGGAGACTGGGAGTGCATCTGTAAAGGGAACTCAACTGTGAGCTCCTGTGAAACTCTGAGTATCTATGGCCTGGCCGGACAAGGAAAACTTGCCTTCTCGTATGCATGAGCGTGTTACACCCGTGTCAACTAAGAAGGAATATTCTTTCCCCCCTATGACGACATTCACCCTGGTTCCCTGTTAGGGTCTGGTGTCACTGATAGGATAGAACACATCAGGTTTCCCATTGAGCTGTCCTACTTCATATATAAGTTTGGTCCACTGTATACTTATTCATTTTCTCCATTCCCAGGGTTGCCTCCCCTTCCTGAGTTTGTGTCCTGTGACATTTGCAGTGGTGCCTGTTGGGATTGCCCTTGTGGCAGGTTCCCCATGTTCGGGGGTTGAACCCCTTGCTGTGCACTTGTTGCAAACCTGGTGCTTGCTGCTGCACTCTGTGATTTTGTGCACTGCCCTGTTAGGAGATTGCAGGCGGATTCACCGTGCCTGCTCCCATTCCTTGACCATTTTAACAGGCGCCTTGGCTTCTGGACGAGCGCACCACATGCCCTGTCATACCACACAGCCAACATACTGGCCGTGGTCGGGCTATCTGTCCATTTGACATATCTGGACTGCCCATCTGCACGTTTTGAAAGCCTCCTTGATTACTCTGGAAACCTCCCAGATTACTTTGAAACCCTCCCTGATTACTCTGCCATCCTCTTCCTCTAAATCCCCTTCCCCTCGGGTAAAATCCTGTGTTACCCTGGTTCTTCTGGCTCCTTCGAGAGCATACTTTGATCATTTCTTTTGCACCAGCTTCGCTTCCTCACCCTTACGAGTTGCCTCCTTTTTTCGATTCTTTTCTTGTAACAATCTACAGTAATGTGCAATAGTCAACTGTATTTCAGCCCAAGGTTTAGCCTCTACACCTACCAATTTCTTGAGCTGTTTCTGCACCGGTTCTGGTAACCCATGGCACAATATATGGTAGAATACAGGTATAGATTTCGTCCAAGATTCATGCGTTTCGAGCACCCACGAGTCCGGGAAATTCTGGATATAAATCAACGGATCTTCTGACTCCTTCATTTTTTGAGTCATTATAGCTCCCATATCGGAAGTGTCTGGGTACAGCACTCATAGCGCTTTCCACACTGCTGCTCTACAGTTATTAAATGGTGCTCCGTCATGGGTAGTATTAATTATGGTTACACCAGGGTACCCCGCCCGTTTCCACACATCGTCTGCTCTCTCACCAAGTATAGCAGTAAGGAGGCCCTTAATGTTCCCTAGAGCTAACGTGACACCCCCTGTCATTTTTTCCAACTCATGTATCCACTTCCCAGCTCCCGATGTCAGCATTGGAAGCTTGTTTTTCAGGTTCTCTCGATCCATGTGTGGCCATGGAATAAATTGTGGTCTTACTCCCCCTTTTTCAAACAGCGGGAATTGGAATGTGCAGTCTTCCTTCTCTTTCCCCATCTCTCTCCTGTCTATCGCCGGGGTAACATTCCTGCATCGCTGTCTACCTGGCAATGTCCTCAGTCTGCCTACATAGGCAGGGCTGACACCCCCCCTCTGACCATGGGGTGTTCCTACATGTCGGTCAGGCTGTGCGGCAGACTCTGATGTCCTGGGTGCGGATTCGCTAGCGTCTGACCATCGTACCCCTTTGTCCCTTGGGAGCCGCTTTACGCGCCGTCTCCCTTCTTCATTTGTCTCGTCCTCCGTTTCCCCTCCGGTGTCAGACATTGATTGTTCCGAATTCACACAACTCCTTGCATCATCGTCGTTCTTACTCATTTCTAGCCTATCCAGGGACAGTCTCCTGCTCCCACTACTTCGGGTGACATCCTCTGTGTCATATAACTGAGTGCTTTCCAAGCGCTCGTCTTCCCTTCCACGTGGGATGTCGGCTCCAACCCCATTTCATCATATATTTTATCGATCGTTTCCCCGATGCTTCTGGTGTCGAAGTCATCTTCGATATTCGCCCCACTTGTGCCTGGTACTGAATCGTACGCAGGAAAGAATTCTTCTAATGTCTTCCCATTCTACAACAGGATTGGGTTTTTTAACTTCCCACTCCAAATATTCAAGATCGCGTGCCCTCTGTCTACGCTTACGTTCACTATCTTCATCGGCTTCCTTGCGCTAACCTGCTTCTTCTCTAGTCTTATCTTCTTCCCTTCTTTCATTTCTACATTCATTTGCCCTTCTAACTTCCTCATCTTCCTGTCTCTTTATTCTCTTCCAACCTTTGCAGGTTCTGTCTGTACTGCTCATAGGCTGCGCATTGTTTGCGACTGAGCGGTTTTCCTTGCTCTTCGCAATATAGCTGTTCTCGCCTCAGCCTATCTTTCTTTTTTATTTTATCGTCCCTTATTTCCTTTTCCTTCTCCTTTTCCCTTCTCTGTGCCTCATCAGACTTCTCTCTCGATCTGACATCATTACTTCCTTTACCATCAAGTTTCAACAATATATGTCCTCCCATCCATTTGTCTTTTGCGAATGCTATCTCATAAGTTCTGTCTTCACTTCCTTTCCATTTCTTTCCTTCTCTCTCTCTATCAAAAGGTGCACTAATATGTGTCTGATCCGTTCTTTCATCATCGCGACTCTCCTTGTCCCTTGGGATTGCAGAGGTAAGATTAATTTCCTGATCCTTCCCCTTCATTTTGTCACCACTGTACATAGGTGACTCATATGCAGGGTTACTATACCCCGTAGCTGCCTTTAGCTCTCTTAGTGGGTAGAGTCCCTCTGACATACTTCCCTCGATCTCTGGCTCAGACGGGGCTGGTGGCGCGGAAGGCGTCTCACCCCCCTCTGTGCATACGTTTAGTATCCAGTCTGCGGTTGGCTCTTCCTCCTTTGGCTGTTCAAACATTTTCCAAAGTTCTAGAACAGCAAGGCGTTTCTCTAGTTTCTTGCCTGTATATGTGGCATGCAAATAAGTCGTCATTTGTTGTAAGACGGCTTTAGATAAGGACCCGTTCTGTGGCCACGGCATAAATATCTTGTGGGCGGTACCCTTAACCCACTCTGTGCTATATTTTATTTCTTAAGCTTGGGTGCATGTTTAGGCAGTTGTTTACATAAGTGAGCGAGTGGAGTAATCTCCTCCATGCTTGGACTCTGCTTCTAACAATACTTTCACGCAATTTCACCACTCCAAACAATATGAGCGAGCACCAAATACTGTAAGCTCCAATCCAATCTTTCCCGCCAACATTTTTATATCATCAATTTACTCAAGAACATCAATCCGCGTGCGATTCCCTCTCAACTACAGAATCGCGTAAAACCCAAACTTTGTTTCAGACAATCAATGATACACAATTCTTTACATGTGACATACAACAGAACACGTACAATAGACACTTGACAGACTAGACAAACACCAGCTGGACACATATATCTCTGCCTTCTAATCAATACCCCGACATGGGGTGTAAACGAACTCCCTTAACAACGTCTTTAAATGTGGTCGTATCCTAATCGTCCCCTATTCTGTGGGCTCTGAGTTCACGTTTCTTCTGACCGCTATATTAAAGCGCAGGAACAAGGCGAATCCTCTCACTTTTATCTAAGGTGCCCTCCCTGGTATCCTCTGTTTTTCTCTCGGGTGACTATCCCGGTACCCTCTGTTTTCTCTCGGGTGTCTATCCCGCTAACCTCTGTTTTCTCTCGGGTGTCTATCCCGTAACCTCTGTTTTCTCTCGGGTGTCTATCCCGGTAACCTCAGTTTTCTCTGTTATACTCAAGTCATTATCCCCATATACAGTCTTCTCTACTTCTGACTATTTTGTTTTCTCCGCCACCCTCTGTTACTTTTTCCCTTACTTGTTCTAATGCCTATAAGACATTTGCCAAAGTATTGAATTTTCTGATTCACTCACTGCTCGCATGGTTCCTGTCTGGATCCTCGGGATCACCGCCCCTCCTTTACCACCTCCTTTGGTCTTTTTGTCCGATCAGCTGCCCGTAGGAATGAGAAGGGTTATGCTCTGTAAGGCAGGTTCCTTCAGACCCACTGCAGTTTTTGATGGACTTACACTATCATTGTCCACCGGAAGCTTCTCAGTCTACTCAGTCGAATGGCGAAGGACTCGTGATATTGCCGAAGACCTAGAGTTACTTTGTGTCGAAGGTCAATAGGTGTCTTATCAATAATCGATATTCACTAATCGATGGTCAAAACCATCCTCACCGCTACCAAGTGTACAGGAGGGTGGAGCGACCTCGACGGGCCCATGGGATCAGAGCTCACCCTCAAGTACTTTTATGATGAGATAGCTGCACCTTGAGGTGGATGGGGTACAGGATTCTCTTACTCCAACACAGATCAATAAGGACAAGTCATTGGTTTGGCAAAAGGAAGTCCTTTTAATGACAAGTACAAAAAACAGGGAAACAAATGGAAATCAACAGTGATGCGATCGCCTGTCTCGCTTCAACTCCCCAATTCTCCCTTCAGACAGCAATAGTTATAGTACATTCTCGTCATAATTGACGTTTAACACTCAAAGTTTGTCATGCAATTCTATTGGTCGGGAAAGGTAACTTAAATATAGGTGCTATATCTGTA
This sequence comes from Ambystoma mexicanum, assembly GCF_040938575.1. Classification (NCBI taxonomy): domain Eukaryota; kingdom Metazoa; phylum Chordata; class Amphibia; order Caudata; family Ambystomatidae; genus Ambystoma; species Ambystoma mexicanum. Next base: position 277,773,477 of record NC_090941.1, read on the forward strand.
TATGGCAACAGAGTGTGAGGATTGGATAACTCTTATCGGGTGGGCGTCTACGCCCAACCCTCTACATCACTTGTGATAGACGTCACTACAAGTACAACGCCTTATTGGTTCTACTAGCTATAGGACCCTAGATTACTTGGTCCATTGTGATTGGGTAGGTTACATCCCTAGACATATATCTCCACTTCAATTAGCAGCACGCAGAATGGACACCCAGGTGCCCTGTACCCCAAGATTCACCCTGCCTCCCTTCCATCAATCAGTACTTTAGGGCTATGTGTCAATTAGTTGGCTGTGGAGGGCCTCGTAACTGTAGCTTCTTATCAGGAAAAGTTATGGCATCCTCGGGTTCTGGGTGACATCAGACGTTGGTAACTCTTCGCGCTTGGCTGGTCACGTGTCTGTTCCTTGTGAATCTGCTTAATTTTCCTTCTTTTCGTGTATTTGATTCTTTCTCAGCCTCGCCACCTGCCTGGGGCCTCCTTATCTCGAACTTCACTGGCTGGCAGTTATGCTCTGAAGTTTCGATTCTTCGGAGTTGCCGCTCTCCTCCCTTCTGGGAGTTGACCTCGAATTCCCAGGCATGAGCTACTTCTTACTGAGTTTCGATTCCGCTCTTCCCTTCTGGCTTTAGCTGGAATATGAATCTCGGCCTTGATGGCCCCTTGCAGCCTGGGCTTAGTTCTGCTTTTACAAAATGGAGTTGCAATTGTATAATGTGCTTTATTGAGGTAGATATATAATTGGCGCTTGCCGCTCTATTCTTCTACTAAGCATTGCAAGCAGTACCGTTTCCTTGGCTTCTTGTGTTCCAAGCCTATTTACAGGCATTTAGTTAGTTGTGTATTTTCATCCTTCCTTCATGGTTACATTCTTTGTGCTGCAACGTTGTTTCTTCTTTTAAGTCTGTCGCACCATTATTCATAACTTTTCGTCTTGTGTGTCATCCTTTGGCCGTCGTTTCGTTCTTCTGTGAGTCTGTCCGGGCCCGTGTGTCTTCACCACTCGCCTTCCAGTAAGGCTCAATGGGTCTCTTCGGGCACAGTCTGCAAGTAGTCTTCATTTCGTGTTAACTGCTGGTACGGTTATCTCAGTGGGTACCGGGCTGCCCATGGTTCTCCGGTTATAGGCACTTCAACAGGTATTGCTCTTCTAATGGGCACTGGGCAGAGTCCTAGAGCTGCTCTCTGTTGGTTCATTTGTTCCTCCTACGTCACATACCTTGGCGAGTATGTTCCTGGTATCTCAAAATGGGGTACTGGGTTGCAGGCCATGTCTGGGAGCTCCTCTACACCATGCAGGTCAACCAGAGGAAACCCAGGGCATAAGAAGACTCATTTAGTTTCCTTTGGTTTATGTTTACCGTCCAAATTTGGCCACATTGTGCTATATTCACAAAATAAAATAAAAGTTGTTTTGAACACCAATTCCCTTGTGTCCTAGGGAGTTATCCCTCCCGCCTCCCTGACAGTGTATAACTGTATATTTCCCCTATTTTGATTCTGCTGCCAGGTGACCCCCAGTAATTGTCCTAAATGCACTTTTGATCTTAGTTATCCAACCATATATTTGCCCTGTTGTGATTTTGCTTTCAGCTAACCAACTGTATATTCACCCTATTATAATGTTGCTCCTAAGTGACCCATAGTAATTATTAACATACTGTGATCTAGCCCTGGAGTTTGCCCTAGTGAGATTTTGCTCCTATGTTTACCATAGTATATTTTTCCTTCTGTCATTTTGCTACCAGGTGACTCGTTGTAACACTTTCCCTTTTGTGATTCCCAACATATATGTACACTATTGTGATTCTGTTCCTAGATGTCCAACCATATGTTTGCACTTTTCTGATTTTGCTCTCAGGTTACCAACTACATTTGTTTTGCTTTCCCACCATATTGTAACTTTGATGATCCATTCCACGAGTCTTGCCCTTCTGTGGGAGTCCACTATGAATATTGTGCTACTGTGATCTTTCTCCTCTGAATCCTACTGTACATCTTGCCGTACTGTGATTATGTTCCTAGGTGGTCCATTGTAAGTCTTGCCCCACTGTTATTTGGCTCCTGGGGCTTCCACTATATTTTTGCCCTATTGTGAGTTTGCTCCTAGGTGATCCAATGTGATTCCTGTCCTATTCTGATCTTGATCCTAGGTATCCCATAATATACTATCCTGTCCCTATGTCACACTGTATATTTGCACTTTTATAATTTTGCTCCTAGTTGCCTCACCATATGTTTTTGCCAATGTGTTTTTGCTGATGGGGGTGTGCCACAAATCTTGCTCTGCTGTGATCCTGCACCTACTGTTTCACTGTAATTATTGCCCTACTGTTGATCTCTTCCACAACTCCAATGAGAAATGTGTTCCAGAGTGGGTGACTACAAGTGATGTGCTTTAGGAGTGCCATTGCAGTGGTCGCCATTAGAAATGTACCCCTTGGACACCTACGATTATTTCACCTTTACCATTTCTTTCGCCAGGTGTACCTCATTGCTTTATGCACTGTACTAGCCCAATGTTCTGCCAGCGGAGCTAAACCACATAACTGAAATTCATAAGGCTGGGAACAAGAGCAAAAGCTGGTCAAGATACAATCCATTTGGAGATCAGCAATGGACAAGCAGCCTGGCTAAACACACCAAGAGCTAACTACACCACCGAACTACCAAGCACACTTTGGGCAGCCCCCAGAATGACCTGCATACCGAAAGATCTCTGGCATAGAAGGGAAGCAGCCACCGCAGGCCAGGCCACTATAGGAAACACCAAGAAACAGACCCTTAAACCTACTCAACCCTTACAGCAATACCACTTAAGGAACTGACTGAGAGAAGACTCTCCATCTCAGACAGTCTGTTTACCTACTGACATTGCAAACAGAGCACGTTGGAAGCAAAGAAAATGAGCCAAGAGACAAGTACATGGTAAGAATAAGCAGGAGGCAATAACAGATTCAGACACACACTGGAACCAAATGGGAAAACCCAAGACCAAGCCCCAGAATGTCCATCCCAGTCAATCTAAATTGGACTGGATACCTCACAGCAACCAAAACCCATCACAGGACATAATCGGTAGTGCAGCATCTAACCTCATTCTACATCACAAAGGCTGGCATCCCCATGCTCCATCAACACAGAGTTCTCAGGAAATCCCTTGGTGGAGAAACAAAACGGCCAAAATGTAATTAGAGGAAAATGACTACTACTCAGCCGGAGTACAGGGATGAGTAATGGCTACACCACCTACTCACCTCACTCTAACAATAAACCATCAGAGATGACAATCATAAAGTTTAAACAGGCACACCCTGAAAGGTATGCCTCCATCACCTTGTATGGTAGTGCAGACCAAGGGCAGGCTAATTCTTCAGGAGGGGTGTGAGCTGATACCAGCAGCGACCCAAATAGCAATTGTACAAGGACTCTAAAATTAAAAAAAAATCAGTAAAGGTTCTATAGAATATAGACTTTTAATTAAACAATAAGAAAGCAAATAACTAAACTAAAAACACAAGCAAACACTCAACTGATATAAAGAACACAGAAAGTGCGCTTTAGGAGTGCCATTGCAGTGGTCGCCATTAGAAATGTACCCCTTGGACACCTACGATTATTTCACCTTTACCATTTCTTTCGCCAGGTGTACCTCATTGCTTTATGCACTGTACTAGCCCAATGTTCTGCCAGCGGAGCTAAACCACATAACTGAAATTCATAAGGCTGGGAACAAGAGCAAAAGCTGGTCAAGACACAATCCATTTGGAGATCAGCAATGGACAAGAAGCCTGGCTAAACACACCAAGAGCTAACTACACCTCCGAACTACCAAGCACACTTTGGGCAGCCCCCAGAATGACCTGCATACTGTAAGATATCTGGCATAGAAGGGAATCAGCCACCGCAGGGAGCAAAACCCATCACAGGACATAATCGGTAGTGCAGCATCTAAACTCATTCTACATCACAAAGGCTGGCATCCCCATGCTCCATCAACACAGAGTTCTCAGGAAATCCCTTGGTGGAGAAAAAAACGGCCAAAATGTAATTAAAGGAAAATGACTACTACTCAGCCGGAGTACAGGGATGAGTAATGGCTACACCACCTACTCACCTCACTCTAACACTAAACCATCAGAGATGACAATCATAAAGTTTAAACAGGCACACCCTGAAATGTATGCCTCCAACACCTTGTATGGTAGTGCAGACCAAGGGCAGGCTAATTCTTCAAGAGGGGTGTGAGCTGATAACAGCAGCGACCCAAATAGCAATTGTACAAGGACTCTAAAATTAAAAAAATTCAGTAAAGGTTCTATAGAATATAGACTTTTAATTAAACAATAAGAAAGCAAATAACTAAACTAAAAACACAAGCAAACACTCAACTGATATAAAGAACACAGAAACTGCAAACTGTTGTAGAATAGCACTATGGTAGAAGAGCAGGGATGTTCAGGCACTCAATCTGCATAATGTCGATGCTCAAGAGTGTGCCTTGTAAGATAATGTCAGAGAAGGGAAGCTTAAAAGTCACTATGGTACCAAAAGTGAACCACAGGGACAGTGCCTCTTCACAGTACCTCATTCCTTTTCTTGGGCGCTTGACACTATTGAGCAAGAACTCTATGTGCTTTCCGGCAGCAATCATGCCAGTGTCGAGACAGAGCGAGTCACATTGATCCAGAGGCAAGTGAACGTCAAGTTGACCTCAAGACAGGGCTCTGTATGGATTGAGTTGGTGCTGGAGATGGTGCAAATTGATGGGTCCAAGCAAGTTTGAGTCAAAATGAGGCTTTCTCTGGGTGGAGTCGGCGCATGAGACAATGGCATCAGCCAGTCGAATTGGAATTTGATGTGATGCTGGCAATGCAGCGAGTCAGATGATTCCATAGCTGTGAGCTGGCACTGGGTTGAGTCAGCGGTAATCTTCACTGGTGCAAGTCAGCACTGAAACAGATCAAAGATGCAGATAAGCAACTTGACGTTAGTCGAGTGCCAAAAGGGCATCATTGTCCTTTTTCAGATCAAAGGGCATCGAGCTTGTTCGAAGTGGTTCAAAGACAGCTTAAGGTGATCAAACAGGAGTCCAGCTGCTCTCCGTTGTATGGTTTGCTGAGGCTGCCAAATCCTGGACAAGCAGAGTCAATCTGTTGCCCTATCTCTCTAGAGGAGCTTGATTGACAGCTACAGGGGTTCCTTCACCTCCAGTGACAGGATTCTGTGTCCAATGCAGCCAGATGTAGGCTTTAGTACAACAGCAGTCACCTCCACTGTTACCTGGGGTTGGTTAGTTGGCAGAGATCACCTCTGCCATGGATTCCCTTTGTCTTTACCTCCCTGGCAAAGGACTTGGAGTTAGACTATATTCATGCCTGTTGAAAGGGGTACAATCCCTGTTGTTGTACCAGTGCCCTGCCTTACAATATGACATCACACTCAGAGTACCTTTCTTTCAGGAAATGTAATATACAGAAAAAAAGGAAACTCTAACAGAAAGCAAGATAGTTGGACGCTTTTTCCGGCCTACCTTTCCTCGACGGTTACTCCAACCCCAGCCCTTCCCATGTCTGCGAGCTTTAAAGGGACTCAAGTGATCAGCATCATGGCGAGAGTCTGGCTTTATTATATCAGTGTCTGTCTTTGAAGCACAGTTCCCAGGAGACCTCCTGTGGGAAGCTCCTGTGTCCTCAGGAGGGTGTTTCCATTCCTACTGGAGAATCAAAGGTGTAGTATTTTGGCTATTTTTTCACATGGTTGTAGTGGAGAAAGCCTAGACATCAATATACATCAGTTCTGTCACAGAGTTGACACTGGTATAATATCAAATTGATGCAGTTTAACAATCCTGTGATTCTAGCAGTCACCTTGCCAAACCAGGCATGGCTTCTATTTACATATTTACATGCCACCTGTCTCGATTACCAGAATTTAGATGAGAGGTGCAGATAGTTAAAATGCTGCTGCCTCCTGCAGGAACTTTGTGCTCCAGCAGCTGTCAGGGATTCACACGTGACATTTGAATCTCCTCCATGCCACTGCAGAGCTGTCACTGTAGATGTCAGGAGACTGGTAACAGCAAAGCATATGTGCGCGCTACCATTTTGGCATGGAGAATTATGAAAGGGGGCTTTGATGAGCAGACATTCATCCCAGTGACAGAATTACCTGCATTATTTCAACATTTAAAAAAAGCTGACATGTCATCAGGGGGGCAGACAAGTTGGCAGCTAGTTGCTGAGCTCCATCCCCCCTTCCTAAATCATGGTGGCTTAGCAGATATGTCAAAACTAGACGAGCACCAGCAGTAGTTTTGTGAAGTGAGGAGGGGAGAGCACCCCTGAGTGCTTTTTTTGTGACTTGGACGGTCCTCTGTGAGCCGAGCAAGGAGGGAAGCCGAAAGGCCCCTCAGTGGAGCAGCAACCCGGTGAGGCGACCCACTGAACCGGGAGCCATGCCAAGGGGAGAATGAGGCGAGGAGAACCCGCAGGCTGAAGCATACCCAATCCTGGGTATTATTTGAGGCCCATGTGGGGTGAAAAGATCTGGTTCCCTCGCCCGAAGTGCCTCAACTACACTCCTAAAATGTGGCTGTAGTGATTGCAGTTTTACAGCACCAAATGGCCAGCCCGAGGTGAGTTAACGAGTGCACATTAGTGCTGGGTGATATGGCTGGACTGAGGGGCTGAATGATGTGTTGAGGATGTGTACCTGAAGTCAAGCCAGAGTTTGGCCAAGAAATGTCAGCCCCCTAGTGGTGGAGCACTGATAGCCACAAGCAAGACAAGGTGAGCCGCTGGGGATACTGTAGGTTATGGAGTGGTAAGGAAAGCCCAGCTGCCAAAGTACTTTTAGAGGTGAAGCAAGGAAGTGTAAGAGGAAGAAGTTGGAAAAGAGATCACGGCTATGTTGGAGCCAAGGAGTTGAATGAGCTGGAGGGAGGCACTAAACGGTTACAGATACCAGCCAAAGCACCGAGATGGAGACATCGAAGGGAGAGCCAGTGGGAAAGGCCCCATGCACTGAGGTTGGGGCCACTAAGAGCAACATCCAGGTGATTCTGGAGGAAATCAGGGGGATGAGGACTGATACTGGAGTCAAGATGACATAACTGTTGTGCATGGTGGAGGTTGTGGAGGAGAGGCTGCTAGGCCTGCAAACCAGTCCTCTGTGGAGATCCTGGAAACTCAACTGGATATGAGGTTTTTGGAATTGGAGAGGTAAAAGGATGATCATGGACTTAAGGTTGATGACATTGAGAATAGGGAAATGCGGGACAACCTGAGGTTTTTTGGTATACAAGAGAAGGATGGAGAGACACCTGAGAGTCTAACAAAGATGATTCAGGACATCCTCTCGTTGGTCCTCAAGGAAAACGATAGACCTCACAGTGTCATTGATAGGGCCCACAGAGTAGGCGCAGGTGGAAGGGGCCCACTCTCTGTCCTTGTCAGGTTTCATTACTACTCAGAAAAGGCCCAGATTCCTGAAAAGGCTAGAAGTGTGGGGTCCCTCGAATACGCACAGTCAAATGTGGGGATATACCAGTATCTTTCCTCATACACTGAAAAAAGTGTGCTACCCTCAGTGGCTGAGGGATAAAAGGGCAAGGTATAGGTAGGGATACCCGTTTGCTCTCTCTTTTTTGAATGGGAGGGTGTGAGATACCAGTTGGTTACCAAGGATGACATTCTGAGGGTGACAGAAGAACTAATTGGTGGAGGCAAGGAGTCACAGGAACCCGCAGGAAGCTGGCAAAAGGAAGCACCAGAGGTATGGCGAACATTGATTTCCGTAAAAATTCAAGGAGCAAGGAAGTTTAGGAAGTGTAATACGCCTTTCACTTGACTTGGGTGGAATAACCTTCAGCATCCGTAAGGGGGAGGTTAGAGAGGGGAGGTTTGGCTAAGGAGTCCTCATGGGTGGTGGTCGTGGGGCTCAATGCTGGGGTAAAAAATCCCACTTGAGGGGAATGTTCAACAGCATGGGAATGGTTTCATGGTGGGTGATGATGAGGTTGGGCCTACATGGAGGGTCCTGAATGAAGAAGCAAGGGAGGTAAAGTTTTAAGTCATAAAAGTTATAGTTAATTGATATGGTAAGGTAGGAGGGGGAATTCCTGGTGGTTCGGACCTCTAGAATGGGTGGGTATGGAAGAGGTCAAATGACTGATGGTAACTATGGGTGGACTGGGTGAGATCACAACCTAGGGCCTCTTGGATTTAGTGAAAAGTTACCTAATAGGATCTTTGATAAGTGTTTGTTTTATGTCTTTCCCTACTCTTGTGTTTCCGTATAGTTTTGCTCTGGGATGTTGTTTGCAGCCTGGATAAAATGATCCAGCAGTTCAAAAGGTTAGACCTGAGTTAGGCGGGTACTGAGAGAAGCCGCTTACAACTGAAATGGTAAAAGAGGGGGTTTCTTTAAAAGTGGGTACAATGAATGTGGGAGGTTTAAACTCACCCTTTAAAAGGTCATTAGTGGAAAGAGAGTTCGAAAACTCTTACTTGTATGTCCTCTGTGTTCAGAAAACCCACTTTGTGAAGAGGAAAGACCTGCTTTGTAAAGGGGGTAAGATTTCAAATGTTTTTTTCTCCTCGGGGTTGGAGAAATTAAGCGAGGTCGATATACTTTTGGGGGTCGCTTGCAGATTCACGGTGGATGACACAGAATGTGATCTTTTTGAAGGGCCTATTTCAGGGAATTAAGTGGACGATGGCATTGATATCTTAATTCTGTCCAGGGGAACTTTTGGGAGCAGGTGGAATTGCATCTTCAAAGCTTTGTAGAAGGGATATTGTTGCTGGGTTGTGATTTCAACATGGTCTTGAACCCTCAGTCAGACAGGTTGAGAACTAAGGGAGGCAGTGAAGAAGGGGAAAAAAGCGGGGAATCTATTACATTTAGAGAGTCTAATTAGAGGTTGGGACTGGTAGATGTCTGGGAGACACAGACTCAAGTAGGTGGAAAGGGGCTACACCGCAGGCACCTTTTACATACTATTCAGTGGTACAAGAATCCTTTGAGCGAATCAACCTGCTGCCGGTGGTTTTTAGCACTCTTCCCTAGGTCATAAGGATAGATACAAGATCAGTTCCATTGAATGACCAGGACATGATAATGGCGATGGTGGGATTTAGAGAGGTAAGAACCCCAAAGAGGACTTTGGTATTGCAATTACTATTTGTTGAAGGACAAAGCTGTGGGTGAATTGGTTCTAAAAAAAATGAAGGAATACTTTCAATTCAATTATATGAGGGAGGTCAGTACAGACATTATATCGGAGGGATTTAAAGAAACGGTTAGAGGGAAACTGATTGGGATGGGATCACAGCTAAACGGACTGGGCAAAGCAAGAAGAAACCCTGAGAGGAAGGATTGAGAAACTCCGACCTATGGGGGGTTGATAAGAATGTGAGCCCGGAAACACTGAAGGAGCTCAGAACATGTATGGCGGAACTTAAGTCTTTGTTAGCTCATAAAACAGACTGGGCGCTAAAACACCTTAAGGAAAGGTACTATGAGAAAGGTGAAAAGGTGGACATGCTGCTGACATGGAGATTTTGGGCACAAACCTGGTATAAAACAGTGAATGTTTTAGAGTCAGGCAAAGGGGGGTAACTGTCATGATCTCTGCTTCCAAAAGGTCAGGGTTTTCCCAACTCCCTTGGAAGCAGATCCATAACCCAGGTTCCGAGTGCCAACCAGTCCCAATTGGGACCTTTTGGACCCAGTCCTGGCGCCAGTGGCACCAGGCTCATAAATATGCCCAGTCCCAGCGCTGGAAGCGCCGGGCTCATAATGCTTGGGTGGACTTACCTGCAGCAGACCATGCTGCTTACTTGCCTGCCAGTTGAGCCTCTGATTCTCTTCTGATTGGAACTACTTTTCCTGTTGGGTGGGGCAGGAGCCACTCCCTAGATTCAGAACACTGGAACTCTTCTGGAAAGCAGGAACTCTTTTCTTACCTAGGCGTGGCTGTGGAAGGAGACACCTAAGCACTACAGGAGGCTATTTAAACCACACCCGATGGATGAATCTTGCTTTGCGTTATTCTGCATCCTCTGCAGCATAACGCTCATCGTGTCTTCTGCATCTGATCCTGGGCCTAAGGAAAAGGCTTACCATCCTGAATCCAGTCTTCAGCAACACCTATAAAGACAAGAAAGAACAGGTTAGCATTACGGTCTTCAGTGACAGTTCTTCACTTACCTGGTCCATCGGCTGTCACCAACGCCTCGCGCTGCATTCCGGCATCTGAAAGACAAAGGCTTACCTACTCTTCGTGCGCTCCGGAGGTCTTCACACTGCATTCCGGCATCTGAAAGACAAAAGCTTACCAACTCTTCGCACGCTCCGGAGGCCTTCGGCGCTGCATCCCGCATCTGAAAGACAAAACAAGGTGCGTTTAAAGACATTGGGGAACTTTAATACTCACGTGCCATTACTCCTTTCCACATCTAACCCAGTGGGTATTCCGGCACCCTGCAGCCGCTCCGAACTTGTACCTGCAAAATAAAAAGACAGTTAGAGCGCATCGTGAAGCAGGCAACAAGCGCTTACTTACGTGCTTCCAGGCGCTTCTATTCATCACACGGGCTCCATCTTCAACTCACTTCAGCCCGTCATCCGCCATCGCCGGAACCCTGCAAAACAAGAAACATCATTACTAAAGACTTTAAAGACATTAGAATTACTCGAAACTTACCGTTCGTGCAGTAAACGACGGACAGCAGTCCTCTGAAGTCAAGAGGCCTGCTCCCCTTATCCAGTGAAGAAACTGGTTACAGCACCCTGCCCCGAGGCAGATGGAGAGCACGGCGTTCACTTACCTAAGGTGAGAGCGTTAACCTTTGGGGTTCTACAGGAGAAGAGAAAGGGAAGAAGAGAGAGACATTCAATAACCCAGTTCATTAATCCCATATTTTCTATCTGCAGACATCTTACCCTTCGAGCCAAACATACAGTGCACAGAGGTCCAGCCCAAAGAGCCAGCCGTGTGTTACACATCACCTTTGAAGATACGGTATACGCCCAGTCAAGACCGGCGCCTCTACGGGAATCAGGTGAGCGTTACAGAACGCAAAGCCTACCACAAAACTCCCGTCCAGGCGCTATGGAAACCTCGGATACCGACCAGCTAGCCCAGTTACTTGGGGAACTAAGGGCAGAAGTGCATGCAGCCCGTCAGGAAACGAACGCTCTAAGAAGGGAACTGATTATTTCCAAGGAGGGAACAGATGATCTCGCTAGACAATTGCTACAGTCACAAGCCGGACAGACCCCATTACCCGCATCTGGGGGAAATCTTCCTTCTACATCCTCTATGAATCCAGTGCAGATCAACCTACCTGGGAATGTACCTCTGGCTCCGCCCGAACGATTTTCTGGTGACCCAAAGAGGTTTGCAGTATTTATCAATCAGTGCCGGTTGCATTTTTTATGCCGGCCAGCAGCCTTTCCAACTGATCAAGCTAAAGTAGCTTTCGTGCTTTCGTACCTTAGTGGCAATGCGGCAGACTGGTCGATCCCTCTAGTAAATCAAGATGATCCGGTCCTCCATGATTTTCAAGCTTTTCAGCTCAGTATGGAAAAACTGTTCGCAAGACATTCACAGGGGCAGGCCTTGGACAATGAGCTTCTTTCGTTGCGACAAGGTAATCAAGACCTTTTGGCTTATATTGCGTCTTTCAACAGACTGATAGTGGAAACTCAATGGCCTGAGGACAAAAGGATTACGCTGTTTTATAGAGGTCTACGTGGAGAGCTCAAAGATGTGTTAGCCCAAGTAGTGAATCCCCCACAAGATTGTTCGGACTATATAGACTTAGTCGTTCAAATAGATCACAGACTGCAGAACAGGAAGGCCGATCGTTCCAAGTTTGATGCTCGAGTATTTTCCAAACCGCCAACTCCTTCCAAAGGAGTAGACTCCGGGGAACCCATGCAAATAGGGGGTCTGAAAGGTCCTCTAACACAAAAGGAGCGGGAAAGGAGAAAACAGTTGCAATTATGCCTCTATTGCGGAAACTCAGGGCACTTTCTTCGAGACTGTCCGGTGAAACCTGCCAAGAAGGCAGTAGGAGCTGCAGTTACCAAAGTTACAAACTCTGAGCAGGGAAACGACCTCGCCCGACAAGAATAGAGGTCCTCTTGCCGAGCGTGAAAACCAGTTCCGTGACCTCGCATTTCGTGATACCTATGGTCCTCATTAGCCCTGATAATCCGGATCGATTACATGCAATTGAAGCTTACGTCGACAGCGGTGCCATCGGCAATTATGTGGATCATGAAATGGTTTTGAGGATGAATCTAACTCTTTGTCCCAAGGCTGTAAAGGACGTCATTACTACGGTGGATGGTACGGAGATAGCCTCCGGGCCAGTAACGCATACCACTCAAGAGGTGACGCTAGTAAGTCAAGATGGACACCATGAGAAGATCGTGTTCGATGTGATCAAGGCCCCTCAGTTTCAGATTATTCTAGGAATACCTTGGTTAGAGAAACACAATCCTCTGATCGATTGGCGAGCAAAAACGGTTCAGTTTCCAGAATGTGTCTCTACTTGTCACCCTCCACCTGGTGTTGCACTGGCAGCAATTTCTTCAGAGACTCCCCAGTTACCTCCCGAATACCTAGAATACCAAGATGTTTTCCGGAAGGATCAGGCTAACTCTCTACCTCCTCATAGGTCTTATGACTGCCAGATAGACCTGATACCTGGATCTACTCCTCCTTGTAGTAGAATTTATGCCCTCACCGAGCCTGAGAACCTTCACCTTCGACAATACCTGGATCAATACCTGGCAAATGGGTTTATTCGTCCTTCCAAGTCCAATGCTTCTTCAGCTTTGTTCTTCGTTCCAAAAAAGGAAGGAGACCTTAGAACTTGTATAGATTATCGCTCCCTGAACCAGATCACCGTTAAGAATAGATATCCGTTACCTTTGATCCCTGAACTCCTGGACCAAGTCAGAAAAGCATGCATATATACAAAGCTGGATCTTAGAGGAGCTTACCACTTGGTACGAGTAAAAGAGGGCGATGAATGGAAGACGGCCTTCCGCACCAAGTATGGGCTATTTGAATATCAGGTCATGCCCTTCGGACTTTGCAATGCCCCGGCCGCCTTTCAATATTTTATGAACAATGTCCTCAGAGAGCTCATAGATGTGTGTGTTGTTGTTTACATTGACGACATCCTCGTTTATTCTTCATCGGAATCTGAACATCGGAAACACGTGAAAATGGTCCTCGAAAGATTGCGTCAACACAAACTTTTCGCTAAGTTGGAAAAATGTGTTTTCAACGTGACTGAAGTTGAATTCTTGGGATTCATATTATCACCTGGCGGAGTGAGTATGGATTCAAAGAAGGTCGATGCAGTTCTCAAATGGCCATCACCATCCTCCGTAAAAGTTGTGCAAAGCATGTTAGGCTTCGCTAACTTTTACCGCAGGTTTATCCCCGAATTCTCTCGAATAGTCCAGCCCATCACTGCCTTGTTAAAGAAAAACAAACGTTTTGAATGGTCTACCGAGGCGGAACAAGCTTTCCAGGATTTGAAGACTAAATTTATCTCTGCACCAATCTTAAAACACCCTCGCCCCGAACTCCCCTACATCGTGGAAACTGATGCTTCAAGCCTCGCCATGGGGGCAGTTCTATCACAAAAGGACCCGGTAACCAATCAGTTGCATCCCGTGGCATTTTGGTCCCGCAAATTCTCGCCTCCTGAAATCAATTACACGATTACTGACAAGGAACTTCTGGCTATCAAGTCTGCCTTTAAGGCTTGGCGGCATTATCTGCTGGGGGCCCGACACACCGTTACTGTGATTACGGATCACCGAAACCTGCAATATTTGAAAACCGCTAAAGCCCAATCCTCTAGACAACTCCGTTGGGCATTATTCTTTGCCGAGTTTGACTTCATAATTACCTATCGACCTGGTACAAAGAACGGTAAAGCTGATGCCCTTTCTCGGATGGGAGTGGAAGAACACTTGATCAACCCTAAACCTGTACCAATCATTCCCGAACAAAGAATTCTGGGTGTAATCGCCACAGAATCCATAGAGGAAGTTGAGGATAAAGCCAGGCAACTTGTAACTCCAGCAGACATACAGAATTGGCATCTGCAGGAAAAGGACTTTGCAGTAAAGGACAACTTATTGTATTTCCAAGAACGATTATACCTACCCAGCACAGATTTACAGAAAAAAGTAATCTCTTGTTATCACGATTCTTTAATGGAAGGACATCCCGGTATGGCCAAGACCTCAGAAAAGATCAAGCGCTACTTCTGGTGGCCGTCTTGGAAAAAAGATATCAGAGACTTTATAATGTCCTGTGGAGTATGCGCCCAAAACAAGAGTCAAAAGGAAAGACCAGCAGGCCTCTTACGCCCTATTGACATCCCACCTCGCCCTTGGCATACGCTTTCTATGGACTTCATCACCGATCTACCTCCATGCTCCGGATACAATACGATTCTAGTAATCGTGGACTTATTCTCCAAGATGGCGCATTTCATTCCGCTCAAAGGCTTGCCAACAGCAGCAACTCTGGCCCGAGAATTTCTCGAAAACATCGTCCGACTGCACGGTTTTCCTTCGGTTCTAATTTCGGATCGAGGTAGTCAATTTATTTCTAATTTTTGGCGAAGTTGCTGTCGGTCGGCTCAAATTGATGTGAGACTATCGACCAGTCACCACCCTCAGACCGACGGACAAACCGAGAGGACCAATCAAACTCTGGAACAGTATTTACGCTGCATGCTGCAACAAACTGAAAAAACTTGGAAAGACATCCTTTGGATAGCCGAATATGCCTACAATAACTCTGTCCATTCGGGAACTGGGAAAACCCCGTTTTTTCTTTTGTACGGCAGTCACCCTCGAACCTCGGAGTTGGATCCCCTCCAAGACCTTGAAACACCAGCAGTAGACTACCTGCATTCTACAATCACCCAAGCCGTTAAGGAAGCTGTTTCTCACCTTCAAAGGGCTAAAGAACAATACAAGAAAAGAGCAGATCAACATCGGAAGGAAGCCCCTCAATATCAAGTAGGGGATCAAGTCTGGTTATCCACCTTATATCTACCTCTAAAAGGGCCACGCACATTCAACCCAAGATACCTTGGTCCCTATTCCATCACTACCATAGTAAACCCAGTAGCGGTCAAGTTGGACTTGCCCCCGCACATGAAGATACATCCGGTCTTCCACGTCTCTCTATTAAAACCTGTGCAACCTCAAACCCGACTAACTAAATCTCCAAAACCTATCCTAGTTGATGGAGAACTCGAGTTTGAAGTCAAAAGCATTCTGGACTCCAAGATCTCCAAATCTAAACTATTTTACCTAATCGACTGGAAAGGCTACGGCCCCCAAGAGAGATCCTGGGAACCTGCTGAATATGTCCACGCTCCTCGCCTAATCAAAAGATTTCACCGAACATTTCCTGACAAGCCAAAACCCCGGGAGAAGCCCGGTTTGGGAGGGGCCTTGAGGGGGGGTACTGTCATGATCTCTGCTTCCAAAAGGTCAGGGTTTTCCCAACTCCCTTGGAAGCAGATCCATAACCCAGGTTCCGAGTGCCAACCAGTCCCAATTGGGACCTTTTGGACCCAGTCCTGGCGCCAGTGGCACCAGGCTCATAAATATGCCCAGTCCCAGCGCTGGAAGCGCCGGGCTCATAATGCTTGGGTGGACTTACCTGCAGCAGACCATGCTGCTTACTTGCCTGCCAGTTGAGCCTCTGATCCTCTTCTGTTTGGAACTACTTTTCCTGTTGGGTGGGGCAGGAGCCACTCCCTAGATTCAGAACACTGGAACTCTTCTGGAAAGCAGGAACTCTTTTCTTACCTAGGCGTGGCTGTGGAAGGAGACACCTAAGCACTACAGGAGGCTATTTAAACCACACCCGATGGATGAATCTTGCTTTGCGTTATTCTGCCTCCTCTGCAGCAGAACGCTCATCGTGTCTTCTGCATCTGATCCTGGGCCTAAGGAAAAGGCTTACCATCCTGAATCCAGTCTTCAGCAACACCTATAAAGACAAGAAAGAACAGGTTAGCATTACGGTCTTCAGTGACAGCTCTTCACCTACCTGGTCCATCGGCTGTCACCAACGCCTCGCGCTGCATTCCGGCATCTGAAAGACAAAGGCTTACCTACTCTTCGTGCGCTCCGGAGGTCTTCACACTGCATTCCGGCATCTGAAAGACAAAAGCTTACCAACTCTTTGCACGCACCGGAGGCCTTCGGCGCTGCATCCCGCATCTGAAAGACAAAACAAGGTGAGTTTAAAGACATTGGGGAACTTTAATACTCACGTGCCATTACTCCTTTCCACATCTAACCCAGTGGGTATTCCGGCACCCTGCAGCCGCTCCGAACTTGTACCTGCAAAATAAAAAGACAGTTAGAGCGCATCGTGAAGCAGGCAACAAGCGCTTACTTACGTGCTTCCAGGCGCTTCTATTCATCACACGGTCTCCATCTTCAACTCACTTCAGCCCGTCATCCGCCATCGCTGGAACCCTGCAAAACAAGAAACATCATTACTAAAGACTTTAAAGACATTAGAATTACTCGAAACTTACCGTTTGTGCAGTAAAAGACGGACAGCAGTCCTCTGAAGTCAAGAGGCCTGCTCCCCTTATCCAGTGAAGAAACTGGTTACAGCACCCTGCCCCGAGGCAGATGGAGAGCACGGCGTTCACTTACCTAAGGTGAGAGCGTTAACCTTTGGGGTTCTACAGGAGAAGAGAAAGGGAAGAAGAGAGACATTCAATAACCCAGTTCCTTAATCCCATATTTTCTATCTGCAGACATCTTACCCTTCGAGCCAGACATACAGTGCACAGAGGTCCAGCCCAAAGAGCCAGCCGTGTGTTACACATCACCTTTGAAGATACGGTATACGCCCAGTCAAGACCGGCGCCTCTACGGGAATCAGGTGAGCGTTACAGTAACAATGTGAAGCAGTGGGGACATTTTGGACCAGTTTGGACGGCATTATGCTACTCTATATTCATCAGATAGGAGTGGGGACAGTGAAGTGAAGAGATTGGAGCCCATTTACAGGGATTGTCATTTTCGGGAATATTGGCAGACGATGCACGTTTATTGCATTGCCACGATCTTGGTGAAGGAAGTGATCTCGACAATAAAATCAATAGCAGTAAATTTCTGGGGGAGGATGGCCTCACAGTTCAGTTTTATGCTATATTTTGATCTACTCTAGCACGCACGCTGGCAAAGCTCTTTAATGAAGTGTTGATATGAAAACCATTGCCGCAAACAATGCTCAAGGCCCTCATTACGGTCATCCCCAAAGAGGGTAAGGACCTTAAACTGTGTACATTCTACAGGCCAATTCCCCTGCTTAATACTGATGTTGAAATAATGGCTAAAATACTGGCGAACAGGCTTGATACATTTCTCCCCTCACATATTCACAGGGACCAGGTAGGTTTTATTATGGGGAGACAGGGCTTGGATAGTATCAGGAAAAAATTAAATCTCTTGTACCATGTACACTAACACACAGTAGAAGTGTATTTGGTGTCCTTGGATTCCGAGAAGGCTTATGACAGTGTGGAGTGGGGTTTCCTGAACAAAATCTTGAAAAAGTTTGGTTTTGGGGCGATTTTTAAGTCCTGGGTGGTGGTGATTTACAGAGACCCGACTGCAAGGGAAACAGTGAATGGGAAGTTGTGAGGGGAATACTCGTTATACAGGGGAACGAGACAGGGATGCCCTTTGTCCCCTTTTCTTTTCGCCCTAGTGATAGAACCACTAGCATCAGCAATTAGATCGAGTCTGGAGATACGAGGGGTGGAATTTAAGATTATTATGGAGTGTGGTAGCCCCTCTACTGAGAACGAAAATGGGACAAATACCCTGTTCTATGGAATTTCTTGCACTCAGGAGGGCCTACAACCACGTTTTAGCTCACTGCACCCATCGCAGAGGAGAAAGATCTATTTGCATATCAGTCCGGTCCCACCCACAAGGGCAGTCCAGCACTGTAATGCCAGGCAATTCTCCTCTGAACAAGAGTGCCATGAGCGACCTCAGATACGTGTTTTGGCCTTGTGGGGACTCCTCAATGAGGTGAAGCTGAGCTTCTCTAACGCGCAGTTAGAAAGGGGACCACGTCTGGATTACCCTGGGTTACTTTGGGCAAAACCCCATGCTTTATAAAATAACAAAGGAGTGCGGGAGCCCCTCTACTTAGAACGAACAGTCTTCTGACAGCTGTGACACTAGCAGCAGTGCCACCCAAGGTGGGAGACATTTGCCCATTTCTGGAGACACGGTCCAGAAATATCTGTGTCTTGGCAGGAACTGGGACCCCCTCAAAGGACCCGGTACCTTTTCCACTCAGCGTGAGGGATAATTCGGCCACTCCCTGGCCTAGTGGGACTTCATCTGTTAAGATGACAACTCTGACTTTGGTCTCCTTTTCCAGGGCACCCACAGTCACTACGGTCTGCTCGGACTTCCCCTTGCAGGTAGGATTTACCTCCCTATGTGTCAAATCTCCAACTAGAAACAACCCCTGATTGTGGAGGGTTTGTGGGCCTCAGTGCTAGAGGTGCCGACACTCTGCTTTCCGGTGCGATTTAATCTACCACGGGTCTGGGATTTCCCTTTGGATTTGTGGGGACCTTTATTGGATGCAGGGTCAGAACCTCTATCCTTTCCCACCTGGTGTTTATCATATTCAGTTGCCTCTGATTTGTGTGCCTGCGCCTTAACCTTTTTGTGGACTCTAGTGTTCACGTACTTACCTGCAGACTTCCGAGGCTCCATAGTTCTGGTGTCACTCATGTCCCTAAAAGTTAGATAACTCCATCTCACACTTCTCAAGGATATTCTCACATGTGTCCAAGTTAGATATGTCCTGAGATGTGCCAGTTCTGTTACTTGTAGTCCATCCAAACCATGACTCTAATGGATAATTAATAAAAAAAATTATTTATTTATACATTTATAGCAGCAGCATAGTCCACAGGCATCTATGCGCTAGCTACACAGCAAGCAGACAAAGGTTCAATGGAGAAGGGGAAGGGAAGAGTAAGTTGAACAGGAACATTTTGAGTTGCTTTCTGAAGGCATTGTAGGATGATTCTCTGCGTAGATGTAAGGGTAGCTTGTTCCAGTGAGCCGGTGCCCGGACTGGGAAACTGGAGTGCCCCGCTTTAGCTCATTTGAATCGTGGTGTAACGAGATGGTGACTGTAGGCAGCTCTGGTAGGTCTTACCGAGGTGCATTTTATCACGTCGATCTCAAGGTAGCCAGGCGCGTCGTTTGAGAGACAGTTGTGGGTGAGGGATAGAATTTTGAATGTAATTCTATCCTTGACAGGGAGCCAGTGTGCAGATATTCTGGCATCTGAGATGTGATCCCATTTGCCAATGTCAAGGGTGGCTCTGCTTGCATTGTTCTGGGTTGTTTGTAGTCTGCAAAGGTTTTTTTTTCAGAAGTACGGCAAAGCAAGGAGTTGCAATAATGAAGTTTTGAGCATATAAGTGCTTGTGCAAGCTTCCAAATGCTTAGTGGTAGAAAGGAACAGTTTGCTGGCATTGATTAGTTTGATAGCATACCCTGTAGAGGCAATGTGGTTGACATGGCTGGACATGGAGAGAGAAGAGCCAAGGTAGACCCTGAGGGTCTTAAGCGAGGATGCAACAGGGATCTTGGGGTTATCGATGACAGGATGTGTATTCCTGGGGGAGACTCTTCAGGCGGGTTGGGGGCCCAACAATGAGAAGTTCTGACTTTTTGTCGTTCAGGCAAAGGCTATGTGCAGCCATCCAGGATTGGATAGTTTTGTAGATTTCATTAATCCTGAGGGTGTCTTTGAGGTAGTTGTCAGAGAGCGGGATAAGGATTTGAGTATTGTCTACATATTTAGTATACCAAATTCCTAGGGCGTCAAGAAGGTCAAATAAAGGCTTAGTGTATACGTTATACAGAGTTGGTGAAACACAACAGCCTTGGGGAACCCCAAAAGAGTTGTGTGTCGGTGAGGCGGTGGCCTCACCCGAGAATACTCTGGAGGATCTATTTGACAGGAAGAAGGCGATCCAGCTTGGAGGCTTCTGGGGAGAAGTGGGCAGCAGATGTGAGGGCTTCTTTGAGGTAGTTGCCAGAGAGCAGGATAAGGATTTCGGTATCGTCTACGTAGTTAGTGTACAAGATTCCCAGGGCATCAAGAAGGTTTCCCAGGACATCATGTGAGGGCTTGGCAGAGGATCTTATGGTCAACACGGTCATATGCTGCTGATAGCTCTAGAAGGAGAAGCAGCAACAATGATCCCCTGTCCTTCACACTATCAAGATGGTTTTTTAGGTCAAGAAGTGCTGTTTCTCTCCCATGCTTTGGGCGGAAGCCTGACTGGCGGTAGTAGTGCTCTAAGAACGATTGTATTTGTAGGTAGGCCACACTGTCCATGATTTTGAGCAGGAAGGGGACAGTGGTGATGGGGCGGTAGTTGGTAGGGATAGCTACATCAAGGGTAGGTTTTTTGAGGAGTGGTGCAATCCATGATTCCTTTAGTGCGAGAGGGATGGAACATGATGTGAAGGAGGCATTGATAATGATGGTGATAAGGGGAAGTAGGGGCTCTACACAATATCTCACCAGGGAGGGTGAGAGTGAGTCTCTCTTGCACCGCAAGGGTTTAAGGCCGGCGATGATACTTGCAAGGCGATGTTACTGATGGGTTGGAACTTGAAGGGTGGGATGTCAACATGGGTGGAACTGGGCAGGAGGCAGTCGATGGGCAGGGAAGCCTGTTTAGCATGAATTTTGGAACGGAACTGAGAGAATTTGCATGTGAAGGTTCCTTGGATAGTGTTACATCAAGCGTTGTCTTTAATGATAGTATCCGGGGGGGGAAAGGTATGGGTTTCTAGTTCACAGAGTATGGTGAAGAGTTCTCAGGATCTCGAAGCTGCATTAGCAGTTCTTTTGTTGTAGGTGGTGGCTTTGGAGGTGAGGATGAGCTGTTTGTATTGGTGGGAGAGTAAGGAGCGGTGGCTCTTATTAGTTGATATAGGGCTTTTGTGCCCAACAGCTTCTGCTGTTCGTTTAGTGGCCCTGGCGGAGCGCAGTTCTGTGGGTAAACCAGGAGTTAAGATGTGTGGGGTTGTTGAATTTCTTTGCTTTATGAGGTGTGAGGAGTTTGACAGCATTGGTGAGCAAGGAGTTATAGTGGTCCACTAAGACTGAGGGGTCTTGTGAGGAGGGGAATGGTGAGTCGATGAGAGGGATGATGTTAGTGTAAATCAAGTTTCATGAGCTACGAGCCATGGTGATGACTAGCTTGGAATGTGTGCTTATGGCTGGGATGGTGAAGAAGATCGTGTGGTGGTCTGACCAGAGGGTGGGACGGTTCGATGAAATGGTGGTGTTGCAGTTGTGGTCTAGCAGCAAATCAAGGATGCCTCCGTGAGAGTGCATTGCTTGTGTGATAATTTGGGTAAATCCAAAAGCTGCTAGGGCGGTGGCTATGGCAGTGGCGTTAGTACCGTTGGAATCATTGAAGCCCAGGTTGAGTGGTGGGTTTGAGGTTGGTAGTGAAACGTTGAGTGAAGTCATCTTCGAAGGAGTTGATAGGGCCAGGGCGGCGGTATGTGAAATGTAATGTGAGCGTGTTGTTTTGTGAACATTTGATTTTGAATGACCGTGCATCACAGTTGGGGATCGAGGTTGATGGAGATGTGTATATTGGGAGAGAATCTTTGTAGATGAGGCCTACAACTCCACTTTTTCTTTCTTGCCTATCATAATGGAGAATGATGTAGCCTGATGGGATGGCAATGGAGAGGTTTGGGCCTGCTGAGGGGGAAAGCCAAGCCTTGGAAAGGGCTAGAATGTCCAGGTCATTCGTAGTGATGAGGTCCAAGACTTCATGCAGGTGCGCAATAATGGATCTAGCGTTGAGTAGGGCACAACGCAGGAGTTGATTTTGTAGTGGTATTGCAGCATAGGTGGGGAGTGTTGTGTGTGGTTGGTGGGTGGGGGCAATTGTGAGTGGTAATTTAGAGATAGTTGTGACTGGCATGGTATCCAGGGGTCGGTCAGGGTTGTGGAGTGGAGTAGTTCTGCATCTTAAGTTGGTGTTCCAGACTCTGGTTACAGGTGGGTCTGAGTCACGATGTAGTGGTACAAGTTTAGTTTTATGGGCAGGCCTGGGGCTGTATCTTGTTCTATATTTCAGGTTGGTATCCCGGGTTCTTGACTTCAGAGATGTGTGAGATGTAGGGTGGTACGACAGTGGAGGCGATGGTAGCCTTATGTGGCAAGGCAGGGGTTATGCTCATGCATAGCATGTTAGAAGTTGTTGAGGTCTTGCAGGCAGGGATGCTGGGTGGTGGCAGAATCACAGTGGGAGAGTGGAGCGTGGTGGAAGCAACAGCTAGGAGAATAGGTATTGGTGGTTTCTTTAGGTGTAGCCTTGACTCAGATAAGGCTGGTAGGAAGGGAGTGGGTGGAGGGAGATAAGAAGGAGATGTAGGTTTTAATGCAATACAATGTTACGGGTTGAGCTGGTGGTGCTTATGGCGGTTTGAGAAAGGCGGGAGGAATGAGGTATGGGTAGGCAAGGTAAGAAATGTGGCATTGAGAAGTGTGAGCAGTCCAGTGGAGGCACGGCCTGTGCATGTGCGTGATGAGGCATGGAAGGGTGGCTTACGCCGGCAGGACGGGTAGTATCCATAGGTATCGTAGGAGGGCAGAAATTGTGTTTTTTAAATTTGTTTAAATTTGTTTCTATAGCGCCGCAGCCCGCAGGCTTCAGGGTGCGGTACAATTAGACAAGGACAACAGAAATAGACAGGAAAACATAGTCTAAGTACAATCTGAAGGAGCGTATCAAGGTGGTTTAGACAATTTACTCAGTCATTTATTTCAACAGCAGGGTTTTTAGTTTTTTCCTAACCTGTAAGTAGTTGGGCTCTAATCTTAGGTGGTTGGGGAGTTCATTTGGTTGCTGCTTTGGTAGGAAAAGCCCAGCCAAGTCCATTTGCTTTTTTTGAATACATGACTTTCACAAGCCCTTAGGCCTTAGACCCTAGAGTAAGACTTGGTTCGTATGGGGTGACTTGTTTTTTTAGATAGTCGGGGGCAGCTCCAAATAGGCTGTGATGGACAATGGACAGTGATTTGAAGGTAATGCTGTCTTTCAGAGCTAACCAATGAAGGGACTTTCGGTCCTCAGTGATGTGTTCTTTTCTTGATTTTCCAGTGATTATCCTCACTGCATTATTCTGGATGACCTGACACTGTTTGATGCATTTGCTGCTGGCCCCCATCATTAGTGAGTTTCCATAGTGTAATCGGGATAAGATTGTGGCTCTTGCAATAGTGGAGCTGTTTTTTCTACTCAGCAAGAGCCTGATCCGTCTAAGAAGTCTCTGATGGTGTGTTACATGAGCATCGGCTCCCAAGGATGCTTGTAGATAGACACCTTGGGCCTCATTACGACGTTCGCGTAACGGGTTAACGGACTCCGCTAATGGAGGCGGACCCGTTGAACCCGTTCTGCGAAATTACAAGGTCCCCTCGTGGGATCCGGTAACAACGCCTGGGAAAACCAGGCGTCGTTACCGGGTCCCGCGAGGGGAAGAGGGAGCTAACAACAGGCCGGTCATAATCGGCCCGTTGTTAGCTCCCTCTCCCATTCCCATTGAGCCCTATGGGGGCTCAGATGGGAATGGGGAAGGTCGGGGACCGGGTTCCCAGAGGGAGGAATTACTGGGCCCTCTGAACTTGGAATGGCCCGGTAATTCCCCATTCTGGGAACCCGGTAAAGGAGCCCGGTTTGGCGGCAGCCATGGAGCTAATTGCTCCATGGCTGCCGCCAAACTCGTAATGAGGCCACTAGTGTCTTAACCTTATCGGAGACCCCGATGTTGGAGTCTTCCATCTAAAAGGTCTAGTAGATTGAGTCTAATTTGCCCTAGCCTGAGGAGAGCCGAAGACAATGAGCTCCGTCTTGCTTCAATTGAGGAATATCCAGTTTGTCTTCATCCAGGCCTCAATGAGTTGTAAATGCAAGTGAGCTTGTTGTTGTCTGTGATGTGATAGCCACTTAGTTCAATGACTAATTGCGTGTCGTCAGCAAAGTTAGTGAAGAATACTCGTAAATTGGTAAGTAGGGTACATAGACAACACAAGTAGAAACTGAACAAAAGGGGTGAAAAACTGGCCCGCTAGGGTATGCCACAGTTTACGAGGGTTGGCATGTAGACTGTGCGCACGCAGGCAGTGGATCGGGCTGACACCTTTGGAGAGGCAATGCGCGTACCTGTTTTCTGCATTTGCGTGAACTGCATGGTGGCGGGGAGAGAGGTAGGTGCCGGATGAGCTAGTGGGATGGTGCAGTTAGCGTGTGGGGAGATAGTACTTTGGGCACATAAAAGGATAATGCCAAAGGCACAGTGAGCTGCTACAGGCTTACCTGCTGACACAGTTTTATCGATCTGCACTGCTTGCGATGAGCAGTGGAGAGCAGATGATAGCGGAAATGGCCTACGATCACGGCCATCGATTGCGGCCGGCTCTGCTTTCCAGTTGCTGGCTGCAGGGCCATAGGAGCAGGGACTGGACCTCGGGAATGGCAGGGGGTGAACTTGGAGGTTTGAGCAATAGGGTACACTTGAAATGGTGGGGTGTGGAAACAGTTTCCTAGGAGTGATGGACCCCTGACGGGTGGTGGTGATGTAGGTAGGAAACTCATGCTGTCCTAGGATGGGAGATCCTAAGCTAGTTCCTTCCCTACTGGAAGCTTTGTGAGTTTCCCACACAAATGAAATTCCCCCATCACCTAACAATGTTCTGAGGTTTCTTAGCATTTCAGTTTTACAGACCTCAATGGCATGTGGGAGACTCAATCTTTCACACAGTAGATGCTCGCAATCTATTTCCAGGTTGTGCACTACATTCATTTTGAGCCATATTGTAGCAATTAAAAAGCATGCCTTGGCAGTGAAACTAATGTTAAATGTACACTCTTATTTTGGGTGACTAGGCTGTAGGCACAGTCTGTTCCAAATCCCAATCGCTTTACACCAATGTGACAAATTGACTTCTGCCCTTCAGAGTACAAGTATGAGTAGAGGCTAAAATGCCAACTCAGCCCTCACACTTCTACAAACCAAGAGCCAACACAATCATAAAGGTAAAGCAGGCACATACAAGAGATATACCTCCTTCGCCTTTTGTAGTAACGTGGACTGAGGGAAGTCTATACTCTTAAAAAGGGTGTGTATGTGGTTCAGTAGCAACCCAAACATCGACGTATAACAGTCTGAAATAAAGTTATGTCCAATGAAGTTTCTATACAAATATATACTTTAAACAGACACACCATGCACAATACTAAATAACTAGGAAACATGGTAAAAACCTACCCCTGTAGAAGAAACACAGAATGTTCACAGATAGAAGATGCAGCACTCTGGCTAGTGAGACAAGGGGAGAAAGGCAATCAAAAGAACACAATGTTGAAACTGATATTTCTTTGAGTTGCAAAGGGGGTTTCAAATAACATATCCAGTCCCTAGGGTCCAAAGATGACCAGGGGGCCAGATAATGGCCATGAGTACCTTTGCCAATGACTTGTTGGTTCAACTGTATCAAACCAGGCTTCTATGTGCTGGTTGCGATGTCGGCTCGGGTCAAGAATGCAGCAGTTGCTAAGGCCCAGCAGCAAGCTGGCAGAGAGTTGGGGTCAAACGGAAGGTGGCTGCAGGCTTAAATCGTCTACTCGTGCTGTGCAGATCGGGCGGTCCCCAGGTTCAGTCGGTAGTCGCAGTTCTATGGCGGTGAGCTGGTACCATGATGTGCAGGTGAGTGGATTCTATTCGGAGGCTGGTAGGTCGCTGTTCGGGGAACACCATGGTCAGGTCAATCGACTTACAGGAGCAGTGAAGAAGAAGCTGGTGTTTCGGACAGCAGCTCGAGCAAGGCAAGGCTGCAGAGCTTTGTGGTTTGTGCTTAGGCAATGGTGCTCTTTTGCTGGCAAGGTGTGTCAGCGAACAGAGTTGAACAGCGGATGCGGTTCAAAGAACAATGCACACCACATGGCAGTGTCAAAGGGTTCTTCTAGATTGCTCAGCGTTAAGCCCACTTGAGTCACGGCTCGGAGCGGGTCGCCATCGATAACAACAGGGTCCTTGGCTGTCTGGCATCCAGGTGCTGTGAGTCCCCCTCCAGGGTCTCAAGGGCCAATGTCATTCTTTTTCTAGTGCCTCACCTGAGAAAACTCTATAGGATCTATTTGACAGGAAGGAGGCGATCCAGCTGGAGGCTTCTGGGGAAAAGTGGGCAGCAGATGTGAGGGCTTCTTTGAGGTAGTTGCCAGAGAGAAGGATAAGAATTTGGGTATTGTCTACGTAGTTAGTGTACAGGTTTCCCAGGGCGTCATGTGAGAGGTTATGGTCAACGCGGTCAAATGCTGCTGATAGGTCTAGAAGGAGAAGCAGCGACAATGATCCCCTGTCATTGGCACTGTCAATATGTTTTTTTAGGTCAAGAAGTGCTGTTTCTGTGCCATGCTTCGGGCGGAAGCCTGACTGGTGGGAGCCTAAAATGTGGCAGTGCTCTAGGAACGATTGCATTTGTAGGTAGGCCACTCGGTCCATGATTTTGAGGAGGAAGGGGACAGTGGTGATGGGGCAGTAGTTGGTAGGGATAGCTGCCTCAAGGGTAGGTTTTTTGAGGAGCGGTGCAATCCATGATTCCTTAAGTGCGAGAGGGACGGAACATGATGTGAAGGAGGCATTGATAATGATGGTGATAAGGGGAAGTAGGGGCTCCACACAATCTTCCAATATGGAGGCTGAGAGTGAGTCTCCCTTGCACCGTGAGGGTTTAAGGCCAGCGATGATACTTGCAAGGTCGATGTTACTGATGGGTTGGAACTTGAAGGGTGGGATGTCGACATGTGTGGGACTGGGCAGGAGGCAGTCGATGGGCTGGGAAGCCTGTTTAGCATGAATTTTAGAATGGATCTGAGAGAATTTGCCTGGATAGTGTGACATCAAGTGTTGTCTTTAATGATGGTATCCGGGGTGGAGATAGGGATTTCTAGTTCGCGGATTATGGTGAAGCATTCTCAGGATCTAGAAGCTGCATTAGCAGTTCTTTCGTTGTAGGCGGCGGCTTTGGAGGTGAGGATGAGCTGTTTGTATTGGTGGGAGAGTATAGATGGGTCAAGATCATGTCAGAAAGTGGGTACATTATGTTAAATGCTACATTACAAGAACACTCCGCCTCACAAATATCATGGCAAAGACGCTCCCAACAAGCTGTGTTGGATTACATATACGTAGATACTTCCTTTATGAACAAAATTGTCGCATGGAACATCAAACCATCCATTATGAGTGACCACTTTCAAATATGTTTGACCTGGAATTGGTCCGGCCCCAAAGATGAGCATGAGATAAATCATCACATGGCCAGTTTGAAGGCGAACAATGTGCACAATCGTTTCTGATAAACGAATGAAAAAACTCATTCACTCTAATCAAGCACTAATACAACAAATTCAAAATTCAAAAGAAGACGGCATATGAGTTATGTACAGGCAATGCAAGTATACAAGACAGGAGGGTCACATACAAATTAGAATAGCCGTCAGCGTCGAAATGCTTTTAAAATATACGAGCCTTGAAGCATATGCCATATCACATCAAACAGCTAAAAATCAAACAACTGATGCAGGTTTACAAAAACTGGCATAAAGAGAGACGCAGTAATCAATAACAGAAAGATGGCGAAGCTATGATAAAACAAATTGTGACAAAATCGTCAGGAGGTATATGGGCCCTGCTCAATAGTCATCTTTGGCAGAATCAGCTCATATCCCATTGCAGAATCCGTTTGGCAATCGCATTACAAGGAACCATACCAGTCTCCATTTCCTGAGTTTTCCAATAACATGAACACTACAGATCAGGCACATAAAATGGATTTTGACATTGCACACATTCAACATTGTATCTCCAAATTGAGTCGGCCGAGAGCCACAGGCATTGATGGGCTACATAATATCATGCTCAAAAACAATCCCGAAGCCTGGGGACACATCTTGCATACAATATACACAAATATTATGGTAACGGGACAAATTCCACTATCCTGGAAAAAGTCAATCATATTACCCTTATTCAAGAAGGGCAATTGGACAGATCCCAAAGCTTACAGGCCCATAGCCCTTCTTGATTGCCCTGGAAAAAAAATGTGCACAGCTAGTATTGGCTGACTTGAACAAGTGGCTAGATGACAAACAACCAAGAGATCCCTATCAGACGGGATTTATACCGGGACTAGGCACAACAATTAATCATTTCACACTCAATTCCATCATACAACAAGAAAAAGAATGCAAGCAAGTATTGTATGTGGCATTAGTTGATTTTAGGTCAGCGTTCGACCTTGTTCCCCGAGAAATACTATACAAAAAATGATTAGATCAAAGATGTCCATGGTACATACTGAAATGGATAGTGGAACTACATACAGCAACCACAATTCAAATACGATTACGGAATGATGGTCTGCTATCCGCCCCAATACGAACAGAGTGTGGGCTGAAACAGGGTTGCCTGTTAGCCTCTGCCCTGTTCAATTTCTACATATCGCACGTGGGTCTCTGATTTACTAATGTACTCACTGATGCCCCAAGACTACAAGGGATAGCAATCAATTGGCTTTTGTATGCCGATAATATGCTTCTCATATCAACAACACAGAGTGGGCTAAGGAAATCACTGAAAGTTTTAGAAAAATATGCAGTGAAGAACTTTATTAGCATAAAGACAAATAAAACACAATGATACAATTTGGCACTGCCATACAAAAGAACAAACACTATACATTCAAAAGGTGGACATAGCAACTGTTAATTCTTATGTCTACCTGATTGTTTGTATAAATAACCACACAGGGGATCTACCCTATGAGGAATACATTAAGACCAAATGCATCACAGCCGCATCACAAATGTCAATCATAAGATCAAAGTTTTGCAAATTTTCCATTGTTCCATTGATTGTATATTATAGACGGAGGTTTGTGCGCACGGTTCTGTATGGAGCGGAGATGAAGAAATGTCAAACCTACGCTTACCGGACTAAAACAGAAAGCACATATTGGAAGAAAGCTCTTTTGCTACCCAGGTCAGAATCGATGTGCATGATTAGGCACAAATTGGGCCTTACATCTCTGTATGCAATATACAAATGTCAAATGTGCATGTTATACAGGAAATGCAAAATGACTGAAAGCTCTAATGGTCTCTTAAAAATGATCTCAAACCACCTTGAGAATGCAGAAGATCGATTTACGATTTATGTCCAATTGCCGTATTACTGTCCAAAAAATTCTGCACGGTGCGGGAATAACGTTACTACTACTGACAGAAAATCTGATACAGGCCAAAAAAATCTATGGGCATATGACTGGATTCAGACCAGGGAAAGCTGCATGAAGCTTCAACAATTTTCTCAAAATACCTTTAATTTAAAATTACAAGGTATAGTTGAGCCTTATCTGTTACAAGCTCTGACACCTAGTCACTGTGCAGACATTTTACGGTACAGATTAAATATATGGCCAACAAAGGACATTTTGGAACAAACGCAAAATGATACCGCAAGTGGAAATTAATTGTAGTTTTTGTATGAAAATGCAATAAACGACAAAACACCTACTAGTTCAATGTGATGACTAATTGCAATTAAGAGTAAAATACTTTCAGCAGCACTTTGAAGAGCACATATGCCTAACTGAAGCTCAGTTGTGGTTTGAGTTGTTTCACACTCACAGGAAATCTTAGATACGCAGTGGTAAACTACCTAAATTGTTTAAAATTAAAAGATCAAAAATGAATCCAGAAAGGTACAGATGGTCAATGTATTTTAAATCATCAGTTGTATGAATCAGGGTAGGCGCATTGTGACATTGATATTGTGACATTGTTAATGAACACATCATATGTTCGATAATTTGCAATTAAGGGGTAATGAACAAATTATGTAGCCTTAAGAATGAAATATGATTTTAGCTTATATGTACAATTAATTCTTATTTTATCTGTTAAATGTAACACACATGTGTTATTATTGTTGCAAAGGAAAATGTTGTTAATGTTTATATATTATATGTTGAAAGGTCAGAATAATTTGTTTGACCATATCAGCATCAATAATAAAAAAAAAAATGTACACTTTTCCGGAATGGGGAATGTACAACCGTTGTCCATGTATAGTACTGTGAGGCGAGCTGCTTGTGCAAGGCTTAGGATGATCCTAGGGCAGCTTAGGCAGAATGGGTGCAGAAGGATGGTGAAAGGGAGGAGAATAAGGGAGAAGGGAGTTGCAGCAGCCAGGGTAAGGGTCAAGCAGAGCGAGATTGAGACGGTCCCTCTCCCTCCTGCACTCATGGGGGGGGGGCTTATGGTGGGGGAAGAGGTTGTGGTGTTTTCCCAGCATTCAACATTGAACAGGAGAAGTGTTACGTGGGAACAGGGTTCAGCGCACCAGGGAAAGTATTGCCAACAAATAGTGGGCTGGCAAAGGAGCGGCAGGAACATTGGAAAAAGTGGCATGCAGATAAAAAACATATGGTCACATTACAAGTATGGTGGTGCAGGAAAGAATTGGCGGTATAGGAATCACAGCGACTTTTCCTGCACCGCCATACTACGAGTATGGTCCTGGAGTGGGGGATTTACTTCCAGCATCATGCTGGAGGTAAATTCTCCCTCCACCCAACTGGTAATGCGGTCCCTAGAACCACCATTTCCAACATAAACCTCATATCCCCTCTCGCTGTCATTCAGACTAACTCTCATTAATCCTCTCAGACAGACATGGTGAAGTGCAAGTACGTCTGACAAACAGCCCCTTCAGCTCAGATCAGTTAAGGCCACGAGAAAGGGAACAGCCCAATACACCACACACCCCTCTGGCATGGCCGCAGTTTATTACATGCATGAACATAATAGTATATTGCGGCACCACAAAACCAGTTCTAAGGAAAAAATCGATTTCCAAATATAAAACTCATGTGATGAATTGCTAGATTGACAGATTTATTGCAGGGTAACACATTTCCCGTCTGCAGTTCTTGCTATGCAGGTACTGTCTGATGCCATCACTAGTTCAGGATTGACCGAATTTCATTTTAAACAATGAGGCTATCATCACAAATATCTGGCTGAGACAGTCACCAAGTACAATCACTTTTTATGACTATTGCCACAGACGTATTTTGACCCCATACTAAATTAGTAATGTAATCTGAACTAAAGGGGTACACATTTTGGTGTGAATTCCATAATATAAAATGTACTACATAGCAGGGATCACTTCTCAGAATTAAAAGATGCACTAAAGATAAGAATAATAAATACCAATGAAATATTATTATAGAGTTCAGATACTGTCATTGCTTATGGGGAAAAAAATCCTGTCTTTTAAGTGGAAACAAAAATATTCCTTATTTCCAAATGCCTTATTTCCAAATGGGCGTTTTTGTAGTGAGCTGCCCCCTCGCCCCCCAAGTCTTCTGTCCATACTGCTCCTTCCCTGTGGTGTGATGCCTGCTTGTTGCCTCCTGTGTGCCTCCTTCTGTGTGAACCATCCCTCTCTGGTGCATCCTGTGGTGAGCGGCTGTGGGCTGTGCTTCTTTTCCTCCCTCACTCTCCCTTTTTGCCTCCTCGCACTCTCTATGGTGCTCTCAATCTCTCCCATCATCTCAAACTGTTACTCTATCTCCTATCTTATCCCTCTCACTAAGTCTTGCAGGAAAAATGTCAAGAGGGATATCCTGGTCTCTAACCCAGACCTCCCTATCGCTGATAGCTACATCAGCCTGTCCTCCAGACAGACTGTCACTGGCAACCTCTTTGTCATTCCATCTCCAGACAAATGGACCCCTCATATGGTCTCTGTTCTCTCTCCTTTCGCCTCCTCTCCCATTAATGGTGGCTCCCGGTGGGAGGTCCTCGTGGTCCCCTTCTAATCCTCCAAGACCCTCATCAATGACTATCTCAATGGTACCATCATGGTCCAGGGCTCTCAGCCCAATCTCCTCCTTCTTGATAGGCGCCTTCTGCTTCTCATCAATTTCATCCTTTCTCATTCCACTCCTAACTCCTCACTTGCCCCTCTGCACCTCCTTCTTCCTCCGCCGCCTCTCTGGTACCCACTTCCTCCTCCGCTCTGGCCCCTGTGCCACCTGTGTCTACTGCCTTTGCCCACTCTCAGCCCTTCTACCGCCTCTGCTGGGTGTACCTCTGTCCTTACTCTCAGTTCTCGCTCTGCTGTCAAACATTCCTCTGACATCTGCCACCTTCTCAAAGACCTTGACCTGGATTGCCTCACTCTCACGAGACATGGTTCACAGCCAGCTCTGTCACAGGTTTTGACACTCTTCTTCCTGAGGGATATAAGATCCACTCTGAGCCCAGAACCAACCGGCCCGGAGGTGGAGTGGCCCTGATCTTTCAGGAGTGTGTGTCTTCTTCTGTCATTCCTATGCAAGCCTACTCCTCCTTTGAATGCCTAGTCTGCAGGCTCTCTATCTCTCCTGGCCTCTGTCTGACTGTGGCCACCATCGACAGGCCACCTGGCCAGGTCACTCTCTTCCTCTCAGAATGGGCGGACCTCTCTTCATCTCTCCTTGCCTCGACCTCTCAACTTCTCCTCCTCGGAGACCTCAGCATCCACCTGAATTCTTCTAATCCGTCCTCTGGGCACTTCCACGTCCTATCCAAATCTCTCTCCCTTTCCATTCTACCCTCTGGCCCGACACACTCTGCTGGACACACCTTGGATGTTCTCATCCCCTCAGACAGCCCCCTCTCTAACCCACTCACAACTCCTCTCTCTTGGACTGACCACCTTCTGCCCTCCTGTCACCTGAAACTACTTGCCCCTCAAGCAAAGCCTACCTCAGCACTGCCCCTTCCTTCTCAGTCATTTGTCCCATGAAGCAAGTGTCAGTGGATTCCTTTGCCTCTACTGTCTTTGCTCCTCCTATTCCTGCACCCCGACACAGCCCTCTCTAACCTGCATCTTTCTATTTCCAACAATCTGGACATCTGTGCCCATGTCATGAGAATCCATCTGAAGCCTACCTTCAAGTGCAACTCTTGGTACGATTTCAACCTCGCCGCCCTGAAACGCAAGTGCAGGGTCGCTGAGAGGAAGTGGAGGGCTTCGGGCGCATCCTCTGACAAACTGGCCTGCCGCTCTCTCCAAAAGCAATACAGAATCTCTGTCCTATCCAAGAAGAGGGTCCATATCCAAGCCCACATCTCTGGTGCCTCTAACAACAGGGCTGAACTCTTTAAAATCTGCAAGGAGCTGGCCAATCCTACTGAAGTCTCCAACTCTCCTTTTCCCTCCCAGACCCTCTGTACAGCTCATGCCTCTTATTTCACGACTAAAACTCAGGACATCCTGTCCTCGTTTTCCTCTTCCTCTCCCCTACCTCTCTCAGGCCCCTTTTGCCCACCTCTTCCTCTCCTCTTCCTTTTTCCTCCTTTGCTCTGACAACACCTGATGATGTCTCTAGACAAGTCCGATCTATGAAAGTGTCATCCAAATCGGTGATTCCCTTCTCCTCCAGAACCATCAGGACCACATTGCCACCCTCTCTCCAGCCTCAGCCGATTTCTGAAATCACTCTTTCGCCACTAGATCTTTCCCCTCTCTCCTCAAGTACTCCCTTGTGCACCCCCTCCTAAAAAAAAACTTCTGCCAATCCTACATGTCCGGTAAACTATTGCCCAATTTATATCACTCCTTTCCTGTGCAAACACCTAGAAAAGCTGCTTACTCTCCACACTAAGGGCCTCATCACTAGTTGTGCGTTAACGCCGGTGTAAATAGCGCTGGCGTTATCAGCCCTACCGCCAAACCCACTGGCGCCATTAGCGCCGGATCACGGGTTTGGCGGAACGGGAAATCCCCATTCCCCATTGAGGCCATTCGGGAATGCCCCATTCCCCATTGGGCTCAATGGGGAAATGTTGTGCTTTTACCACCGGCGGATGTGCCGAAAATCAGCAAAATCTCAGCGGATTTCCCCCCAGCTCAGAGCTGGGGGGAAATCAGCCACAGCTGTGATTTGGCGGACCCTTAAATCCGGCGGTGACAGCGCTACCGCCGGATTTAAGGGCTACTGCCAAACTCGTGATGAGGCCCTAAATCTGTTGGCTGCCTCCATGACCATCAGTCTGGCTTCAGAACAGTCAGAGGCATGGAAAATGCTCTCCTGAACACCTGTGAAGAACTCCTCTCTAACCTCGACTCCATCTCTCCCTCTGTCCTCATCCTCCTTGACCTTTCCTCTGCTTTCAACATAGTCAATTACACCACCCTGATCAACCGACTTTGATGAACCTGGGCATCATGGACCAAGCCATGGCGTGGCTGACCTCCTTCCTCCTGGAACATCCCTCCCAGGTCCAACTTGGGTCCTTTCTCTCCACCCCCTCACTCTCCCCATGTGTTGCTCCCCAGGGCTCTATCCTCTCACCCTAGCTTTTCAATGTCTATCTGTCCTCTTTATCCCACTTGATCTCCACCTTCTCTGCTAACCTTCAGTGTTCTGCAGATGACACTCAGCTCTCTTTCAGGCTTCCCTCAGCCTCCTCTCTGCTGTTTCTCATTCATGAGTGTCTATCCGTGATTCAGGATTGGTGTGCCTTCAATGATATTTGCCTTAATGCCAGTATGATGGAGAGCCTTCTCATAGGGCCCCTAGATCCCGCTTTCCCTCTCTCACCCTGGCCACCCTCCTTGGGCCCTCTACCTTCACCTTCCTGTGAGGCAAAAAACCTTGGTGTCATCTGCAACTCCACTCTCTCCTTCTCGTCTCACATCACTGACCTTGCCAAAAAGGCCCACTCCCAACTGCATCTCCTCAGAGGTACACTACCATTTCTCACTTTCCCCCATAAGCTCACTGTCTCAGGAGCCCTGGTTCTCTCCAGGCTGCACTACTGCAACAGCCTCTTTCTCAATCTGCCTACCTCTACTTTTCACCCCCTGCAACTAATCCAGAACTTGACTGCAAGACTTATCCTTGACCTCGAGCAAAGGGGCCATATCTCTCCAGCCCTGAAATCTCTCCACTTGCTCCCGGTGGCTGCAAGGATCAAGTTAAAAACCCTCTGCATTGTCCACAAGGCTTTCTGGGGCTTGGGCACGCACTACATCCAACTCTCTTCTGAAATATCTTCCTTCTATTCCCCCTCGCTCAGCTACTTCCAACTCTCTGAGAGTCAGATGCCACTCCAGGCAGAGAGTGGGGGGTAGATCTTTCTCCTCGGCAGATGCCTCTCTCTGGAACAGCCTCCCTGCCCCTGACAGACTTCAGCAGGACCACCTGAAGTTCCTGAAGCAGCTCAAGACCCTCCTTTTATCCTCTGCCTTCTCTTTTTCGCTCTCTTGCTAACTTACCTGTCTATTGCAACAACTGCTTGCTTGGTTCCCTCAGAGTCTCACTGAGTACCAGGCTACTCCATGACCAGTCTTCCTTTGCACTGCCTCCTGGCCTACCATGCACTTAGGGGCTGTAACTTTAACAACTACATCCCTTGTCTCCATGAAGTTACTCAGATCTACGCTGACCTGGCTGCACTTACTCAGAGCCATGATTCAATGTTCGCTCTTCTCCCTTGCACTTCTGTCGTCGCACTTTCACAATCCAAATGACACAAGGCCTAGTAGGATAATTTGTCTTGTCCTCCCTGTGTTTTGCCTCCCTTGTCTTGTGGCCCCTAGAAACACTTGTGTGCCGGTGCGTTATAAATGCCATATCATATAACATCATATAAATGACATCTCGAAAAAATTTATTAAAATAACACCCATTTTGCACTAGGGCAATTTTCGCCCTAGTGATTATACCGTGCAACAGTGTACTTGTATCAATGCTAAGTTTATGCAATACGTGTATGTAATGCTATTTATTCAACTAGTCTTGTCTAAATTTGGCCTCGTGTGGGGTGAGCAAAATCACCAATCAACATCCTGAGGAATGCCCTTCGCTCAGTGGGTTAGGCGCTCAATACTTACATCTATGTTCAATCTACATGTCACATGTCCCAAAGGCAGTAATACCGATTTAGCATATCATGCTTTCGATGTTGATAAGGTGAGCAGCCTTATGGTGGGTAATTGTGAATGGTGGTATTTACAACACAATGAAAAGGCAAAACAGTGGTAGCAAGCCATGTCAAAATTAAGCACCAACAAAAAAATGTAACTCATCTGAAGGGTTCCATATGCGTGAAAAGCAGACTTAATTCTCAGCCTTGTGAGCAAAATGTTCACTTTAAAAAAAAATGTTACACCTGAAGCGATACGTGAGTTTCCCTGATCTACTTTCACTTTTTATCCAATGATGACTACCGTGGGCAGTTTAAAAAATAAACATGAAAGCCAATTTTTAATGGGATTATTTATTTAGTTATTTGTTTTTGCATTTGTTGCAGCACACTGAACCCTTAGGTATCTAGGTGCTAGTTACATTGGGTGAGTAGACATGTAAAGTATATTGGGGAGGGAAAAGAAGGGGAGTCAGGTAGCAAATGGTACAAACAAACATGGATACAAGTAAAGATGGTACCAGCAATTGTCTATGGAGCCGAAGCTATGCCGGCGATCCCATCGGACATTTGGAAAAAACTTGAAGGCTCGTTTTGGTGGAAAATACTACGTCTTCCTCCCTCCACTCCGGTTGAGTCAATTAGGAGAGAACTAAGTCCAACACCTTTAAAAGGCACAGTGGATCTCAACGGCCTAATGTTGTTCAGGAAAAACCGAACCTCAAATCAAAGAATACATGAGCTTATCCTCGAGGAAATTAACAAGGGATCAAACAAAATGCAAGCTTCATGGGCTTGCAAAAATCTCACACTGCTCGGAGAAATTGGAAGCTCGGAAGAGGAACTACATAATAACCCAACGAGAACTGCGAAAAAACTCAAAGAATCA
The DNA here is from genome assembly GCF_040938575.1 of Ambystoma mexicanum. Taxonomy (NCBI): domain Eukaryota; kingdom Metazoa; phylum Chordata; class Amphibia; order Caudata; family Ambystomatidae; genus Ambystoma; species Ambystoma mexicanum. The sequence continues at coordinate 277,810,529 of NC_090941.1, forward strand.
GATTGGTGCAACACTCTGGAGTTCGCAGCGAGAAACAAGTTAACAACATACCTACCAATCAACGCTCAAAAACTAATGAACCAATAAATTACTTGGTCAAGTTTCCAAACAAAAGGATACGATCGATCTTCATGAGAGCACGGCTAAACGTCCTGAAAACTAATTACATTTTACCAATAAGAGACAAAGCCAGGGTGAACATATGTCGATTTTGCAACCAGGCGAACACAGTTGAAACACTCAGCACCTGCTTCTTATGTGCACAGGTTTGTCATCAAATAGAAGGATCCACCTAGGCCACCTGCTCACCTACTTTTGCACCTTGGACGAGGAATACTGGTGGACCTTCTTAATGAATGGCACAAAAAGGAAACCAGTTATTGCAGTTGGCAACTCCTTGCAGAGCCTCGACCTGGACAACAAATGACCAACAGGACTTAGCTGTGACAACAGCGACCACGCCCCTCCATCTTTCTTTGTCTTGTGTAAAACGATAAAGAAAGCCAACGAATAGGAACAAGAATAAGAACTAGAACAGAACAAGCAAGGAAAAAAAGACAGAAAGAAAGAATGCAAGTAAGAAAGTAAGACAGTAGGAAAGACCGAAAGAAATAAAGAAACAAAGCAACCTACTTGTAAAAACTGGTCAAATACAGTTATATCAAGTATACATTTTTTTTTTTTAAAGGTGCTTTTTTTGTCCGTTTGGGACAGTTGCAGGAGTGAAGTGTCTTAGAGGAGGGTGCTTGAGGTGAAAATTATTTAAAAAATCAGAAAATGTCATGATTTGCCACTGCAAATCTAAGAGGTTTTGATATGTGAATTACTCCCTTTTGCACAATGTAATTTGTTTTAACACAAATAGATTGTTTTTGTAACAAATGTTTCTTTTTTATTCTATTATTAACAAATTGCATGCATTGAATTTTTAATCACAAATAAGTTTTATTTTACCATTCTCTCAGGGTGGAACTTTAGTGTGCATTGATGGCAGGGGGATTCAGCCTTCAATGCAATGCGTATTTAAACAAAGTCAATTAATATTTGGTAACATATGTGCGGATGGGCCTTTAATAACCTTAACCCAAACAGGCCCAATACTTAAGAAGCAAGTACACGGTTGTTCTGTATCCCTACAGTCCCCTTACCAGCACTTTGTCTGCACTTCCTTGCACTTGCCACAAGCTGGCCGTTTATTTATTTTCTTATTTATTCTACTTTTTCCCATGTACTGCACTTTCCCCTCTCCCTTCCCCCGCACACTTTTCCTTTCTCCCCCCTTCCCATGCACTTGCGTGATCTGAATGACACTTGGCCTAGTAGGATTGTTGTCTGTCCTCCTTTTGTTTCCCCCCCTTGCCTCGTTGCGCCTAGAAACACTTGTATATAGGCGTGTTATAAATGCCATATCATATCATACATAAAGCAAGTTTATTGTACAATTCTCCAGGGAGCAGTTAGATGGTGTTGCAGGATCAACCTAACCCAAGCCTCAACAAATCACATCATTTAACATCTCTTATACATTTTTACCACAGTTAAAACACTCCCAAATACTTTATTGCAATCCACCCCCTAAACATGATTGGCCAAAACCCTCTTCAAAGAAATACCATCTTTTCCCAATTCTTTCATTTTAATTGGCCAGTTTTATTTTACTAATCCTCTTCAGATCATATTCATAATACACCTTTTCTTATGATTCGGCCATAGTAGGTCATGAAGTCAACACATGGTTAAACACTGGTATTGAAACAAAATTCCTTACTAGCCATAACTGGCCTAAACAGTTTAAACCCTAACTCTTGATTTGCACATGGCTCACATAAATATTCCCAGAATGAAACTCCTTCTGTCACGCTCTCAGGCAGCAGGAGAATACATCTACAATCTACAGGACTTATTAGACCATAAAAACTCATGGCTATTTTCTACAGCTGTACTGACCGTGAAGGTTGAAGTTACTCATTCACCTACCTTCTGAAAACCTGGCTAGGTTAGTTTTAAAGTCAAAGCATATTTTGCAAAAGGGGACCCAACGATTGTGTTATTATATGTATGTTTTTACATTTGGTGAGTTTAACATTTTATCTTTCTGCATGCATGTTAGCTAATATGTATCAATTTCTAGACGAACAGGAACACTAAAGTAACATATATCCATCCATAATGAACTATAGTTTGATACCTATGAAAGTGAAACATGGTGCCCATCTCGCCGCTAACCCCAGTTAGTCATAGTGTGCGCACAACATGAACCCCTTGTAATCAGTTCAGATCCAATTTTTGTTGTTTATTTCGGTAAAACAAAGCATACCATAAAAACATAACAAAAATAAGCAAGCAATATTATAAACAGAAATTTAAATAATTGGGATAAAACCTGTCAACCATGATAGAACCCTTAAAAACAAAACCACAAAGTATCCAGCAAATCTTCATACAAATTCTCTCTGAGACGTTTTTAAAAAATCAATACACCCCAGCCTACCTGTACAGAGTCCCCCCATAACACATAATGCATTGCTGGCTCATAAATTTGAAAACCTAAACCCTGCAAAACACGTTTCAATGTGTGCTGCCTAATTGCTGAAAAAGCACTGCAGAAAAAAAAGAAGGTTACCAAATCTTCTGTAGGCGCCCCACAGAGCACGCATGATTAATCCACATTCCCCTTAGACCAGTGGTCTTCAAACTTTTTTGGCCAGGGCCCCCCTGAGCAAAATTTGGGCAGGTCGGGACCCCCCAGAAATGCCAAATGGACAGTATATATTGCGCGCCGTCACCTGCTCCCATCAAAGTCGCTGGGCTCCCTCATCCCACACCCAGGGCTCTCCCCACTCTGCTCCCATCACTATCCCATGGTTCCCGCCCATTGTGCTCCCACCATAGTCCCTCGGTTCCCCCATCCCGTTCCCAACACAGTCTGAGGGCCAGTGGCGGCTGGTGAATCTTTTTTAAGTGGAGGGGCATTAAGGGGAGGTTCGGGGGGGGTTTCCCCCTGTGAATTTTTTTTTAAATAATAGGTTAAAATGTTGCATTGTAGAGCATACTTTTAACAAAAAATGGGTAAATAGCCAAACAGTTTGCAATTGTTGCTGGGAGTCCAGGGGGCAGGCATTGATATTTTATTTCTATCGCGCTCGTACACAAGTGTTTCAGAGCGTGACAAGGCAAGGGAGGGGAACAGAGGAGAATAAAACAGCGATCTTACTAGGCCCAGTGACATTGAGAACGCGCAAGTGTGAGGGGAAAAGTGCATGGAAGGGGGGAGAAGTGGAAAGTGCGAAGCAGAGGAGAAACAGATAAATAACAATAAATAAATAATAAAGGCAACAAACAGTGGTAGTGCAGCCAGCAATTTGCAAGTGCTACGTTTAAGGCAGCAGACAGGGTAGGTCTGATAAGTGCAGGAAGAAAGATGGTTCTCCTCAAGTTTTAGAGTGGCAGGGCGCTGTTCCAGAGGGAGGCCCCAGCCGAAGACGGAGATCTACCCCCAGCTCGTTTCTTTGATAAACGACTGACCCTGAGGGAGTTGGAGGTAGAGGAGTGAAGAGCTCGAGAGGGGAGGTATTTGCGGAGGAATAGCTGAAGGTATTTTGGACCGAGGCCCCAGAAAGCCTTGTGGACAAGGCAGAGGGTTTTGAATGATAGATGTCCAGTAAAAAGATACCATCCCTGTCCCCTGGGCCCCACTGGTCCTAACACAATGAACATGATTATGTGTATATGCAAGGCGCTGCACATTCATACAGCAATCACTCTATCATTCACATGAGCATCCATCACCATACACTCACTCATAATGCATCCATACACATGTTTAAATAAAAACAATGAACATAAACGTACCTTCTGCATTGGCCTGTGTGTGGGTGCTGCTCCAGCTGCTCTGTCCGTATGTGCGAGGAGGCGCAGGAGCTCCCCCTCGGACATACAGACATGCAGTGCCCCAGCCAGCATTTCCAATGAGCTATGCAATGCTGGCAAAGCAAAACGCCCCAGCACTTGCATGGCTCAGTGAGCATGTGCGGCTGGGGAACTAAACTGAACTGTCAAAGGGAAACAGTGTTTCCCTTTGACAGTTCAGCCAGCCCAGGAGCACTCCATTAGCTGGATAAAGCAGCTGAGGGAGTGCTCACTGTTTCACTGGGCTGGCTCCTTAGCTCCTCCATAATGGGTGAGGGGCCACTATGCAGTTAGTAATGTTGACCATTGTTGCTGAATATATCACAATTTACTTACATTTTAACACAAAGCACCCCTTTGGGTACTATTGAAACAGTGGGCTTCATAACTACTCTGGCGGTAGCTGTGCCGGTAAAACCGGCACGGCTGCCACTGGAGTTGCATCCGGGTCTGGCACCCGCGAATGGGCAATTACTAGGTCATGCCGAGTTAGGCGGACATGATAATTGCCCTTTTGAAGGTGCCGGTAGATCCCCATTCCCATTTGAGCCCCATATGGCTCAAATGGGAAGGGGGAGCTCGGATGCACCGGCACCGTTAATAACGGTGCTGGTGCATCCGACGAGCTGAGGTCAGACCTGGCGGGGGCTGTCAAGCACCCACGAGCACAACTCTTACTATGGCGGAATGGTAGCAACGGTGCCGGTAGCTTACCAGCACCGTTGTTACTGGTCCGCCATAGTAGTAATGAGGCCCAGTCTGTGACTAAAGGAATGAATATCCATTTACAACTGTGGGCCACTTTTTCATTGTTGCCTGAGACAGTTTCATGCTTCAGCCCGCCCATGTGGGCCACCCCTGCCCATTTCTTCCAATCTAAAAAATAAAAAAAAAAAAATCTTTTTTCATGCTGAGCTCTCAGGGCCCCCCTGGGATGCACCCGCGGACCCCTAGGGGGTCGCGACCCACAGTTTGAATACCACTGCCTTAGACCAAGCCGCCACCACAGCTCTTAAGTGAATACAATTAAAATGTGCCCTATAAACAAGAATGTGCTAAAACGGCTGCTGAGTCCAGCTCAGATACTTCTGCAAACCAGGGGACATGATAATTGAATGTTTCCTAATGTCTGGCATCATAAACTGCAAGGACTCTCTCTTATCCTGAATAAACTGGAATACACTTGTTTTTGCAGATTTTATAGCCTTAATAGATGAAAACGCTGTAGTAGAAAAATAGTGACCACACCTGCATCCACCAACAGAGCTTTTACATGCCTAAGCAAGGGGATCTTCAAATGGGGATCTCTAAGCACAAGGTAACTTATTAATTCCTCTGGCAAAATATCTTTAGTATTGCCCTAAATTCTAATCCAGTGTCTGGCAGGCAAGGATGCAAACGATCACCAAGAAACCAACAGCCCAATTCTTGGTGAACTGCAAAATTGGAGGCAGACCCGGGTGACACCAAAATGCTCTTGAAGAAGGTATTCTCAACCACCTAGATAGGTTCAGTTTTAACAAATCCCCACAGATCCATACCGTATATTGCCACAGAAGAGGCTTTTCCATGAAAAACTTTGAGCACAAGCTCAATCAGTTTTATTTTGCACGAGCCCAGAGCTCTGACTACGTGCCCCCCCACCCACAATCGCCTATTTTATTAGGGTCTGATTCTCGACTTGTGTCTCAGCCCCAAAATGCGATGAGAATCTCACCCCGAGGTAATCAAAATATTCCACTCTAGGGATTAACGCTCTCCCCCAATATCCCCTTACAAGAAATAGCTGAAAACCTCAGGGGCCACTTCCCCCTGAAGCAAGCCATAACAGCCAATTACTGGGTGTTTATCTTCAGCCCCAGAGTATCCATAAATCAGACATAATCGTCAATAAGGCACTTTAGGGATCTGGGAGTGCAAGCTAATAAAACAGTGTCACCTACATAGACAAGTAAAGGTAAACCCCTTGTAATCATGGGGACCTTCCCTGACCACCCCAACATCCCCCCGTTTAGTTAATACTTTAACAAATCAGAATCATCTTCTTGGGGAACAACCACACAACCATCTCTCACACCAGTCTCAATATGGGCATACTGCTCTGCCGAACAAATCCAACTCATCCCCCCACTATTCCCGCAATCTACGCGATGCTCCACACAAGCATTCCGATTTGGTGGAGGACACAGGACACCTTCAGTTTGAGTACTGTGAAGGCATCATGAGTCAGACATAGACAACAGGAACAAGTTCTTTAACAAAGTTTTATTAACTCAAAAAGGCAGGGTGGATTAATGCCTAACTTGCCCCATGCTAAGGTGGGATTTCCATACCTGAAGAAAACTAACGATAGTCTGCATCAGGAAGTCCAAAGTAAAATATTGGTCTGTGTCCAAAAACCTATACTTGCCCTCACAACTAACTGCATCCAATGTGTAGGGATGTCAGCGTCAAAGGGAATAGTTTTCAAAGTAAAGTTCAGAACTTCTTCCAGCTCTCTGGCTTGTAATCAGCGTCCCTTCCCCAAGTTCAAAATAGTTTATCAAGCACAAGGGTTCCCTTCCCAAGAATTCAAATCTTCCAGCTTTTAAACAAAACAACATGAGGGGTTCTTTACCCAACAGTCCAAATCTTCCAGCTTTCGAAACAACACTTGACTTCAAAATCAGAGACAGGTATTTGCACAACACAAGCTTCTTTATGGGCTTTTTCAGTGCCTTTTCCAATCAGGGGCAGCCGTTCTAGGCACAGTTGTCAGACCACATGGTCCACCCATAACAGGTCACGCAACCGGTACCCCTCCTTGACTGCTTTTCCATGAACACCAGTCCACTGCTTCTCCGTAGCAGTGAGGCTTGCTTCAGGTACATGTGTCACACTCTCCTGACACTGTATTGAGGCTTGGCTGGCCACAACATGCTTGTTACAACCTTTTATATTCCCTTGGCTCTTGCCAATGCTTGATTCCTTGTAACATTCAGTTAGGAGGTTGAGTATATACTGGTTTTGCAGAGTCATAAGCCTGAGTGCCCTCAGTTCTTCCCATATGCACTACACGCTGACTCAGACACGTTCATAAAAGTAGGAGGTTATATCTGGTCTCCTGGAGCATTTGGCATTCGCTGCTGCTTGGGCACCAGGTGCCAGGAGGGAGGCGGAGAAGGTCTTGGTGTGGCTAAACAACCGATATTGAACAGGAATGTCTGCTAAAGCCTGTAATGATGATGCTGAAAGGTAGTTCAATCGTCTCCTGCGTTGTAATTGTTCGTGATTTTCACTGTCAAACATAGTCTTTAATTTATACATATAAGGTGGTGAAAGGGATGCAAGGGGCACAGGGGACAAAGGTGGCACAGATGTAACTTCTCGCATTGAACGGGTCATTATCAGGTGCTCTTCAGGGATCACGAGGACGGTCAGATGAAGGGCAGAGAAACTGCATACACCTCGCCAGGCTGGAAGCAACTGCCTGTATGCATTCTGTCAACAGTTCCAAAAATTGGCAGCAGTCCCTCCAGCCAGATCTGTGATGTGAAGTGTGCGACTGCAGTAACCATTTTTGCCTACTGACACTGTGCCATTGCCCTTAAAACACAAGGAAAAATGGTTGAGAGTCTGTATCTTAAGAGGTTTTTCTGGTACCTTGAGCCACGTCAGATCCTGCAAATGATTTCTCCATACTGTTGCACGCTCTTTGTTTATTTTTGCCATTCCTTCTTCTGAGAATCCCCTCATTCCTCTAGCTCTGCAAATCTTCATCCCTTACTCCCATTGATTTTTAGAAAAAATAGCTCCTTCCAAGGTCAATTGAACTCTTTGAACACACATAATATTTTTGAGTCCTGTACGCTTGGCAATTGAAAACTCATCATCACTTGGTATAATTAATTCCGTAATTGACTGCCCTCAAACCCTGCACAGGGCTAGGTGCACTAGGCAATAGTTAATCACTACAGTAGGTCTGAAAACGTGCTTCTTCTCTTACCGGATACACCCATGGGGTTGAGCATACCATACCCTCCTCCATGAAAGTAATCAACATCTGCAACTTGCTAAGGATTTCCCTTCCCAAACAATTCTCTCGAGTGTCTGTACAATACAACAAAAGGGCTGATAAATTTTGATTACCCACCTTGATACGAAGATCTTCAGTACAAGGAACCGACAGGACAGCCACAGAGAATGCCTGTGTGTCTATCATTTTGCCCGACAAGGGGAACTCACCTTCCTTGATGCAAGGCTTGGTAGCCCCTGTGTCAACCATGAGACCATGAATGAAAACATTTGGTCACCTTCCTGCACACCTATCCGGGTTCCTCTTCTGGATCACAGGACTGGACACATCAGAGATCCCTGTGGGCTGTCCTACTCCTGGTACATATTAGCACCATGGAGAGAAAAATGATTTCCCCCAAAAACACTTGCTCCAGTGTAGTGCTCAGGATTCTTGCCCCATGTCTGCAATGATGCTTGTGCTGGCATGGTCGGTGGAATCCCAAAGGTCTTTGCAGCCCCAGTCACTGGGTTCTGTTCAACCCATACCTGCTGCTATTGCACAGAGCCTGGGGCATATGGCAGGGCTGGGGCCTGCATCTGTTGAGCTCCCATGTTAAGGGAGTTAACGACAATCCAGTGACACATCTCCCAACCTTCCACATGCCCAACACTGAATCCCATAGAATCCTCCATAACTGTTTTCCATCGGCCCATTAAACCGAGGACTGATTCCTCCGAACCCACCAAATGACCCATTTTACTGTGGAAATACTCCCCTGCCCCTCAGAAACCCTCTCATTGGGCTTGGAACGGGAACATACCTGTCCACCCAACCCTGCATAATGCCCGGTTCACTGTGTAACTATTGCCCCTGCTGTCCCTCTATAGAATTTGTAATTACTGCCCCTTCTAAACAAACCTTTGCCAATTTATTTTGAACAAGCTTAGCCTCTGCTTTTTATGTCTACTCTACATTCTCCCTCTCTTTTTCCTGTCTTCTCTTGGAAAAATGCACAATGTGTTTCTGAATTTATAGCCAACTCTTGGCTTCCATCCCTACCACTTTATCTAAATTGAGCTGGACTTCTTTAGGAAGTCCCTTTGTCAGCATGTGGTAAAAAAGTGGACACATTTTGGTCCCATGCTTCTCATGTTTCTGCCCTCCACATCGCCTGAATTAACTGGTGTGTGCGGCAGGATCATCATTCAATTTCATCTTCTAATTGAATTGATATCATGCATATTGCGGTACATAATCCGCCAAGGCCCCCCATACCTGTGCCCTAAGATTATAAAAAGCTGCTCCATCATGGGTATTTGTATTCTACTGAACTCCCAGATGCCCCGATTTCTTCCAAAACTTGTCTGATCACTCCTCCATTATGGCCATGAATAACCTCTTCATGTCCCCTTTAGCCAACATGACAACGGCAGTGTGTTTTCCAATGCATAAATCCACTTCCCCACCCCTGCAGTGAGCAAAAGGGAGCGTCTTCATCAAGTTTGTCCGCTCCATGTGTGACCATGGGACATAATACACCCTTCCCAGACTCTTCTGGAGCAACAGAAACTGAGTTACCCTCGTTTCTGTCTGGGGCTTCCCCCATCTCTCCCCTACCACTTACTACAGCCATGTGAGTGCCCTAGCGTGTGCTGTGGCTCCATGGTGTGTTTTCTATTGATGCTCTATTGAGCGGGAGATAGTGTGACTTCGCCCTGCTCTCCCTGCTCGACATCCCAGTCCTCTCCTTCTTCATCGTCTACTCTGGCTACTACATTCCCTGACCCTTCTACATGCAAGGAAGCATAATCAGCACTGCCATAGGGTGCTGTCTCCTGTCCTCTTAGCTCAGCCCCTGTATCCTTGGCAGAATCAAAGTTCTGATAACCGAGTTAAATATCTAACAAGAACCTGCCCATGTCTCCACCTCCCTTCTACATCCCTTACCTGTCTTCTCACTTTCTCCCACTCTTCATCTCTTTGCTGCCGTAGCAGCACTACCTCTTCCTCCGCTAACCTTAGTGATTCCTTAATTTTTTCCCATTCCTTCGCATCTATCACTCTTCACAGCCTATCCTCTATCCTAGCAGGATGAGCCTAACCTCTTCTTTCGCTCTCATTTTCAATCCCTCCTCTGCTCTTCTGACTACCGGCAGCACTCTTTCTCGCTCCTCCACCCTTAGTCGGGGGAGTTATTCCCTTTGTGCTCTCCATTTTCAACCTCTCTGTAGCCTTAACCATTGAAGGAGTTATCCTTCCACTTTCCTCAAAATTCCAGTTCTTGGAAATCGTAATTAATGGAGGTGTATAGCCGCTAGGGAAAATGGTGGTACAACCTCAGTGTCTGTGTACCCCTCTGTGGGTGATAAAGCATAGCTCCTATATAAATAAATGATCATATCCTATATTGTGGTGGTGCAGTAGGAACTCCTGCACCCTCCTTTTTTGGCCCTCCCCCCACAATTTCAACATTATGGCCCTTCCCGCCTTTTTCATACCTCCTCCATAATTCCAAGATGTTTAACCGCTTCTCTAACTTCAAGCCCTTGTGCTTTGTAGTTAAGAAGGCATGCAGGTTCTCCATTATCTCCACATCATAGATGCCTTCAATAGGCCAAGAACTTCTAATTTTCCCCTTACTCTACCGCAACGATTCTCTATGATACTTTAAAATATTCGCCTTATAGCCGGGCATCACATGGCACAAATTATTCAACTGAGTCTCCATACTCCAACCCAAGTTATCAAAAATAGTTTGGCAAAAATCTGATACTGAGCTAAACCTGCAGCACAATATTAATTTTCAACAAAGAACTCCCTTTTTGCCCTTACCCAATTCCTTAGTCCTACTTCACACTCATTCACTGTACTCGTCTATACCGCAATTACCTCACTTCACTATTTACTCCAATTCTAATTCTCACTCATGCACAGGACGCAACATTTTATCAAAAACACTCACTGGGAAAAATGTCTGTGATATCCCCACCACCCGCACATAGGAGAGGCGCAATGCTTTCAACTACAGCACTGATGCTCTTGCTTCTCTCTCTTTTACTAGCACAAACCTTCTCTAATACAAGATCGTCTTTTCCTGACTACAGGAAGTTTCCCCTTCACTACTTTGACTAACCAAGAAGACAGTGGCACAGGTTCTGCCCACACAGCCAATGCAAGGGAATGTCAAGAGCCTACTTCAGAAAGGTATCTACGGTTGAACTTACCATAAGATACCACCCCACCCTTAGCCGAGGGCTCCAGCCAACCAGACAAGCACCCCAAAGGTTATCAGGACAAGCGTGACACCGGGCGTGCAGGGTAAGATACCCCCTCACACCTCTAAAATAACAAACTAGCTAAACGCTATATACAGGGGACTTACAACACAGAACAGTTCAACCAATCTATCATAAACAACCACTTTTCCAATCCCTGCAACCTCAACTAATTTCACACCTACACTCCATGTCTACCCTTACCAAAACCCCTTAAATCAAAGGAACAACCCATGTTTTACCTCTATTTCCCCTTGCTTTACACCCCAAACGTGCACTCACGTGAACCCGAGGCGCACCGATGTGGTGCTCCATCAAGTCGTCCTGCAATGCTAGGCCATGGCACCACAGACCTCTTTTTCACTGTGCACAGAGGTCTCGTCCCCGTTGTAAGGTGCTACAGCTGAGAGGTGTGGACAGAAGACCCCAATGTTTTGAAAAGCCCAGGCTCCTACCCTAGCTCACCAAATGTGCGGATGGGCCTTTATTCACCTTAACCCAAACAGGCCCACCACTTAAGAAATGAGTACACAGTTGTACATAAAGCAAGTTCTCCTGGGAGCAATTAAATGGTGTTGCAGGACCAAACTAACCCAAGTCTCAACAAACCACATCAGCTCACATCTTTTTTACAGTTTTACAACAGTTAAAACACTCCCAAATACTTTATTGCAATCAACCGCCTACAAATATGATTGGACAAAACCCTCTTCAATGAAATCTCATATTTTCCCCATTCATACTTTTTCATTGGCCAGTTTTATCTTACTAATCACCTTCAGATCATATTCAGAACACACCTCTTCTTATGATTCATCCTTAGTAGGTCATAACGTCAACACATGGTTAAACATTGGTATTGAAACACCATTCCTTACTAGCAATAACTGGTATAAGCCATTTAAATCCTAACTCTTGATTTGCACATGGCTTGCATGAATATTCCCTGCGATATGATGAAGGCTGCATGAATTATTTCTCTTTTTTAGTGATGCTTTCTCATTCCCCAGGTCACAGTTGCATTGAAACATTCCAATCTACAAAACCTCACACTTCCCCCGACGCCCCATCTGAAAAAGCTACAATGCACATCAAGATGATGGATGACAAAATCCATGTCACTCCATTATAAGTTCCTTTCAGACTCTGTGAACTCCATAGAGAACGGTTATGTATGCAATGTGTCTCCCCGAGGTTAGGGCCTTCTGCAAGAACAGCCTCTTTGGGCCCTTTCCACCTCTTTGGGCTTGCATGAATATTCTCTGCAATATGGGGAAGGCTGGTGAATGATTTGTCTTTGTTAGCGATGCTTTCTAATTCCCCAGGTCACTGTTGCATTGAATCTTTCCGATCTACAAAATCTCCCACTTCATCGTACAATTGAAATTCCTGAATAGCTTTAGGCAATGGCTTACCCCACATTTTACTAGTGACCAAAAAAAAAACAAATTCCTTCTGTCACGCTCTCAGGCAGCAGGAGATTACATCTACTAACTACAAGACTTATCAGGCCATAAAAACTCATGGCTATTTTCTACACCTGTTCTGACCGTGAAGATTGAAGTTCCTCATCACCAGTCTTCTGAAAACCTGGCAAGGTTAATTTAAAAGTCAAGTACATTTTGCAAAAGGGGTCCCAACTGCTGTGTTATTATTGTATTTGTATGTTTGGACATTTGGTGAGTCTAACATTGTATCTATTTCTAGACCAACAGGAACACTAAATTAACATATCCCATCCATAATTAACTACACTTTGATACCTATGAAATTGCAACCTGGCGTCCATCTCGCTGCCACCCCCAGTTAGTCATACGGTGCGCACAACATGAACTCCTCGTAATCATGGGGACCTTTCCTGACCACCCCAACACATAAAATCAACAGCAGCTCAGAAATGACAGTGTCACTAAAGACATAATTATAGCAACGTCATCAACGCCAATTTGTCAGAAATACACAGAAGTTAAATGGATCCGAACTAGCTTAAAAGTGCAGCTTTTCCGCTTGCTATGAATTACTGGGAGAGGAGACGTCCTTTTGGGTGATTGGGGCCAGAAACCTGCCTACAGCAAGAAACAAGTAATCGAAGATGGGTTCTGGGAGTGAACAGACCACTGATGTTCACCACAAAATAGTAAGGGTCAGCATTTTTATAGAATGGAATTATAGGCCCTATTCTCATAAGGACACTTAACCTCTGCTCCTCCTGTCGGTTTCTTTGGTTCATGCAAGGACTCATACAGGGGATGAAGCAAGTGTTTTCACCAACAGGAGTCTTACAGAAAGGTCTTCATGAAACACCCTTCAAGATATCAAAGGTTCCAGAACTGCAGAGGGGAAAGCACATGAAGCGTAAATCTACATGCCAGAGAACAATACCACACACCCCTGAATAAGTGTTTTAGACATGTAGTACATCAGACCTTAGTCTGCATTGTTCAATTGGCCCATAGACCATCAGCACGCAGGTTGTTATATTACCTCAGGGCATGATTACTTCATTCTAACCATAGTAATTGATATTCTGGTTACATACAATCTGGCAACCAATCACCACATCAGCACTGAGAGAGAGCCCGCCTCCAGGCCTGTAGCTAATTGCTTGTGGTGGCATTTCCATTGCTAATACCAGGCTTAAAGCCTCCACAAATGTGTACTTGCACAAGATATGGAGAAGGAAATTGCTTCACACCCTGCACATGTTTCTAGGATAATGCTATTAATGTCTTTGCATGAGACTCTGGCACCATCTGAAAAAGCTACAATGCACATCAAGATGATGGATGACAAAATCCCTGTCACGCCATTATAAGTTCCTTTCAACCTCCATGAACGCCAGAGAGAATGGTTATTTATGCAATGTGGCTCCTAGAGGTTACGCACTTCTGCAAGAACCACCTCTTTGGGCCTTTCCAATGTCATACATGCCTCCTACTCTGTTAGCACTGCATTACCGCTACATTACTGAACCACCATACAACTTTGATGATGAGGGGGGCGTGGACTGGAGTGCCAGCGATGTGGCAGCTCCTCTGATGGCCTCTGCATGGGAACCACAGTATTCTTTAAATAAAACATGTTCCTGCTGTGGTCCAACCTCCTGAACACTTGATCCAGGTTGCGGAATGCTGAAAGCCCTATCGACTACAATCTGGGTTAACAAACGAGGACGGGAATCCCGAAAACGCAGCAGGGGTGTCTCCCGACAGCGACCACCAGACAGCTTCAAAATAGCGGGCGCGCAGCTACGGCCCCGTCTTTGCGACGAAATACCTCCCCGCGCTGTCTTCGGGGTTGCCCCCGTCTGCTGGCGTCTTTCCGGGCTCTCCCGCGGTACCTGACAGCGCCACTCTACCAGGCTCTGCCTGGATCGTGAGCACGTCCAGCTTGGAACTTGGCGGGGAGCCCAACCTGGCTACGTGAGCCGTATCTTACTGAAGAGGCTCCCCCGTCCCAGCACCTCCAGTCGCCTTGGCCCCACCGGCACCCCCCCGACCTACCTGCTACCTCCTCTCGGGAGCCGGATCCGCAATCCACAAACGGTGCCGGTGACCGCTTTCTAGATCCCCGGAGCCTGCTTTTTCCAGGCGCGTGGGGCGGACCTGCCCAGCGGGACGGCTGGTCTCCTCCTTCGGGGGCGTGGGCGGTGAGGGAGCTGTGGACTGGCGTTGCCTCTGGAGGGGAGCTCTACCCCCACCCCACCCCGCCAAACTTCTGCAACAGTCCCGGTGTCTGGGAGGGAAGGCCTCAACAGGTGGCAGCAGCGCCCTGCCTCCGATGTCCCCTGCCCCCGGCATGCTGGGAACCGCTGGGGGCATTGGATTGCTTTCACTGCTCTGTGTTGGGCCCGGACGGCGCTGCACCCTCACATCGCTGCTGCGGGGACTCTCATCTCCCCCACGGAGCCCCAGCACTAGATATGATACTGTGACCCCCCCCGCGCAGGGAGTAAGTCATCTTGAGTCCACTCTCGGTTGTTGCTCACCCAGACGTTGGGGTACTCCAACCGCCTATGCCCCCCGCCTATGCTGCAGCTTCATATCGGTCGCCACTACCGCTGCTCCCCTCTCATGGTAACTGGTCAGTAAAAAGCCTTCCTTCGGCGCCTTCCAGAGAAACGTGCTCACCCCACCTCTCTCAGGTGGTGAGACAGACCACAAGGGGCCCAACACGCACCTCGGAAGGCTACTTCCTTGACCCGGAGCCTCCCGGACCCTTCAGGAGCCGCCCAGCCACGACCCAGACCCCCCTGGGGGACCTCGCCATTGGAAAAAGAGGACTGGTCCACCTTGGACCACTGAACTTGCTTCCCCCTCCCCCAGAGTCAAAGCTATTCCCTCCTCGGAGTCCTGGACCCCCAGAATCCCCACAGCAGCCCGGCAGAAAACGACACCTCTTGGCTTTCTGGGGCGTCCCTGCCCACCCCCCATCATCGACAGAACGATGTGGCCTGCCCTCCATGCTTTCCATCTGGGAACACGCGGCAACTGGTGAGTAGAGCTCCAAAGGCAATCATAAGTTTAGGAGTTATTTTTACTCCCCCTCCTGCGTGCTATTCACCTCTCCACCATAGCAAAGGACCTGATGAGCCCATCCCACCTGCTCACCTCCTGGGGTGCTCCGGCCCACTCCACTCCCCTGCTGCCACTAAAGCAAGGCAGCGTGGCCCTCCAGCTAACACTCTGGGGCCTTCCACGACTCAACTAACACTGCACCCTTCAGCTAACAACCGTACCCTCATATAAACGTCGCTGGGGGTCGCCTCCTACTCTGGAACCATGGGCAAGTCTCTGAAACCCCCTAAATCAGCGGATATTTCCACCATGCTCCTGGCGGCGGACAAAGGGAAGAAAGCGGACCCATCAAAACTTTGGTGACGAGGTGGAGGAAAAACCTCCATCAAAATGCTGGATTTATTTTCACTGCCTTAGTACCAAAAATTGGCAAATTCATTGGAATGTAGATTACCCCTGCTATCTGCGCAGGGAGTATTAATTCTATTAAAGACTAAGGAGGCGAGCATTATGCTTCATCTTCATTTATTTCTACTCTTCAGCAGTTCAACAAAACACATATAAACCATGAAAAGTGTAAAACAAACATTTTCTTTTTTTTAATTTTTTTTTTTAAACTACAACATCCCTGAGTCTCTGTAGTCCATGCCCTTTCCACCAGTCACAACCCACTTCCTGTGCTTGGACTCCTCCTCTGCTTTTACTCGCTCTTATAGTCGCTCAAGTCCATTAACAGATCCTCGCCAACGGTGCGAAGGCTCTTCTGAACTTTAAACTCAACTGCCGGTGCACTCCCGGTCTCCCGATACACTCAGCTACGACACTGTCTTCAGCTATTCTTCTGATCTTCCCCTATGAAAACATAATAGGAAATCTTAGGGTGGTGCGTATGTAGTGTACTCACTCATATAATGCATCGACATTTTATATATAGTACATTACTCGGGTGGGAATTTAATGCTCGCCTCCTTAGTCTTTAATAGAATTAATACTCCCTGCGCAGATAGCAGGGGTAATCTACATTCTATGACAAGACTGGAGGCGAGCATTATGCTTGTTCAAAGCTTCCCCAGCACTGTACTAGCCAGACTCTCTGCTGGCTTAAAGTAAAACTCTTTAAATGTACGATCGCTTGACCAGTCTGCTGCTAGCATTATTTCACTCAAGGGCACTCCCGCTCTCGCAGCTGACGATGCCATTGCATCTCTCACTGAATGAGCTCCATACGTGTCCACATTCACACCAGCTGCATGCATGACCTCTTTTACCCATCTGGCTATGGTAGCTGATGCCACTGCGTGATAGGGTTTCCTGCAAGCTATTAACAACTGGGTAGTATTAGCTGCTCTATTCTCTGCTGTTCTGTTCTCGTATTCTTTAATACATCGTGCTACGCACCATTTCGAATTGTTCGGAAAATAAGGATAATGCACTGTGGAGGTGCCTGTCTTAGTTCTCCTGACTATGGAGAATGTGACTCCTTCCGGTCCAAAGGACCGCCTGTTAATCTCTAGAGCTTTAACGTCTGACACTCGTTTGCATGAAATCAGACATAATAGCATAGCTAGTTTACCTGATAGCTGTTTAAGAGAAAGGTATTTATCTGTTGGCCAATCTGATAATAATCGTAATACTGTCGCCACATCCCATGTTGTATTATATCTGGGCACTGGTGGCACTCTGAATTTCGCTCCTCTGATGAGCCTCACTACCGCGGGATGCTCTCCTGCTGGTACTCCTTCTATTGGCATATGTCCCGCCGATATAGCTGATCTGTATACTCCTATCGTACGGAAAGCTCTTCCGTTCTGCAATAAGTTTGCTAGGAAATTTAGAATTTCCACTACAGATGCTGAAGCGGGATGAACACCTCTGTTCTTGCACCAGCTTGTCCATTTTGCCCAAGCTGCGTCGTAGCTCCTCCTAGTGGAAGGAGCCCAGGATTCTGCGATAAACTGAGCTGCCTGCGCTGAAATTCCTGGCAGGGCCCAGCGTCTCCTGATATCCTGCACGCGACTAGCGGGAGTGTCCCTCTCACTCTCAGAGGATGACGCAACCCAGCTGGGTCCGTGATCAATCGCTCTTCTTCGGGGAGGACTCTGGGTACGTCCGCTACTAGCTCCATTAGCGTTGGAAACCACACTTGTGACTTCCACAAGGGTGCAACCAACACCAGTTCCGCTCTCTCCCTCCGACACTTCGCTAGAACTCTGCTCAACATCGCGAAGGGGGGAAAAGCGTAATGCGGACCTCCTGCCCACTCCTGCAGGAAAGCATCTGTTCCTTGAGCTCCCGGATCCAGCCTCCAGCTGTAATAGAGGCTCGTCTGAGCGTTGAGCCGAGAGGCGAAAAGGTCCATACGTAGTGGTCCCCATCTCCTGTCCAGCCTCTGAAACACTGCTGGGTCCAGTCTCCAATCGCTGGAGTCTGTCAGGTAACAAGAGTTCCAGTCTGCTACTACATTCAGTGAGCCTGGCAGGTACTCTGCTGTCACTGACGTCTCTGACTGTAGGCAAAAATGCCAGAAGTCCTTCGCTAGCTCCGCTAGCATCTTGGACCTCGTGCCGCCTAGGTGGTTTATGTACCTTACTGCTGAAATGTTGTCCATCTTCAGCAGCACACAAGATTTCACTCTTCCTCTTGTGAAGTCCTTGATCGCGAAAGATCCTGCCAGGAGCTCCAGACAGTTTATGTGAAGACGGAGCTCCTCTTCGCTCCATTTGCCCCCGGTCTGCAGGGTCTGCGATATATGATCCATCCGTTCAGCTCTTTGAGATTTATAACCGGGCGCACCTTTTCTTTCCTGTGCACCAGGAACATATTGCTCACAAACTTGGGTGTCGTCACGCATCTCTGTATCGCCTGCTTGTGAACTAATTGCGCTATCTCGCTGTCTAGGAGTGCTTGTTCCGCTTGCGCTAGTCTCTGACTCTGTGGCCTGTTCCGCTGAACTGGAGTCTCTATGAAATCTAGTCGCAGACCTCTGACGGTCTGCAATATCCAGGAATCGCCTGAAAGCTTGCGCCAACTCTCTAAAAACATGCGCGTCCTCCCACCTACAGGAGGATACTGAACCGCTCTCACCTGGTGTAAACCCTTGACCTCGTCCTGATCCTCTGGACCTGCGGCCTCTCGGGAATCTCCCTCTGGACAGGAAGAATGTATCCTGGCTCTTGTTCTCCCAGTATTGTGCTCTGGGGTTCTGAGGCCTTCTCCCTCCATGATTGCGACCGGCTGCACGACCTCTGGAGCGGCCGGTCCCTCCAAAAACTCTACTCGGGAATATTTTGCGGATCGATGCTTGGGCCTTCTCGAGAGAAGCGTATGTCCCGACGAATCGGCCCATCTCCTTCCCAAAAATCTCCCCAAACAGGAGGCGCTGGGCTCCTTCTCCCGCTTCATACGATGAGAGATCGCTGAGCTTTGAATCTATTTTGAGTAAGTGGCCCTTCCTTCTCTCCGAAGCAATGGCACAATTTGCATTCCCAAGAAGACAGACTGCTCTATGCGCCCATTCCGCGAGAGCTTCAGGGTCAACATCTTCCCCCGTGTCCCTTGCCCTCTCCGCCAGGTCCATGATTTTTGAGAGAGGGCCTGCTAAGTCTAATACTTTTTCCTGGCAGCTTTTCCAGGACCTATCAATGCCCTTGCGTGGATCTTTACTTGTTTTTGACACGAATGTCAGCATCTTCGGATCGAGCTCGGGGGCTTCCGCTACTTTTCCCGGAAGATCTGGCCGTGGGCACTCTGCCCGCAGTCGTTGTCTCACCTCCTTGTCTAGAGGCTTGCGTAATCTTGCCGCCATATATTGTGCTACTCGGGGGGACGGTTGCCACTCGGTGGACCTCGGATTCCGTATGCTATCTGGGTCAAACATATCATCCTGCGGCTCCAGGAGGTGCTTCTCCTTTTGAGCTCTCTTGCCCCACTGGGTTTCGCCCAGTCTTCTTCCTCAACCTCCTCGTCTTCTTGCGAGGCCTGATCGTCAACCTTCTCATCTTCCGAGCCAGGGTCTTCTCCTATATTTTCATCCCCTGGAGCGGGGGTCATGAGGTGTGGCACCGCCTGCCGTTGCAGATACACCTCTTTCAGCTTCGCAAACGCGTCAGGCACCTCTGTGGCCTTATCTGCTGCCCCTTCCAAAGAGCCCCGGGGGTCGTCCGAGGATTTCCTGTTGAGGACTAGTATACTCCCCTTGTGTCCCTCTTTCAAGGGATCCGTGGGCGTGCACTTCCAGTCTTTGGTGCTGCTACTAGGCTGTGAAAGCATAGCCTCCAGTGTCGCCAGCCTCTCTTGTAGGGGTCTGACGCCCTCTGCCACTGTATCAATAAGGGAGCTTTCCAGCACTTGCTTAAAGCTGGCAGCGAGGTCCTGAGACTGCTCCTCCTCGCTCCACTCAAATTCTGACATTTCTGGTGTGCTTGTGCCTAAAATACCTGAGCCAGGTGTCTTAGCACGTCCACTGCCCCTTCTTGATGATTCAGAGTCAGTAAAGTCGTTTTACTTCTTTGCACTCTTTTTTTTTTTTTGTTCAGTGGCTGCACCTTAAATGTAATCACTTTGTGGCTCCTGTGAAGCCCTCTTCTCTGCAGCGCCAATCCTCTGCTAACTAGCAGTGTAAGAGCCCTGCAGACACCTGGCCTCTGCAGCTCCTTATCACGTGGAATGCTGTCCCTCTATGTGCACCCTCGGAAACATGGCGCTCGCGATCGTTATGACCGCTGTATTTTGAAAAGGTCTCTTAATTGAGATCAATAACAAAGTCCTGCTCGCACAAGCGTAATGTTGCCGGTGTGCCCTGTAGATAACGTCGCATAAATGCGGCGTCTTGAAACGCGTGTCATACGCGTCTAACTCCTCCTGCCCGCGGGTGGGGGCTAACGCTTAAGAGCGTTGTGTTCTCCACTCGGCTCGCGGTAGCTCCGCCCACCCGAGGGTGGGGGCTGCTGTCTGGGGAGCACTCTGGCCGCACTACGTGCCTCGCGGGAGCTGGCTCCGCCTACGCGAGGGAGGGGGCCGGGTCTCGGATGCTGGCGCGGCCTGTGCTGTGTGGTTCGCGAGGCTGGCTGAACCCCTGGCGTGCCGATATTACGACACGGGGCCGCCAGCCTCGCGAACAAACTCCTGCCTGAGAGAAACTTCGGGGATTCTGCCGCGTAATCCTTGCGCCGATAAGAGCACCTAAACTTCTATGCTAACGTGTCGCCTGTTCAATAAAAACCACGCGCATAACATTATGAAAATTACTACAATTACTATGTATATACATTTTTTTTTTTTCTTTTCACACGCTGTATAAGCGCCTCCTCTCTTTCACACACATACCGTGCCTTGACTAGCCTTAATATTAGTCTCGCACTCAAACTCAGTCAATACATTCACTGACATGCGGAGAGGGAAGAAATTGTACTTATCTGCTTGAAGAGCAGTAAAAGAAGAGGAGGAGTCCAAGCACAGGAAGTGGGTTGTGACTGGTGGAAAGGGCATGGACTACAGAGACTCAGGGATGTTGTAGTTTAAAAAAAAAAAAAAAAAAAGTTTGTTTTACACTTTTCATGGTTTATATGTGTTTTTTTGAACTGCTGAAGAGTAGAAATAAATGAAGATGAAGCATAATGCTCGCCTCCAGTCTTGTCATAGAATTGCAGCTGCCGGAATGACCATACATGGGGACTAACACTGCCATGCCACCACTTGTAATCTGGCAGTAATTAGCCGGACCAAGTGGCGGTAACAGTAATTACATTTGGCAGTATTCCGGCAGATTTATCACTGGAATACTACCAGAGTTGTAATGAGGGCCTTGTCCTTTGTGAATATTGTATGTCAGGAGTTTGCATTTGGCAAGGCAGGCGCGTGAAACAGCCCATCAGGTTGTCTGCTTGCTCCTCCTCCTTTTGGGGAGTTGGCAGAGGTTCTAGGGTTACAACAGCTAGAGTTCCAGGGTGACAATGCTCCGATGCCAGCTACATGCCAATATGCACTTCACAAGATGCAGCTTTGCGAGCTTTCCCATGCAGTTCTGCGAACATTCCTCAACCCTGCTTAATTCAGTAATGTTAAACTTCATACGAATTTGTCGTTAGATGTCCTTCACATAATTCGTATTTTATTTTTGTTAAAAAAATGATAGATTTCTATACAAGGAAACACCTACTACTCAGTAACGAATTGGGGATCCTGCAAAAGAAAACCAAACCCAACCCTGAGCCCACACAGGCATAGTCTATGAAAACTCGTGATCAATCAACATCTTAGAAAAAAAACCTGAGTGTGCTTTGCACATGAAACACCTCTTCCTAAATCTTCATCATCTACTAAACCTTGCTTACTTTTTACACCATCTACATCTTTTTACATCTTGAAATATTTTCTTGGCAAATGCTGCTTAATTTTGACCTTGAGCTCCCTCACTCTTTACATATGTTACCCTAATTAGCGCACAGCTCTTATGTATACTTGGGTTTGGGTTGTTTGCCCATAACGGAAAAGTTTGCGGCCGAAAAGACCGTAGCTAACTTGACCGTTACGCGGTCAAACAACCCAAAGTAAATGCCTCCCCAACCACACCCTACAAATACACTCCCCCTACCCTTACTTAACTTTTGGTGGCGAATCTCTTGTGCCGCCGACTTACCTGCCTGGGAACTGGCACCACATGGTCCTTTCCTTTTTTTTCCTTCTAACTTTTTTCCCCATGCGGGGTCACCCCCGCAACCCCTATTCTTATTTTAGCGAGCAAGGGGAGCGGGGGAAACCACCGGAACCTCTGTTCGCCTTGTTCGCTATAATGGTCATCTATGCCATATTTGATCAGATTTTTGGTTGTACAGGTTTTTCGTACAGCCTAAATTCGGTCAAATATACCATACGGTCTATTTTTGTTCGATCTTTTTTGGTATTTCCTTATTACTTTACCTCCCTCCTACACCTTCCCCTTCCCTGTTGCGCCCAGGCCGCTGAAAACAAATGCAGCCGTGGTGTAACCCACATTGAAGTTACCCATGCATAAAGTAGTGAAGGCCCTGATATTCCCAACCCCCAGACCAATACACGGGCCCCTGAATACTGGGTGAATCCTCTGCACTGCATGGGTGTGAGTCATGCCCTGTCATACAGCATTTCACCAATCCCCAAACATAAAATAAATGCTAAGTGACATAGAAATTCTGATTCGGTCATGTATCTTTAGCCATCAGTATTGTGTCTCCTTGCGCACCCCCCTCGCCCTTTGCATGCGAGGACCTCTTCCGGTTCGTTGAGCGTGGGAGGATTAGGGCGTGGAGTCTGGATTAGGATAGCCAGAGAGAAGACCAGTGCAACCTAGCAATTACTCCTGATTGAAGCAGGCCCAGTGGCAGTGGCTCTGACAAAGATACTCTTTGCCTACTCCACCATGCTGGGGACTGGGGAGATTAGAGCTGAGGTTGCCAGCGACAAGCAAGCGTATGGGAACATGGTTAAAGAAAGCCCAGGGGAAAACTATCTACCAGTAGGAGCATATGGCATGGGTGGATTGTAAACACACAAATTAGGGTCCCTGCAATTAGCTTTGCTCTTCATTATAGTCACCCCTACAATTATGCACTTAGATTTCCACAGCAAAGGGGCTCGTTGCTGTGTAGGCGAAGCATGGCAGCTCTCTCTGCACTGCTGCCACATGGACGCCTGGGTGTGACCCAACATTTGAGCCTGCTCTTCAAGTCCATGTATTGTTGGGCCACAGAAATCAAACGAGGCTTGATGTCTCCGGACAAAGCTCGTCTGACCTGTTAGCTCCTCTTACCGTTTCCTGAGCAGCGCTTCAAGGGCTGCGTGAACGCTGATTAAGTATCGTTGGGAAGTTTCCAGTTCCAATCACGTGTTTAGGTGTAATATGGCAGCCCGAATGTTACGAAGGCTCGTTTTTGAGGAAAAGGTGAAGCAAAAGAAAGCTGAGCTGGTTGTGAAACCGGATTCAACGTAAAGCACAGGTACAGGCGTGCACACTTTATCCATCCCCTGGAAGGCATATTTTCCAAACAATAAAACAAACGTACCCTCTACTTTGTGGACAAAGCGGTAACGGGAGATTTTGCCGCAGTAGATTTAATCGAGGCAGAAATCATCGGGAGATGTTGCCACACATATATCTGGGCGGTGGGTTTAGGTGAATAATTAATGTAGGGGGCTTTACAGGGTGTGGGGGCGGGGTACATTTGTGGCAAAATGGTATAGTCAATAAAAAGAAACATTTATTATTAGTTCTTTGATGAAAGAAATTCGAAGGGATCACATAGAACAGAGAAAGCAGGCACTGGTGCTCTCTAACTCACATGTAATGGTATCAAAGCTCAGCTGCACAGAGACCAGGGCAAGATTGCCTCGTTTACATATGTAGATATTTCTAGTTTATGCAGGCGTGTGACCAAGCCGCATCTGAACCCAGACCATTTGCCACTACCAGCCTCGTTCTGAGGTCTGCTGTAGGGGAAAATGTCTGCCTACGAATGTTCCCCTAACATGCGTTTTGTGAATTTGCAGTGTAATGTGTGAATATATGCATATGCATACATCACGCATGTGTGGTGGCACTTTACGTGGTAATGTTTGTTGGTTCTGAGACATCATAATTAGTGCAATTGGTCAGAATGTGGTTGTTTTTTCTTTGCCAGCAAAATTCCGGTGCAATTAGACAAATTGCATGGGATGCTTTGCAGTGATGTGACTTGTACATCATTGGCCTGCACATGTTCAGGGAACTGTTCAGGGCGGGCATGAGATTGGCTGAGTTGAGAAACTACCTCATGCCTGCAGGCTCAGTACATAAGGACTATCCTCATACAGGAGTTAAATCGTCATTTCCTTTCTATGAACTATGACGGGTGCCTGAAATGGTAATGAAATAGACCAAGCACCAGTATTGTTTAGGCTATTCTCTGGGGAATTCCTGATCCAACACCATTAGGGCCCGATTCATAGAAAAAGCACTAAGATCCTGCAAAGTACTTTGCGCGTAAAACAAATTTGCGCCTGCTTGCTCACCAAAATATCTTTTTGTTTTCCGTGTATTCAATGATTTCAAAGCGCAAAGTAACCCGATGTTCAAAGAACACCGAGTTGCACCTGAAATGCCCCCAACTTGCTCCCATGCAAACCAAAAACATTGCCAAAGAACAACCTTTGCGCCTACCTTCGCCCCAGCAGCCCAGCGAAATTGCACGCAACCCTCCCATAAGTCATTGCTGCACCCTGGTGAAACTGTGTGAAATCCCCCCTAAGTCAAGGCTGCACCCTGGTGAAACTGCGTGCAGTCCTCACCTAAGTCAAGGCTGCACGCCAGCGATACTGTGTGTGGTTCCCCCGTAAATCAAGGCTGCACGCCAGCGAAACTGCGTGCAATACCCCACAAGTCAAGGCTCCACCCCACAGCGATACTGTGTTTGGTCCCCCGTAGGTCAAGGCTGCACCCCAGCAATACTATGCACCGCACCGTAAGTTAAGGCTGCACACTGGCGAAACTGCCTGCGATCCCCAGTAAGTCAGGGCTGCGCCCCGGCCAAACGGCACTCAGTCCCCGGTAAGTCAAGGCTGCACCCCGGCTATCCTGCGTGTGGTCCCCCATAAGTCAAGGCTGCACCGACACCCCTACCCTCAAGGCACCCACACTGCTTGCCTACACCCCTAAGTCATAGCAGCCCCCTCAAGTCCTGACACCACCCCTACTCACCTCTGCCACTACCCCAGACAGCCCCTTGACAGTACACCCCTCATACCACTCTGACCTCTGCCATACCTCCCAGGCAGCCCCATCAAGTCCCAACACCACCCACCTGCCCCACTCACCTCCGCCACTACCCCCAGGCAGCACACTGAAATCTTGACACCACCTACCAGCCCCCATCACCTCTGCCACTACCCCAGGCAGACCCCCAAGTCCTGACACCATGCACCAACCCCCCTCACCTCTGTCGCTACCCAGGAAGCCCCCTCAAGTCTCAACACCACCCACCAGCCCCCACATCTCTGTCACTACCCCCAGGCAGCCCACTCAAGTCCCGACACCACCCACCAGCCCCCCTCACCTCTGCCAGTAACCAAGGCAGCCCCCTAAAGTCCCAACACCATGCACCAGCTCCCCTAACCTCCGCCACTACCCCCAGGCAGCCTACTCAAATAACAACACCACCCACCAGCCTCCTTCACCTCAGACACTACCCCAGGCAGCCCCCTGACAGTACACCCCCTTCCCCACACACCCCTGACCTCTGCCACAAACCCCAGGCAGCCCCCTCAAGTTCAGACACCACTCACCTGCCGCCCTCACTTCCACCACTATCCCAAGCAGCCCCCGCATTTCCCTACACCATGCACCAGCCCCCCTCACCTCTGCCACTACCCCATGCAGCCCCCTCAAGTCCTGACACCACACACAAACCCCCCAGCTCTGCCACTACCCCAGGCAGCCCCCTCAAGTCCCGACACCACCCACCAGCCCCCTCACCTCTGCCACTACCCAAGGGAACTCCCTCAAGTCCCAACATCACCCACCAGCCCCCCTCACCTCTGCCACTACCCCAGGCAGCCCCCTCAATTCCTGATACCACCCACCAGCCCTCACACCCCTGCCACTACCCGCAGGCAACCCACTCAAGTAGCAACACCACCCACCAGCCCCCCTCACCTCAGACACGACCCTAGGCAGCCCCCTGACAGTACACCCCCTTCCCCACACGCCCCCTACATCTGACACTATCCCAGGAAGCCCCCTCAAGTTCTGACTTCACCTACCAGCTCCTATCACCGCCGCCACTTTCCTAGGCAGCCCATTCAAGTCCCGACACCACCCACCAGCCTCCCTCACCCCCGCCACTATCCCAAGCAGCCCCCTCAAGCCCGGACACCTCCCACCAGTCCACCTCACATCTGCCACTACCACAGGCAGCCTCCTCAATTCCTGACACCATGCAACAGCCTTCTCCATCACTACCCCAGGCACTCCCCAGAAAGTACACCCCCCTCTTCACAGCCCCCTGATCTCTGCCACAATCCCCAGGCAGCGCCCTGACAGTTTGGCAACCTACCAGTCCTCAGCTTCTCTGGTCTGCCTCCACCATGAGGTATACCTGCCACTTATCCTCCACCAACATGATCAACTGTGAGCACTGCTGTTAAATCCAGGACTGGAGCATCCCTATCACTCCCTAGTAGACCAGAATCTGCAGCACCTCAACTGGACAGCACAATGTTGCACCACCTACACTGTGGCCACCCCATCTACATATGACATGGAAATGCAATACAAAGTGGCATGTGTATAGTGACGATGTGGAATTGAAGTGGCCTCAAAGCACTGCAATTGAATGCCCGTGGAGGACGAAAGTACACATTACCATAGATTGGTCCTATCCACAAAGACTTACTGGGTGAATTTCAGCTTATGCAAAATAAACTTGGGTGGTAGGGGTGGCAAAGATCCAGTCAGGGATAAAATCATGACAGTCCTGTGTTTGGGTAATGGGAAGCCAGTCAGAGTGTGTGTGACTCAGGAGACAGGAAATGTGTGGTGCCACACTTAAACATCAATCATGGGACTCAGCTGCATTCCAGTGGCAGAGGTGATGCATGATGTGAGATCAGGTAGTGCGTATCTTCAGATGTGTGTGGGTGGGTGACCATGACATGGCAGCGACAGAGCTATCTACTGTCAAATGCACAAGTGATGTGTCCAGGCCACCCATCGACTGTTAGGTCTTTCTCACTGCAACACCCACAATGCCAAATACACACAACATTGAGTGAACTGTGGGCACATACGCAATCCCAAGCAAGTGCCAAGGGAACACCTAAATAACAGTGGACCTGAAATGAAATCAACACACCATAAACTTCACCTCCAGTAGCAAATGGGCAGAGGCAATAGAGATATCTCCAGATACAACACACAATGAAAACATGTGGAACATGTGGCAATACACATGAACAAGTGGCAATCCATCCCCAATGAGAGACTACAAAAACCATCATGAGATATCCACACATCACCACAACCATACCGTATGTACACCACCACACACACAACTGAATCCTTCACTCCAAAAACACCAACACACTGACGCCAAACATGCAGTGCCCCTGCACACAGAATGGAATCTGAAAAGCATCCGGTGCACCCTCAAGCTGTCTGATGGCCACACACCTACATGTCAGGCACATGTGTATCCCTCCCCCAGCAAACATCACAGCATCAACATGACAAACACAGTAAGGCCACAGTATACATGACCGGCAATGAACAGATGCACTGGTAGAACATGAAATAGGTAAATGTGTACACAGACAAATAGACTGCATGAAGCGTGGAATTAACCTGTGCAAAACCTGTGTTAAAATCGAACTATATACACAATAAAATGAAGGGAATCTCAAAATAGTCCAGGGGTGAAAGAAATAAAATAATTAAAACTGAAACCTCATCCTAATGAACTATATACACAGGCAGTGGGCTAGTCCTCTCCTATCAATGCCTCGACCAGGGCTGAGTCACATGCAACATCCTCGTCCCGGAGGCGGGCCTCCATTGTTGCCTAGAGGGCTTGCAGGGTGGCCACCATTTGCTGCTCTGCCTCCTCTGCTGACCTGCAAGTAGCTTTCAGGATGGCAGTCCACCTCCTTGCTCGCATCAAGGTCACCATCACTGCTGCTTCCCTTGCCTGCTGCCTCTCTGCCAACAGCTGCCTCTGGTACCTTCGAAACACAGACGGCAAAGCCTGCATGGCCGCCCTTTGGTCCTCCTGCCTCACTTGTGCCAAATGCCTCCTCAGGGTTGAAACTCCGGTAAATTATTGCTCTGCATGGTCGCCACCCGCTGCCACCATGCAGAATGCAAGCTATGGAGGTACACCCTCCAACCTGATGACTGTCACTGGGAGTGTACAGCACCTGCCCTCAGGTGCATGCTGACCATCCACTGCCTGTGCCTGTTTTGGTGTCTGTGTAGGCACAGTGACCACCTCATCTGCCTTCTGCAGGACTCCCACCGCGGGCAGGGACGAATGCTCAACCAGATAGAGCAGCAGTGGTGGGACTGGTGCACAGGGGGGCATGCTGGAATGTGGTCCAGAAGTGACCCTGGAGGAAGACAGGTACACAGAGGAGGAAGTAGAGGAGGGGGCCAATACATGCAACAGCCCACAGAGCCCACCCGAGAGCAGTGCTGTTGCCAGCCTGGCAATGAGGTGGCACAGCTCATTGTGTTGATATACAAGCTGACGTCGAGTAGTTTGTACAGTATCACTGCATGTTATCCCCAGCAAAAATACTGATGTATATATGGTTGTCTGGAACGGCCATAGGCGATATTCTTCTCCTTTAACAATAATGTGGGGGTTGTGGGGTGTCCCCCGCAGGTTCCATGCCTTAATATCACCCCATAAATATGGCAATATGTTTGTATTGCGATATTTTTGCGGGGATATTAACACATGGAACCGTCTGTACATCATCACAAATGACTGCGGTCCACCGCATGAGGACAGCCAGCAGGGGCAGCACATGATCCCCGAAGGACACAGCTGGTCTCGAGATGCTGGTCTGGGTAGAGGCATCTTGGAAGGTGGGCACTGCTGCAGCCAATAGCGCTGGGACAGGATTTTGTGCAGGAACCTCCACTGTGGCTTGCACATCCTTATGCCCCTGGCACAGTGTTTCAGCATGAACACCCTCCTCAACACCCCCACTTGACCCCATGGGCTGGCCCGCAATGGGCTCCTCTTCCATCTCCAACACCATCAACCTGGATGACTCCAGGCTGTTTTTCCCCCTGATGGCGCCTGTGTTGAACCACCCTGTCCCACTGCTTCTGAGGTGTCCCTTGCCTTCTTCACCTCCTGGGACTTACCCCCAGCAGTCACGCCCATTGGTCCAGGTATTACCTACGAGACATCACTCTCCGGGGCAAAGTCTCTCTGTCCTTGCTCCACAGCACGACTTCCACCCTTTTCGCCAGCTGTAGCAACTGTGTGAAAGCAGTCAAAGAACATTGACATCAGTCAACAGTTTCAAAGCATGTGTGGCATATACAATATGAACAGTAACATCAAGTCACCATGGGGCAACCAGCAACAGACACACACACACACACACATGCTCATGTACTTTCCATGTAAACTGGCACACGAGTGTAGTGAAAATCAGAGGCCCCAAAAACACTGATGCTGAACTATCACTGGAAAAGTAAGAAAGAAGTTGATGCTGAGGACTTTTTTTAAAATATCACCAGAACAGTATTAAGGACTATTTTTCACAAGAGCCTACATCTATAACAGACTATTTTTTCTACTTTCCTATCTTTACATTTTTATTGGGACTCTTTCATATACTATTTTTCACAAGAGCATACATCTAAAACAGACAATTTTTTCTACTATCTTTACATAGATAGGAGTGTAATCTAATTAAGCATTGGAAACATACAAAGTCCTAATGTGAAGAGCAAAACATTCATCAGAGAAACTGGATTGTCTGTAAACTGACAGCTCCTGTCAGAATCTGTGTGGAGCACCCTGGGCTACCTATGAATGACAGCTGTCAGATGAGTTCCAGATGAAACTTCAAAATGATCTAAACTAAAAATCTGCCAGATCAGCAAACATAAAAGGATTGTGGCTAAAAGGAATACAGATTTCAGTTGTGTTTTGATCCCACAGGTTAAAGCTAAGAAAGTATGTATTTATGTTTGATGCAGCAAATTTGGTTTTTCCTGGGTTTAAAAAGTTAAGGATAAATTAGCCTGGCTGAGTTGCAAGAAGTGGAACAACAGGTTTCTCCCAGGGGGAGGGAAAATCCTCTCAGCAGAAAGTCACTGGTAGATGATAATTGTGGGTTAGCCCATACTGTTGTCTAAAATGGCTCCTGGAAGGAACTTCCCCAAGGAACAATGAACAATTTTCAGAGACTCATAACTTGTGATTCAAAGTGGTGAAAAATATGCAAAGGACAGATCTGTTAGTCTAATTTTTGGCTGAACGTTTTAAGCGGCGGTAGAACCGTGTAACATGGTCTGGACAGGAATGGCAATATATGTGGTTTTATGTGAAATGTATTAATACTAGAATTGTGAAAATGTACACACATCCCCATGTTAAGCACACACATTTGTAGAAAGTTGGAGAAAATTTGGAAATTGTGTTCATAGCGAAAAGGACACAATTCTGTAGAAAGTTGAAACAAGATCCCACAGCTGCAGGATTTTGAGGAGCAGATACTACATAAAATATGGAATCTTTGTGTGCGATTTGTGTAGAGGTGACCAACGTAGAAATATGTATTTAGTATAAAATCCGATTTTGAAACCAGTGGTTAAAGGGAGGTTTCTAAGGACTGTAAAGCAAACCATAAAATGTGACATCATCCGGCCTTAATCCAATCACTCAGATGCAAGACGGAGATGAGGTTTTGATCCAATCCCAGCTCACAGGGGCTCGCTTAGTTAAGCCGGCCCATACACCCATTTTGTGATGTCATTTGAAAGGATAAATAGAGACAGCTGACAACACATAGGGACTGACTGATTCACTCACTTTCTTGATTCCGGCAAAGCACTCTGATCTGGCATTCTACATCCAGCTTTAACATCCTTCCAGATCCAGATGCCAAGACTCTTGCCAGCAGTAGAGAACTATTGATTTCAGAAAGGCCCAAATCCTCAAACCTATTCTCACCACCCAGTGAAGCGCTGTGGGGTGAGAAGGCCTTTTGAACTAGTATCCTGAAACTCTCTGGCCTGCTACCACAAGGCTTACCTGAGGAACTTGCTATCCAGCTGATTGAAATACCCAGAAACAAGAAGGGCAAATCCTGTGCAAATCCGGCGATCAGCCTAGCCGATCCAGTCCTGCGCCTGATGTGCTATCCTTCCTAGACCAGACCCAATCCAATGACCAGAACTGACGGTCCCATTTAATTACAAAGGACTGTAAGTATTAATAGGAAGAACAGTGACCCATAGTATATTTGCATTGTCTTATCCCAATCTCAACCCATCCTATCTGTAAATTCAGAATCATAGTATTGTCAGAACCTTTCTTGCGCTGATTTTCTCTCATTTCTTTTATGAAATCATATGCCATTAGTGATTTTGAGTAACTAAAGTGAATACCAGAAAGAAATTGAGTATCCACCACGTGAAGGGTTACGCTGGCCACATAACTGTGGAGATTCATGTGTGGCGTCCTCTTTTTCATAGTCATAATATAGTGTAATCAAACCCATCTGTAATTTTCAAAGTGCATGTCTGTTTTTCATTCTCACGCCTATTTTGCAAAAACGCCTCTCACTAAAACCTCTATAACTCCCTCAGTTGTGATGATAGAAGTGAAATTTCAACTCCTGCTTGTACCTAACATCCTTAGCTATCAAAGGCCCGTTATAGCGAATATCACGTAAGGAAAAGTTTGCCGCGATTTGACATTCTGAGAAATTTTACACGTGTGAAATAGCTTTCATTTATTTCCCACTTGGACTTTGAGATTTCAAAAGTTTTCTTCTGACTAAATCATTGCTTGTGATTGTTTGCAACTGTTCAAAGCGGCTCCCATAGGAATTTATAATAATTTAAGTATTGTTGACCATATTTGGTGTTTTTGCCCAGCCAATTCCAAAGACAATTTCAAAGCCTTCTGACAGCTGAAAAGTCAATTCTGTTTTTCTCTTGTGTTTGAAGGAGGAAGGTGGGAGTGATATTCTGTTTGATTTGTGCTCTTCCTGAATACCTGGTCTCTCCTCACAGCTAATTAATTGCCTATTGGGGGTTGAGGGGTGTTGCAGGGGGAATCCCTAACCATAGTGCCATCTGTTCCAAACCAACCCAACAGTATTCTTTTCTGTGCTGCATTTGCTTTTGGTGCTCATTACTTGATTCCTACGGTATTAAAGATCTTATTCTGTGTTCTGTCACCCCATTGGCGATTGTTGTTACCTATTAAAATTATATATACATAGGAGAAAAGAAGGCGCCAACCACGAGTCGTCATTAAATTTTGGAAGCTCCGGCTGGAACGCCCGACAGTACAATCAATACAAAAACATGCAGAGTTTAACAGAAAGAAACTCTAGCAAAGGCAATTGGGAGGACTACAGTCAAAACCAATAGTCTCAGAAGAAGGTGAAAGTTTCAGAGGGACCATGGAAGTGGCTGGCGGATACATTTGGGGGAAGCCAAAAGAAATAGCAGCCAATGAGAAGCCCCCAAGAGCTACTTACGTCGGGATGGAAATTTGCTCCAAAATCTGCAAAAAGAAGACCTGGTAATGGCATCATGGAATACTCGAGGCTACAAACATCTTACCCACCCGAGCGACGTTAACTTGGGGAACTTCCATATCCTGTGTTTACAGGAAACTTGGCTAACAGATCAACCGACCTTAGATGGTTTCGTAATTGAACTCTCACCAGCTTTAAGTCATTAATGGGAAGACCTTCCTCAGGCCTCCTAACTGCTATTCGTATAGGCTCAGGGATTACACCAAAATCTAAAATTATGGAAGCCTATGGTATGCTTGGTACTCTAACTTCATGGCAGCGCCACAACCCAGTTCTTGACACATGGATCATCTCAGACCTGGCGATACTAAATTTGTACTGGAATCCTGAGAGAACATCAACAAAAGAATTTTGTAAATCCGTTGCCGAAGTCATTGATTCCATTAACGTGGACCTAGATATTGATAACATCATAATCTGCGGAGACTTAAACGCAAATTGCAAAACAAACATAACATCTGAAAGAGTATTACCGCCCCGCCCCTTGGCAGAGGAGAGAGGTTTGGCATGGTCAAAGCTTATGAAATCAAGAAACCTCTATAAAGCAGCAATGTTACAAGACTCCGAGATACAGATTCCAACGTGGGAAAGGGAAGAGGCCTCTGCTACTCTTGATTACATCTTTGTAACCGAAGGTTTGATCCCTTTAAATGCTAGAAAGCGATCATAACCTGCTACAATTGTCCTGGGGCGCACAGGCCCCGGAAAGGTTACTATATGTATCGACTGTGGAACCGTACAAGCGATAAACCTGACTTCACCTCACTGCAGAAAATATAAGATCAATAAAGGATAGGCTAAGTACAGATCAAGAGTTCCGAACATCAAGTCTGGTCGTCAAGAGACCGGATTACACACCCCTATTGTCACCTCATAGGGTGTGCTTTTCAGGAACAAAGGGCTACCAGCCCGCTCATAACCATTCTTATGATCGGACTGTGGTGATCAAGCGACGTGAAACAAGAAACCTGAAAAACTTTGCAATCAGACACCAAACAGAAGAGGCATGGTCCGCATACAGAAAGGGAGCCAAACAATACAAATCTTGGATTAAACATCATGCGGCGCGCCTTTACCAAAAGGACGCCAAAGCCATGCAGAAGTCCTTGGCTTCAAGAAATACAAGAGACTTCTGGAACTTATTAAAAAGTATAAATGGGCAAAGGGCACCCCCAATTGCAAACGCTGTCTCAGAACAAAACTGGGTCTCTTATTTCAGCGACCTTTTTCACCCACCTTCAATATCAGAACAAAGGATAATGCAGTCGCTCTGTGAACCCTGGATCCCTTTGACAGATGTGGAAGACATTCGAAGAACAATAGCAAAACTGAAATCCTCAAGAGCTCCTGGTCTGGATGGTCTGACCAAAATAGACATCAAAAAACATCCGGAAGAATGGGCGGCAGTTATAAGTGAACTTTTCAATCACTGCCTCAAAGCAAAAAAAGATCCCAGTATCCTGGACTGAAGCGGTACAGGTCTCAATTTTTAAAAAGGGGTGCAGAGAAAGTCCTTCCAACTACAGGCCAATAGCCTTGTTGGATATTCTGGGAAAAATATTCACGACTTTGCTCCTTTCGCATTTTCAAAAATGGGTCAGGGGCTCTCCGGCGGTTGACATCTTCCAGACAGGTTTCCAAAAGGGTACAGGTACAGCGATTAACACCGTACTGCTGAACATCATAAAAGCAAAGGTGAAATCAGGTGCTCCTAAAGTCCACATGGCTTTGGTGGACCTTTCCAAGGCCTTTGATGAGGTGGATCGCGATAAACTTTGGGACAAATTAAGAACCTGGAAATGCCTGCCTCCGATATTGGAACCAATTATGGCCCTACACACAAAAACTATGATGCGTGTCTGTCTGAGCCAGCAAGGACACCTTTTAGATACAATTCACACGGAGCGCGGGGTAAAGCAAGGTTGGCCCCTTGCCCCGGTGCTTTTTATCGCCTTCATCAGAGACTTTCAGTTTACTGAAAAGAAAATGTGTTTGTTCCCTCCAAATGTGGGACTGACAAAAGTCTCCAGGTTATGGTACATGGATGATCTGATCCTGATGGACCAGACCCAAATAGGTCTGCAACGTCAACTTGCGAACCTCTCAGCCTATATGAAAAATAACAACTTGGAAATTAACACCGAGAAAACAAAAATTCTTCTCTTCACAAAATCGACACTTGACCACAAAACCCCGCCGGTCTGGTTCCTTGAAAACAGCAAACTTGAAGTGGTGAAAGAATATAAATATCTGGGCGTTTGGATAGACAGTTCACTGAAAGAAAAGACCATCATGGAGTCCCTGTGGGATAAAACAAGAAATCTGACAGCGCACTACCTAAAAGCTGTGGATAAAAAATTCAGAAAGTTTTCATGGGCATCAGCTCTGCAATTTTACAAGTCCAAAATAGTTCCAGCTCTACTATATGGAATGAGTGCAAACCTAACCCTTCCTCAAGATATTTGGTTAAAGCTAGAAGGTTTTGTGTGGAAAGCGATGCTGGGCCTTCCTAAGTCAGCACCCATGGCAGCGATTCGGCGGGACCTGGGCCTTGTGTCCCTAGTATCAATAGTTGAGCAAGGCGCGCTACAACTCTCCCCCCCTATCTTTCAGGTTGTAGCAGAAGAAATAAAAAGAGGGGGATGTAAACCGCTAAATGACTGGGTAAAGAAATTAAAAGACAAACTGGAAGTGATAGCCTTTACGGAAGAACTTCTAATATCAAATCCAGGCCGAGTGAAAGAAAAAATAGAGCAGCAAGATTGGATCTTGACCAACGAAAAGATCCTGTCCTACAAATTACTTAAAGATATGCCGCCCGGTCACAACAAACTAAAAACACAATTGAGATATTGTGAAAAATGTCCTGAGAAGGAATTGAGAAGAATATTCATGAGAGCTTGGTTAAATACTTTACATACAAGGGAAATCCTGGCTATCAGATTACAATCCCCTGTAGCCACATGTAGTCTATGTGAAAACCCTGATCAAATTGAAACAGTGAGACATCTTCTGACGACCTGTCCAGAAATGTCTAAAGAAAGAGAGGCGTACTTGGCACCACTATTATCCTACCCATCAGTTCTAAGTGAAGAAACGGCCTGGCGTCGGCTCATTGCTGGAGACTCAGCTAGATGGTCGAGGGCCGCAGCGAAACTTTTGGACATTGCATTAAAACGTGCTAACCTAGCAAAAGTCTGACTGTTAACTATCAGTCTTCAAATGTGATGTCTGAAATGACTTTTTGAAAGAAAATGCCAGCTGAAAGTGGTGTCATAAGTACCTCCGCAAGAACCTTTATTTGGCAAAAGACTTTGTAAAAATCTTTTATTGATTAAATACAAATAAAAAAAAATATTAATAAAATATATTGGGATATATATTCTAAATACATAAATAAATATTTACCTTTGCAAACTAGCCTGATTCCTGGTGCAGTGTGACCGGGGGGTGGAGGGGATCTCAGGAGAAGGGTTTGATATGAGTGGTATATCGTTCAGAATATTGAACCTATGAATAAAAATAAAGAAGGGTTTCATTTGCGCACTACATGCTGGGAGTGACTTGGGTGTGTGCCGGATTGAAATCACTTACATGTAACAACAGTAAATGTCCACAATTCTGTGGAACTCTCCCATCCCCTGCACACCCAGATGTTATTGTATATAACAAAGATTCACAAAGTATAATAACTTCAAAATATATTTTTTAGCTCAATTTCTGAAAAAAAGAATGATAACTCAATTTTTGTAAAACTATTGTGGTTATAATTTCTTCCAATGTATATTGTTGAGCCATACAAGACTTAATTGGTTTAACATCAGTTCCTAACAATGTTTCAAATTCACATGTTAGTAATAACAAGTATCCAATACTTTCTTAGTTTAACAACTTTTCATACTTTATTCCCAATACTCGGTTCAGGTGAACAATTAAACACACAAATGCCTTTATACATCTATTAGCAAGTTCATAA
This sequence comes from Ambystoma mexicanum, assembly GCF_040938575.1. Taxonomy (NCBI): domain Eukaryota; kingdom Metazoa; phylum Chordata; class Amphibia; order Caudata; family Ambystomatidae; genus Ambystoma; species Ambystoma mexicanum. The sequence continues at coordinate 277,847,504 of NC_090941.1, forward strand.
AACCTCTGCATATTAGATGATTCTTGTGTGTCTATGCACTCAACGTGTTTCGGGGATAAGATCCCCTTCTTTAGGAGTTGTTCACCCTTTCTTTATGTGTCTGTTCTGTCAACCTATGTAGTATAGTTGATAATAATATATTATAATACAATGTTCATTTCACATAGTTTTATAATTATCAATCTGTCATGTTTCATCGGGCAATAATCACCTGGATGTTCAATGTGTTAGATACGATTTGATGTGCGAGTCGGTGTTCGGTCAAATTCAATGGCCTTCTATTGGCTTGATCCCCTATGTTGGGGTGTAGGGTAACCTAAAATCAAGAACATTGTTATGAATATGGTGTTAAAACAGGGAAACCCTGTATGTAGATAAGATGCTAATCGCAATAAAAAATCCAATTTAGAATGCTAACCTATACAGATTACTACGGGAAAATAAATGCGGTATATCAAACTCTCCAATTCCATATGTAAGTCTGGGTCATTAATTAGGACCAATCCTATAATAATGGGTTATTTATCCGGTATCCAGAATCCTGGTTTTATGCTAATTCTCTGACAGTAGGTATTAGCAGTCATAGACGTCTTATCACCTATCTGTTACTTCTGTCTAGGGTACCCAGTGGAGTCCTGAGGTTTGGGTCGGTACCCGGATGGGGCAGCTGCCAGAGTTGCTTGTGGTTATTCAATAGATTTCTCTGAAAGCCAAGCAAAAATCCTTATGTGTAAATCTGCTGAAATGTCTATCCAGGGCTGCTAAGGTCAAACAGATCCTATGTCCCTTAATGTGGGGAAGCCATGCTAACATCACTTGTACTCCATAGAAAAATAATTCAGGACCCACTTGTACTCCCCTCTGTATTTTCTGCTCATGAAAGGCTTGTATTTATATGCCGTCCTCTGTGAATGACATTGACATGTTGAGTTTGGCTATAAGATCTTTTCCCAATATGTTAACAGGTGTCTTCCTGGAATACCAGAATGGGATAGCTACCATCTGCTCTGCTACGTCACAGGATGTTGTTGTCCCAGTGTCAACTAAGAAAGAAAAGGTCTCCACCCACGGTTCCTGTTCAGGTCTGTGGTCATTGATAGGATAGGGCACATCAAGCTATTCTGTGGGTGGTCCTATTTTGGATACATGTACCGTCCCGAACATGTAAAAGGGTTCCCCCAAATGCTGTATACGGGGAGTCTGTGGCAAAATGTATCCCGCTGTATCACTGCTTGTTGTGATTGCGCTGTATGCTGTGGTTGCTTTGTCAACGTCTGCTGTGGTTGTTGCGGCGCTCTCTGTGGCTGTATCTGTGGCTCTTGGGGTTGCTGCACCTGCTGTGCTTGTGTCTGATCTGGTGAATATTGTGCATAGTCATAATACCCATAGCCTTTCTGTAGTGCAACATATGGTGCTGGATATGCCACACCCCCTCTTGACCCATACTGCATTGCACCTTGTTGCATTGCTCCTCTACTTCTACAAACCCGTGAAATGTGTCCTACTTTCCCACATGTCCAACATACTGCTCCAGTGCCACAGGTCCTCTGAAGCAGGGCTGTCCCCCACCGCACCAAAATCCTCTCCCACTGTGAACAAATCCTCTTCATCGCCTGGGCTAAAAACTACTTGCCCCTCTTCCTGCATAATAACCACCCATGCCTTGCTGTGGCATGACAGCTCCCTGTCCATTATTCCCATCTCCTGTATTTATAAATACCGCTCCTTCTAATGCCATTTGGGATAATTTCTTTTGCACCAAGTTTGCCTCTTCCTTTTGCCTTTTCTCTATTTTCTTTTGATCCCTCTCCTGCTTTAACCTACAGTGATGGACAATAGTCAATTGTATCTCTGGCCATGGTCTCATTTCAATCCCCACAATCATTTTGAACTGCCCTGGCATAAAATATGATAAAATACTGTTATATTTTTATCCCGATGGACTTTAGTTTCCAAACACCAACGTTCTTTAATGTCTTCAATGTAGGCAGCGATTCCCCAGTAGGCCCCATCTTCCTAATCATTATGGCGCTCATGTCACATTGATCTGGAAATAGCATCCTCGGTGCCTTCCATACACGAGCTCTACAGTTATTAAATGGTGACCCATCATATTTAGTGGTGTTATGTGCTGTCAATGAAAAATAGCCTGCTCGCTTTGTCATATTCTCTGCCTGGTCACCCAATACGGATGCAAATAGGCATTTCATGTCACCTATAGCTAATGCTATACCGGCTGTCTTTCACTCTAGCTTGTATATCCACCTGTCCACCCCTGCTGTCAGTGATGGCAGCTTATCAGCAAGTTAATTTTGTCTGTCTGATTCCATGGAGTATAGTAGGGCTGCCCTAATCCTTTGTGGAGCAGTGGGAATTGTGTTATCCCTTTCTTTCCCAAAGGTGATGCTGCACAAGTTATCCTTTTCAATGTCTCAGCTACACAGTGTTGCTGGCATTCTGACAAGTTTCTTAAGAAATATGGTGATTTATGGTCTTCATTTATGGGGAGTCCTGATGTGAGGAGTGGATATAAGCTTATGTTTGGCCCCTGCAAATCTGCTCTCTCTCCTATGCCTGGTCCTGTGGTATCCATTTATGGGGCTTGCACCGCCTCCTCTCCTCCCTCTTCATCATCAATGTCTACCCAATCTGTCTCTCTGTCACTTTTCCACTCTTGACAGCCTCAAGTATGAGATCAAAACTCACTTCCTTAACAGGCTCCCTTACATACATTCCACTCATTATCTATGGCAACACATCTCTGCCCGCAGTCTCTGGGGTTATTTCCCCACTCCCTTCTCCCCAAATCTCTGGCATCATATTTCTGCTCGTCTTTTGGCTCATCTCCTTCCTCATTTTTCAATTTTTTCCTTTTCTCTTGCCATCCTCCTGTTCTTCTCATGTAGCCTCTTTACATACTCATCCCTTGCTCATACCTCCCTTTTCCTTATTTGTATTTCCTTTTCCTCTTTCTGCATTTCTCTCTGTTCCCTCTCTTTCTCCCTTTGTGCATTTTGCTGGATCTCTTCCTGTGTCTCCCTCCTGACTTCCTCCCTGGCTGCTTCCTTCATTTCTTCATACACCACTACCTCCACATAATTATTTTATGTGCCTTTCCCATCAAGTTTCAATAATATTTTTCCTCCTATCCATTTCTCTGGTTCCATCATAGTCTCTCCACTATCTCCATTACCTATGGGTACGCTTCTCACCCTGTGACCATCTATCTGCATGCCTCCCAATCTCCCGGGCTCTTCCTTAGCTGCTATTAGCTGCTTTTCTAAGCTATGTAGCCCTCTATACCCTTCCTCATCCCTTAACTATGTCTCTGCGCCGCGCCATGCTTCATTCTCCATCGGCACTAATGGCACCTTTCATTTTACCAATTGTGCCCTCCTTCTACTATCATCACTTTCCTCATCAGGGGATTCATATCTCGGATTACTATACCCTACAGCTGCTGCTTATATCGGGTATATTCCTGGGATGGTCGGGGCTGGTGTGCTCTCCTTGTATGGTGGCGGTATTGAGAATTGTGTGTGGACTCCTGCCTCAGCTGGTGATGGCGGGGCGGTTGACTGTGTGCGAGCGCTCTCCTCATAGGGACGAGGCGGCGGCGCTGTGGGGTGCTCGTGCTCCCACTCACACATATTAAGCATCCATTCTTTCTTAGGCCCCTCTGTCTCTTCCTCAAAGAACTTCCAGAGCTCTAATATACCTAGCCTGTTCTTAAGTTTCATGCCCTTGTGTATGGGATGTAAGTATGTGCATATATGTTGGAGTACATCTTTACAGTGAGTGCCCTCTTGTGGCCATGACATGTACATCTTTCCAGCAGTCCCTTTCACCCACTCAGCATGATACTTAATGATTTTAGCACTATATTTAGGGAATGCTTTGCTTAGGTCAATTATTTGGGTATTTGACATAGTGATAACATTTAAGCAGTGTGCAGCTTGGCACTTATGTTTATTGTTTATGTTTATTGAGTTTATATAGCACTTTACTCCAAAGCGCTTTACAGTATAACAACAAGATACAATAATGAAAGAAGCATATTTACAATCATGAAACAAACCAGTGGTACAGTATGTAGAACAATTTACTCAAAAGGAGGGGATTAGGGAAGGAGGGGAGGGGAGAGGAGGTAGGTGAAGGGGGTTTCAATGTCTGATTTGAGGTCAGCGGGAGTGGGAGGAAGGGGGAAGGTGGGGAGGGAAGGGGAGGGGGGAGCCCCCAGGCGACCTCCTACATCCCCTGGTGGTTTCAGTATCCAATTTGAGGTCAGCGGGAGGAGGGGGAAGGAGGGAGGGGAAGGGAAGGGAGGTCTGGGTGTTTGAGGGGGAGAGTGGTGGGGAAGGAGAGTCAGGGGGGGAGTGGAGAAGAAGTTCTTTCAGGGAGGAGCGGAAGGATGAGTAGGTGGGGGTGGAGCGGATAGAGAGAGGTAGGGAGTTCCAGTGGAGGGGGGCCAAGAGTTGGAAGGAGCGGAAGCATGAGGAGGCACAAGGGGCTGGGGGTACAGGGAGAAGGTAGAGATCAGCTGAGCAGAGAGAGTGGGAGAGAGAGTAAAATGAGAGGAGGGAAGAAAGATAGAGGGGGCGATGTCATGGAGAGATTTGTAGACAAGACAGAGGAATTGAAATTTCAATTGTGAGAGGAAGGGAAGCCAGCCGAGTTGAGAGAGTGAGGTAGAAATAGAGTCTTGAGGGCCAAGAAGACATAAAGTACGGATAGAGGAATGGTAGATGGGTTTTAGGGGGGTAAGGTGAGAGACAGGGAGTCCAAAGAGAAGAGAGGAGCAGTAGAAGAGGCGGGAGAAAATAAGGTAGGAGATTAGGAGTTTAGAAGCGTGGAAGGTGAGAGAGGAGCAGATCTTGCGGATGTTGAAGAGGTGGTGTCAACAGGCACGAGGTTAGAGAGATGTGGTTGGAGAAGGAGAGTGAGGAGTCAATATGGAGGCCAAGATTGCGGGCATGGGTCGAGATGGGGAGATTGGAAGGGGGAAAGTGGATGAAAGGAGGGGGCTGGGCAGAGAGTGTTAGTAGGGAAGAAAAGCACTTCAGTCTTGTCAGTATTGAAGGAAAGAAAATGGTATGACATCCAGTTTTTTATGGCCATAAGGCAGGAAGAGAGATTGTGGTGGAGGTCAGAGGTGAAGGAAGAGAAGGAGAGTAAGAGTTGGGTGTCATCAGCGTAGAATTGGTGGGAGATGCCAAAAGAAGAGATGACAGGGGCGAGAAGGGAGGTATAGAGAGAGAAAAGAAAAGGTCCAAGTACGGATCCCTGGGGAACGCCATAGTTCAGGTCGCCCCAGGAGACAGAAGAGGACAGAGCCTTTGAAGCCAAAGGAGGACAGAGTGCTAAGAAGTAAGGGGTGATCTATGGTATCAAAAGCTGCAGAGGGGTCAAGGAGGATGAGAATTGAGGATTGCTTAGCGTAGCGAGCAGTGAGGATATACATTGAGTACATAAGTGAGAGCAGTCTCAGTGGAGTGTTTAGGGCGGAAACCAGACTGAGAGGTGGGGAGGCTAGGTGCTCGAGGAGCTTTGAGATGAAGGGGAGAAGGGAGATTGGTCTGAAGTTGGAGGCAAGAAGAGTGCTAGCAGAAGGTTTCCTCGGGATAGGGATGAAGGTAGCGTGTTTGAAAGCTGAAGGAAAGGTAGCAGAGGAGAGACAGATGTTAAAGAAGGTGGTTAGGTAGGGGATGAGGAGAGGGTACACTTTGGGGATGAGGGAGGTGGGGATGGGATCAGAGGGGGCAGCGGTAGGGTGAGAGTTGGACAGGAGATGGGAGACACGTGCTGGGGTGATAGGAGAGAAGGTGGACAAGTTAGCAGAGATGGAAGAGGAGGAGAGGGAAGGAGGGGAGAAGGAAGGAGAGGAGAGGATGTTTTGGCGAATGGAGAGAAATTTGGATGAGAAAAAGTTGACAAAGTCAGAGGGAGAGAGGGCAGAGTTCGTGGAAGGTCAGAACTAGGAGGGGAAAGAACACGAGAGAGGGTCTGGAAGATACGGCTGGGTTGAGAAGCTTGTGAGTGGAGGAGGTTAGAATAGTAGGAGCGCTTGGCAGATGTGAGGCAAGATTCATAGAGAGAGTGACATGAGAAGTAAGAGGATTGGTTAGTCAGAGAAGGGGTTTTGAGAATAAACAATACAAATAGTGGTCAGTTTACCAATAATCAGAACAGAAATATTCTTCACAATTCTCTCACACTTTTCCCTTATTCACACCTCCCCTCACTTCAAATATACATACCTATTAAATCAGTTTTAATTGTCTGGGGCCACACCCAATATCCAAATCCTGCCTCTGGTTCACAACAACAAAATCTGCTCACAATCTAAATGGTCATACTTACCCCATCAACCTCTACCACAAATAAAAACACCTGTACAGGACCTACCTTACAACACAACAAATGCCAGCAATCAACAATTTAATCAATAAAGGACAATAAAACACATTAAAATACAGCTATCTTCCGGTTTCTATCTTTTTCACGGGGGTATCCTTATCTCTTTATCTCTTTAGCTCTACCCTCAAAAGAAGGTTGGGCCCTTAGGGCTGCACAACCTTCCAAAAACCTGTCTAGGGATATCCTTTATCAATTTCACTTTTTCTTAAATACCATACAATACATTATCCAACCCCCAAACGTTATCATGCACATAGCATACTCACCTTTCCGCGGACCTTTGAGGATTGTGGGCACTGGGGTCCCCTCAATTTGCCAGCTCCTCCTGTTGCTTCCAGCGGATGGTGGAAGACCAGGCAGGATTCCACTCCAAAGCCGTCTCCTGCTGTCCTCCTGTTAAGTTGTGTACAACAACAAAAAATCTGCTCTCCTGACCATTGCGCTGTCCAAAAATGAGGCTGGTGGGGGGGCACCCCAAATACCACAAAACTCCAACCATCCTCTGCTACGAGATGAAAATCAGAGGTTCAAAAAACCAGTATAGCCCTCTTACTGGTATTTGCCAATAAAGAGACAACACAGAGTGGATTCTGGTATGCCAAATGCAAGGTAACCCAGATTTATTAGCAATGTAAAGCTGGGGGGAAAAACAAGATTAACAGCCATATTCTCACTCAAGATTTTCTCCAACATTTCAACAGGAAACAGCAGTTAATATAATCATTCTGATGTCATCATGAGCACTGAGTTATGAAAACCGAGCGTTGCTGGTCATTGGTTCCCTCTACTAAGCTACATATATAATTCTATGGGCCTCATTACTGTCAGGTTTCGTGGGATTTGGATGAATGTGGTGGAATGAGGATATGATTAACATAAAGTATGGTTTGGGCCTTAACTTTCTGTGCAGAGTGTGGAGAGCTTCCCAAGTCAAAATGGAGAATTCCAAAAGGATCAGTGATTGGTCAGAAGTAAAAGAAAGGCATTGTTGGAACATTCTAAACCGCCTTTCATTGTCAGAAGCCCAGCTGGAAGGTCTTATGTTTGAAGCTCTTAAGTTTTAGAAAACTTTAGTTAGGCCCTTGTGCCTAAAATTAGTTATTTGAACCAGAAAAGTGTTGGAGATTTAAGAAGAAACTTAGAAAACGTTCCGGTGAAAGAAAGAAGCAAGCTAAGTGAATTCATTATCTTTTATGGAATTTTATGATTTTCAAGCTGGAGTTAAATATCAAAACCATTAATTAACTGGTTCCTGTTTTTGTTTATATAGTAGTTCATTTCGTTCTTTCAAGAATTTATTTTTGAACTTCTAGAACTGTATTTAAATTAATTGAACTGCGTCACATTTTTTTTGCACCTGGCAAGTTGGAGTGTGGAGGTCTGTTTATCATTTTAGCGTCGTGTGTTTTTTCGGCCGTATAAAAGTTTATTGAGTATTGTACCTTTTGTCGGTAACAGTGCTTTTCTTAGCGTCGGACTAGCGTTAGAAATCTTACACTGTCTGCGCAAGTGACAGTGTGGTAGCCACGCGACTCCGAGGCGTTATGTTTAATTTACTAACATTCTAACCTGGCGCGTGATCTTCACTGGGCTGCCTCTTCAAGGATTAGTGTCTGGAACTGAGGAATTTCTTCTTTAATGTTTTGAACAGTTCATATTAAGAAGAGTGGAATACTATTCCTTTACGCATGCGCCCATGCCAGTTTCCTTTTTGAACTCAATTCTTTGTTCATGTGCGCTTCCATTTTAGAAGGAGCAAACAATATCTTCACGCATGCGCATATTCTGGTAAAAGGAACGCTTCTTTTATGAGCGATCTTCTTTGCAAGCAAAAGATCCAATTAATGAACACTTTTATACATTCAGGAAACAAACAATTTTAAATTGAATAGCTAGAGTGTCATTTTTGGAATTTGTGTTGAAGCTAGTCACCAACACAAACTACATGTATAATATTTCCAGCGGGTTGTTTGGGTAAAAGACAATTGAACTGCTTGAAGACAAACTCATTAAACTGAGAGAGATTAGCAGTTTTTTGCAAAACCGAATTGAAGAAATTAGTAAGAGCATCTGAGACTCTATTTTTATGTTTTCTTCAGTAGAATTCATACACATCCTCTACGTTATTCACAGAGGATAATCAGGTATGGTGGCGTGTTTATTTGCTTAAATTTATAAAGAGAAGTCAGAGCCAAGGAATTCAAAGGTTAGTGACTAAAGTGAATTTGTTGTTATTTTCACCAACAGGTTGACAGATAAAGAAGCGGAGCAAAACCTGAAGTTTATTATTTTGTCCCATTTTCCCCCTTTCCCTTGGGGGTGCTCTCAACTGAACTGTTTGATACCAGTTAAGAGGTTAGCATCCAAAGGGGACTGCGGGGGTTCAGCAGCTTCCGGGGACAACATCAGATTTGAGAAAGCCTGACAGTATGAAAGGCCCGAAAAAATAGTCCTCCTAAGCTGTCATGAACCCCGAGTTCTCAATGGAAGCGTTAAGTGTTTTAGTGAGGGAATTACAGGAGGAATTAAAGGTGGCATATCAAGAGAATAAAAAATTAGGACAACGAGTAGATGAGTTATGTGAAAAGGTGGCACAGACGCAGGGGATTGGGAGAGAAGAATTTCCCCCGGAATTGGTAAGGGCTGGTGAGGATAGAGGTGATGGGGCAGAGGGAGATTTAGGGCATTAGTTATGCCAGTACCTTTGGCAGCTCCAGAGCGTTACTATGGAGATTCAAGTAAATATCAGACATTTGTAACCCAATGTGAGTTGCACTTTCTTAGTAGGCCCAAACTATTTCCTTCTGATGCTTCCAGAGTTACTTTTATGATGTCTTATTTATCTGGAGAGGCTTCTACTTGGGCAGGGTTATTGGTCAGGCAGAAGAGTTTATCTTTAAAAAATGTTTCTCTTTTTATGGAAGAATTTAAGAAAATGTTTGATAAAAGACAAATGTCCTTAGAAGTTGATGGGGAATTATTAGATTTGCGTCAAGGAAACAGAGACTTGGTCACATATATCACACAGTTTAGGTCTTTGGTTTTAGAATCCCAGTGGCCAGCAGAGAAGAGGTCTTCTCTTTTTTATAGAGGCCTCAAGGAGGAATTGAAGGATGCCTTGTCCAGTGTAGTCCAACGCCCTTCTTCTTGTGAGGAATTGATTGATTTAGTAGTTCAGTTGGACTATCGTATAAGTGAAAGAAAAGCAGAAAGGCGTCGTTGTACTCAGGGGGAGGTGAGGTCAGTCATTAGAGGAGATCGTTCAAGGCTTGAGGTGGGGAGTAAAGAAGTGAAACCAAGGTTAAATGATCAACAAATTAGAATAAAAGGTCCTTTATCAAAGGAGGAAAAGGCTAGGAGGCGTGAGAATAATTTGTGTTTATATTGTGGTAGGGGCGGTCATTTTTTAGGAAATTGTCCCTTTACACCCAAAAAATTTTCATCAGCCGGAGGAAAAGGACAGCAGGTTGCAAATACAGTTCAGTCAGCGGTTCCACACATAACTGTAAATGTATCCTTGTATTTGAAGGAGGAAAAGAAAGGGTATGGACCGGTAGTGATTGATTCAGGAGCCACCGGGAACTTTATGGATTGGGGAGTAGCTAAGGCATTGGGAATACCACTTGTGAGGAAGGAAGTTGTGGAACAGGTTCGGGCTGTAGATGGAACGTCTCTTTCATCAGGTCCTTTAACTCATGAAACTGGTGTCTTAGTTATGGAATTACTTGGAGGTCATAGAGAAGAAATCTCATTTGATTTAATTGATACACCAATTTTGAAAATAATTTTAGGCATGCCATGGCTAACCTTGCATAATCCTCAAATTGATTGAAGTAGGCGAGTGGTAGAATTACAGTCTAGTTTCTGTTTAGAAAATTGCCTTTTGAAAGGTAATCCTGGGAGGGAAGAAACACAAGGTTTGGTTTCCTTTTTTCTGACTGATGCAGGTATTACAGGACATAATATAGGAGCGGTGTTAGGACATCTTCCGGAGTGTTATCAAGGGTACAAGGAGGTTTTTGATGAAAAGGAGGCAGGAGAATTACCTCCACATAGGAGTTTTGACTGTAAAATTGATTTGGAGCCCGGGGCGGTTTTACCAAGTAGTCGAGTGTATGCATTAACTGAAAAGGAGAATGATTATCTTAAAGAGTACCTTGCAGAAAATTTGGCTAAGGGTTTTATTCGTCATTCTCAATCTCCAGCCGCATCTCCATTATTTTTTGTACCAAAACCAGATGGGTCTCTCAGGACATGCATTGATTATAGAGCTGTGAATAGGATTACAATCAAAAACAAGTATCCTCTCCCTCTAATTTCGGAAATCTTGAATCAGGTCCAGGGAGCCACAATTTTTTCCAAACTAGATTTACGTGGTGCCTATCATCTGGTGAGAGTCCAGGAGGGTGATGAGTGGAAAACGGCATTCAAAACCAGATTTGGGCTTTATGAGTACTTGGTGATGCCTTTCGGTTTATGTAATGCACCAGCTGCCTTTCAATTCTTTATGGATGAAATTTTAAGAGATTTTTTAGATATATTCGTAGTAGTATATATTGATGATATTATGATTTATTCTCAGGATTTAGAGTCTCATAAAATTCATGTGGGAAAGGTTCTACAAAGACTCAGAGAGAATCATTTGTTTGCTAAATTAGAAAAATCCCAGTTTCATACTAATTCTGTGGAATTTTTAGGATACATTGTTTCTCCCAAGGGATTGGAGATGAATCCGAACAAAGTTCAAGCCATCACGGATTGGCCAGCACCAACGAAAGTAAAAGAAATTCAAAGCTTTTTAGGTTTTGCAAATTTTTACAGAAGATTTATTGAAGGATTTTCTCGGTTGATTACTCCCATAACAAAACTCTTAAAGAAAGGTGTCAAATTTGTGTGGTTGACAGAGGCAGAGGAGGCATTTCAAGAATTAAAGAAAAGGTTCAGTTCGGCCCCTATTTTAATTCATCCAGATCCATCTCAGCCTTTTTATGTAGAAGCGGATGCATCGAATCTTGCCATGGGGGCTGTTCTTTCTCAGAGACATCGAGAGACAGGACAACTTCATCCAGTGGCTTACTATTCTAAAAAATTTTCTATGGCAGAACAAAATTATACGATCTCAGATCGAGAATTATTGGCAATCAAGTTTGCTTTTGAAGAGTGGAGGCATTTTTTAAAAGGAGCAAGACATACAGTGACTGTGTTAACAGACCATAGAAATCTGCTTTTTTTGAAATCAGCTAAGACTCTTACACCAAGGCAGTTAAGATGGTCATTGTTCTTTGCTGATTATGATTTTGTAGTGACATTTAAGTCAGGTAGGCTTAATGGAAAGGCTGATGCTTTATCACGTCAATTTCCTGGAAGTGAGATGGAATCAGAAAAGGAGATGATATCCATTATCGATCCATGCTGTTTTATTTCTGCCGGAATACAGAAAATTCAGGATGTTGAGGAAGAAGTTCGAAAGTCCATGTCAATTGCTCAAATGGAGGAATGGGTTCGAAAGGATCCGGTTCGAAAAATTGAGAAAGGATTGCCGTTTTTTGAAAATAAACTTTACTTACCTATTTTGGAATTGAGAGAGAGAGTAATAAGAGACTGTCATGAATCTATGCTGTCCGGACACCCAGGTTTTAGAAAGACGCTGGAATTGGTCAGGAGGAGCTTCTGGTGGGAAAAAATGCGTCAGGACATCTTAAATTTTGTAAAAACCTGTGCTATTTGCGCTCAAATGAAGAATCAAACCGGAAAACCAGTCGGGTTGTTGGAGCCGTTGCCTATTCCACCTCGTCCTTGGCATACAATCTCCCTGGACTTCATTACAGATCTTCCTTGTGACAAGGATTGTACATCTATTCTAGTTGTGGTGGACCTCTTGTCAAAAGAGGCTCACTTTGTTCCAATGGAGGGAGAGGTTACTGCAAACGTTTTGGCCAAAGTCTTTTTGCGAGAAATAGTTAGACTGCATGGTCTTCCTAATCAAATTATCTCAGATAGAGGTCCTCAATTTATTTCTAGATTTTGGAGGGTTTTTTGTAAGGATTTGGGTGTGGAAGTCAGTTTATCATCAGGTTATCATCCCAAGACCAATGGACAAGTAGAAAGGGTAAATCAAGAACTGGAGAAGTATTTGAGGTGTTATCTACAGGCAGGGGAAGAATGGGTGGATTTGATTTGGCTTGCCGAATTTGCTTATAATAATTGTGCTAAAGATTCAACTAACATGTCTCCGTTTTACCTTGGAAGAGGTTTTCACCCAAGGTTTTTAAGTTTTGAAATTACTGAAGAGTCAGAGAATCCTGGAGTTGAGGTTCGATTACAAACTATGAGAAAGAATTTGGAAAGAGCAAAAAGGGTACTTTTCGATAGTAAACAGAAGTACAAGAGATTTGCAGATCAAAAAAGGAGGTTGGGTCCTAAATATGAGGTTGGTGACTTGGTTTGGCTTTCGACTAGACATTTGAGAATTAAGGGCAAAAACAAATTTACTCCACGTTTTGTAGGTCCATTTAAAGTAGAAAAGGTGATCAATCCAGTGTCAGTACGGTTAAAACTACCTACTTCCTTGAAAATACATCCCACCTTTCACATTAGTCTATTAAAACCTGTGATTCAGGGAACTAGAGTTGTACATCCACCTTCACCAGTTCAGTTAGATAATTCATCTGAAGAGTTTGTAGTGAAAAGAATTGTAGATTCCAGGAGGTTAAGAGGGAAACTACAATATTTAATAGACTGGGAAGGTTTCGGACCTGAGGAACGTACATGGGAGGATGAGGTGAATGTGCATGCACCACAATTAGTCGCAAAATTTCATAGAAAGTATCCTTCTAAAGTTGGCCCTGGGACAGGGCATTAAGGGGGGGGGTACTGTCAGGTTTCGTGGGATTTGGATGAATGTGGTGGAATGAGGATATGATTAACATAAAGTATGGTTTGGGCCTTAACTTTCTGTGCAGAGTGTGGAGAGCTTCCCAAGTCAAAATGGAGAATTCCAAAAGGATCAGTGATTGGTCAGAAGTAAAAGAAAGGCATTGTTGGAACATTCTAAACCGCCTTTCATTGTCAGAAGCCCAGCTGGAAGGTCTTATGTTTGAAGCTCTTAAGTTTTAGAAAACTTTAGTTAGGCCCTTGTGCCTAAAATTAGTTATTTGAACCAGAAAAGTGTTGGAGATTTAAGAAGAAACTTAGAAAACGTTCCGGTGAAAGAAAGAAGCAAGCTAAGTGAATTCATTATCTTTTATGGAATTTTATGATTTTCAAGCTGGAGTTAAATATCAAAACCATTAATTAACTGGTTCCTGTTTTTGTTTATATAGTAGTTCATTTCGTTCTTTCAAGAATTTATTTTTGAACTTCTAGAACTGTATTTAAATTAATTGAACTGCGTCACATTTTTTTTGCACCTGGCAAGTTGGAGTGTGGAGGTCTGTTTATCATTTTAGCGTCGTGTGTTTTTTCGGCCGTATAAAAGTTTATTGAGTATTGTACCTTTTGTCGGTAACAGTGCTTTTCTTAGCGTCGGACTAGCGTTAGAAATCTTACACTGTCTGCGCAAGTGACAGTGTGGTAGCCACGCAACTCCGAGGCGTTATGTTTAATTTACTAACATTCTAACCTGGCGCGTGATCTTCACTGGGCTGCCTCTTCAAGGATTAGTGTCTGGAACTGAGGAATTTCTTCTTTAATGTTTTGAACAGTTCATATTAAGAAGAGTGGAATACTATTCCTTTACGCATGCGCCCATGTCAGTTTCCTTTTTGAACTCAATTCTTTGTTCATGTGCGCTTCCATTTTAGAAGGAGCAAACAATATCTTCACGCATGCGCATATTCTGGTAAAAGGAACGCTTCTTTTATGAGCGATCTTCTTTGCAAGCAAAAGATCCAATTAATGAACACTTTTATACATTCAGGAAACAAACAATTTTAAATTGAATAGCTAGAGTGTCATTTTTGGAATTTGTGTTGAAGCTAGTCACCAATACAAACTACATGTATAATATTTCCAGCGGGTTGTTTGGGTAAAAGACAATTGAACTGCTTGAAGACAAACTCATTAAACTGAGAGAGATTAGCAGTTTTTTGCAAAACCGAATTGAAGAAATTAGTAAGAGCATCTGAGACTCTATTTTTATGTGTTCTTCAGTAGAATTCATACACATCCTCTACGTTATTCACAGAGGATAATCAGGTATGGTGGCGTGTTTATTTGCTTAAATTTATAAAGAGAAGTCAGAGCCAAGGAATTCAAAGGTTAGTGACTAAAGTGAATTTGTTGTTATTTTCACCAACAGGTTGACAGATAAAGAAGCGGAGCAAAACCTGAAGTTTATTATTTTGTCCCATTTTCCCCCTTTCCCTTGGGGGTGCTCTCAACTGAACTGTTTGATACCAGTTAGGAGGTTAGCATCCAAAGGGGACTGCGGGGGTTCAGCAGCTTCCGGGGACAACATCAGATTTGAGAAAGCCTGACAGTTACGAGGTAGCCGGTAAGGGATTACCGTCACCGGTAAGGACACCGGTGTCGGTAATCCCTTACTGCCCTACTACGAGGTCCCTTAGCGGGTCCCTTCCTTAACGCCTGGTTTTACCAGGCATTATGGAAGGGACCCGTTAAGGGACTTCAGAGCTAATAACAGTACCGCAATTTGCGGTACCATTATTAGCACCTTCTCTCTTCTCATTGAGCCGTATGGGGGCTGAAATGGGAATGGGGAATGGCTTTTTCAATGGGGTCTTACCGGTCCTGCAAAGGTCAGAATAGACCGGTAAGTCCCCATTGAACGTGACAGGACACGTACCGGTATTGGAGGTAGTCATGGCGCTAATAGCTAATAGCGCCATGACTACCTCCAACCTCATAATGAGGCCCTATATGTCCACAATAAAGATTGGATAACTCTTGATCTAAGATCCCACCCATAAAACATCCCATAAAATGTGCTACATCATCATGCTTGACTATTATAGGTAGGCTCTAAATTACTACTGCGGTTAAAAGGACATATGCTTATCGGTTAAAATGCGGTCACACTCTCGATGAACTCGCGGCATGATGACATGTTTCATGTAGATGGGAAGAGAGAGGACAAGCGTGTCGCCTTTGTTCTTAATTAAATAAACAGTCCATGTTATCTCCCCCATGATGTCTCTGAGTTTCAAGGACCTGTTCTTCTAAAAGTAAACACGCCTTTCTGTTCTTGACAAATTTATGATTAACTATTTTGTGAGTCATGCTACTTCCACCATGTTAGGATATCATCGTGGCAATTATTTGCTTTTTAGACGCATCCGCATCTCTCTGTATCGCATAGCCGATCGATTAATCGATCTGCAATTTAGGAAATGTCCTGGGATGTTCAGTTCGTCCCATGGACTTCAAATAGTCTGCTGCGTTGTCGTAACTTGTTTACCTTAATAGTTGAATGCTCACAATGGTATCTTGTTCTGTTATGTAACCCTCCCCTACAGAGTCATGGGCCTTGACATTCCTTTGAGGCAGCTACCATCCAGCCACCGCAGCATTTTCCTGAATTAAATGTATTTTGTTTCAAATACTGTGCTTAGCTGGGTATCTCTCTTTAAAGCTAGAGGGTTTAATTCTCTGCTGTGCTTGTGCAATTTAAAATGGCAACTGCTTGTCACATTTATTCCTCTGCAGGACACATTTGCTTTGCTATCTACCGATTTCCTGGTGCATGCCTGTCACACGATTTCCCTCCCTAGGGGTAGCAGAAACCTTATTCTGCCTACAATGTTCTGTCCTACTTGTGTGGTAAGTCCCTATCTTGTGTACACGCATTTCTGTCACATAATCTATTCTATTTTAAGTCACACTAATTGTGCAAGCTAATGCCTTGTTTGTTCCCTACAGTTGTAGGGCAAAATAAATATTGTTTGTGCCAGCTGCATTTCCAGGGGAATTTAAAGTGCAGTTTCAAATTTGTCCTTTTTTATCTTATAATTTCGTTTCGAAGGCAGGGGGGCAGAGCCTGGACATGCTCTCTAGTCAATAATTGCCCCACTACAGTAGGGTCAATGATGAGTCAAGTCATGACACATTCACATGTCAACACAGCACATAGACGTTGGTCCACAAACACATTGCAAGAAAATGGCACAATAATAATGCCAAAGTGACCCAACTGTAACCTGCTGTGTTGCCACAGGCGTCATGGCACAGGGGCACAGGGGTGGGCAGGGAGTCAATTGGTACGTTGGCCAACCACAGAATGCACATGGAAGCATAGATCTATTCACGACCTCATTGAAGAAAATCAGCTTGATTTCCTGGCAGTCACCAAAAACTGGCTACATAGTGCAGCAGCCCCCTCACTTGCTCTCGCCATGCCCCCAAATTACACCATCCTGAGATCTGACAGATTAGATAAAACAGATGGGGGTGTCACCCTCATCACCAAATCCTCCTTGGCTTTTTGGGAGATTCCCATCCCCCCACAACCATGCTATGAATTACTCTTGACCAAATGTTTCATCTAACCACAAGCCACAGTGAACTTCCTGATCATCTACTGCCAACCCAACCACCAAAATGGCCCAAAACAGGACATCCCTCTCTTTCTTGCCCCTTTTTTCAATCCAACAACCAAATTCATAGTTCTAGGAGACCTCAATTTAGGCTTTAATGATGTGCCTGATACCATGCCAATGACCTTACGAAGTCTCTCACCGAGATACACTTCACCCAGCTCATCCACCCCCCCACCAATAATAAAGGAAACACCCTGGATGGGATCCTCACACTGAACCCCAATGTCACTATCAAATCCATAGTGCCTCTGCCCTGGTCTGACCACTCACTCATTGAGTTCCAATTTTCTCATGTTTTCCTGCCTCCCACCCAAGCCATTTAATGACCTACAACTTCTGTCCACAGCACCCGTAGGCTCACAGAAGCCAGCCTAGCACCAACCTTGTCTGAAATCCTCTCCATGCACCCTCCTCCTACTGATGACCCCCAAGCACATGCTACTCGTATCCTCAATTGCCTCACATTTACTATCAACAAACATGCTCCCCTCAAACCTTGTACCCCCAAATCAAGTAGACAGGACAAGAGTTGGTTCTCAGACAAATTTACCTCTCTGCACCAGCGAAAAAGAGCTTTGGAACACACAGGCAGGCAAACCCCCACGCCATCAAACCTTGATTCCTACCTCAAAGCCTCTAAAACATACAAAAACATCCTTATATCAATCAAAGCCAATTCCTTCAACACCAGGATCACTGAAGAAAACTCCAGCCAAAATAACTCTTCACCATCTCAAAGAATTGGAAAATCCCTCCCCTTCCTCTTCCCCTGTTTAAATTGACAAAGATTGATGTTCTACCATTCAGGCAACCCTCAGATAAAATCAACTCACTCAAAATCAAAATCGACACTAAGAAACACCAACTCCTAGCTCCCCCATCCCTTGCCCCCCCTTTCCACTTCTCCCATGTGTCCCCGGAGGACATCACCAACACCATCCAGAACATCAAACCATCCAACTGCAAAGGAGATGTCTGTCCTGCCCCGTTGTCAAACTCTGCTCAGCCACCTTAGCACCTGCTATAGCCAACTTCGTGTATGCCTCTTTCGCATACAACAATGTCCCTCCCTGCCTTAAAACTGCCTGGCTCCTCCCCCCTGATTAAGAAACCCTCCCTTGACCGCACTCTCCCACCAACTACCGCCACATTACTACTGTCCCTTCCTCCTCAAAATCGTTGACTGCGTTGCCTATTCCCAAATCCAAACCTACCATGAAAAACATCAGCTTCTTGGCATTGTTGTATGCCTCTTTCGCATACAACAATGTCCCTCCCTGCCTTAAAACTGCCTGGCTCCTCCCCCCTGATTAAGAAACCCTCCCTTGACCGCACTCTCCCACCAACTACCGCCACATTACTACTGACCCTTCCTCCTCAAAATCGTTGACTGCGTTGCCTATTCCCAAATCCAAACCTACCATGAACAACATCAGCTTCTTGGATCAAAGCAATCAGGCTTCAGACCCAATCACAGCACAGAAACAGCACTCTTGGATCTCAAAATCCAACTGGACTGTGGCTGGAAATATTACCATACTGCTCCTCCTCGACCTTTCAGCAGCATTTGACCTCATTGACCACGACATTCTCTGCCAACATCGCCATACTAACTTCCACTTCTCACAGCAAGCAACCCAATGGATCAAGTCATTCCTGAGTGTGTGCACTTCTCGGGTCTTCATAGGCAATTTTAGTGCTGACCCCATTCCAGTGCCCTGTGGTGTTCCTCGGGGCTCGTGCATCTCCCATGCCCTTAATAACACCTACAACAAGCCACTATCCACCACCTTGATGCACTGGGTATTCCCTATACCAACTTTGCCGATGACACGCAAGTCCTTCTGCCAATATCAGGATCTTATGCCCAAGATGTAATTTTGATAAACCAGACCTACAGGGTCAGCCTAAACTGGATGGGTGCCTATAAACTCTGTTTAAACGATGATGAGACAGAGCTCCTCTTTGTGGGCTCTGCTTGCCTTCTAAGCATCCTGGCCCCTTCATACTCTTCCTTTCCTATCGATGGAAAATCTATCCAGGTCTCCAAGCACGTGAAGACACTGGGGGTTTATCTTGATGCTGAGCTAAATATGTCCCACCATATCAATGTGCTAGCCTCTTCCACCGCCTACAAGGCTAAACTCATCTCCTTGAGCAGGAAATGTATTACCCCACAAAACTCCCTGTTTCTTGCACAAGCTATTATTTGTTGCAAGCTGGACTATTACAATGTGTTATTCTCTGGGACCTCTGCAAAAAACCTCGCAAAATTGTATCTCCTGAAAAACAAGGCCCTCAGAGCAGCTCTGGGTTTAACTCCTCAACTGCTGAACTTTAATCAAGTCTATGCAAAAAGGACGAGTGTTAGAGCTCATTTTCTATACTCTGGCCTGGTGTACAGATGTATAGAAGGCCAGCCTATATTGTGATAGGGACAACTCTGGGGCACTGTAGCCAAACCAGTTTGGATAGCAGTTACAGGCGGTCTAGGCTTAATTCTTCAGAGGTGGTGAGCTTGTAAAGGGTCCACTCTCTCTTAACACTGACAAAACCGAAGTCCTATTGTTTCCCTCCAACTCTCTTCCCCCTTCTTCTCCTCCCCCGTTCATTCACTTTCCTTCCTCTAATCTCCCTATCTCTCTCCAAGCTCGTAATTTAGGCGTCCTCTTTGACTCCTCTCTCTCCTTCTCCCAACACATTTCCCTCACTTCTCGCACCTGTCGCTATCACCTCTTCAGTATTCGCAAAATCCGTCCCTCCCTCACGTTCCACGCTACCAAACTCTTAATCTCCTCCCTCATCTTCTCCCGCCTCTTCTATTGCTCTTTCTTACTCTTTGGACTACCTACATCTCATCTTGCCCCCCTTAAATCCATCTACCACTCTGCTGTTCGTACCCTTTGTCTCCTTACCTCCCGTGACTCCATCTCCACCTCGCTATCCTGCCTTGGCTGGCTACCATTCCACGCTCAACTTAAATTTCACTTTCTATGCCTTGTCTTCAAATCCCTCCATGGTCTTGCTCCCCCTTACCTCTCCTCCCTTCTCACTTTCTACTCCCCCTCCCGTTCCCTTCGATCCGCTGACCATTTCCTTCCCACTGACCCTCCTTCCCTCTGCGCCTCCTCCCGTTTCCACTCCTTCCAACTCCTAGCGCCTCTGCACTGGAACTCCCTTCCTCTCGCAATCCGCTCCACCCCTACCTTCTCCTCTTTTCGCACTACCCTTAAATCTCCCCTCCTCCATTTTCCTCCTTGAAACCCCCTCACCCTCTCCATCCCCTCCCTCCTCACTCTTTCCCCTTGACTATCTCTCCCCCCTCTCCTACCTCCCCTCTCTCTCCCTTCCCTTTCCCTCCTCCAACTCATCACCACTACTCCCCCCCTTCTCCTCTCAGTTAATTGCTCTTTTCACTGTTTTGTTGAATGGTTCATATTGTAATTTTGCTTCTACCGTTATATTGTTTATGTTTTATGTGCCAAGTTGTTCCACTGTACAGCGCCTTGGTGTAAGGCGCTTTATAAATCAATAAATACAAATACAAATACACAATGAGGTCACACAATGGGAATCACAGGTTACACTTAGACAGGATGTATACAAATACAATTATTATTTATTGACCAGAACACAAAAATGACTAGTAGCAAGTAGAGGTATCACACAACACTATTAAACATAGATGCATATAGGTATACATTCACTTGTTATAGGGCCTAATAAATATCACAAACTCCTGCAAAGGAAAGGATAGATTAGTATTATGCACTCAAGGTCCACAGAGAATGATCCCTGGCTTAAATGATGCAGCCCTAAGTTGTTTGGGGCCTTTTGCTTTATTCTTCCCCAGACCTGGCAGGACAAAGGTTCTTCTGCCAATATCAGGATCTTATGCCCAAGATGTCCCGAGAGGATAGCTCAAGCAACAACGTGCTCGCCTTGGAAACAAGACGACACGAAGCAACACAGGTTTGATCCCCGGGTCTGCGCTTAGAAACCTCCGGGTATTAAGCGCGTTATAAATATGCAACTAAGACATGTTCCTGTAACAGTGCCTCGATTTCCCTGGGCTGTGTGAGCACTTAAAAAAAATGCAAACGGAAGAGGTTCAGAGGTTGCTTTTCACTACTGAAAATCGTAATCCTCGATTCACAGCGGTTGCAAGTCCTAGCTGATCTCCGGTTGGTATCTTTCACTGTTGCAAGGACTCTCGATGAAAGAATGTAGCAAAACTCGATGCAGGACCCCTCTCAGGACTGGACTCGGGTCAGGTAGGCGATTTCGGATGGTGGTCATTGCAGCATGGTGATACAAAGGCACTCAATGGCTGCAGTTGGATTTTCCCTCCTTTCTTGGGTCCCCTTGGTGCTAGGATGCCGACATTTGGCAAACATTAGGCTTGTAGGGCCAGCTGAGGAACCCCAAGTTCCAGGTCGAAACTCGGAATGGTGACGCCGACAGCATGGTAAGCATGGTAGCCCAAAATCGGAGCTGGTCAGCCACAGGCTGATCCCGGGACACTTCCGAAGGCTCAACCTTGCAGGTTACCGAGCAGACGTCAGGAATGGATGTTCCCTCCATGCCAAGGGTCCCAGCTCCATCGCAGGACTGCTAAATATCACAAGCAAGACAGGGCTCCTCCAGGACAGCAGCAGAAGTTGGTTGGCAAGCCTTCTTCCGACAGGTCTCCGGTTTCGTCGCAGGTCTTGCAGCTGGATAGGATTCTTGGCTCCTTAAGGTTTCTCCGGGATCTCTGAGGAATGGATGCAGAGGTCCTCTTCTTATTCTAAAAGCCAAGTAAGAGCTGCTGCCCTCACTAGCCAATGACAGGACTTGTCCACACAAACACCCAGCAGTGGTCCAATCAGGACCACTGGTGGGAACACTCATAAATATGACTCAGACACACTGAAATCAGTTTGTGGATTGGGACCAGACAGTCCCAGCCCACATCCTGCCAGCAAACACACACAGCCCTCCAGTAACCCGCCAAAAGCTTCTGCTTTCCCAGGCACTGGAAGTCCTTATAAGGATTTTTCTGTCCTCTCAGCCAATAGGAAGGCTATGGAACAAGATGGCAAAAGGACAAGCGAAAAATCTTGTGACACAGCTATGTTTCAGCAGTAGCCACAGTTAGTAGCCAAACGGGGTAAACGCAGTAAAGCTAAAACAAAAAGTCCCCAAAAATGGGAAGAATTCACTGCTGCCACCAGCATATCCTTTGAGCACACCTAGAGTAGTAACCAAAAATCCTATGAGTGTTAGTCTAGGGCAAAACAAAAAGTGTACCCCATTGTACTGCAGGGTAAGCTGCTTTGTACAATGATAAAAAGTTACCACATGTGATACAAAGTATCCAAAAGTAGTAACACAGTAACATGACTAAAGGAAACAAGGTCTCTCAGTACTGACAGGCTGAAGGACATGTCAGTTTCCCCATAACATGTGACCAAAAGCCAGTGCAGTGAAGCTTAAGACTTCACTGTACTGCAAAAAGTACAGGTCAGATAAAAAAATAAAAGAAAAGAGTTCGGGGATCCATAAAGATGGAAGGAAAGGTTCAGTAAAGAGAATTCTTTCCTAACAACGAGCATACTCGTCCTTAGAACTTAAGGGGTTAAATCTTTCAGCCCATACCTCAACAACAAGAAGGGAAGTGCACTGGCTCCCTATAAAAGAACTAATTGAATTTAAATCGCTGGCAATCACCCACCGATGTCAGCAGAAGAAT
Organism: Ambystoma mexicanum; assembly: GCF_040938575.1. Classification (NCBI taxonomy): domain Eukaryota; kingdom Metazoa; phylum Chordata; class Amphibia; order Caudata; family Ambystomatidae; genus Ambystoma; species Ambystoma mexicanum. Next base: position 277,870,211 of record NC_090941.1, read on the forward strand.
GCCCCTTCCTACCTCATCCCACGTATTTTAGCAAAACCAGTGATGCCTGCACTCAGATACTCCTCAAGCCTGGCCTTGCTTACACCCAGATTGAACTGTTAGCAAGCAGGGGGCACTCACTTCTGTGTTACTGCCCCCACCTTGTGGAACACTATTCCTGAACATATCCAAAACAAACCTTCTTTCCTTGTCTTCGAAAAGCTGCTAAAACCTGGCTTTTTAACAAATATGTATAACATGCAATGTAATACTGTCACTACCAGTTTTGTCTGTAACCACATACTATGTACAAGCGTTGTCAGACCTCCAAGTTTGGGCACTATATCAAATTAAATAAATAAATAGATGATCTGGGGTCCTGCTGGGAACACATTGTTGGCAAGACACCCTGTTGAATGCTGGATCTCACAAGACACTCATGGTTGTACTACGCACAGCATGGCCATGCAAACACCAGCTTGGGCATCTGTATGCACAATTAGATAAAGCAACATGCCTCTCTGACAGCCTGACCTGTAAGCATGCAACACATACATGCCCGAAATTGCAGAGGTACAAGCGTGTATGATGTTACCCCAAGCACATACACATAGTGTGATCACACGTCAACTGAGACTTCACATGCAGTGAGATAACAGATCACATCAACGTCCCGTCCCTGAGATGTCAATGCACCAACATGACAATCACCGACATCCATACACATGTGTCACCTCCAGATGTTGAGTGTGGATGGCTACACCTTGAAATGTACTACACAAAAATGATTCCTTCATGTATGCCCCTCACATGGACACATCGTAATCCAGCATCCTTACTGTCCAAGCACATGTTAACAACAACTGACATAGCTTGTGCAAGGATGGTGCCAAGTCATCAACAAACAACACTGCAAATATCAGGGCATGTCCAATCAACAGATGTCTGACATCACACATGACGAGCATTTTCTAGGGGCTGCATGCCGCTGTGGATCACTGAAACACACATGCTGCATGCTGAAAGGAGTAACTGCAATCACGCATGCCCATGCACAACACACATACACAGTAAAGCAGTGTACCACATGGCTACTCACAAACAGCATCAATACGTTGTTGCCACTCACAGACCTGGGGATGGAGCTCCAGGTAGAACCTCTCCAGGACCCGCTTATTGGCTGGTGAAAACCTGTAGCAGCCCGCACAGTGCACCTCCATGGTGGCCCCTGACATGAGGGCTGCCAGAGCCTTGCAGTGGGTCTGGGTCTTGAGGAGCTCCCATCGCTTCTGTATGGCCTTCGGGCAACGGTCTGTCACCCCCTCTACATTGATGGCATCCGTGATGGTCCCCCAGATATTTGTTTATCCTTCCTTTCCAAGCTGCATTGCTGGGTTGAAGAGGGCATCATAATTCTCCAGGACCCCATCCACCAGGATGGCAACTTCAGTGGAGGTGAAGTTGGAAGCCCTCTGTCTCGCTGCCGTGGGGATGCCACTCGGTGGTGAGGAGAATGGAGCAGACATGGTAACCCCTGAGGCAGGTGTGGGTGGGCTAAACTGGTCCTGGAAATGGGCTGTGGAGCAGTAGTGGTGGGATGGAGAGGTGGGAGTCCAAGACAGCAGATGAGGTGGTCACAGGGCCTGACAGACTAGACACAGGAGCACAGGCAATGGTAGGTCAGCAGGCACTCCAATGCAGTGCAGGCGGGCAGTAGGCACCCACTCCCGGCAAACAGCAGCAGCTGGCAATTTGGGAGGCAGTACAGGGCAGGAGGAGACAATTGTAATGGCACTGGAGGTAGGAGGAGGGATGTTGTGGTGTGTCACATCTGAGGTAACTGAATACAGAGTAAAGGCCCTTAGAGCATAAGGTACGTGCTATGTGATGCACACAGCATGTCTACATGTCTTACGCGGTACATGGGAATGACAGAGATATTTAAGAGGTGCGACATGAATCACTGGTTGTGCGCGAGAAGGAATGAAGGAGGACGAGTTTGGCATACACTCATTTGGGGGTGCTATGCAAGCTGTACCACATTTTCCTTTTTGGTATTTGCCTCTGCGCATACACGCATGTATTTTTCTCCATTTTGAGGCCTATGGTGTATTGCATACCCTTTTTATTTATTTTGGGGTGCCATTGCATATCGCATACTGCTTTTTTACATTTTGGTGTGCTGCCTTGGAGCCTTGCTGGCCCGCGCATCTATGTAGAACATCACATAGACTGTTCCAATTAATTTTCCTCTCTGAGCATCATATTGGTGTGCTTATCGTCCATTAGTTTTGCCTGCACCATGAGTGGTAAGGCCCCAAAAGGCAAAGGGAGAAGACAGGGACGTGGTGAGGACAGATTTGCCCCAGGCCCAGGATTGCATGGTGTGCCTCAGCCCACCAAGTGGACACGGTCGGAGGCTGATGGTGAATTAGCACCGCCTAGGGCCACTAGGTCCAAGAGGGGAAGCCCTGTAGAGCAGGAAGGGGCTCCACCCCAAGTCACGGCACAGGAGAAGGGTCTGCAGAGGAAGAAGCGCTTCACTGATGGTTAGCTTCAGATCCTTGTAGACTATGTGACGGATCACCTGGAAGATATGTACCCCTTTGTGCGCAGCACCTATACTCAGAGACACAGGTTGGCTCATTGGCGGCATGTCACACGACACATCAACGCCTGTGGCGTGGAAAGGTGCACTGCTGAACTGGTCCAGAAGCCAATGAACGATCTCACTCGAAGGACCAAGCAGAAGCACAGTGACAACCTGGCCTCTGCACAGGTCAAAGGAGTGGGGACAGCAGAGGAGGAGCAGCTGATCCCAATTGAAGAGGCTGCACGTATTGCCATCAGCAGTGAGTAGGTGTAAGGCATGGGAGGCCTGGAGACCTATGTGGACACATCTGGTGAGTGGCATTTGTGTGTATCGTATGTGTGGACAAACATGGTTGACCAACCCATATATGTGTAGTAGTACAGTCGGCTGCAGTTGGCAGCCATCCTTGGCCAATGCATGTTTGCTACTGTATACACTTCTGTCACATGGCCTGCATTCTGTGAGGTTGATGTGTGGTTGCCATGTGTGGCACATGTTTGTGTGACAGTAGAGATCACTGTCTACTGGGCTTCAAAGCTGTGCCAGTATTTGCATGCAGGATTGTTATGACCAAAATATGTGCACATTGCAAGACCCCATGATGTGCCCCCCTGACAGGCACACATCATCCACGAGGCCCACCTCTGTTTCACGTCAAGAAATACCTCATCCACACAAATAAATTATAGCCACACTCATGGGGCCAGTCTCTTTGCATTGTGCATCAAGTGCATGCGACATATGTTGTCGAAACACAGCAGTTGCTGCTGAGTGCATGTTTGTTCTGTCACCTGCTCTTATGGAACGCCTTGTCAGAATGCATTTCCAAGCTACCTGTATTGACACAGGGCCTCATCACGAGTTCGGCTGTATTTCCGGCTGTAATACCGCCGACTGTAATAGCCCTAGCACCAACCAGTCCGGTGGTATTACCACCGGATCACGGGTTAGGCCTTAATGGTAAATCCCCATTCCTGATTGGGTCCATTGGATCCAATGGGGAATTTTCGGTGCTAATACTGTGGGCTAATACAGCCGGCTGTAATACAGGCGAAAACAGGGATTTTCACCTCCACAAAAAAGCTGGAGGTAAAACAGCCGATTTAGCGCCCAACTCGTGATAGGGCCAGCCCTTAAATGCAGCGGTAATACCGTTACCACCGCATTTAAGGGCTACAGCCCAACTCGTGATGAGGCCCACAGTGTGGTGATACCACCCTTCTGGTGTATGGGTGCCCACAGACCACTACCCTGTGCATTTCTACACAGTCTTCCAATACCTTTCACTGGCGGCAGGTGGACATGACTGCAACAATGTCTGTGGATAGACACTTTAGGGCCTCTTCCCGATTGGGATACATGTGCATGCCCAATAGTTGTCACTGTGGAGATCATTGCGCATATGAAGTGTATTTGGTGCAGTGGATGTGCAAGCATGCCTTTGTCATTCACATGTTGCAGTCTCCTCACACGTGTATGCATGGCATGTGACTGTGTTCATCCATGTAGCTTGCGGTGGGCATGTTGCAACTGTGTATGGAGATATCATGTCAATGCAAATGCCTGCCTGGAGCAGGTGGCATCAGATGTGCAGGTCACACTTCCACATGTTACCACATATGAAGGTCTGGGTTGTACATGGGATCACTGATGATGCACAGACCTCAATTTCTTCCACTCATGTGACTTTCTGCCACCTATTTTAGGGGGTATGTATGTACCCATGCACATGCAGACCATGCCAAGTTGTACTGCGTGATATGCCCGGCATGGCTGTGCATGTCAGCAAATGCCATAAATATGTGATGTGCCGCTGACAGTGTGTCAAGTCACGACGTCTGATATATGTATGGCCAGCCATTTTGTATCTGTTTACACTTTAATGCGCATGTGTATGTTTGCCAGGGAACTCATGACTCAAAATGTCATTGTCTGTCCATGTGCAGGTGATGATGCAGAGGATGCGGAGGATGAGGAAGAGGAGGAGGTTGTACATCAGTCCACCAGTGTAGGCCATGCTGTTGTACATGATGATCGCCTGTAGCACATGTGGATACAGGCGATCATCATTCATGCTCCTGAATCTTCTGACTCTTCTGACTCTGATGCAGAACCAGGTGTGGATGACACATTGAGGGACATGGTGGGTTCCCAAGTGGGCAGATCAGATGGAGCTGTTGAATCTTTTGTGGTACACCAGAATTCACAAGGCCAGTCAGTGGTAAACCCCATGTCCCACAAGTTGGGGTCAGATTCTGAGGCTGATGTCCAACGGAGGGTTGCAGACCTGCAACCAACAACAGGGGCCCAGCAGCAAAGGGGTGGAAGTGTGCATGATGGAGAGAATTTGTGCAAGCAGCAGATGTTGTGTGCCGCCATCCGGCATGTTGATATGTTACATCATATTGCTGAGGGCATGGATCGCCTGGCTGAGAACATGTCCACACCAGTGGCGTGGGATGTGCAACAGCAGCAACTCTTGTCCAGCATGGAGAAGAAATGCATGCTGAGATGCAGTCCTCAAGGCTCTCCCACAGACTAGGCGTGGAGGCCAACATCAACAGCCGACAGGCTGATCTGAAGTGTCTGCAGGACTCCCTGCATCCAGATGCTGCTTCAAATAGAGAAGTCCTGAAGCAGGAGATGTTGGTATCTAGAGACTCCAATCGCCATGAGATGGAGAGCTTGAGGGCTTCACTGCGCGATGAATTTACAGCCACACGGTCACAGCTCCACCAGGAAATGCCCCAGAAAATGGATGCATCACAGCGCACATGCAGAATCTGTGGCCACTTGGGAGGCAGTTCATCATGACCTCTCAGCCATTGGGATGCTAGTGCATGCATCTGTATTATGGGTGGCCCTAGCCAATGAAGACCAGGCTTTAGCACTGCGTGAACAGGATGCACCCCCACCCCCACCACCACTGGATAATCCACTGCAGGATGGCAGTCCCGGAACACCCACGCCACCTCAACCACCTGTGCCGGGATGTCCATGAGCCCATGGAGGGATATTTATATATATTACACAGCCCACTGTAGTGGCTGTGTAGTTATGGTTAAGTTGCTAATCCCATAGGAAGAGCACTTTTTGGACGTCTTATAACTTTGCTCCCCCTGGACGAATCCTCACCAAACTTTGCAAAAAAAAAGTATACGGGCCACTCTGAATTATTTAGCAAATTTCTGTGAGGTTTGCTCCAGGGGGGCATAGTTCTAGGGGGAGGGTACAAAAAAAGACATAATGGGAAAAAACTTTGCGCATGCCTACAGCTTAATCCTCTGGACGGATTTCCATCAAATTTATGGCAGGAGCAGCGGCTTAGTCCCGAAAGCGTTTGTTAATTTGGTGTAAATCCGTCCAGTAGTTTTAAATGGCCAAAACATAAGGCAAAAAAATTAGTGATATCTATGTCCGCTCCTCGGACACACTTCCTGTTCGCTTTGCGGACAGGACACCGATTGGCCAATCGGCTAGCGTCATGTCCCCGGACAAGTAACGTGTTCTCTGATTGGCTAGGATGAGGCGTGAGGTGTGTTTCATTGCTTCGATGCGCCCGCCATCTTGGATCCGCCAACAGCGCAGCGGTGAACAGAGGCAAAATGCAATTTTGGGGAGTGTGTTGGTGTGCAGAAGTGCTTGGGGAGGGTTGGGGAGTAAGAGATGGGTTGAATACTGTATTTGTTTAGGTGCAGGTGCCCTTGATGTGTTCATCATGTCTGTGGTCGTCGCAGTTGTCCGCGGACATAATAAATGCACTACTGCCTATTCTATTTGATTATGATGGTGGTTTTGGGTTGTTAGTAGATGATTGATTGTAATTAATATCCCCTATAAGCAGCTTAAATACCACAGTCAAAATGTTTGGTATAATAGGTGTGCTATACTGCGGTGGTTGTGGCCAGTGCCTAGATTCTTGGGTGCATGGCCGAATGCGGTAGGCCGAATGCGGTAGGCCGTGGGCCATGCACCCAAGAGTCTAGGCCCTGGCCACAACCATTGCAGCATAACACACCCATAGAATCAAACACCCATCAAATATCCAGAACCCAAAAGTTTGTGTACTGTTTCATTTGCAGAGTTTGTATGTCAAGTTTGTGTGGAAAAAAATCCATGCTGGATTTCAAAAAAACCTTCTATGCTGTGGTACAATATATTTCTTTCATTGTTTTACTGTTTATTTCTTGTTTCTTGCTAATCTTCTATCTATCGTTGGCTTGTTGCAGATTTTTGGGGCAATTAGATACCTGTTGGCGTATTCTAATTGTTGATTTCCACTTTTATACTATTCATCTATCTGTTGGGTTTTTGCAGATTTTTTGGGGAAATTAGATACCTGTTGGCGTATTCTAACTGTATATTCCTTATTTGATTTTAGTGGTATTTATGTATGTGTTTGCTTGTTGCAGACTCTTGGGGCAATTAGATACCTGTTGGCGTACTCTAACTGTGCACAGTTTTGAAGTTGAAGTTTTGCTTATGTTCATACACAGATTACGTATTAAATTTTGGTTTTAAGAATATTAAGTAAGGGTTTACAATATTTGCTGGCAATCTCTGCTTTAGAGTAATGGTATTATCATTACATTCAAACCATCCACAATTGTTTTTTATATATGCAGTGTAGTGACCTGCATTGGTTGTAGCTCCTGCGTGGTAGATTATACCTATTGTTGTGAAGGTTTTCTTACCCAGTAATACTTGACCATGTGTGATTCCAGTCAGCTTACAGTTGTTTTTGGTACCATCTGCATTGTAACGTAAAAGCATTACTATTACATATTTACTTTGGGCCTCATAACACGGACGGCGGTGGACCAAGGTGCTATTAGCACCTTGGTCCATGCCGGTAAAATACCGGCACCGCCTTGGTGGAAAGGGGAATTACTGCCCTATTCCAAGGTTGGTGGGGCGGTAATTCCCCCTTCCCCCATTGCCCTTCCCCATTCCCATTTTTGCCCCATAGGGCATAATGGGAATGGGGAAGGTGCTAATTACGGCACCGCAAATTGCGGTCCCGTAATTAGCTCCCTGGTCCCTTTGCGGGTTGGTTTTTAACGCATGCAAAAGCAGGCGTTAAATTCTCCAACCCGCAAAGGGACCTCAAAGTAAGGCGGTAAGGGTTAACGGTCACCGGTACTATTAACGGTGACCGTTAACCCTTACCGCCGTCCATGTAATGAGGCCCTATGTGTCTGTATTTGTAAGGTGGAGCGATTATCTGAATTGCAGGCAGTACACAATCTGCCATGGTTTGCATTTTGTACAAGTTGCTGAAATGGAATGGATTCACAGTTAGGTATGGATACATACACAAAAAGTTGATTAGGGACTTCTTCCTGTGCCACATGGTTGCAGAGAGTGCATGTATGTTTCCACATGTATGAAATCTGAAAGATTTCATTTATAGGTATGTTTTTGTTTTCCAGTACTTGTACTAAGTACATTAGAAATTCTTTTGGATCTTCTTGTGAGTTTATAGTGAATTTGACAATTCCAGCACAGTAGTCCAATTCGTGTCTTATTCCATGAACACTGTAAGTGTTGTCAGGATTGTTGGTTGCATTTCTATGAAGGACTAACATTTGCAAACACAATTGGTCTATACTGTGTAAGTAAATGTTCTCAATAATTGGTGGCAATTGGAATAGAACATTTATTGCTACATTTGCGTGTCAATTTTCAGCAGTTATATTTGAAAATGTGAATGGGCCTGACAGTTCTGTGTCAAAGTCATTTGTTCGGAGTGTGTGTTGCTTCTTTGAAGAAGTAGTTGTGTTACTTTGACCAGTAGATTCTTCTTTGGTTGTGGTACTTGATGAAGTATTAGTTTCTTTTTTGTTTTTTGGAAGAATTGTAGTGATATCCTGTATCGTTTCAGTTTGAAGTCGTTTTCTTTTACAACATTTTGCTTTTTGTGGAACAGGATAGGTTTTTAGATGAGGTGTGTGGAGTGAATGCAGCCTATTGTGTTCTAGAATGCAAGGAATATCTGCAGTTACTTTACTTGCATCAAAGTTGATTAGAAATAGCCCGTCAAGTGAACGTAAGCGTGATAGTGCTAGATAGCTCATGCCTCTTTAAAGACTGTGCTACCAATATCTATTAATGCTTTATCTAGTGTAAGACCTTGTGATTTGTAAATGGTAACTGCGTATGCTAGAGTTAGTGAAAATTGTTCTCTGCGTACATACATGTCTTTGAAAAGAAGGAAGCGGGATGTTGAGCGTCCTATCCTTTTAACTTCTGATAGTTTGTCAAAGAGAATATTGACAAATTGAAAGTTGTTGTCACATGGATATGTTTGAAAGCCAACAACTGTACCAAGTGCTCCATTAACTAGTCCTTGTTCCACGTCAAGGTTTCATTTAAGCATTACTCTACAGTTTAAAGATAATTTTTATATTTTCTCCAAACCAGCTGTGTTGGAGATAGAGTTTTCTAGGGTATTTAGTCTTGTTGTGCCTTGTTGACACATGGGTAGTGTCATACCATGTACATCCAGTTTATCTGTGAAGCAAATTTCAATTATTGGTTGCATTTCTTTTTTCAACATTGTTTCATTGAATTTGGAACAGCCTGCAAGAGTTGGCATAAAGGACATGCAATTTTCATTTTTGGGTGCTAATTGTTCCATGACATCAGTAGCACATGAGTTATGACCATAGAGTGCATGGATGTGCCTGGTTTTTAATATTGCTTATGTTTCATGAGATAGTATACCAACTCTAATACTTTTTTTTAAAAAGTTGGCGTATGTGAGGTCTGCAGACTGGCGCATGTTTTCTGTTAATTCTCTGTATTGTAAATGTTGCCAAAGGTTGACATTTCCTATGCTGCCAAGAGTTTTACGGCGCAGTTTGTGCCCTAAGGTTTTAAAAATAGGTTCAGCTTTCACTGGTGTCAATTGAAGAAGATCTCAGAAAACAATAATGTGTTTTCCTCCAAAGAGCTGCTCATAGTCTGTTTTGAGGACCTCTTGCATTCTGGGGTGAATCAAAACCAGCATTAGGTTGGAGACCGTGCTCACCTCATCTATTAGCATCATATTCATTTGTTTGAAAACTCTGCGTAGTTCCATTGAAGCTTCTGTGGAAAGTTTGTAATAGTCTAATTTGTTTTGGTGTTCTACTGGAAGGAGTAGTAATCAGTGAAAAGTGACAACACCTATGTTGTAGGCAGCTAAACCTGTGGGATCAGTTACAACAGCTAACAGTTTGTTGTTTGTTAATTGTTGAAGGAACTTGCTGATGATTTTGATTAAGAATGTTTTGCGTGAACCTGCTTCACCACTCACGTATAGCAGTGTAGGTTTGTAGTCTTGGCAGGTACAGTTTTTATGTTCATGTTCCACACCATGTTTAATTTGTTTTGTTATTTCTTTGAAAATGGTATGCTGCTCATTGTTCAGTTGTGATTTTAGTACAGCGAAGTCTTCTGTAGCTTGTTCATACTGACACATGGTGTTTTCTACTTCTATCATGGCTAATTCTGCCTCATTTGCTATTAGTGGCTGTCCAAGTGGTTCTTGGCTTCCTGTTACAGAAGGTTGACTACTGTCGGGCGTGTCCACTTGTAGTTGGGCCTGGAGTTGTTCTTCGTGTTGCTGTTCATTGTGCAACATTGTTTGGTACTGTGTAAAGTTTACATCTGTTATAGTGCTTTCATTTGCTTTGAAAACGTCTCCATAGGAGTCATATGTATCCAGTAACTCTTCTTCTTTTCTCCATGGTTTAAAAAGTTGTAGCAGGGACATGTAAAACAGTTCTTTATGTTGAGGAGTTTTTAATGGCAATTTGATATGATTAATTAAGCTGCGTTTGGTAAATTTCACTAAGCTGCCTCCACAATTTAGCACTCTGTATCTACCTTTCTTTTAATCTGGTTTAACATTATTTTTGTATGTGAAGTTTTGGGCTACGTGGTAGAGACACATGGTTTCCAAAGTGGTACTCCTGTTTGGGCAGTATGTGTCTAGTAAATTGTTTTTCAAAATGGCTTGGCTGTTGGGATACTTTTTGGCTATTGTTTCTATGTCCTCATATGATTTGAGAACTCTTTTTCTAGATTTAGCAGGACCAAGACTTAGCCATACTATATTGTCAGATTTTCCATACAAGGCAGTACCGGTTAAACGGTCTGCAGCTTCATAGCAGCCACATTCTCTATGAGAGAACTTTTTTTGCCTAAGCTGTACAATTTCTGTGATAGTGTTTTGTCAGATGATATGTCATCCCAGAGGTCCTGAAGCTCTGTTTTCTCTGCTTTGGTTAAGTAGGCTGTGACATATCGTGCAACTGCAGTGGAATTGTCTGCAATGTACTGCACATCTATGTTTGCATTCCATAGGAGGGCAATGATTGCATTGTAATAATTGATGTATTTTGATTCTTCTGTTCTTTTTATGTAGTATGTGTTCTTAGGTGATTTATCTTTGACACTATGTCTGACTGAACACATGAAGTTGTTTACTTGACCTGTTGCTTAAACTGGTCTAGAGAAACCAAAGCGGCATTTGGTGTAGTATTTCCCTATTTTTTTTATATTTGCAACAGCAATATTTGCCACATTTGTGTCTTTGAAATTGTAAAATGTGTACATGAAGGTCACTACGTGTTGTTTGTGAAGGGATTTCACAAGTGACATATTTGTGGATGAACTGCAAAACAGTGGCATCACTGTCCTGGCCAAATTTAGGAGCATCTTTAATCCATAATAGCATGTGGATGTGTGTTGCTCCTCTGGATTGGTATTCTTTTCTCCAAAAGAAGTATTGAACTTCTCTGAGGGGAGGAACAGTCTTATTACAAATACAGTGTAGCATAGCAATGAAGAAATGATGGAAATATCTTGATACATTTACAGGATCTAGAGAGTAGAGTTCTCCTGGTGTTTTTATATCTATGTTTTTTTGTTTTGTTTGCTATGCGTAGGAAATCGTGTAAATCTTCCCATGCATATTCTGCACAACTTAATGTAACAAACCAAGTGGGTGGGCCAAGGTTTCTTATCATACAGCGTACATCTCCGTGACGTTGGAACCAGTATTCCTTTGTACCATGCATGTTTGCTAAAAGATTTGTAATACTTGACTGTAAAACCTCATCTTTTTCTTGCACTTTTTGTAATAATTGCGTAGCTGACATATTTTGAAAATGGGTACCTGATTTTAATGTGTGTGCAACTCCGTAGTATAGAGTTGCTAGTTCACTTTCAAAGAGAAGGTGGAATATGTATTCTACGTTTTTTCTGAATCTGGGGTTGTCAGAATACATTCCTACAAGCGATATTCTGATGCTGTTATCTGTGTGGGTCTATCATCGTACCTACCTCCTTTTCCAGTAGGAAAGAGTAGAGGAAAGGCCTGTGCTTCTATACATTTTTCTCATATGCTGATTGGAGATCCTTTTCGCTTGTCGCATTTGGTACGTTTCCAGTGCATCATCTATAGGGTCTTTAGAGTGTAAAGGATGAATTGTATAAGGGTCTAAAATACTGTGGCAGGATTTAGAAGGTCAAATTGACTCTGGTGACTCTTGAATTATTTCAATGGTTTTTCTCAGTATTAACTTCTTTGTAGTATTCATTGTTGTTTTTTAGATATTGCAGGGCTTGTCTATCGTTATGTAAGTCCACAAGTTGTTGCCAAATGTTTTTGTCTTTTGTAGGTACGCCATTTACTAAGACAATTAAAGATTGATCTATTGGCCATTGCACTCCTAGAGTGTGTACATTTTCTTTGAGATCTAATGGTAAATAATCTACTTTGCCACGAATGCCTTTGACTAATTCAGAGGGAGGTAATTTAGCTGTTTTTGGTGGGAGGCATATTATTGCTTGAAATGGGTGCACTGTTTGAATTATGATGCTCTTATATAAATGTAGTTGTTGCAGGGGTTTTGGTAGTGGGAATAATTCCAAGTTATTTGTGATAGCACGTGAAGGTGTTTGGTTGTTCTCAAGTTTTGCAGTGCAGTGATTGCAAAGTATTAAGGGGTCAGTAATGTCGTATTTGTTTTCTGCTAGAAGGTAGAGAGCTAATTGGAACCATTTCGAATCTTCATTGTCTTCTATTTTGTACGTTATGTCTATAGTTTTTGTGGTACTTTTATAAGAAGTCCTGCGGCAACACACACACACACATGGTTTGATACTTCAGCGGAGGTACTTTTAAACTTTATTATTTCTTTTTTGTATGTGTTTAATAGCAGGTTGCTATTTGTAGAGTAGTTGCTAGTTTGTTGTACATCTATTTCATTTTGTAAGTGGCTTTCAATTCCAAAATATTTTCTCATATATGCTCTATTTCTTCGAGTAGTTGCTTGGATGTACCATGTAGAAGATTGCTATTTAAATTGGCTAGTGCTAATGCAGGACTTTTCGCATAGTAGAGTTTTTGGACTAGATTTCTTATAGTTGAATGATGTGTTGATATCATTTTGATATGATGGAAGGTGCTTTTGCAAATAGGTCCTGAAATGCAGGTTAATGAATGTCCTTGTAGTCCTGTGTATTTGGCACTGGACAGGCATCCATATTTTGTAGTAGTTTCATTTTGATTTTGTCTTTGCTTTTAACATACTGTTTGAGGAACTGGCGTAAAGATTTGAAAGATTTTTTGGCAATGTTACACATTGATGTGCACGGCCATTTGTAGACTGGACGTTTTCGTTGAGTAGAATGGGGAGGTGATTCTGAGTTTTCGGGGGATATTTTTGTGAGCAGAGTTTCTTGTTCCATAATGGTATTATTAAGTTTTTCATACCCTCGTCCACTGCTATATTTCGCAATTGGGTTTGTTTGCTTTTGTTTATATGCTTCTTCATTAAAATATGGTTCTGTGGTCGTTGTGTGACTTCATTCACCTCCACAGATGTTTAAGAAGCTATTTTTGGGGATATTCCGTTTATTGAGGAGTATTTTTTGTAGTTTAGAAGTTAGTTTTGTTAGTGGTTTCATCCTGTTTAAAACTAAAATAAATAACTTCCTTTTGAGAAGGATTGCACTGTCTACAAGAGCTTCTAGGATTAATTTTCTACGGTAGGTTTTAAGGGTAGTGCATGATTTCTCTCCTGTTTTTAAAAGGTTCTGAAGGACTCTGTGGTGGAACATTTTTAGTAAAACATTTTTTTTGCTATTCTTACTTGCCACTACATCAAGACTTATAGGTGCAGCGTTAGCAGTAGTGGTAGCTGAAGTCTTTTTAATCACTTTCTGTTTGGTTTTACATTTTGATAGAGGAGGGAAAGTTTCTGTACTGGAAGCCTGTTTTGTTTCGCTTAATGACTGTATTAGCTGTTTTGTTTGAACTTTTTGTACAAAATCTGATAGAAATGGATGCTTATTTTGGACACTTTTATTTTGATTTGCTCTACTTCTGCGTTGCTTACTGCAGAGTTGTTTTTTGGTAGGCATTCTTAGGGGTCTGTTGGAGAAAAAAAAGAAAGTGTGGGTTGGGCTGTTGTGCAGTGTATGTGTGCTTTGTGCATGAGTCTCTGAGTATGATGGTAAGTATGATTGTGGAGGTGTCTGATTGTGCAATGGGCAGGTACATTAAGTTGGGAAGGATATTCTTGTATTTGTGCGTTACTATACTGGGCTTCAGTTGACAATCTAAAGTATGCAACTGGTAAGGGGAAGCAGTAATACTACATCTAATGGTAAAGGGTCAATATATTTGTTTCTTCTACAATACTAAAATGCTAGTGTGTTTGAGTAACAGTTAGAACATTGTTAGTTTTGTACTTACTTTTTTGTATGGAAAGAGTAGGTTTCTTCTAAGTCCTTGTTCGTACTTCAGACGCTGCTGCTTTTCAGGAGAGTGGTCTTCACTTAAATTGTAAAAGAAAGAAGTTAGTGAATATGTGTGTTTATAGCACTTTTGTTAATGTACACATTGTTTTGCACTTTCCTTTGCCTATGTGCATCCTGTATATTTTATTTAGAATATGTTAGTTGAAAACGTTTTTCAAATGATTATAATAGTAAACGTATAGAGCACACTTGTTTTTTTAATGTTATGTTAATGGATGTTAAGAGATAGAACAAATAATCATATGTATTTTTTGCTATTGTTAAGGGTAAATGGCAGAGATTGTACATAAAAGCATTCAATGTATTGCTTTGTGAATGTGTGGGAAATAAAGCAGAAGGATTTTATATAGAGGCAGTGGTGTTGTTTGATCTGGGAGCCTTTCTAATGATATTGTCTGCGTGTGTGCTTGAATGAAGATGTACGTACTCATCCTGGCTGCGTGTAATTTTATAATACACTGGACAGTCTTTTTCATAATTATACTGTTATTTTTCTCATCTTATAATATAAAACAATATTTTTTTTAGATAGGTGTGTGTGTAACCTAAAATTTGGAGAGCTGAAAGGTTTGCAATTGACAATGCATTATAGCAGATGGGAGAAATGACAGTAAGTTCATTTTACAGTTTATACAGGGTAAGTGGCAGTTACTCTGTTCATATTTTTATTTATTTTATTTTACATTTTTAAAGCGCTTACGCAGCCCGCGGGCATCGAGGCGCTGATACAGGAATTGTTTATTTTTAGTTACGTAATTATTTTGTCCTAGTTGCGTATTTATAAAGAGCTTAAACACCCAGAGGTTTCTAAGCGCGGACCCGGGGATCGAATCTGTGTTGCTTCATGTCGTTTAGCTTTCAAGGCACGCACGTTGCCGCTGAGTTATGCTCTCGGGATGTATTGTATTACTAGAAGAGGTGTACATGTACTGTGTAGGAAATATTCATACCTGTAGTCTGTGTTCATGCGGATGTGCATGAATCTGCAAGTAGAAATCTTGGGGAGTTTTATAGTAGTTGCTGCTGTAGGTCCTATGCAGTCAAAGCCAAATTGTACTGCGAGTGATCAATAGTACATCTAAAGTGTTGATCTGTGATGACAGAGTTAGATGTAGAGTTCTTGGATGTGATTGGTGGATGATTGTGTGATTGCTTAAGAGTAGCCAATGAGGAAATAGTGCAGAGAGTGTAGTGGAAAGGGTAGAAGGGCTGCCCCAGTGTTACTTACGCGCTCCGCGGACATCGCGGTTGTTCGCATACAGGACATGCCACATCCGGGGTTTCCAAGCTTGAAGTTGGAGTGTATTTAGAGGATTAGCCAATCGGTGTTGAGGTTCTGCTTCGTATTGAGAGGGGCTGTGTGTAGTGAAGATGGCAGAGTTGCAGAAAGTCAGGGTGATGGTGGTTGGAGATATGTTTGTGAATGGTTTGGAGCAGTATGCTAAGTCTAGGAATGTGGCTAGCCATTTTGAAACAAAAGGAATGGATGTGGTGTGGAGCACTGTGCCTGATTTGAATTTGCAGGCAATTCTAGTAGTTTGTCAGGATATGGCTAGGTTTCATAGTCCACATGTAGTTGTCCTACACTGCGGTTCTGTGGTTTTGGGCTATGTCAGTGCCCCTACTTTGTTGCAAGATCTGCACAACTTGGTTCAGGCAATCATGAAAGTCCTTCCAAATGCCAAGATTATTTTTTCTGCTTTGTTACCTAGAGCAGTATGGGACAATAGTTGTGTTTTTTGTCCTTAGCAAAATATTGCTAGGTGTGCAATCAACCTAGGCATGTTTGCTTTCATGCTTAGAGCTGGTATGTTCTTTTGTAATAATGAGAACATTGATTCTGGTAATGTTGTTTATTTTAAAGAAGATGGCATTTCTTTATCTTTTATGGGAAATGCAACGCTGTTTTGGAACGTAAGGGTTACTTTGAAGAAGCTAATGTGAAGATTTTTGGAGGAAAATAAGAAAATTAAAATACAAAATAAAAGGTGTTTCTGAAGCATCTTTAAAAAAATAAAAAAAGGCTCTTTTCAGAGCCAACCTCAAAGGGAAAATGGAACACACTATTTAAATGTTTATTCCCTCTGCTCAGATTTTTCGATTTGTCCGCGGACTGCGTGGTTGTTCGCGAGTAGCGCGTATTACATACAGGGGTTTTGGAGTTGCGAGGCATGCAAATGAGACTGAGCAGAGAAGGGATTGGTCAATAAGGTTTACTTGGTGTGTTGTGTAAGAAGAGTTTGTCAGTAGGTGTTTTTCCTGAGAGAAGAGCAGATAGCTACCTACGGCTGTGTGTTTTAGAAAGCAGATTGTTTGGATTTTGGGAGATTCATGGATAAATTGGTTGGAGGTGCATGCAGATTGCTGTGGAGTGGCTGCACATCTTGGATTCTCTCATGTGGAAGTGCACTGGCATGGAGTGCGTGGAATGAAGTGGGTGGATTTGGTACCTCTCTGTGCTTCTTTGGTGACATGGCGTCATCCAGATATTATCATTCTTCATTGTGGAGGGAACAGTTTAGGACATGTGTCTGGAATCTCTTTGCAATGAAAGAAGGACTTGGGAAAGGCATGGACATGTATCCAAATTCCAGAGTAATTTGTTCCTGTATCGCGCAGAGACAAATGTGGCTGCGTTCTTTTTCATTTGGTCCACAAATGGAGAAAGCAAGGCGCAATGTTAACAAGGCTGTTTGTGCCTTTTTGAGAGATGTTGGTATGTCTTCTTTTAAGAATGAAAATATTATGTTTTGTAGCACACACATTTTTCGCAGAGGTGGAGTACATCTTACTTATGCTGGCAATCATATTTTTCTGCGAAATATACAAAATGCATTGCAACCTTTTTTGGAATTACAGCAATCCATTTTGCAGTAGGTGTTGACCATTTGAAGTTTTTGAAACACACAAAATCATCACAAAAAGGCTCTTTTCAGAGCTACCACTTCCTCCCAGATAAAAGTGCAATGGTTGTGACAGGGCAGCACTGCACAGTTTTTAGATGTCTGCATACTTCTAAGAAATGGACAGGACCCTGCACTATTTATTTGTCACTTCTGTTTTTAAACTGTGAAAGGCGGCTCTGAAAAGAGCCTTTATTTTTTTTTTGTTGTTTTATATTTTTGGGGTTTTTTAAACATGACACACAAGGAAAGGAGGGGAAAGGAGGGTAAGGAAGGGACACCAACCACAGGGATAAGAAAGGGCAAGTGGAAAGAGGAAGATGTAGGGTGGCCTTATTCAGGTAGGTCGCAGACCTTCTGATGCTCCTTGACTGCAGTCTCGAAAGTAATCCGAAGGTTCTCCCCGCTGCAGAGTACTGCATCGCAGTACATGCACAATATTGTGACCCTTGAAAGGTAAGGGTCAACAGCATCACGAACGGCCTGTGAGGCAGCTGGAGGGATGCACTGTCCCACAGGAGTGTCTTTTGTGGTGACAGGAGTGGAAATGGAGGATGCTGCAGATGAACTCAACCTACTAAGTTTATCGCAAGGTACAATCTTACGAATAGCCCCACCGTGGAATGACTTTAGGTGTCGCTTCATTGATGTAGTACCAAAGCTATACGAACTAGCCTTGCCACGACTCAGCACCATGTGGCACTGAGTGCAGATCACCTTGTTCGTTTGAGCTTTTGATATTCCATCAATGGTGGTAAATAACCGCCACACCCAAGACTCACTATGAGTGCTAGTAGTAGGGACTTCCTCTACCTCATCCTCTTCATCCTCTTCATCTGTCTCCTCTGCATCCTCACCCCTGTTCCCCTCTGCAGGCCCTGGGGATGTGGTGGTGGTGGAGGGGGTGGGGGTGCTGATGCCGAGGCAGTAGCAGCAGAAGCAATTTGGGATGCCATCTGGAAGGTTAATAACCAGGAACTAGGAACGAGGAACCAAGAACAGCAACCTGCACAATTGTCCGGTTGTAAATCTTGGAAATCCAAAAGCAGAATGAGGATCAGCTCTGGGGTGTGGCCTTTTACAGGGGTGCTGGGGTGCGTTTCTCAGACACCTGCACCTTCCCCGAACACTTTGAAGACCAAGAAGGGGCTCAAAAAGTTCCAAAAAGTATGTAGATCGGCAGGGACATTGGCCCTCATTACAACCCAGGCGGTAAGTATCAAACATTACCGGCATGGCGTAATTAGCGTTAACGCCTTGGTCCGATGCCGTAAAGTGCGGCACATTACGACCCATCGTGCACGAGCATTACGCCATGCCGGTAATGTAAACTACGCCATGGCGTAAATGACCCCAAAACGGCCCTTACCGGCATCGTACGCCGCGCAAGGCGCACAACCGCCACCCATCATTGCGGTGACCGTAATTAGCAGTCACCGTAATTAGCGGTCATCATAATTAGCGGTCAACGTAAATAAGCGGAACCGGAAGTAGCGTCATTGCGGCGGAACGGGAAAGAGCACGGCGGCCATCTTTGAAAACACAATCCATTGCCATCCTACCCAACCACACCACATTTGACCCACAGACCTTGTAAAACCCATCACCCACCCATTTCCCCACCTAAATATGCCCAAAGTTCTGAAGAAAGCCTGCGATCGGCAGCGGCAGGACCGCTTCAGTCAGGAAGAACTACCGATGTTGGCAGAAACGCTGCAGGAAAAGGCGGACATCGTCTTCTCGCCAGAAATGACAAGAGCAGCCATAGCCCGCAAAAAGGAAATATGGGAACTTGTGGCACAACGGGTCAGTGCCGTAGGTACCACCCCACGCACCTCCAAACAGTGCCGCAAAAGGTGGGATGACCTCTGGCTCCGAGTAAGGAGCATACTGTCAGCCAATCGAAACCTGGCCCTGGCAACTGGTGGGGGAGCAGACTCCCCAATCAAGATGCAGCCATGGGAGGAGATTTGTGCCTCGACGATTGGCATAGAGTGCATTGAGGGCGTTGGTGGAATGAAGAGAGGAGCCCCGACATCAGGAGAC
Organism: Ambystoma mexicanum; assembly: GCF_040938575.1. NCBI lineage: Eukaryota > Metazoa > Chordata > Amphibia > Caudata > Ambystomatidae > Ambystoma > Ambystoma mexicanum. The sequence continues at coordinate 277,889,549 of NC_090941.1, forward strand.
ACAGGTAGGTACCTCCAATTCAGCCATGCAAAACACCCTGAATTACACTTACATGGGAATCACAATGTCGCCCCATATGGGAAACACAACACATCAGCAGGAGACCTACACCCTGCACACATGAAGCATGCACTCTCCACAGCAGACACACACATTTCTGCATGCTCAACCCACCCAAAAGGGAGACAACCTGAATGTCACAGCCTACAAAGTCCACCATCTATCCTTCAAAACCATGGCAATCTTCATGCCTGCTCAATGTTCGCTGACCCATCAATAACACATTCCCTCCTCTGCTCCACCACAGGCTCACAATCGGACACCGGCAGGGACGAGAGTGGCACCACCCCAGCCAAGAAGCCCAGGACAGAGGGAAGAGCACAACAACCCACCACCTCTGCTGGACCCATGCCCAAACCACACCAGGCCAAAATCCCTGTCGAAAGACAGCCCAGGGCAGCAATGACCCCCGACGAAAGTGCCATGATAGCACCCACGGGAGACACACAACAACTGCTGCCCACTGAGGGCAATGTGTCTGCGGGGAGCAGTACCATTGGGGAGACTGCTGCCGTCGCTGCATGCTCCGACAGCGACGTGGGGAATATGGAGGATGACACTGAAGGTTCCCCCAACGCCCACCCTCACTCCCCACACCTGTCCCCATGTAGCCTGCACGGAGACGACACACAGGGGCTAGCCCTTGGAGAGACATGGCCAGCCACTCCCAGCACAGTGGGAGTTGGGGAGGAGGGGAGTAGTCCAATTGGGCCGCCAATTGCAACCTCCATTGCCCCTGATTTCCAGCAATCGCTGGACGAAATATCAACGAGGCAACAACAATTGTCCTCACTACTGACACAGCATGTTGCTGATTGTGGAGGCGCAAGTGCAGGCATGGAGAGATGTGCTGAGAACATCAAGGCAGCCATCCAATCAGCGAGCAAGGACATTTGTGCAGAACTAGCCGCGGTGCGGAACATGATAAGTGAACTCATACAGACAATCATGGACACACGGCGTAGCGAGCAGGCCAGTACCTCCTCCGCAGCAAGTTCTGCCCCAGCCAGCCCAGTCTGCAGGTCATCCAGGAACCTGAGGAGCACAGGCAGGGGGGCCCCAGGTGCCGGGAGAGGGGGCTGCCAATAGTGGCCGTCCGGTGCACCAATGGAACATTACCCAGCCCTTCACCACGGTCACCGTCACACCTTTGCAGGGAGTTCAGGGGGGAGGGGGAGCGGGGATAGGGTGTGTTGGGGAGTTCAGGGGGGAGGGGGGGGGCGGGATAGGGTGTGTTGGGGAGTTCAGGGGGGAGGGGGATAGGGTGTGTTGGGGAGTTCAGGGGGGAGGTGGAGGGGGGATAGGGTGTGTTGGGGAGTTCAGGGGGGAGGGGGAGGGGGGATAGGGTGTTTCTGACCTATGCACATTGATAATACACTTTTTTGATTTGCACAAATCAAATGTGTGGACATTGCTCATTGCGTATGTGTGCTTTATTGGTGTACAGTCCACAGTGTGCATGTCCCAGACACACACAGTGCCCCAAGTGCCGTCTCCATGTTACACACACCAGCCGTGTGTGCTAGAAGCATTGGTCAATGATATTCTGATGCATTTCACGGCCCTCCTGTGCATCGCTGCCTCCTTGAGGTGCTGCCCCATCCCCACCCTCATCATCCTCATCGTCAGGTGGTTGCAGTTCTGCGTCAGGGGGCAGTGGAACATTCCGTCTGACACACATATTGTGTAGCATCACACATGCCATGACAATCTTTGCAACCTTCTCATGGCAGTACAGGAGTGCCCCGCCAGACCTGCTGAGGCAGCGAAACCGTGCCTTCAGTAGGCCAAATGCCTGCTCAATCACCACACAGGTATGTGCATGGGCACGGTTGAAGTCCGCCTCATGCTGGTTCTGTGGGTTCTGGACTGGTGTAAGGAGCCACCTCTTCAGGGGTTAGCCAGCATCACCTGTATGTAGCAAACAATGTATGCGTCAGTTATTACATCTAATTCCCAACATGACGTGCCAACGTGCACATTGAACTGTTACTTTGGACCACTTTCAGTTGCGCTGATGGATTCACGCTATGCAAACGGTATATGTCCATGGCTCTCATGGACAGTTTTGCATGCCAACAAACCATGTATGCAGGGTGGTCGAGTGACTTGTGACTGCCCATCCACTGTGTCCGTCCATGCCGTATGTTCAGGTGACCTGGCACGTGTCCTGTGATGTCAATGCTCACATGATTGCTACATTGCTGTCTGCATCATTATGACCCCAGTGAACTATCTGGATGTTGATAGGGACATTTAGTGGGCCTTGCTGTCTGTGCTGTGGCGTTGTGGTGTTTCTGTCCGTCATGTGCCTCCTTTGTGCGCTGTCATGTGGGACATGCCTTTCAGTAGATGGTGTATCGTGACGTGCATGTAGGTGCATTTCGTTGGAGTCAATGGTCCAAATTGGTACAATGCACTTGCAGATGGTTGTGTCATGGTTGGAACACACCTTCTTTGACATGGTGGGGCTGCTTCGGTCAGGCATAATGTCTACAGGTGTGAGATTAGGTTAGTGCTGCTTTAGGGTATGATTGTCTCTGCTAGTCACAGCCAGGTGGAGTACGCATCATCCCCCGCCCCCTTTCTGCCAGGTGGAGTATGCATCATCCCCCCCCTTTCTGCCAGGTGGAGTATGCATCATCCCCCCCCTTTCTGCCATACCAAGGTCATGACGTGAGACTCACTGAGTAGCCAGGATCTTGGGCCTGCATGTCGCTCCATGTAGCGTGGTATTGTGGAGTTCCTCAGGACCATTGAATCATGGGTTGATCCGGGGAATCGGGCACAACAATGTGTGAGGATTCTGTTGGAGTCACAGACCATCTGCACGTTGATTTAGTGAAATTGTTTACGGTTGTGGTACGGTACCTCCATGGCATGTGGGACCACCAATTCCACATGGGTGCAGTCGATGGCACCAATGCAACCAGGTATGCCGGATAGTGCATGGAAACCCACTTTGGTGTTTGCAATCTCCTGGGCAGACCGTGGTAATGAGATGTGGTCGTCTGTGTGCTTGAGGAGGGCATTGAGCATTTGGATCAGTGTACATGAGAATAATGGTTGTGAAATACCATGCAAGTGCCCCACTGTGTGCTGGTAGGTGCCTGTGGCCAGGAAGTGGAGTACAGACACTACCTTCAGTAGGGGTGGGATGGCAGTTGGTGTTTCTATCTTGCTGACAATGTCGTTGTGCGTCATGTCCACGATGGTGGTGATGGTGTCCCGGTCCAGACGGTACAGGGTGTGGATCTGCTCAGCAGTGAGGTTGAATGGACTGGCTCTGATGCGTGGGATTGTGGGCTGCCTGTGTGGTGGTACTGGCTGTGCTGGTTGGCCTTGCTGGGCCTGCCTTGCCCTCCTTCTCCTCCTGCGTCTTCTCTGTGCAGCCTGTTGTTGTTGTTGTTGTTGTTGTTGTTGTTGTTGTTGTTGTTGTTGTTGTTGTTGTAGTTGTAGCACTTGCATTGCTATCAGGTCCTCCAGCCCTAACATTGCTAGTCCTATTGGTATCATTGTAGAGTGTGACTGGGTCTGGGAAGGGTTGGGTGTGCTCTTTTTGTACTTCCTGAGTCTGTATTGCCTCCACCTGTGCTGATTCTGTGCACCTGTGGCAGTTGGATTCACTGCACAAGGCCCTTTACGGTTGGTTCGCGATGGCGTAATTACCGGCATGGCGTTAAGGTACTTAACGGGCTGGGTGATGGCGTTAGGTGCATGTCCGCTTGGGTCGGCATTCGCGTACCTTTCCGCCATGCCGGTAATTATGGTGTGGGGGGTCGCGTCCGCGCGTCCTTGGTGCAGTTAGCGGCAGCGTTAACTACGATGCCGCTAATGGCATCGTAGTTTACGGTCACGGGTCTTAATCGGACCTAGCGGAAAACGATGGCGGTAATACTTTACCGCCATCGTTTTTCGCTTTGCGCCTGGGTTGTAATGAGGCCCTTTGTCTGGGACATGTGCAATGGTGAACATTTACTGTAACATACCTTGGATTGCTCAAAAAAGCAGTTTTTAAATGTTCAGGGGCCCAGACAGTGCCTGCAAATAAGGACACATGCTCAGCGTGGGTGCGGCCACATGATAACATCGCAGACACGTTCGCAAATGGGACGGCTGGCTGCAGGACACCAAATGCGCAGTGACGGTTGTGCGCATGTGCACAGGTGTTCTACAGACAGTGTTCGGGTCCCCGAACTAATTAAAATTGCGACACACATGCGGCGGACAGTTGCAGAGAGGCGCGATGTTCGTAGGACCCAAGTGTGTGATGCGCATGTGCGCAGGTCTTCTACGAACAATGTTAAAGTCCCCGAATAAAATAAATGTGTGTCAAAACTTTGCGGATATATTCATTCTGGTTGCGGACATTACGAAAAGCGGGGGTGTCATTAGGACACCTCCATTTTGGGTGATTGTGAGAAGCAGACATCTTGTGTGTTGTAAGGACACCTCCATTTTAATTACGGACAGTATGAACAGGTATATTGTCCTTAGGACACCCCCATTTTGGTTAATTATGGTCAGGCGGACATCTTGTGTGTTCTAAGGACACCTCCATTTTAATTACGGACAGTACAAACAGGTATAGTGTCCTTAGGACACCCCCATGTTGGTTAATTGAGGACACCCCGGACAGCCACGCTGTCCGTGGATACCCTGACTGCCTTTTCTTTTTTTAAAAAGAAGACACAGGCGTATACTAAGAAATACACTTAACATTTTATTATTGTTTAACAGTAGACAAATTAGGAAACAGAGGGGGAAGCAGAAACTGAAATAAATACCGGGGAATTAGACGTTTGGATATGATGTATGGGAAGAGAGGAAGGAATGGAAGTCTCATCGTACCGTTTTTCTTGGTGGGGAGGGTTTGGGGATAGTTGGCTGGGACATGGAGATGGGGAACAGGTACATGTGGGACAGTGGTATTTAATGTTTTCTTTAATGTGGTCCACAATACACTCTTTTAGTTGATTGAAGTGTTGCATTAACAAATCTGGTCTGTTAAAAGAAAATTGTTAAGTACACATAAAGTAATGGTTATTAATTGGCTTATATACAGAAATGTTGTGTCTACCATTATTATCACTGTCTTCACTAATGTCCTCTCATGGGAAATTTTCTTCCAGCCATTCCAAAGTACTGGACATTTCTGTGTTAATAAATATATATATTAGTTTTATTGTACATAATACAGAAAATGTATAAGTATATGAAATAAATGTAGTGTACTTACTACTTTTCTATAAACATTTGCTGTTACTGCTGTGTAAGTATGCTCTTGTTTCTTGCTGTGCAGTTTCTGTGAGGTAATTCAGTTGGAGGCCTATTTATTTTGTTTTGGTATATTCCATTATATTGGAAATGCTACTTCAGTGGATGGTTGGTGTTTTACATATTCAGTTTCCACTTCTTATTTATTATTAAATGTAATGTATTTATGTGGTGCTTTTTAAATATTTTTTTGTGTTTCTATTGTATGATACAATAATGTAAAATACCCCTGAGTTTTTGGATAGTGCTGATGGTAACTGCGTCTGCTCGCAGACATGCGCACGGTCCGGGGACATCAAAATTAGTAGCGGGGCAGGAGGTTTAGTATATTGTATGTTATATAAATGTATGGTAAGGGGGTGTTAGTAAACATTTATCACATTCATATTGTCTATATCTATATTCAGTGAAAAAATCTTTTTTAAAGGGACGTTATGGTTAAGTTGCGCTACTAAAAACTTATGAAATTCAGTAAAAAATACGTCGTTAAAGGGACGTTATGGTTAAGTTATGCTACTAAAAACCTATGAAATTCAGTGAAACAAACTTTGTTACAGGGACGTTATGGTTCCAAGTAAAACCGCTGAAATTTGCCAGTCATGGTAAGCTAAGCAACCATAACTCGCGCCACCACCGTGCACTGCTAAGACTAACACCCAGGACATCAAAGATGACATAATAAATGTCATTGATGACATCACTGATGACATCACATGTGCATTTAGTTTTCATGAAAAGTCTCTACAAGGGATTCTTATTGTAATGTTGATAAAAAAGTGTCAAGGATAATTGGAATAAATATCATGAGGTGCGTAGTGCATTAAGCAATGCATTGATACAAATAGCATTCTAATATGAAGTTATTTCCAGTATGCTAAGCTACTCATGTAGAAACATAGGCATTGTGTGCAGCATACATATTAATAATCTTGCCATGTTGAATAGTAAAATGATAAATGCTTTCTTATTACAGTTTTGCCTACTGTGAAACATTTAATAAGTAGCTAATAAAAACAACTTACTACATAATTGCATTATTGCAAACAAAACACAAACAGACAACAACACATACAAATATGAGCATATATAGGGAAAATGAACTAAACAAAAAAAACAGCAGTATTACAAGACAATCTTCATAATCTAACTGATTATCTTCATGCACAGAAATTATTGCTCTCCTTCAAAGCTACTATTTCCCTATGTATAACTATCAATTAATGTGACTGGACCCTAAGGAAAGTAGTGTGAGTACAATGTATACAAATATGAACATATCCAGGGAAAGTACAGTAATAAAAAAACAACAGAAGTATAATAACTGTTGAGAACCTTACTGATCCGCTTCATACATAGAAGGCATTGCTGTCTTCCAAGTCTGTGTTTTCCCCTATGTATTTGTTTCATATGCTGTGAGTGAACCCGAAGTGATTTGCTGTAAGAACATATTTGAAGTGTAAGTGTACAAATATACTACTGTTTTGATTTTTTAGTTCCTGACTGTTACTGGCCTAGATATGTCAGTAAAGGAAAAAAGAGGGAGCCAGACATGTGATGTCATCAGTGATGTCATCAGTGACATTTGTGATGTCATCTTTGATGTCCTGGGTGTTAGTCTTAGCAGTGCACGGTGGTGGCGGGAGTTATGGTAGCTTAGCTTACCATAACTGGCTAATTTCAGGCTTTTTTCGGTTTTACTTGGAACCATAACGCACCTGTAACAAAGTTTTTTTCACTGAATTTCATAGGATTTTAGTAGCGCAACTTAACCATAACGTCCCTTTAACAATGTTTTTTTCACTGAATATATATATATATATTTGTATTGTTGTGGATTTATTTTGGTCCAGACACACACCTTCCTCCTACCCCCACCAGGGTGGACTTTTTTTGAAATGTATTTTTTTAACCTGACCATGGTGGTCTGATCCCACCCCCCCTGTTTGAGATGGACACATTGTTCATATGTGTTGTATACCCCTGTGCAAGATGGACGCAAATTAATTTTCCCCGATGTCCAGGACAGACAATGTTTCATTTTCCTTTCTACCTTGAGAGATGTGCTGTTGCCCTCTCAAGGGAGTTATGAGTATGGTACTGGACATGCAGCTGTACACATTGGTGTCAACTACCATGGTACACTTGATTGCAACAGGACCACATGTTCAGGTGATGATCAGTCAAATGCCTTTAGGAATATATTTGCAGTCTGCATGATTTACTCCTATGGCTGGTGAAATGCAATGTCCTATGTTGTTGCAGGAATTCTGATTCATCCAGTAGCTGCACTCCATGAGATGTCCTCCCAGCACCCTTTTGCGTCCCTACTCCCCATGCTCTCTGCCTGGCACTGGTCCTCCATTCATAAATGCGGAGGAACAGTTTCTGATGGAGGTGATGTGGGAATGACATCAGGGAGGCTCGGTCAGCAGGTAAGGATGTGCATTGTCAATCATGGCAATGTCTGTTTCAGTGCACACCACATTATCCGCATGCAGTTGCACATGTTGGATTTGCACAATTCATGTGATTTTGTGTGTAATGGTTTATTGAGAAGCCACCCTCAACAGGGGGAGTTCCTTCCCCTCCCACTGAAGTGGTTATGCAACAAATGGTTTAACAGATTCTCTTTTTAGCCCTCTCTCAGATGCGTATAATGCCCCTTGATCCCTCTTCCTGGAGCTAACAATGAGCCAAGATCCAAGCCGGTGTACGGGAAATATATTGGCATTTATTTAAATTAACAGTGATAGAAATTAGCACGGAAATATCAAAAACCCCACTTTATCTGTAGCAAAACACAATCAACTTCTCTCACCATAAATAAATCACAAACAACACGGTCGGAGTTCCCATTCTGTGCTATTGTTATGTGTTCATCGAGGCACTAACTTTACTTTTGGTCACGCGACAAGATCACCACACTCACCTTCATATCTGACATTAGTAGTTTCTCAAACCGTGCACTGCAGGTATTTTCATAACGTGCATAGCCAGCGTAGTCCAACCTGTCATGCAAGGAGCTAGGTCCGGAAAAAAGCAACAGAAGATAAAGCAGACATGCACATACAGAGTGTACGATCGCAGTGTTCTTGTATACAGTGGTTGCTTAGAGAACATGTGAATAATTTACAGACAACATTATGTACTGTTGCAATTGGTTTCATTTTTCATACAATGTTCACAAGAAAGTGTAAGATGCCTGCAACCACCATTTTTTTCATTTTGCGGATACATTCCAGCGTAGAATGCTGTCTGTGCTTTTCTGCACTTCTTTTGTCGTTTGGCAAAGTAAAAAAGTATTACTTGGTGGTTCTTGGTGGTTTGTGTGGGAGAACACACTTTCTTAGTAATTTAGTAAAGGTACCAGCTGTTGTCTCTGTGATTCCTTACATCATAAAGGTTTGCAGGTTGCTTCTTAGCGCCGACAACGCAAATGGACACACAGGCCCATAGCGGTCGTCCCGGATAATAATGAGCGAAAACACACTGCTTAAGGCAATCTTGCAATGATTGGTCCACCACTGTCTCTTGGCATGTGAAAGGGGTGGCACGGGCAGTAAGGTGCAAGATATTTGCGAACAAACAGGAAAAAGAATACATTTAAGTAACCATTATCAGTGGCAGCGTAAAGGACAAGGGTCTGCGGGAAGTATGTCATAAACAGGCACTAAGTGGCCGGGTTATGGACCTTTGGGTGATCTACTGTGTGTTATTGAGTAGCGTGATATTTTCAGCCACTGCCTTGCTTTCTGGTTTGTAGGTGCCACTCTCCTTCTACGGCTACACACATGTGCATCGTCTTTCAAAGGTTGCCAACACACGCTCCTTTTATGTATTTGCTTTTCACAAAAGATGTCAGTAGCAGCGAGTGTCATCAGACCCATGGCACATTCCTCTGTGTGTGTCCAAAGAAACATAAAAAAAAATCATGGGGGTCCTCTCCAATTGCAGGACTATGCACAATCTGTTTTGCCAAAATATGCAACACGTCAATATTACCTGTCGTTGTTTGTGTGCCGGTCGAGTGTTATATGGATCTCTGGGCGTTATTAATTTTAATACAATGAAGGCGTGTACAACTCTTAAGTGTTTCAAAGGTCATTGTAAGGACAATACAGGCAATCTAGCAACAAACGATTGAGCATATGGTGTGCTTGTTTCAGTGCACAAGCTGCGTTCACTTTCAGTGTTGTGCTTTTTGTATACATTTGCATGGGCTGGAGAAGTGTGCCAACAAAACAAAGAACAGCCATATCTGCCATTTACATAAAATGGTAGAGACATGGCACTGTGCTGCAGCATGGCCACTGGTGTTACAAACCCCCGTACAGTGCACACAGACAAAGTTTACGCTCTGGAAACTTCATAATTATGCATACAGAACTGTATACTACTACATTTTAATCCCACTAGACATGTATCGTAAAGTTGTACTTGCATAACTTCTGCAAATTCCATGTTTATACTGTGTGGATGGGAAATTGCTTTGTGCAGCGTATTGAACAGTTGCAGACTAACTTTTTCGGAATATGTGCGCAGCAACTATACTGTACGTTATCTTTGCTTTTTTGTAACATTTCATACAATGTCTGCTCTTGGAGCAAATCATACGTCCCACTCAAGGCTGTTTTACAATGAGCATTTCTCCTGTTGACGGAGAGGTATGTTAGGTTTTGCTTTCCGGTTAACATGTGGCTAAAAAAATTATAATCTGGCGGCAACGTGTATCAATTTCACTGTGCATTTCTGAATTTCAATAGTGTGGTTACTTTGAAGTTAGTTTAACGTACATGAAGATGATGGTATCTTACACATGCTGCACTGAATGCACAGATGACAAAATACATAAATGTAAATATACAGGCCCTATGTACTATTTATATGTTAGCGGTTTCTTTATGGGATCGCTATTGGATTGCGTGTGCTATTTACCACTCTTAAAACCTAAAAGAAAGGTTGGCAGCAAGTAATAATCTTCCCTCAAGCTTCCCACAGAGCTTGTAGCAAGTAAACAGAAAAGATTGTAGTTCGGGAGGATATCTTGCGCTCACACCATACACTTGATCCAAGTTTTACATTTTTACAAGTCCAACATCATTATTCATAAAGTCACTCCAAGTGTTCCTTCAATATGGATGTTTTTAATTCTTCTAGAGAAAAACACAGCCGACACGTGTTTCGACCACCGGTCATTCTCAAGGCCCATGTACACTCCCTATATCTCTTAAATTTGAGATCTCAATGTCAAATGATCCCACTTGATCTTATGTTGAAAATTCAGAGTTCCAATCCTGTGCGGATGAGTCTATTGAGTCAAATGAGTATTGGAAATTCCCGTAGTCTTATAATTGTGAGTTCTAGGCTCCAAAATTCAAAAATCACCATTTACTGGGCTTGATCCCAATCTATGTTCATGATGAACATAGATCAAGAACAGTTCATGATACCAAGAAGTATGATACCAATAATTTCATACTTACTGTTTGTATTGTGGAGGTCCTGTGGAGTTTTTTGTGTATGGGATGGGAAATGTTGTACTAATCATTGCTTTGTTATCTGTAGAAAAAGTGAACATAATATGTTAGAGCAGGTATGTCGTCATTTTGCAGTTCATTACATTGCAGACATTTTTACACTTTATGGACCCTCATAATGAGTACTTCATAAGTACTATGCTTTAAACAAGTGTACTGTGCAATGTGCCCAGTTTCTGTGTTTCTTTGCATAATCATTGGGTCTCTGGGGAAAATAAAAATCCATGCTGGATTAAAAAAAATCCATCAAAATGTATTTGCTGTTATGTTGCACAGTCAATTACTGTAACATTTGCACTCATTATAGCAATGTTTAAGGTGCAGTGTTGTAGTAGGAGGAATTTCAATGATGTACGATATCTGTTTTGTATGTGTTGGTAGTATGGTTGCAGTTATATAGCAGTTGGTGTATTGTAACTGTATACCTGCTTTCTTTTGTTAGCACTGTCTCTTTATGCGTTTGGTTGCTGATCATGTTTTGCAAGTATTGTGCCTTTGCACTGTGCTACTGCAGAATTGTGAGGGCAGTTATTTACCTGTTGGCATACTGTAACTGTTCTTACTTTGGAAGTGTTTGAGGATATGTTTGTAGCACAGTGGTTGCTGAAGGTTGAGTTGGCCTGTTCCAATGCTGCAAGTAATATTGCAGTATTCTGGTTGCAGTTAGATACCAGTTTGTGTATTCTAACTGTTTACAGTGGCACATTTCTATAGCGTACGTTTTGAAGTTTGTGCACTCCTGTTGGTAGTTTCACATATATCCACATTTTGAAGTGGTGGTGCACCATTATGGGTTTACGTACTGATATTTGCATATGAATTAAATTTGTTTGCCCATTGTTAGACAGGTGGTGACACATGTGCGTAGTTGGTGGTTTCAAATGTTACTGAGGATAGTATGAACCCTCATACTTAGTAGTTTTTCTTTTACGTATCATCTAGGAAACAATATTAGTGTCATTTTTGTAGACTTATTGTTTCTCTGAGTGCAATCATTGGGTTAACTGGGGAAAAAATTGTACAACAGACACATTGATGTATTTGTTGGATATTTACTGTATGCTAAGTTGTGCTAGTTCCACAGTGTAGAAGGTCATTCCTTTTTTCTGCAATTACATAGGTACTGGTGGGTGTTGGGGAGTAGGGTATTCTAATTTTGTACATCAGTGAGTACATTTTGGCTTCAAGAATATTAAGTAGGCATTTGTAAGATTTGCAGGTAATCTCTGCTTTGGAATAATGGAAGTATCATTGCATTTTCACCATGAGCATTGCTTTCTAATGTATGCATTATAGTGGCCTGCACTGGTTGTGTCGCCTGTGTGGTAGATTATGGCTACTGTTGTGAAGGTTTACTTGCCAAGTGATACCTGTCTGTGTGTGAAGGAAGTAAGTTTGCAGTTATTTTTGGTTCCACTTGCATTGTATCTTAAAAGCATTACTGATGGATGTGCATGCGCTTTCTTTGAAGAGGTACTTTTCTTTGTGTGTGGAGTTGGGTATGTAGTGTCTTTTTCAGTCGATCTTTCTGTGTTTTTGGTAGTTGATGCAGTATGAGCTGATTTTAATTTCGTTGGTGGTACTTTTGGGAAATCATGTAGAACTTCTGATTGAATGAGTTTTCGTTTAAAACCATTCCGTTTTTGAGGAACAGGGTACATTATGAGATGGGGTGTGTAGACTACACTTAGTCTATTGTACTCCATGATGCAAGGAATGTCAGCGTTGACTGCACTTGCATCAAAATCGACTAGATGTAGTCCTTCAAGTGTACGTAGGCATGACAGTGCTCTATAACTCATGCCTTCTTTAAAGACTGTGCTGCCAATATCAATTAATGCTTGATCTAAGGTGAGACCTTGCGATTTATTAATAGTCACTGCATAAGCTAGTGACAGAGAAAACTGTTCTCTGTGTACATACATGTCTTTGAAAAGAAGGAAGCAAGCTGTTGTGCATCCTATCCTTTTAATTTCTGAAAGTTTGTCAAACTGGACGTTGACAAACTGAATGCTGTTGTCACGTGGGTATGTCTGGAAGCCAACAACTGTTCCAAGTGCTCCATTCACTCAACCTTGCTCTACGTCAAGGTTAAATTTGAGCATTACTCTACTGTTAACACATAATGTTAACATTTTCTCCAAAACAGCTGTGTTCTAAGGTATTTAGTCGTACTATGGCTTGTTGACACATAGGTATTGTCATACCATGTACGTCCAGTTTGTCTATGGAGTGAATTTTCACTAGTGGTTGCATTTCATTTTTAAGCATTGTTGCATTGAATTGTGCACAGCTTGCCAGAGTTGACATTAAGGGCATACAGTTGCCATTTTTGTGAGCTAATTGTTCCATAAAATCAGTAGCACATGTGTTATCGCCGAACAGCTCATGGATGTGTCTGGTATTTAGGGCAGACTGTGCTTCCTTTGATAGTGCACCAATCTGCATGTTTTTCAAAAGGTTGGCGTAGGTGAGGTCTGCAGACTGACTCATGTTTTCAGCTAGTTCTCTGTGTTGGAAATGTTGCCAGAGATTTACATTCCCGATGCTTCCAAGACTGTAACGGCACAGTTTGTGTCCTAAGGTTTTAAAGATAGGTTCAACTTTCACTGGTGTTAATTGAAGGAGCTCTCTGAAAACAATGACATGTTTTCCTCCAAAGAGTTCTTCGTACTCTGTTTTGAGGACCTCTTGCAATCTGAGGTGAATCAAAGCTAACATTAGGTTGGAAACCATGCTGACCTCATCTATTAGGACCATTTACATTTGTTTCAAAACTCTGCGTACCTCCATAGCAGCTTCTGCTGAAAGTTTGTAATACTCTAATTTGTTTGGATGTTCTACTGGAAGCAGTAGCAATTGGTGTAAAGTGACACCACCTATGTGGTAGGCAGTTACACCTGTGGGGGCAGTAACAAAAGCTGAAAGGTTGTTGTTTGGTAATTGTTGGAGGAATGTGCTGATAATTTGTATTAAGAATGTTTTTCCTGAACCAGCTTCACCACTTACATATAACAGTACAGGTTTGTAGGTGTCACAGGTACAAGTTGTATTGTTGTGCTGTATGCCATGTTCAATTTCTTTACTTATTTCTAGAAAAATGGTATGCTGCTCATTGTTTAGCTGCGATTTTAGTACAGCAAGCCCTTCGGTAGATTGCTCATACTGACACATGGTGGTCTGTACTTCTGTCATGGCTAATTCTGCCTCATTTGCTATGAGTGGCTGTCCAAGTGGTTCTTGGCTTCCTGTCACAGAAGGTCAACTGCTCTTAGGAGTGTCTACATTTAGTTGTGCTTGAATTTCTTCTTCTTGTTGGCGTTCATTGTCCAATATTGTTTTGTACCGTGTATAGTTTATACAAATGGCCTTGCACATCAATGTGTAACATTCGGCAATCCTCTATCAAATCTTTGCATCAGTTCCTCAATCACTATGTGAAAGCCAACGACAAAGGAAAAATGAAAATACTACAAACTATGGACTCCTGCCCAACTTGCAAATACACAGGACTACAAGGACATTCCTTAGCCTGTATTTCTTGACCTTCTTGCAAAAGCACCTTCCACCATATGAAAATGTTAGCGACACGCCCTTCTACTGTAAGAAATCTTGTTTACAAACTGTACTATACAAAAACTTCATCTTTAGCACTGCAACATTTAAATGATATTCTCCTACACGGTACAGCCAAAGAACTGCTTGAAGAAATAGAGCATATCCAATGAAAATATTTTGGAACTGAAGAGCACTTACAAACTCCAGCACTTTCAGACAACAGTAGTGACAACTTTGCAGATGTCAACTTTCTATGTCACACACACACACAAAAGAAATAGGAAACTTCAAAAGCACATCTGCTGAAGTGCCAAACCAAGTATGGGTGTGTTGTTGCAGAACTTTCTATAAAAAGAGCATCTGCTGAAGTGACAAACTAAGTATGGGCGTGTTGTCACATAACTTTCTATAAAAAGAGCATAAAGGCTGTAGACGTAATACACAAATTAGAAGACAATGATGAATCCCAAAGGTTTCAATTAGCTCTGTACCTTATAGCTGAAAACAAATACGAAATTACTAACACCTCCATATTGTGTACATACTGCACTGCAAAACTTGACAATAACAAACAGGCGATCAGTAATAATTTAGAATTATTTCTACTGCCAAATGCACTCCAGCAGCTTAATTTGTATGAGAGCATTATAATTCCAAAAGTGCACCCATTTCAAGCAATAATACGACTTCAACCAAAAACTGCAAAATTGCCTCTCACCGATTTACTAAGAGGCATTCGTGGGAAAGTAGTTTATTTACCATTAGATCTGAAACAAAATGTAGACACTCTACGAGTGCAAAGGCCAATTGAACAATCTTTGATTATCCTAGTAAATGGTTCACCTACAAAAGATTAAAGACATTTGGCAGAAACTAGTGGACCTAAACAAAGTTAGGGAAGCCTTGCAATACCTTAAAGAAAACAATGAATACTACAAAGAAATACATGTTGAAGAAAACTTAAGAGAAACTATCAAAATAATTCAAGACTCCTCAACAACTGCCTCAACAACTGACCAATCTGAACTTCTAGATCCTACTGCAGCCTCCATTATTTTAGATCACTATACAATTCAACCACTGCACTCCAAAGACACCATAGATGATGCACTAGAAACATATCAAACGCGGCAAGCCAAAGGATCCCCAATTAGTATATGGGAAAAAAGCATAGAAGCACAAGCCTTCCCTCTACTCTTCCCAACTGGAAAAGGTGGAAGATACGATGAAAGATACACACAAATAACAGCATCAGAATACTGCTCTTTACGATTGTATTCTGAAGACCCTAGTTTTTGACAAAACGTGGAATACATATTTCACCTCCTTTTTGAAAGTGAACTAGCAACACTCTGTTATGGAGTTGCACACACATTGAAAACCGATTCCCATTTTCAAAACATGTCTGCTACACAGCTACTTCAAAAGGTGCGAGACAAAGACAAAGTTTTACAGGTAAGTATTACAAATCTCTTGGCAAACATGCTTGATACGAAAGAGTACTGGTTCTGATAGCACGCAGATGTACGGTGTATGCTACGCAACCTAGGCCCACCCACATGGTTTGTCAATTTAAGTTGTGCAGAGTATGCATGGGAAGACTTGCAGACTTTCCTATGCATAGCAAACAAAAACAAAACAGGTGTAGATATGAAAAAAACCAGGAGAACTTTGCTCTCTAGATCCTGTAAATGTATCAAGGTACTTCCATCATCGCTTCATTGCCATGCTCCACTTCATTTGCAATAAAGCACTTCCTCCCCTCGGAGAAGTGGAACACTTCTTTTGGAGAAAAGAATATCAAGCCAGAGTAGCACCACACATCCACATGCTTTTATGGATTAAAAATGCTCCTAAATTTGGTGAGGATACTGAGGCAACTGTTTTGCAGTTCATTCACAAATATGTCACACATAGTAAACTACATGCAGACATTTTGCAGTTTCAAAGACACAAGTGTGGCACGTATTGTCGGCGCAAATACAAGAACAAAGGCAAATACTACACCAAATGCTGCTTTGGTTTCCCTAGACCATTTTTGGCAACAGGCCAAGTGAACAGCTTCATGTCTTCGGTTCGACACAGTGTGAAAGGTTTGGTTCGACACAGTGTGAAAGGGAAATCTCCTTTGAACACATACTTCATAAAAAGAACTGAAGCATCAAAGTACATCAATGATTACAATGCAATAATTGCCTTCCAATGGAATGCAAATGTAGATGTACAGTACATTGCAGACAATTCCACTGCAGTTGCACGATATGTCACAGCCTACTTAACCAAAGCAGAGAAAACAGAGCTGCAAGACCTCTGGGATGACATATCATCTGACAAAACACTGGCACAGAAATTGTACAACTTTGGCATAAAAATGCTGTCCCATAGAGTATGCAGCAGCTATGAAGCCGCCAACCGTTTAACTGGCACCGCCTTATATGGGAAATCTGAAAACATAGTGTGGCTAAGCCTTGGTCCTGCTGCGTCCAGAAAAAGAGTTCCTAAATTGTACGAAGACATAGAGACAATAGCTAAAAACGATCCCAACAGCCAGGACATTTTGAAAAACAACTTATTGGACACAACTACCCAAACAAGAGTATTACTTTAGAAACCATGTTCTTGTACCACATAGCCCAAAACCTCTCAAACAAAAATAACATTGTACCAGATGTGAAATAAGGTAGATACAGGGTCGAAAGTTGTGAAGGCAGCCTGGTAAAACTTACCAAACGCAGCCTGATTAATCATATGCAATTATCATTAAAAACTCCTCAACACAAAGAACTAAACTACATGGCTCTACTACAACTTTTCAAACCATGGAGAAAAGAAGAAGAGTTATTAGCCACCCACGCATCCTATGAAGATGCTTTCAATTATAATGACAATCCTGTGTGGATGGTGTGCATGAAAACTAAATTCACATGTGATGTCATCAGTGATGTCATCAATAACACGTGTGGTGTCATCTTTGATGTCATGGGTGGTAGTCCTTGCAGTGCAAAGAGGTAGCGTGAGTTATGGTTGCCTAGCTAACCATAACTGGTGAATTTCTGGGGGTTTTCGGTTTTACTAGTACCCTTAATAGGGATAGGTTGTTATTATTGCAAAGTAACTATAATGTTCCTTTAAGAAAGCTTTTGCACTGAATGTGATAGCTTTTTATTAGGGCAGAGGAACCATAACATCCCTTTAACAACGTTTTTTCACTGAATGTCATAGGTTTTTATTAGCGCAACGTAACCATAACGTCCCTTTAACAATGAAACGTTGTTAAAGGGGCATTATGGTTACGTTGCGCTAATAAAAACCTACCAAATTCAGTGATACTGCTTCTCTTTGCGTTATGTTATATTCCCTCGATATGCCACAGACTTTACATTGCAATGTCTTTATGTTTTGTTTGTAGCAGTACAAGTGTGTAGTAAGCGATGCATTATTAGTTAGTTAGTACATGTTGCACAGTATGCAAAAGTCTGATACGGAAGCATTCACCATTTTACTATCCAACATTGCAACATTATAAATATTACACCTCTATGGTGGATGTTGCAGCCAATGCCTATGTTTCTGTATGAGTAGGTTGCTGTACTAGAAAGAACACTACAATGGGCCTCATTACACGGACGGCGGTAACCATGGCGTTATTAGCGCCATGGTTGCCGCCGGTATTTTACTGAGTCCGCCATGGTGAATGGCGGAATTACCGCCCTATTCCAAGGTGTGTGGGGGCGGTAAGTCCCCATTCACCATGGCACTTCCCCATTCCCATTTTTGCCCCCATAGGGCTCAATGGGAATGGGGAAGGTGGTAATTACGGTACCGCAAATTGCAGTACCGTAATTACCTCCAAGGTCCCTTTGCGGGTCCTGTCCTTAACGGCTGGTAAAACCAGCCATTAAGGTAGGGTCCCACAAAGGGACCTCGTAGTAAGGCGGTAAGGGTTTACCGGCACTGGTACCCTTACCGGTACTGGTAAACCCTTACCGCCATCCGTGTAATGAGGCCCAATGTAATGTTGTTTATATCAGTACATTGCTTATTGAACTATGTAGTTCATAATACATCTCCCAACCACCCCTCACACTTTTTTGCCAAAATGATACTCACAACCCCTTGTAGGGACTTTTCATGAAAAGTAACTGCACATGTGATGTCATCAGTGATGTCATCAATGACATTTGTGATGTCATCTTTGATGTCATGGATGTTAGTCTTAGCAGTGCAGGGTGGTGGCGCGAGTTATGGTTGTTTATCTTACCATAACTGGCAAATTTCTGGGGGTTTTCGGTTTTACTTGTAACCATAATGTTCCTTTAACAATGTTTTTTCACTGAATTTGATAGGTTTTTATTAGTGCAACCTAACCATGATGTCCCTTTAACCATGTTATTTCATTGAACTTCATAGTTTTTTACCAGGATACCCTTAATTTGAAAACCACAGGGTCTGCAGACTATGTGACTGTTCGCGGACGTCAGGTAGCATCCACACTGCCCAAAAGCTCAGGGGTTGTTTTACATTATGGTAGCGTGCAGCAAAGAAACTGAACATGTTTAAAGAGCAACACATACGTGAATTATAAGGAAACATGAAGTAGGTCTACACACTCTGTACTTAAAAGCAGCAGTGCAATTGCATAGGGTGTGCAACATAATGGAATGCTCCAAGCAGGAAAATAACCTGTGCTTCCAACAGTTTTACCTCAGTGCTGCTTTACATACAAAGTGAGAAGCAACTGTCAGCGGGACAGGTGCAAAGTAGTGACGGCAGAACCGTACTAAAAAGTGGTAAGTACACTATATTTTTTCTTATAATTGTGCAGTTTGTTCTGTATACATGACTAGTAAAACGTATTTATCTTTTTTTTTTACAGAGAAACGGCAAGCACCGTAGAGTGGCTTGAGGAGAATTTCCCTCTTGATGAAATGAATGAGGACAGTAACTCCAATGGTACACAGTGCAGTCAAAAGTAAGATAATTATACACATTGCTTCACATGTAACTGAAACGTGTTATTTTGTTTAACAGTACATGCGGGAAATGAAGGGAATGGCCCGGACGCAGCAGCTACTACACAAGTGCATGAGCACATACAACCCCAAACTGACATATGGCCAATTAACTAGTGAGCGTGGGGGAAAGAATTGACCAATTGAATGACAGTTTTGCAGATTTAAAAATACTTGTTCAAAGACATATAATGGAAAATATAAAGTACCACTGTCCCACTTGCACCTGTACCCCTTCCCCCTGTCCCAGCCTACCATCCCCACAAATTCCCTGTAAGCAAAGACGTTATGATGAGAGCTCCATCCCTTCCTTCCCTGGTGACCAGCCTGTGCAAAACCCCAATTCCCCTGTATATGTTTCCATTTACGTTACCCCTTCCCTTTCCTAATTGTCTGTATTTATTGTGTAAATAAAGTTCTATGTGTATACTGTTACTGGGTGTGTGTGTTTTCTTTTTTAAAAGCCCCGTTAGGAGTCATCGAAGCACGCGACTGTCCAGCGTGTCTGTAATCAAAATGGAGGTGTCCTACAGACACTGCGCTTGTCTGGGCTGTCCGCAATCAAAATGGAGGTATCTGTATACTCCGCGCCTGTCCGGACATGTCCGCAAAGTTGTTAGGTAACTCTAATTGGTTCAGGGAGCCCACCCCTGTCCTGCAGACACCTGGGTGCACGCACATCCCATTCCCTGTGTCCTACGGACAACGCGCCTGTCTTGCATGTCTGCAAAGTTGTGGTGTACTTCCAATTAGTTTGGGGAGCCCAACCCAGTCCTGCGGACACCTGGGCACAGGCACATCTCATACCCCAGGTCCTACAAACAACGTGCCTGTCTGGCATGCCCACAAAGCAGTGACATACTCTAATTTGTTTGGAGAGCCCACCCATGTCTGGTGGACACCTGGACACATGCGCATCACAACCCCTGGGTCCTGCGGGCACTGTGCCTGTTCGGAACTGTCCACTGCATGAATGTTGCGCTTTTAATTAGTTTGGGGAGCCCAAACCTGTAACTTTTTTGAGCCAGCTTGGGGTTCGAAGTGTCTGAGGAGGGTGCAACTTTTCGTGCAGCGCTCCCCTGAACCCCTATAAAAGGCCACACGACAGTGCTGTTCCTCATTCTGTTTTTGGATTTCCAGGACAGAGCACTTGGCTGTCATTGGCCTTGCTATGGCTGGATTGCTGCTCAGAGCCCTTGACTGTAATTGGCATTGCTGTTACTAGATTTCCTGCTCAGAGCACTTGACCGTGGTTTGCATTGCTGTGATTGATATTGCTCTTGCTGGATTGCTGCTCAGAGCACTTGGATGTGATTTCCATTGCTATTGCTGATTTTGCTGCTGGTGGAGATTATGGCATCTGTGGCTGCTGCATGTGCTGGCTCTTCAGCACCACCCCCACCACCACCACAATCTCCTGGAGGGCCTGAGGGGGGAAACATGCGTGATGATGCAGAGGGAGAACAAGAAGAGGAAGAGAATGAGGTTGCCCTTCTTATGTCTATATCTCTTCGCAATTGCGGTAAGGCAGATGTCTGAACAGAAGCCTTTCGGCAATGAGATATAGACATAAGAAGTGCAATTAAACACTCAAGATACATGGTTGAATACAAGAGCGCATAGCCTCAGAAGTGGAGCAGTTGCTCGAAACACGTGTCAGGCTGACTCAGAACTGAATTGAAAGGCTGACTCAAAACTGAATTGAATATATTTGACTAAGCATTAAACATGATTTTGGACATATGCGCAGTGTGAATGTATCATTGTTTGTATAGGTTTCTAAATGATAATAGTCCTTTTTAATAAATTGTGAATCTTCATGTGGGCCAAATGGTTCTGCTGCTGCTTCCAGCCATTTGTCTTCAATTGGTCAGTCTGTGCCTTTATCAGTCTCCTTTGTGTTGAAAACTTGTTCTTTGAAGCGGGTGCCCCCATTTTCACACATATTAGTCATGCTCCAGCCAAGGGTGACTTTTCTTGAAGTCCATGCTTTCAGAGCCAGCAGGTCTGGAGAACACTGAATTTCGAAGCCTTTAGCAGGAAATGTTTATTGTGGTTGGTCATTAGAAGGGAGATGTGACATCTAAGCTGGAAGTAGGAGATATCCTTGAGAAGTTTTGCCCACAGCCAGCAAAAGGGTCTGCCTTGGGCTGACATTTTTTCATGAAGACAAAGTGGCTCTTCAAATGTCACTGGAGTTTTGTGTTTGAAATGTCACTGGGGTTTTGTGGGCGAAACATAATATACATTGCTCTTTGTCAACCCAACCATCATGTTTTGTTTTCCTGACATTTTTCTGTGACCAGTGATGTTTTTTTCACTTTAACTTTTTTTTCAAATGGTTTGTATTTGCACACATATGTGCAGGCCGTTTTTATTTTCAATGTTTAAAAATCCTGTTTTCCATTTGACAGGGATCTTTGATTCCTCCTTCTTTTGTAAATTAAAATGCTGCTTATCCATTGGTAATGACAAGTAGGCCCCTTTCCACAAGGCTCTTTAATTGTACTTGAAAAACTAAAACAAAGGCCAGGTCGTTTTTGTTTCACTGTTTAAAATCTTGCTATTCATGTGAAAGGGACTTCTGTTTGGGGCCTTTAAATGCACCCCACATGTGATAGCAACGGTCAGTGCATATGTGTGTTTGTCCACATGTTTATGTGTGTAAGTCCCCTTCAACAGCCATGCATGCACATTGGTTTTCAGGTTGCACTTCCACAAAGGAAAGCAGACTCGGGAATATATGCGGCCCTAATCCTGCTTGAGCCATTGGCAGTATTTGACACATTCTACAACAGCCTCATCCTCTATTCTCTGGACATCTGGACTCTGTATTCTGATTATTCACTTCTTGCCTCACTGCCCATTCTATGGTCTTCTTCCTACCACCGCATGTGTTGTACAGTGTATTGAAGGTGTACTCCATGTCCACACTACTCTTCGACCTGTGGCAGAGCCCACTCCACACACTTATCCATTCACATGACCTGCCCTGCTACGACTACACGTCTTCAGCCGACAGGCTCCTTAGGGATCCAATTTAAACACTGCCTACCATGCGTGCATGGTAGGCAATGTTTTCTCATTTACACGGCAAAGTGCAAATGTGCAGGGCAGTGTGCTTGTGTGTACACTGACATTCGCCATGCACATTTGCACTCTGTTGGGCAAATTACCAAACTTTGGAGGCCAGGGAGCGGCCTACGTGTATATCTACATGTACCGGCTTCCCACCACCAAATTATGTAATGGAGCAAAATAAACTCCAAAGTAGTTATTTAGCTGCTGAAATCCAAACATTCACAAATAATAGTACCTTGCTGTTGAACTAGAGTGCCGGGAAGGGATGTGGTCAAGTGCTAACATTTTAAACTGGGCTCAAATCCCAGATTCACCACTTTAACAAATTGTATCTTCCTGAGCAAATTATAAAATCTCACTGTGTCTTGATTGCTAGAAGTTGGAGCCCCTAAAAATGCTGCACTTCACAGTACCCTCTATTAACCAAAGTGAATGTAGTGATTTAATGTGCTCTACGGCAAGTGCATATATTGTAATATTGACCAATAATTTATTGTACACCAAAAGGTTACTTGTTTTTTTTATTCATTCATTGCAGCACAATAACCCACTTCTGAAATAAAGGTGACATTAATGAAACATTAAAACAATATGTAACATGTTTATTATACTAATAAGCACATACATATTAATTACTCTTCTGAGTATGTCCTTTTTAGTTTGTTGCCCCTTAGTTTTTCTTATTCTCAATGTCTGCCATACTAGCAAAACATTATTGTAGATGTCAAGAAGGGCAATTTCAAGACAGGGTACTGTGCATGAATGGCAGACCCAAGGCCAGGTATCGTTATCTGTATGTATGATGGGCGGGAGCTCAGATGCTTCTGTGAGACCACTGGGCACTCTTTCCTCTAAAATGGGACCAGACCTCACAGTGTATGTCTGGGGCTATTATGTTTGCTTTGCTAGGGAGCCAGTTTTAGAAGCAGGTGTGTCCCTAAGTGCCAGAATAACAGGTGTTACTACACTAATCAGTGAAACAACGTTAAGCAACTATGTAAGAAATAAAGCCAAATAAGGATTACAATATGTCCCATTTTTCCTTGCTGTTATTCTAATTCGTGTAATATGGCGCACCTTGATGTCCCTGTAATGTAATTCCTGTGTTGCAATTTTCTGCGTATCACTTCTTGTGACGTCCCTTATGCTGATGTCAGCAGAGGTACAAATTCGGATAGAGGCACACTTGCTTTGCTATAAATGATATCTCAAATCCTTGTATCTGCCCTGCTCCGCTGTAGCAAACCCAATGTGACTATGTGGCAATCAGCCAACACTTTAACCCACACATAAATACGGGTGAGCCCAGAAAGCAACAATGGCTGTGAACTTCATTGTGAATCATAGGACCAATTGCTTTTTCTTGAATTACATTCGATTTTTGGAATGATGGCAGCGTTAATTGGTTTGTACACTGGATTAAGGGAATGTTTTCTTGTTTCTTAATTCATCAGCCCTGAAGAAGACGAGTCCTTTTCATCACGGCTATTCGTCGAAACTAGTGAACACTAGTTGGCATTTTGGCGTATCTGTGGAGATAAACAAAACAAATGTGTAGACACCATGGACAGGTTTAAACTACATTACTCTGGGCAGTTACGTACAGACTGAGATATCTGTTGAAGTCTTTGATACATTTAAGATGGAGTTGTTATCTAGATGTGCAATATTTTCATAAGATTTTGTGTCGACCTCTTTACCTACACACATTCTGGTGAATTTGTCTTTGATGAGAATTCCACGTATGTTGTGATAGTTGTGTGATTACTTGCAGATAGGCACTTTTTCTTGCACATATTTGTATCTACATGATATTGAATGCATTATAGATGAACTATGGATGTGATAATGAAATGTCTTGTATGTAAGTGTTTATATGTATTAATTAACACATTCGCTTGTTCGGCTTGAAAAAAATGAATTCAATGTTAGTGTTTTTCACTATTGATCCAGTGTTTATATGAATGAGGATGTATTCCCATGTGGATTTTAATAATTATTTTTTGTATTGATCTATCACATGCAGAGTTTCGATATATTTCTGCTGATGCAGCAGGAAGTTCTCGAATGTTCTGGAATGTGGTGTTGCACGTTATTCATTAATGTTCTGAGTTCTGTTTCCCTAACCAGGCACCCGGCCTTGTTTTTCGATTTTCGATTCTGTATCAAATAGCATCTGATATTTGTAATATAGAACTGTTTAGCAGCTCTTGAATAAGGCTTGATTTCAGCAGACCTTTCCCAACCTTCTGGAAGGAATGGGACTCAACATAGCCCTAATAAAACAACATTCTAACGCAGTGCCCGTCAAATCAGAACAGACCCTCTATGGCAGTCTGCAACCTTTGGCTCTCCAGATTTTTTGGACTACAACACCCAGCACCACTAGCCAGCATAGTGAACGCTGAGGATTCATGGGATTTCTATTAAAAAAACATCTGGAGATCTGCAGGTTGTAGACCCCTGCAAGGACAACAGCGGAAACCTCACATGCATCAGCAGAGGCCATCTGGCATGCTCCTTTGCAGGGGTCATAAGGTAACATCGAAGTTCTTAACTATCAGAAAAAGATAAAGATACAAATACATAAATAAATAAATAAATAAATAATCAAGTTTTTCTTTTTTGTATTTTTGGTTCGTATCATGAGCACCCCAGTAATTATTTTACTTAAATTTAAAAAGTCATTAAAAAAAACAGAATGATTCAAGTTGATGGTCACCATTTGAGTTGCAGTGCTTTCCTGCCTTTAAATCTATATTTATAAAAGTGAAAATGTGTGGGTTTGTAGCTTGGTGAAGTGGTGTTCCTTATACAATTCCACACCGTTTCACCAATCAGCAATCACATTTTGCTTAGTTACCTGTTAGGACTGTGCAGGCATTACTGGCTACATGACATGTGGACACCCCACCCATTTCTCCGGATTTCAGCACAAGTCAAAATTTGTTTGTGGGTTTGTGGCTTGGCAAAGTGTTATTCCTTTTACAATTCCACGCCGTTTCACCCAAATGTTGCATAGTTACCTGTTAGGACCCTCCGGACATCTCTGTCTACATGACATTTGGCTACCCCAACCCTTTCCCCATATTCCAGCAACATTTTTAATTTGTTTGTGAGTTTGTGGCTTGGCGAAACCGTTGTACTTTATACAATTTCACACTGTTTCACCAATCTGCACCACATTTTGCATAGTTACCTGTTAGGACCCTGCAGACATAACTGGCTACATAACATTTGGACACCCCAACCCTTTCCCCAGATTTCAGCACCTTCACACATCAAACGGTTGCCTGAAATCAGCGAAATGCCAGTCCTCAACCCTAGAAAGCACAGTCTCTGGCATATTTGCACCGCAATGCACCACAACGAACTGCACCACACGAGGGTGAGGCGACAGATGGGGAGAGAGCACAGTAGGTCCCAGTTTGCAGCAGCACACCAACTCTCGCCCTCCCCCCAACGTCTGCTCTGGGGCATGTCAGCCACACACACCTATTCTCAGCGCAGTTTACTTCAGAGTGCAAGGCACATGATATGATATGATTGGTAATTTATAACGCTCTTAATACCCAGAGGTTTCTAAGCCCGGGCCCAGGGATCTAACCCGTGTTGGTACGTGTCGTCTTGCTTTCAAGGCGGGCACCTCACCCCTGAGCTATCCTCCCGAGAGTATCACATCAAGTGATAAGCAAATCTGAACAGCGACCAACAGGATCATTGATTTTCAACAATTGATGAGAGTGTTGTGTCTGTCCACAGAACTTGTTTGGGAACTGGTACTTTTTGCTAGTAGAAAATAATTTGCACAAAGAGAAATGGAGAAACGTGACTCCTGATTCCTACTTCTACTTTTGTAAGATAAATCTCGGTGCTACAACTTAATTGCATATTATTACATGGACGCAGTAGCGTCCATGTAGTTATGGTTAAATTGGTGTTTCCATAGGAAGAGCACTTTTTGGGTGGCTTATGACTTCACTCCCTCTGGACGAATCCTCACCAAACTTTGCAGAAAAAGTATATGGCCCAGTCTGAATTTTGCAAAGTTTGGAGAGGTTTGGTCCAGGTAGGGCAAAGTTATAGGGGGGGGCCCAAAACTTTTGTTTTTTCCTATAGACATAATGGGAAAAAACTTTGCGCACAGCTACAGCCCGAACCGCTGGACGGATTGACACCAAATTTGCGGCAGGAGCGGCGGTTTGGTCCCGAAAGCATGCTTTTGCAAATTTGGTGTAAATTTGTCCAGTAGTTTCTTTTAAAAATGACCAAAATGTAAGGCAAAAAAATTAGTGACATCTGTGTTCGCTTCGCGGACGGACTTCCCTGTTCGCTCCGCGGAGAGCACCCCGATTGGCCCATGGGCTTGCGTCATGTCTGCGGACATGTGATGTGTTCGCTGATTGGACGGCGTGGGGCGTGGAGCGTGTCAGATTTTCTGTGGCGCCCGCCATCTTGTATTCATCTTCGAGCACGTACAGCGCGGTGAAACTTGGATTAAAAATTGTATTTAGTGGAGTGTGTTGGTGTGTAAGAGTGTTTGGGGAGGGTGGGGGAGTATGAGATAGGTTCAATGTTTTGTTTTTTTATGTGCTATACGCTTTTGTTGTGTTCGATTTGTCCGCGGAGAACACGGCTGTTCTGACATTTTGTAAATAAACTAAATGGTGGGGTGTTCAGAGGATGGAGTATGTGTCCTTTTTGTTCGCAAGGAAGGTAAAATTTAGCTAAAAACACTCGCTGTGTATTTAAATGTTCGTAAATACACAAACTGG